>NC_066581.1:284399589-285038339 GCF_024323335.1 Lathyrus oleraceus
GTGAAGACGAATTTCTAACCGGTACCGCAACCTTCCGGATGTTCAACACCGAGTACTCCCTAACCCAAAACCAATTGAGTATCATGCTACAATTTCCCACAGAAGGTCTGCTGCACGCCAGAATCCCTCCAACCTCAAACTGGAACACAGTTGGCGTTTTCGGCCTTTTTAAGAAAATTTCCGGTATAGATACCTACAACTGGGAAGAGCTCCTTCTCTCCCATATACATAACCCCACTATCCGGTACTTTATCCGCATCTTGCAAAACACGGTTTTTGGAAGGCCAAACAACAGCAAGGTCAACTCAAAGGAACTATTTTTCCTCCAGTGCGTCTTCGAACCAGATACTCAGGTAAACGCCGCCTCCTTTCTATTTCATCATATCCGCACCTTATGTGCTAGAGGCAGGCAACCTTTTATAATTGGTGGATTAATCACCACCATCGCACTTGGCCTAAACCTAGGGGATAAACTCCAAACTTTAGAATCCCTACCTCCCCTATCTATGGATATCAGCTACTGTCGATCCAGCCGCTTGATTAAGAACAGAGTAGGCGGAGGATATTATCTTATGGTGAACAACCAGGCAGTCCCAAGCGTTGTTCTACCAAATACTGCCCTTACTGATGTCACAAACCCCGACCGCCACCTCTACGATCTAAACGCTCCCGAAACCACCGAGCCTTCACAAACAACCCCGCAAACAGATGAGTTTGAAGAAATGGAACAAGGTGATCATCCGCCTACACAACAGTCAGTCCCGCTCAACCCTTCCAGTAATGCAACTGGCCCATCCTCCCAACGTCGTCGACGAAGAAGGCCTGCAACCAACGACGACATTATGGATGCTATCGATGGTATGCAGGCACAGAATGTCGAAATGCTGCAGATGATGCGTCAAATGCAACAGCAACAGGATGCTAGGAATGCCATAACCGACCAGCGGTTTACTGAGTTGTTCAGCAGGTTCGACAACTTAGACTTACGTCAGAGATCACCAGGTCCAAGAACCAGAGGCGGAAGACAACCTTAGTTGTAGTTTCTTCTTTTCCTTTCCATATTGTATTTCATTTCCTTAAAACATTGGGGACAATGTTTAATTTAAGTATGGGGGGAAAACTTGTTTCTTCCATTTCCATTTTTCAAGTATGTTATTTTCCCTTTCATTGTTATTTCCCTTTCTTATTATCTGAAAAAAAAAAAATTTATAATATAGATTTATTTTAAGTTAAGTCCCTAGTGTGAAAAATTTCTATTATCTATTCCCCTCAATTTTCTTGAGCCATAACAAAAAAAAAAAATTTTAACACACCCAATAAGTATAAAGGTTGCTTACTTTATAAAACTTGAGTGAAATCAAGACAAAAAAAAAAATCATTACCATAACAACGCTCTGAGAACCTCAACATGTTAGATCAGGATAAGTACCTATTATACCGATTCCTTGAACTTTTAGCTTTAGAGTAACCCCGAGTAGTTTATACGAGGAGCCAGCACCATCTTAATAGCAAACTACGTGGAGAGCCGATGAATATAAGTGAATGATCCCCAAAGTAACATAAAATATATGAATATATCAGGAAATGCACTGATTAAATTAGGTGATCCTTACCAGATCATTTAATCTAAAGGTTGCAGATCATGCAAAAACACAATATGAAAGATCCATTATGAGTTGGTTCAGTAGGTATCTGGTACTGAACTCGGTAGGGCGGACTACGGTTCGATCCCCCACAATTTGCAATGGACTGAATAACGAAGTTATCCGACTTATGTACCAGAACTTCTAGCTAAAAGCGGATCATAATCACTAACCGGTTACTCCACTATGTGCGCGAAAAGGTAAAGGGCTTAATGTGATTTCGCTAGAATGAAAGCGGGTGAAATAAAAGTAAAGGAACTAGGATAACTATAATGGCATTACTTGAACTGATTTGCATAAGGTAGGGTTATCTAAGTTGTAACGGTAGTTGTTGATGCCAAGATTAAACTCAAGTTGCTTCTAAACAAAATCCACTTGCAACCTATTACGAATTGATGTGTGTTTTGAAACTTCGCCTGGCTAAATTTTTGAAAACGATTTCTATGCTGAATTTTGCTTGAGGACAAGCAAAGATCTAAGTATGGGGGAGTTTGATAACACGAAATTATATCATATTTTAGGACTTAATTCCATTAAATTCTATGACTATTTATTTCGGTTTACTGCATTTTATGAGATATTACGTGGTATTTTCTTCCTATTTGTCTCAGGTAGTCTATTTTGAAGAACAAGTGAAAATGGAAGAAAAGGAGGTGCAAAAAGGAGAGAAAAGGAACCAAATGCCAAAGCCCAGCCCAAAGCGCACAAGTCACCAATGTTGTGTCTGTGACGGACGTCACAGGGTGCGTGACGAGCGTCACGCAAAACAGCCTTGTGACGGACGTCACACATGGTGTGACGAGCGTCACACATGGTGTGACGAGCGTCACACATGGTGTGACGAGCGTCACACCATTCCACTACCTTTTTGGCGCAAGTAACGCCCTCAGAAGACTTGAAGAGACGTTGAGGAGTTTGTGTCCTATATCCACGCCATGCATTTAGCCACGTTGAAGACCCTGGGAAACGAAAAGCAGTTACCAACACCAATATAAATAGCTACTTCAAAAACCTAAAGAGGTTCCTCGGTTTTTCCACGCTCATACTGCCGAAGCTTTTCCAATTTTCTTTCTTTTTACGCTTTTGCTTATTTTTCTTTTCCAGCAACTTAACATTGTTTATTTATTTCTTTTGCAAGTTCTACATTCTTTTTCCCTTGCAATTTACCTTTCTCTTTTTAGCATTTAGATATTTTTCGCATAATAGTTTCTACACCGGAAACTATTGTGCAACTTTTTATCGGATCTAACCTTACGTTAGATTCTAGTTTTATTTCCTTGGTTTAATTTATTGATTAATTGAAGAATCCAAGAACAAATCCTACCGGCTTGTGGTGGAGTGTTCAAGACTATTGTATTACGCATTCAGGTTCTTTAATCATTATTTAATGTTTTGTTTTATTATTTATCTATATTATCTGCCTGGAATGAGTCTGTTTATGCATGATATGTATTCTTGTTTATTTAGCATGTCTGGCTAATTCGCCTAGATATCGGTATGTAAAGTAAGCAGAATAAGGGATCAAGACTGAGTCGGTCTATTTAAACTTAAAATTAAAATCAATCTTTTTACGGTCTCAACTTACAGGTTTAATAACAAGATTTTTTACAAAAGTAAAAGACATAAAGAAGTTAAAATCAATAGAGCGAGAGTTTGAGGTTTTAACTGGACAGTGTAAGTTAGGCATTAATTCTAGATCAGGGCGAGAGCAAGTTTTAGAGTTAATTAAATTCTGACCTTTTCCAAAAAGTATTTTTAATGATTGAATGTGAGGACGAGAGTTAAGCATTTGGATTTAATTATATAACCTAAGTCAACAGAGCGAGAGTTTGAGATAAGGGTGTTTAAAACGGTCAGTGTTTTCTTAAAAAGAGTTTCTGCAACTTTATTGCTTTCAAAATATGGTTTTTGACTTAATTATAAGTGACAGCTACATTAATATAAAATCATGATTTATTCAACAGAGCGAGAGTTTGAGATAAAACCTTTAACCAGTAAAGTTAACTGAAACGATTTATTTTAAAACCAAGAAACCGACAAAGACTTGATTCCCTAGTTTTGACGAACTACATACCGATATCCGTTTTATCAATATTTAATCTAGATCTTAGTTTAGCTTTTAGTTTTTCCCCAAACAATCAAACATTTTTCACCTTAGCTTTACGTAGTAACCTTAGATAACGGTATATCGATTCATAAGTCCCTGTGGGATCGATATCTTTTAAAACTACGCGATAGAACTGTGCACTTGCAATGTGTTGAATGATGCTTCCTATCACCTGTGAAATTTAACCGTTTATACAAGGATTGCAAAGCAAGTAAACAACAGAACTTCCAATGTGTTGAATGATGCTTCCTATCCTTGTTCCTTGATTCAAGATGAATCAAGACCTTCGATCGTTGTTGCTAGACCTCCGATTCCAGCCCCTTTGTTGAAGAATCTTCCTTTCTTCAAACCCTCGGCCCGGCTGATCTCAAACACAACGAATCGAACCCGAATCCTTCACTTCAATATCACAGAATCCGCTACTAGACTGATGAAGACTTCCTCTTCTCAATCACCTTCGCTCAGCTGAATATTGATGAAGTAATTCGTCCAAAACCCCCCCAAACACAAACCGGTATTGGAGGACAAAACCCTAACGGTTTTATTCAAGAAAGAACCTGCCACAAGCTTCAACCCAAACCGGATTATTCGATCACAACTTCGAACCTTATCACCTTTAATCGATCACGAACCACATCAAAAATAATTGTGTGTAGTTGATGTGTTGTGAAACGTTGAAGATGAAGATGATGAGTCTGGGACACCTTTTTCACTCTTTCTTGTTTCCTTGAACACTTGAACTCAAATTGACAAATGTTGATTAATAAAAGTGTTTTGACTTCTATGTATAGTAACTGGCAAACCAACCAAAAATAACAGCTTTTCAAACAGTGGAAAGTACTCAGAAAACTGAGTTTACGCACGAGCGGTCGACCATGGGTCGGCGTGCGCTGAGCCGTGGGAAATGCGCCGACCCCTATGGTCGACCCAAGGTTTCATGCGCTGACCCATGGATAGCATCATTATGCCATGCGCCGACCTCTGGTCGACTCAAGGGTTTTATGCGCTAACCCGTGAGTTATGCGCCGACCCTTATGGTCGACTCAAAGACACATGCGCTGACCAATCTCCAGTTTGGCTGAGTTTTGCGCTGACCCGTGAGCTTTGAGATGACCCTTATGGTCGACTCAAGGTCTTCAAATCTGCATAAATCTGTGTTTTGTGATTTTCATGCATTTCGTCATGATCACACTTTGTCCACATATGTTCTTAAACATTATAATAGGTTTAGATAAGCGTAGAAAAGGATATGATGGGTAATGTGTTGCATTTGTTTGTAGACGTGCATGATGGTCTTTTGTCATCATCGAAACTTGCGATCGTATGTTGTCTGACTCTTTGTCTTTACATACTCCCCCTTTTTGATGATGACAACCTGTATAAATCAACGTGACAAACAGCATGCGGTATTGACACATTTTGCACACTCCCCCTTTCTTTTGTAATCTAAGGCTATCTGCAGAAAGCGACTGTTAGTTGTGGGCATTTTTGGCTGCCCGCTTTGTACACTTTTCTCCCCCTTTGACAACATCAAAAAGAGAGACAGAGTGATTATTCAAGATTACAAGGAAATTTCACAGGAAATAACATAAACAGATAATAATATCACACCAATGTCATTTCTGAGCAATAGTCATTAATTAAGAACAAGTAAAACAGAGAGCTCAATACATCCAAAATAACAATCAAACTACAAAGTGCATGTGAATGTCTATGTCCTAATGGCGATGTCCTGGATGATAACAAATGCCCGGGTTTTTGTAGGGGTCAGCCAGAGATGATAGGTATTTGGTAACACCGTTCAGATGCTTGAGACTCTCGTCGATCGACCTTTCCTGAAGTTCAAATGATGTCGAAAAGGCTGCATACCGGTCATTCATGCTTGTAGAGAAGGTGTCGAGACGCTCATTTTGGGCTTGAAGTTGCTCGTTAATACGAGCATAGCGCTCATCTTGAGCTTGCATGAAGGACTGTTGAGCGATCTGCATATTGCGCATCATATCCAACAGTTCTAAAGAATCTGCTTGCTGTGGAGGGGACGGAGGAGATTCTTCATCATCTTGGTGATACGGCCGGTAGAATTGACGTTGAGTTGACCAGCCCGTATGTTGCCAGTCACCCCAGCCACCCCAGCGTGGAACATCTTCTTCAGTTGAATGCGACTGCTGAGCCCAAGCGGAGTCGGAGTAGTCGTGAGTGTCAACGGGTGGAGGACTATCATCTCCACCATTGTGATCAAAAGCGTGTCTGGCTTCCTCTTCTTCATTTTCCTCTTCATCTTCTTGTTCGTCGCTTTCATCACTGTCATCATCTGCAGGAACATTTCCTCTTCGAACGAACTTATACATCCTCTGTTCATTGCACCAAAGATATCCCATCATAGACATAGTTTTTGTGCTGAACTCTTTGTCAGATGAGATGGAAGTGTACGGGAAAGACGGATGATTAACGTTGGCTGCAGTAAGGACCTCTTGAATGAAGGATCCGTAGGCAAAAGTCGTTCCTCGTCCGGAATCACGTAGATTAAACACTCTACTGGAAATGTAGTACGGCCAGTTGATTTTCTTCTTATTTTTCAGAATGTAAATGAGATGAACCTCGGCCTGTTCGACTCTGGAGAGACCGCCCTTCTTTGGTCGCAGGATGCGTGAGACAATCCACTGAAGAATCTGTTCTCCGGCTTTCAGCTTGCCGGCAGTGACAGTTCGTGGGAACGCGTCACTGTTCACAAACTGATCAGGATATGGTCGTTTCAGCATGTCATTCAATGCACTCTTAAACTCGTAGCCATCTATGTGGTGAGAGTCAGTTACCTCAGGTAGAGGATTTTCAGCATCATCCACAGACATATCAAATATTGGTTCCAGATATTTGATTTAAGCGGTACCTTTGTCGGGCCAATTCTGGTGTGAAACTTGTGCCCGCGAAAGTTGTCATGAAGGCCGGCGTAGAACACTCGGACAAGGTCTTCACTGTATTTAGTGTTGCATTCCAAGAAGTTGATAAAGCCTTGATGCTGCAGCAGAGCCATGATTTCAACGAGGTGCATGCGTTCAGCGGTAAGTTTGTAGAACGCATGTTGTTGCACAACTCCTCTTTTGCCGATATCTTTGTTGAAGGCTTCGACGCGAGCGGGTGGAACGAGCGATACAGCAGATATGGGGAGAGATGCGGCGGATGATTCTCGGGATCTCTTGCCGAAAGGTCTGCGTGATGTGGAAGCCATTTGAGCAGGTTTGAAACTAAGTGTTTGGGTATAGAGTGAAGGTTTGTGGAGGGTTTTGAGAGTGATTCTGCTAGAGAGAGGTTTCTCCCTATTTATAGAGGAAAGGTTAGGGTTTTGGGAAGATGGAAGATCAAGGAACAATAGCCACTAGGTAGATGCAAGTTACAATGTAGTGGGTAGTTTGAAAGGTGATGGAATGTAAATGCACACTTAATGATGATTTTGAATGGAAATGCATGAAATGATTTGAATTTTTCTGCAGAAAAACAAAATTTTCGAGCGATGCGTCGACCATACCTCTGTATGCGTCGACGCATACTGTTTGATTTTGAGAAAATACAGAATTTATTAAGCGTGCGTCGACCATAGCCCTGCTGCGGTCGACTCATACAGTCCAAATTTCAATTTTTCACTGTTTAGCACATGCGTTGACAAGTTTTATGCATAAATAACAATTCATACAACAATAAACATCCAAAGAGAGATATCATATATATATAAACAACATCATTATGAGGTATAACTATTTTAATCATGAGACTTTGTAGAGAGAGAAAGAGAGGAACAGTATCACCTCGATGCCGGAGTGACTTGGTGAACGGTAAACTTGTGCTTGCAACAACATAGATTTGTTAGAAGTACAAGATTAAAGTCTTATATGGAATTAGGTAAAACAGCAGATTATAGTGCCCGTTCCGAAATATCGAGAATGCCAAGTTCTCGGCGGATATGAAAGAAAGGTTCAGTGGCTAGCGGCTTTGTGAAAATGTCCGCTAGTTGATTTTCAGTATTAACATGTTCAAATACAATGTCACCTTTCTCTACATGATCCCGAAGAAAGTGGTGTCGAATTTCGATATGTTTGGTGCGAGAATGTAGCACAGGATTCTTGGTCAGGTTAATGGCACTTGTATTGTCACAAAAAATGGGAATACGTTCAAGTTTGAGGTTAAAATCCAATAGTTGTTGCTTATGTTGGTGTAAGCCCTAGAGGCCAATACTTTTGGTACTTGTATCGAATTATTTATTAATAATAAAAGGCATTTTTCTTTATTATGTTTGTTTAATAAAGTCCCTGGAATAGATAGTCCATTTAATGTATCAAGTATGACTTAATCATGAGATCACATTAAACATAAGGACACTATTCTTAAAGTGTCCGTAGTCAAGCTTTATTATGAAATGGGATAACATTAAAGCATGGAGACTATTATGTTTGTAGACTGATGATCACGTCTCATGGATCATGGATAAAGAGTTATCAAGTCTTAAACATAGGTATGAATATTAAGAGTAATATTCATACTGGATTGACCCGCTATGAGAATACTATATAGAAAGTTATGCAAAGTGTCATAAGTTATTCTCATGGTGATAATAGTGTATACCACTCTTCGACCTGAAACCACTATGGATCCTAGATGTAGAGTCGAATGCTTTATTGCTGATCCAACGTTGTCCGTAACTGGATAACCATAAAGACAGTTGATGGGTACTCCACGAAGCATGCTGAGGGACATGAGTGTCCTAGATGGAATTTGCCAATCCTGCTTAACAGGATAAATGTCTATGGGCCCAATATTGAACTGGACAAGGGTGACATGGTCTATACCTTGTGTTCAATATAGACATAAGGGCAAAGGGGTAATTATACACATAATTATTATCACAGGAGGTTTTGTCAGATCACATGACATTTTCGTGACTTGGGTAGCAGTGATGTGTTGCTAGATACCGCTCACTGTTTATTATGTTAAATGCGTGATTTAATATAATTGCCAACGCCGCGAAAACCTATAGGGTCACACACAAAGGACGGATTGATGAGAGATAGAATTATTAAGGAACACCGTAAGGTACGGTGCACTTAAGTGGGAGACGAAATATGGTAAGGTACCAAATACTTAAGTGATTTTGGCATATTATGAGATATGGTCCAAAATGCACTTAAGTGGGCTTTTTGGCTTGAAGCCCACACAAGTGGTTCTATAAATAGAACCCCTTGGGTAGAAGCATTCACACTCCAGACAACACAACTGAAGAGTTGGAATTTCGTATCTCTCTCTCTCTCACTCAAAGCCTTCACTCACAAACAGCTAGCACTGCGATTGAAGGAATCCGTTCGTGTGGACTGAGTAGAGACGTTGTTATCGTTCAACGTTCGTGATCGCCCCGTGGATCTGTATCAAAGGTTGATCATTGTCAGAGATCTGCACCAAAGGTTTGAATCTCCACAAGAGGTAACGATTCTATCACTGATCATGCTCATTCGTAAGGATCATTAAAGGAGAATTTTTTTATATTCCGCTGCGCCTTGGATGGCTATTCTCCTTCAGCTTAATCCATAGGATTTGGGCACAACAACTACCGGCGGCAACGTATTCCACTTCGGCGGTTGACAGAGCAACTGAAACCTGTTTCTTGCTATGCCAACTGACCAAAGAGTTTGAAGATAAGTGACAAGTGCCACTGGTGCTCTTCCTATCCGATTTGCAGCCGGCAAAATCGGAATCGGAGAAGCCTACCAATGAACAATCATTACCTTTGGAATACCATAGTCCATACTTCGGAGTACCGGATAGGTATCGAAGTATTCGTTTAACGGCTTTTAAATGGGATTCCTTGGGACATGATTGATATCTTGCGCACATGCATACGCTAAACATAATATCGGGACGAGAAGCAGTAAGATAAAGGAGTGAACCAATCATACCTCTATACCGTTTTACATCTACTTCCTTACCGTCTTCATCTTTGTTCAAGTTTGTACAAGTAGGCATGGGGGTGTCTATGGCCTTAGCTTTTGCCATGTCAAATCTCTTGATAAGGTCCAAACAGTACTTTGTCTGGCTCACGAAAGTTCCTTCTTTGAGCTGTTTAATTTGCAGACCGAGAAAGTATGTGAGCTCCCCCATCATACTCATCTCGAATTCGCCCTGCATAAGGTCAGAAAACTCTCTCACGAGATTCATGTTAGTAGATCCAAATATGATATCATCTACATAAATTTGCACTAATATTAGTGCTTTCCTTGACGTTTAATGAAGAGGGTTGTGTCAACCTTTCCTCTTGAGTATTTTTGATCGAGTAAGAATTTGCTTAGTCTCTCATACCAAGCTCTAGGAGCTTGTTTGAGGCCATACAAAGCCCTTTTTAGTTTATAAACATGATCAGGATACTCATGGGATTCGAAACCCGGAGGTTGTGCGACATAAACGCGCCTTATTACGGGTTATTACCCCGTTTTCGTCCAGTTTGTTCCTAAACACCCATCGGGTGCCGATTACTCGATGATCTCGCGGAGGAGGGACAAGGTCCCAAACCTCATTTCTGGTGAACTGATTAAGTTCCTCCTGCATTGATAAAAACCAATGTTCATCGAGTAGGGCTTCTTTAGGGTTTTAGGTTCCATCTGCGAAACGAAAGCGAAGTGATAACAGAAATTACTTAGCTTAGATCGAGTTGTTACACCCTTTGAGATATCTCCGAGAATGTTGTCGATTGGATGGTCTTTGGAAGACTTCCAAACTTGAGGGAGATCATCGTTTGAAGGCAGATGAACTACCTCGGTTTCCTCATGGTATACATCTTTGTCCTCCTCAATTTTGACTATGTCGGGTTGATCAATCCCCGACTCGCCACCTTTGAGTATGTCTTCGGTAGATGTACCTGCACCATGAAAAACACTACCCTTTCCGACGTTTCTCGGATTGGATTCATCAAAAGTGACATGTACAGACTCTTCTACAGTAAGTAATCGTTTGTTGTATATTCTATATGCTTTGCTAGATTGAGAGTATCCGAGGAAGATACCTTCGTCGGCCTTGGAATCGAATTTCCCTAAGTTTTCTTTTCCATTGTTCAATACAAAACATTTGCAACCAAAGACATGTAAGTGAGAAACATTTGGCTTTCGCCCTTTTAAAAGTTCATACGGTGTTTTGTTTAGAATGGGGCGAATGAGCACCCTATTCAGAACATAACAAGCCGTACTAATGGCGTCGGCCCAAAAATATTTCGGTAAGCCACTTTCATTGAATATTGTTCTTCCCAATTCTTCCAAAATTCGATTTTTACGCTCCACAACCCCATTTTGTTGAGGAGTACGTGGAGCGGAGAAGTTATGATCAATACCATGGTTACCGCAATATTCTTCAAATAAGTGATTTTCAAACTCACCTCCATGATCGCTTCTAATTGCAACAATGTTTGTATTTAGTTTATTTTGGGAAAGCTTAGCAAATCGTTCAAAGGCGGCGAACGTGTCGCTCTTACTTACTAAGAAAATAGTCCAACAAAATCGAGAAAAGTCGTCCACTATTACGAAACCGTAATAGTTTCCTCCTAGACTTTTAATCCTAGATGGCCCAAATAAATCCATATGGAGAAGCTCGAGAGGTCTCGTTGTTGAAACGATATTTTTGGATTTAAATGAGATCCTCGTTTGCTTCCCCTTTTGACAAGCATCACAAAGGTGATCCTTGGTGAACTTAATTTTGGGGAGACCTAGGACTAGATCTTTTGAGACTACTTTGTTAAGTAAGTCAAAGTTAACATGTGCTAAACGCCTATGCCATAACCATGAATCTTCACTCATTGTTACAAGGCATTTGTCACTTGTTAACGATACTTCATTTAAGTCAAGCATATAGACATTGTTCACACGTAGGCCATTAAACATACTCTTCTTATCATCATTATGTACAATTTTGCAACAATCTTTTGAAAATGATACATTGTATCCTTTGTCACATAATTGACTGATGCTAAGTAGATTGTGTTTAAGACCTTCGACAAGCAAAACATCAGAAATAGTAGTAGAGGAGGGATTACCTACACTACCTTTACCAAGAATTGCTCCACGGTTGTTGTCGCCATAAGTTACATATCCCTTCTTCTTAGCCACGAAGTCAATGAAGAGAGATATGTCTCCTGACATGTGCCTTGAGCATCCACTGTCGAGAACCCATCTTCTCTCGGTAGTCTCGAGGCATTGTACCTGTTTCTTTTTGTTCTTTTGATGAGCAGAGAGACATAGATTTGCATTTTCATCTTCATCACTAGAACTTTCATCATCGGAGGAGTCGCTATCACTTTCCCAAGCTATGTATGCTCTCCTTGGCTTTGATGGTTTCTTGTGTGATTTGTATGAATCTTTTTCTTTTGTCTTCTTGTTCATCGGACAGTCCGGTTTGTAGTGACCCGGCTTTCCACACTTATAGCACGACCCTCTAGTTGTTTTTCCTTTTGAGTCATCATTTTTAGAGTACCTAGATTGCTTCCGGAAGTTTACCAAGTTCTTCTCGGAATGTTGGATGCCGTTCTTTCTCACGTAACGGTTGTAGCGTTTAACAAACAGCCCCATATCTTCACTCTTGTCCTCTTCTTCTTCGTCTCTCGATGAATAATCACTTTGCTCTTTTGCTTGAGACTTTGAGGAGGAAGTCTTTAGAGCTATTGATTTCTTTTCACTCACCTTTGCTTTGTCCTTCTTATCTTTCTTTTCGTGTTGTTCCAGGCTCAAGAGAACTTGTTTGTGCTCTTGTAGTTTACCAAACAATGTTGTCAAGTCCAATGTGGTAAGATCATTTGCCTCTTTGATGGAGGTCACTTTCGGCTGCCATTCCCTGTTAAGACATCTTAAGATCTTATTAGTAGCAATATCATTGGAAACAGGCCTACCAAGTGAATGTAATCGATTGATGAGATGAGTGAATCTCTTTTGCATGTCAGCAATGGTTTCCCCTTGCTCCATGAAAAAGAGATCAAACTCTTGTGTTAGTGTATTGATTCTAGCCAATTTAACATCATTCGTCCCCTCATGGGCAATTTGTAGTGAATCCCACATAGCCTTAGCAGTAGGACAATGGGATACACGATAGTATTCATCTACACCTAATGAGGAGATTAGGATATTTTTGGCTTTCCAATCATAATTGTGTTTCTTTTCATCATCATCGGTCCATTGTGCTTCGGGCTTAGGCACCACTTCGTTGTTCTCATTGGTCATGGTTATTTGAATTGGACCATTGAGAATAACATTCCATATTTTTCTATCTATGGAATTTATGTGCACCCGCATACAGTCTTTCCAATAACTATAATTTTCACCATTGAAAACGGGAGCTCTATTATAAGCCCCTTTAGGTTCGTTAGCCATTTTCTATCAAAGTTGTATTTTGAAGCACGGAGTGAACCGGAGCTCCTGATACCACTTGTTAGACTATGGCACGGATCTAGAAGGGGGGTTGAATAGATCCCAATTAAAAACTTGAGTCGGCGCTGCCAATTTAAAAGAAAATTGGTTTTGAAAATTTGTTTTAAGTGCGAAAGCGGCCGAGGAAAATTTTAGTCTAAAACGAACCGTTATTGGAAAACCGGATATGCGTTAAGCTAATGGATTAGAGATAAAGTGAAATACAAATCACTACACTATTTGCACACTCAATGATATATTTCACTAACTAGCAAGCCTAGTTCCAATGATCCAAAATACCAAATTAAACTGGATGCAAACTTAAGACAACTTTGGCTTATGCAAATTAACAAACACTTGGTGTGCATAAACACTTCAAGAGATATTTGAGTTGAGTAAGTAATTCAAATTTATCTAGTACAATATATTGTTGTACTTTGGATTCAAACAATAGTCTTAATCTCTTACTCAACTTATATCACCGTTTGGTAAAATTGCTTAAACTAAAATCACTTAATTTTTAAGCTGAAAAACACTTATGCAGAAAATTAAAGAAGACAGAGATTTGATGAGGCAGTTCCCCCGCCGTCCTCGCTTCGGGGTACGTCTGCCTTCAATTCTAAACTTAGAATTGAGATGATTTAATTAGATATCACCTGTGAAATTTAACCGTTTATACAAGGATTGCAAAGCAAGTAAACAACAGAACTTCCAATGTGTTGAATGATGCTTCCTATCCTTGTTCCTTGATTCAAGATGAATCAAGACCTTCGACGTTGTTGCTAGACCTCCGATTCCAGCCCCTTTGTTAAAGAATCTTCCTTTCTTCAAACCCTCGGCCCGACTGATCTCAAACACAACGAATCGAACCCGAATCCTTCACTTCAATATCACAGAATCCGCTACTAGACTGATGAAGACTTCCTCTTCTCAATCACCTTCGCTCAGCTGAATATTGATGAAGTAATTCGTCCAAAAACCCCCCAAACACAAACCGGTATTGGAGGACAAAACCCTAACGGTTTTATTCAAGAAAGAACCTGCCACAAGCTTCAACCCGAACCGGATCCTTCGATCACAGCTTCGAACCTTATCACCTTTAATCGATCACGAACCACATCAAAAATGATTGTGTGTAGTTGATGTGTTGTGAAACGTTGAAGATGAAGATGATGAGTCTTGGACACCTTTTTCACTCTTTCTTGTTTCCTTGAACACTTGAACTTAAATTGACAAATGTTGGTTAATAAAAGTGTTTTGACTTCTATATATAGTAACTGGCAAACCAACCAAAAATAACAGCTTTTCAAACAGTGGAAAGTACTCAGAAAACTGAGTTTATGCACGAGCGGTCGACCATAGGTCGGCGTGCGCTGAGCCGTGGGAAATGCGCCGACCCCTATGGTCGACCCAAGGTTTCATGCGCTGACCCATGGATAGCATCATTATGCCATGCGCCGACCTCTGGTCGACTCAAGGGTTTTATGCGCTAACCCGTGAGTTATGCGCCGACCCTTATGGTCGACTCAAGGTCTTCAAATCTGCATAAATCTGTGTTTTGTGATTTTCATGCATTTTGTCATGATCACACTTTGTCCACATATGTTCTTAAACATTATAATAGGTTTAGATAAGCGTAGAAAAGGATATGATGGGTAATGTGTTGCATTTGTTTGTAGACGTGCATGATGGTCTTTTGTCATCATCGAAACTTGCGATCGTATGTTGTCTGACTCTTTGTCTTTACACCAAGGCCACCTGACGAAGGTCAAGACGAAGAGCGAGACCAGAGGCTTGACGCGATCTACGATGACGAGCCTTTGGGTTTTGAGAAGGACCTGCTAGTAACCAATGTTAAGATGTTGGCTCAAGATCCACTCGAAGAAGTAGACTTGGGAGAGGGGGTAATAAAGAGGCCAACTTACATCAGCGCCAACATCCATCCTCAACTTAAGATCGAAGTGGTCCAGTTGCTGAGAGAGTTCAAAGACTGTTTCGCATGGGACTATGACGAAATTCCTGGTTTAAGCAGGGAGCTGGTCGAATTAAAATTGCCGATCAAACCTGGGAAGAAGCCGGTGAAGCAAAATCCAAGACGATTTGCCCCAGCAATATTGTCGAAAATCAAGGAGGAAGTTGAAAGACTTCTCCGGTGTAACTTCATTCGTACTGCCAGGTATGTTGAATGGTTAGCTAACATCGTGCCAGTTGTAAAAAAGAATGGTATGTTAAGGGTTTGCATAGATTTTAGAGATTTGAATACTGCAACCCCAAAAGATGAGTATTCGATGTCAATGGCAGAAATGTTGGTCGATTCTGCCGCAGGTTATGAATATTTAAGCATGCTTGATGGGTATTCTGGGTACAATCAGATATTCATTGCTGAAGAAGATATCCCAAAAACGGAATTGCGTTGCCCTAGAGCCTTAGGTACCTACGAATGGGTAGTGATGCCTTTTGGTTTGAAAAATGCAGGGGCAACTTACCAAAGGGCGATGAATTCGATCTTCCATGATTTCATAGAAACTTTCATGCAAATCTATATAGACGATATTGTTGTTAAGTCTATTTCGAGGAAGAGTCATATAGAACACCTTCGAATATCTTTTGAACGAATGAGAAAATATGGTTTAAAAATGAACCCTCTAAAATGTGCTTTTTGTGTGCACGCTGGGGATTTTCTAGGTTTTATGGTCCATAAAAAAGGGATCGAAAGCGCCATCAACAAAGAAAGATTTACAGTCACTGCTAGGCAAGATCAATTTCCTAAGGAGATTTATCTCAAACCTTAGTGGGAAGACGCAAGCATTTTCGCCTTTGCTTCGACTCAACAAGGAAGTGTTCGAACGGGGGCAAGCTCAGCAAGTGGCGTTCGATAAGATCAAAGCGTACTTGAGCCACCCACCAATTTTGGCGCCACCTTGTAGAAATAAAAGTATGAGATTATACATATCTGCATCTGATAAAATCTTAAGGAGCATGTTAGCGTAAGAGGATGATAATGGTGTCAAAAGAGATATTTATCACCTCAGCAGGGTTTTAAACAATGCAGAAACTAGGTATAGCATGATCGAAAAGTTGTGTTTATGCTTATATTTCTCTTGTACAAAATTAAAGCATTATATCAAACATGTTGACGTGTATGTTTCATCTCATTATGATATTATTAACATATGTTATCTAAACCAATTTTACATAGTCGAATTGGGAAATGGGCATTGGCATTGACTGATTTTCCTTAACACATATACCATTAAAAGTTATGAAAGGCCAAGTAGTAGCAGACTTTATAGTCGATCACTCCATTGACGCCGCCGCTTTGAACTATATTGAATTTGGGTCGTGGAAGCTATACTTCGACGGATCTAGCCATAAAAATGGCACAGGTGTCGGAGTCGTAATTATTTCTCCAAATAAAATTCCAACGACATTCCAATATAAAGTAGAAGGTATTTGTTCAAATAACAAAGCTGAATACGAAGCCCTCATAGCAGGACTTGAAATGTTATTGGAATTGGGGGCAACTCGGGTCGAGATAATGGGAGACTCAGAGTTAGTCATAAAATAGATCACGAGAGAATATAGGTGTGTTAAGGAGAACCTGATCATCTATTTTATAATCGCCAGTCGATTGTTAAAAAAGTTCGAAATGGTTTATATTCGACATATACCACGAATAGAGAACATGATAGCTAATGACCTGGCCCAAATCGCATCTAGGTATAAAATTTCGAGAGAAAAGTTGCACAAAGTCATAGAAGTCAGAGGAAAGGTAGTGGCAACCAGATTAATTCCCCTGGATTTAGAACAGACAAGATTAGGATGTGCTGATGAGGGAAACTTTGAAATATTGGCGATAGACAGTTTGGCAGATGAAGACTCGAGAAAGCCAATAGTAGTATACCTACAGAATCCCACAACCTCTACTGATCAAAAAACCAGGTATCGAGCATTAAGTTATGTTCTTTTGGGTTCAGAGTTGTTTAAGAAATCTCCAGAAGGAATTTTGCTTAAATGCCTTAGTGAGTCAGAGGCATACTTTACCCTTTCAACTGTACATAGTGGAACATGTGGGGCACACCAAGTCGGTCATAAGATGAAATGGCTTTTATTTCAACAAGGAGTGTATTGGCCTACTATTTTGAAAGACTGCGTTAAATTCGTGAAAGGATGTCAAGAGTGCCAGGTGCATGCAGGCATACAACATGTCCCTGCAAGTGAATTACATTCTATCATCAAACCATGGCCATTTAGAGGTTGGGCTTTGGACCTGATCGGAGAAATTCAACCTCCCTCATCAAAAAGTCCAAGATACATATTGGTAGGAGTTGATTATTTCACAAAATGGATTGAAGCCATACCTTTTCCAAATGTGAGCCAAGAGGATGTGATCGAATTCATTCAAAAGTATATTATTTATAGGTTTGGAATTCCAGAAACAATCACAACGGATCAAGGATCAGTATTTACTGGTCGGAAGATGCAGGAGTTCGCCACGGAAATGGGTTTCAAATTGTTAACGTCGACACCCTATTATGCTCAGGCTAATGGACAAGTCGAAGTTTCCAATAAGGTGATCATTGGTTTGATTAAAAAACATGTAGAGAAAATACCTAAGAATTGGCACAAAACTCTGGACCAAACTTTATGGGCATGTCGCACGTCCCCTAAAGAGGCTACTAAGTCGACCCCCTTTCGCCTAACTTTTGGCCATAATGTTGTTTTGCTAGTAGAAATCCACCTACAATCCCTAAGGATTCAGAGGCAACATGAACTCCCCACAGAATCATATTGGAGCATGATGTTGGATGAGTTGGTCGATTTGGACGAGGAAAGGTTAAGTGCCTTAGAATTGCTAAGGCAACAAAAGAAAAGGATAAAAAACTCTTATAATAAAAAAGTGAAAGTTAAAAGTTTTACGTCTGGAGCTTTGGTCTGGAAAGTGATCCTTCCAATGGATCGAAAAGATAGAGCCTTGGGGAAGTGGTCCCCAAAGTGGGAAGGCCCTTTTCCAAATTCTAAAGATCTTTTCTAATGGTGCCTATGAGATCGAAGAGCTCAACAAAGATAGGAGGATTCTAAGAATAAACGGGAAGTATTTGAAAAAATACAAACTGACAATCCAAGAAGTAAAAATAAGAGACGAGTAACCGCGTAAATAAAGTAAAAGCCAAAATGGTCAAAATGCCAAAATGGTAACAATAAAGTCATAAGGCCAAAAGACCAATATTCATTACAAGGAGAATTTTTTTACATCATCAGACAAATAAGAATAACATTAAAAGGGAAGATTGGCTTTAATCAGAAGATACTTGGCTTTGAGGAGCTCCAACCGTTTTTCGCACAAAGATCTTTTTGAGCGAAGGAGTTTGACGTCAGATTCAAGTTGTCGAGCTTTTTCGACAAACTCCATGCTAAGTGATAGATCTTGAGCCATCGAAGCATCATTAAATTCCAACAATTGTTGCTTATCCTTTTTAACATCAGAGATTTTGGCATGCAGTTCTGATATTTACTGTCTCCAGGAAGCAATGTTACGATCATGAGCATCGACTTTCTCTTTATTCTTTTGCTTTGTTTGTTCCGACTCCATGGCCTTATTGGTATATTCGGTAGCAGCATCCCAAGCTGCAGCCTCAGAACCAGATTTTTTCTCTATCTCTCCCATAAGGTGAGGTAGCAACTTGTGATCAATGACAGCTTGGTCGATCATGGTCCCTATCTCCAGAATAACGTTCGCCACTTCAGGGGAGGCTTCTAGCAAGTTAACATGGCTAAGAAGAGCTTTTAGAGTTAAAGGGGTAGAAGGATCAGCCAGCAGCAATAGAAACAAGTCACCCTTAAAGACTTTGTCCTTGATTTTAGAAAGCATTTCACCCACAAGGGTGCTCGAAGGCTGATCTTCTGACATTGAAGTGTTATGACTCTGATCATAAGAACTCTCCCTGCAATTTAGCATCGCCTTTAAATACTCCAGTGGCTGACTTTGCTTTAAGATAGCCAACTTTTCTGCAAAAAAAGGCATCAATGCTACTTGACGAAACGCCAACCGTAGGATTGTCGGCCATTGCAGGGGTTTGAGTTCGAGCATGTTCTTCACCCACATTGGCTCTTCTTTCTGTTTGGCTCTCGATGTTATCAGGGTTAGTCGCCAGATTTCCTTCAGCCGCTTCCTCTACCACCATGTCTTCGACGCCTCATCCCTCGCCCTGAGGCTCATTCATTTCTGTCGATGTGTGTAGACCAGCCCCGGGGGTTTCTTCATCATTAGCTAGTTCATCCTCGGCCATAGGGATTGGATTACCTTGGGCTTCATTTTCCTCGCTTGAGTCAGTCTCATGACTAGAGTCACTGGTATGAGAATGTTGAGTAGTGGTTTTTGGTGGCGAAGCGTCGAGGGTACCGGTTGGAGGTTGATTAATCTCGCTCATGGACCCCTTTTCATAGGATGGTCGATAGGTAGGTTCACCGACGCTGTTCAAAACATCTGGCACAGAGGCAGGCTTGGAGGAGGCAGCTTTCTTGGGAAGAATAATAGTGTTCGCGTCACCCTGAAATCAGTACAAGCAAAAGATGTAAATGACTAAAAGAAGCAAACAAGTGAAATAAAGTGTAGAGAAGTGGGTGGTAACTTATAACCTTCGACCCCGGGGCTAGAATTGTCGCTCTCACTTTGAGTCGTTGCTACTCTTGCCATTCATTCAGGAGTAGGTTCTTGGATAACAAGCGGAGCGGGCCTTTTTCTTGAGAGTTTTGTGTTCGGTTGATTCGAGGGGTCGATGAGTTTCGGTTGTAGCTTCCTCTTCCTCGAAGTGAGATCCAGAACAGGCGACAGGTCATCTTTGTCAGAATCCACGATGTAATACGGTGAACTGACTTTGTGTTTTTGCTTTGAAAAGCAATGTTGCGGATAGCAAGAGTCAACACCGACTTTTCTTTTATCCAATAAGGAAAGGCGGAAAAGAACAGGAAAGACCTTGATTAGATTTTGAGTTCGGGAGGTACATTATACAGAGGGAAGGTGTTAGCACCCTTTGTATCCATGGTTATCCATGGGCTCTTAATTGCTTAACTCACTTATGTTTTCCTTGTTTGAGAAAGTGTTTGAGAAATGTGGTGTGTTTAGAAAATATTTTGAAAGGAGAGTTTAACTTTGTAATGATTCTTGTACGAATGTATACAAAGTGTTTATCTCGTTTGATTTTGAAAGATGTTTAGAAAAATATAACTCGGCGATGATTCTGGTGCGAACGTATACCAAGTGGTGATTTTCTAAAAGATGTTTTGAAAAGTGTGAGGTGTGAAAAGTATTTTAAGCTGTGAGCAAGCATTTAAGAGTTATACCTAACCAAGGTCTTTATAGGTATTTCCTATCCTTAGGAGGGCAAAACTGTTCTTACTATTGAGAAGTAAGTAGTCTTATCCTTTGGATGTAAAGGGACATTGCGGGGTCGTCGATTGGTCATTGAAGGCAACATTGGTAAGGATACCTTAGCATTCGAAGATCATCATTTAATCGTAGGCTACAACGAAGGGTCATCGACGGACAAAGTCATATATTCGAAGGCAACATTCGAGGGACAAGGTTTATCTCGTAGGGACATTGACCTTTTGATCGAAGGGACTATGACTTATCTGTTTAGGGATGATGATGATTTAATCGAAAGGGTCTTTGCTAAGGATATCCCCACATTCGCGGGACATGACCGTAATATCGTAAGGCAACAAAGAGAGGGACAAGATCACGTATTCAAAGGTAATGTAATCAGCCAAGTAATTAGGATAAACCTCCACAATGATATCCCACAAATAAAGTGGAATGCCGAGCTATCTCTTCAAGAATCATGGGAGCCCTTACAAAAACTCAGCAAACATGTTAGAATAACGGGATGGGGTGCAATCAAGAGTTGCACCGAACAAACATAGCAATAATAGTGTCATACAAACAGCGTGTAAACGCAATAGAAAACATGTCAAACAAATACAAAACAGATCAGAATGCAAACAGAAAAAAATCAACTACTGTCATGTTCGCTACTGCCTCGCATAGCGAGGGCCTGGCGAACCCTCGCTATAGGTTCGCTTAGCGAGGTGCTAGCGAACGGCTGCGGGTTCTGGGTTCTTCTTTGATACTGGTGCGATTTCGGAAACCCCAAACCCTATGGCATCCATTACCGAAATTACATGATCGAACATTCAAAGTATTGTTTTACACATTTATGCACATCTAAACCCACATGCAAAACCTAACGATATTCGCCTTTCCAAATTCAACCATAATGCCTCACACATTTAGATATTTCAAATTGGGAGCATAGAGTAGTGGGAATAGGGCAAACTTGATTGGAGGGATCGAACGAAGTTGAGTTACACCGTTGGGTTTGCAGAGCAATCTTAGGGTTTGTGCCTGATAGGGTTGGCGGAGGTAACCTTTGTGCCGATGAGTTCTCTGAATTAGCTTCTAGGGTTTTCCCTGTTGTTTTTCTGCTCTCCAGGGTTTTCTCTTCCTCCGTCCCCTTTTTTCAAATGAAGTCTTGGAATTTATAGATGATTTTTTGTGTCTTGGTGGGCTCAGACTGAAGGCAATTCAGGCCCAGAATTTTTGTATATCCGCAAGCTTCACTAGGCGAGTGAGCTAGCGAAGGATTCGCTAGGCGAACGATCAGCGAGTGTTCCAGCGAATGCTCCCAGACTTGGATAAAAGCACAGCTAGTACCTACTCGCTAGGCGAGAAACTAGCGAGCGGGTGGCGACCATTCCAGTAGTGAATTCATTGATACTCGCTGGAGCAGGGAATGGAGCGTGGGCTTCGCCCAGCGAAGGGTTTGCTCGCCTAGCGAGCGTGAAAGTTCAGGAAGTCATCTTCTGGATTTGGTCATCTGTGCGCTGGACCTTTGTTTCTTTAAGATTAATGTTATAAAAGACGAATACACCCCATTTGAACCTGTTGAAAGTATCATAAAAATTACGGGCAAATTTTGGGGTATGACACACGACGATGGGGGTAGCGGTGGGTTTTTGGATTTGTAGGGGACTCGCCAGAGGTTTTCGAGCAACCTGAACTAAGCATTAAATGTTATATCATCAATGTATAACAAGGATAAAGGAACAAAGAAAGAGAGGTACCTTTGCAGGTTTGCTACTTCCTTCAACCTTCGAGTCAATGGGTATTTTGTTGGTGTGTTTTTTGGGGAAGATCTTGATAGCTAGACAAAAACAAGAAGAAACGGCCAGCGTTAGTTAAAAGCAAGTCAAAGGGAATCCACTTCGAGGAAAGCCCCTGTATCACACTTTCACATATGTCTGATTCGATTCAGACATCTTCGATCCTTATATGAAGGTGCCCTATGAAACTGCCTAAAGTGTGTTTAGTCGCAACCACCCGCTGAGCCTTTTTCTGAGATTGTTGTCGAAGGATTTTAATGGAATCTCCACAAATGAACCAATCTGGGAATGGGGTGCAAGAGCCACTCTGAAGTCAGCATTTGGCAGTGGAGGAAACTTTGGGGGAAATAATTCAATAGCCGTTTCATAGCGTTTCTCACAAGGGACGTATGAGGGAATCTTTAAAGTTTCTATTTTCTTTGAAAACTTCTCTTTGAGCGTAACAGCTGCTTCGCGGATGGTTCAACTAAGATCATCAGGTCGATAGGCAGTTTCAAAGTAGTTTTGAAAAGCTTGAATTTTTTTATAAGAGTATAAGTACCTTTCTTGGTCTTTTCCTGCACAAGGAGAAAAACTTTGTCAAACAATTGAATAAAGGAAGTAACGTCGCAGAATTCCTCAATGTAATACTTAGTCCACCACTTCCCAAATTCTCGACTACAAAGGAAGCTAGGCTCGAAATGAAATGGAGTCAACTAGATCCTGCCAGTATACTTGGCTATTTGTTTGAAAGCCATGGTTTCAGTATGAACAACATTATGAAGGAGAAGGCTACTCTTCTTGTCATATAAGCACTTCGGGAGAACCTGGACCAACCCAAATTGTCGAGCAACAAGGTTGGGCTGGTAAGTTATCAGTGTGACTTGGACTTTCGAAGGGTTAAATCGAAGGGTAAGGATCTCAGGTGTCAAGAAGGCTTCCCAAATCAACAAGGATTATGTCTCTTGTTTTTTATATGAAGAAAGAAAAGTCCTGGTAAACCACATAGGGCCAACTTTCCTGAGAGCGAAAAGAGCCATACTCGAAGTAAAATTATGACGTTTAGCGGACATCATGATGTAACTCATGAAGGTTGATTGAAGAGCCTATCCTTCGTCCCTAGGGGTTAGTTGAGCTAACCTTGGTCCTTCGACCCTCCTATTACGGATTCCTTCAGCATCTTCATCGACGAGACCCATGTTTGGTAGATCAGCCTCGAACGTGGCATTGAGCCAAAGTTGTAATAACCAAAAGGGGCCAGACAATAGAAGATTCCCTTTGTCCCTCATATTCTTTAGCTGAGCCACTTCGTCGCTCAAGGATACGTACAGGCTAGCCAAAATCATCTCACTTAAGCAGATATCATGCCCTGCATGCAGTTGGTTAGCTAGGGTAAGATATTTCTTGGCCACTTGTAATGATTTCGAGAAAAATACGGAGTGTGACAACCACAGAGCCAGAAAAGCTATATGCTCCACATCAGAGACAGTTTCAGTGTCTTTATCATGATAGTGGGCTATATGTGTTGAATATGTTGCTCTTGTAGTCGAAAAGGCAATGGTATCTATGGAGTCAACATCAGGATCATAGGTGTGGCCAGTGGGTTTCATCCCTATGATAGCGACCATGTCGAAAAGAGTGGGTGTGACCATTCCACAAGGAAGGTGGAAGGTATAATGTGTGTTGTCCCTAAAGTACAGCGAAGAAACTAACATAGGGTTACTATAATCCAGGTTCAATTTTGACAGCATAATAAGGTCGTATATCCCTATATCTTTCCAAGCCTGAGATTTTTGTTTCTCTATTTTGTTTAACAAATTGGAGTAATCAGTGGGATCTTTGAAAGTTGGGGTGGCACGAAAGGCTCTAAAACCATTGTTCATAAACCTCAAATCTATAGTGTTTTCAGCCGGGGTGTTTTTGGAAGAAGAACTACTAGGATTTTTAGCCTGTCCTATGGGTTTGCATTTATGGTAAGACGGAAAAAAACTCTCTAAGCTTGCTGGTTTCAGTGTCTAAATCTGCTAGAGGTCCAGATAAGGCATAAGTTTTATTAGAGACAGAAACAGGAATGAGTACCTGAGAAGCATAAATCTGGCGTTGTTCCTCTTTCTGAGGTTCTGGTAGGTACTGACGATTACCAACTGCAAGGGGGCGGATAAAGTAGCAAATGGCGGAAGTTCAAAAATTTTCTTCGGAGCTTTGGACCTATTGGTAGTAGTTTTAAAAGAAACTCTTGTTCCCTTGAGAGCTTTGTTTGAAGCATCCATCGTTAAGGTTTGGAAAAGCGAAATATGGGTTTCAGTTAGAAGGGATTGGAAGAAAGTAAGGTTTGAACGCTTGAAAATTCAGAGAATGTGAGAAAGTTCTGAAATGGGTAAGTAATTGGGTTTTATAGGCCTACAGGGAGACGTTTCAAATAAACATTAAATGGTAGACAAGTTAATGGGACACATGTCTCCCTTGGGCAGTGTAGTGGAAGTGACAATTAATGTTATAGCCATGATTTCCTAGAAGCTAGGAAACGTGATGAGTGAAAAAGATTTCGTTGTGGGCTGAAAAGACGTGGGTAGGAAAAAACAATGATGATGCTGACGTCACCAGACAAGTGGAGAAACTAAAAAAGTTTTACCAATATTGAGACACGCGGTAGTATCATCCATTGAGGCATCGAAGTAAGGTCTAAAAAAATGTCTTTCTCTCTCGTGTGTCGAAAATGAAATTTTTGGGGGGCAATCTGTTAGCTCAAAATTTCGACGCCCTCTTCAAATTACCAAAATTAGAAAGCTTGTACAGCTGGTTTCGACTAATAGGTGATTCGACCAACTGAAGGTAGATTGGCTTAGCTGATTGAATAAAGATCAAGCTTATAGCTGAAATTTCGGAGCAGTTCCTTAAGGAGCAATGATCCGCTGTCACACACGGGTCAAAAATGAGTTTAAAAGTGTAGTAAAAAACGGAAGCGACACTCGAATATCATATCACAAGCACTCTTGAATGTTATAACCAAACAAATAAAAAGAAGGGGGTTTTTAAGACTCAAAACTTAAATCGAAGATGATTAAAGGTAAAAGCAAAATTGATAAATAAGTTAATCTATTGTATCGATTTCTGACTTATCATCGATTCTTATAATTTCAATTTCCTAGCGGATTCAATCCCATCCAATTACAATACCCACTGACAAGCGCAAATTGGTATTATATGATGTATGTTCCTAATTTATGAATTAAGCAAACGGATTTAAGCTGACGCAAATTAAGCACACACGACTTAATTAAACACGATAACGAAAAAGCTACGCTAACGTGATTATAGTTAAGGATCATACAAACAATCAAATTGAATCAACTCTATCCTATAAGAAATAATTGAATTAAGCAAACGAAAGTAATCAAATTAAGCAAACGAGTTTATAGGAAGAATTGAAAAGAAATTGAAATTAAACTGAAATTAATAAAAACCTCAAAGTGGAATTCGAATACAACAGATCAGCTCTTTGGGAATTAGCTCTCCATGAAATCTTCTAAGCAATATTGTATCGTCAAAATTCAGAATTAGGATTTCTATATTAGTGAAAGACCTAATATAATAAAAGGTAAATTCGGGCCCTTATAGGATCCGACCTGAAAGTTACAAAAATCGGCCCAAACTAACTATTTTAATTAAGTCTGAAACTTAAACGAATTATTTGGCCATTCTTCACTCCGAATCTGCTTTTGACTTCAACATGAAACTTTTAGGTTTTCTTTTTAGGTTTCCAACGCATATAAGAACGCATTAATCTGAATTCTATAGCTCAAGTTATGATTTGCATAGTGATAACGTATCAAATAATTGTTTATACTGAAAATAAAGTACGAAAATAAAATAAAAGCAAAAATAAACTTAAATATAAAAACACACTAAAATAGTAAAAATAATAGAATAAACTATAGAAATGTATAAGTAAAATTATAGAAGAATGTGCATCAAAATGCACTGATCAAATTCCCCCATACTTGAACTTTTGAACTCCAAGCAAAATTACAATTTCAAAACAAAAGGAAAGAAAACAGAGCATGCACTTCCAAAAGTTTTCAAGATATAAGGTACAAGCATAATTCTAAGTTTAAGCTTCAAGAATATGGTGTTAGTAAGCAATTTTTTGTGACATTCAAAACAGATAGGAAAACAGATTATCAAAGAGTACATCAACAGCAATAAGATCCTCACAGGATAAAATTCACTCAACTCTCAAGTGTTTAGATTAACTGTTTACACTCAAAGCACAACATGAAAGTTAGTACTACCATAAGCTTGAAAAGACTCTAACATCCATAATTTAAATACATGCCCATAAAGATCAAAAGGACTTTTATTTGGTTGTAACGTGGCCAAGGTAAGGGTGAGATAAATCCTAAGGGATTAGGCTAAAATTCAAAGAGATAAAAGAGACTTGAAAGAAACTGCGGGAGTTGAATTTACAAAATATTTCATTCACTTGAACAACTCTATAGCAATTGTTTTCTCTTCTCCTTTTCTTTTTATTCTTTTTTATGAGGAGTATGTATTGACATGTATTGACATCCTTCTATTTTTTTCATTCATTTTTTTCTTTTCTATTTTCTTTTTCTATTTTTCTTTTTCTGCCAACTTCTGAAATATTACAAACATAATTATTCAACTCCACACAACTCCAAACAAGACTCTTTCAACCCCTTGAATAGGGTGATAACATTATTTTTCACTTCTCGACTTGTAATGAGTTTTAAACAAAAAAAAAGGATAACAGGCTCAAGGGGGTTTCAAACAAGAGATGAAATTATTTCAGGGATGGCTTTTTGGATAACTGGCTAAAAAACAAAAATAAAATTGTCTTTACCATATCAGTGTGCACAAGTAAACAACAGCATCAACAAGAGTCAATTCAAGTTCTAGAGACTAGCAAACATGAGTGAATCACACAAGAAAGAAAGAGATGGATTTTTGTATGTTATCCATATAAGGCTCAAAATCTCACAAGGTTAATTGATCTACCACAAATGATGTACAATTTAGAGTTTAGCTATACCTATCATACTAAAAATGCACAGCAAATTTTTCACATCACACCACAAGACTTTAGTCAAGAGAACTAAGAAAAATACTCATAATTGTAACTCAAAAGTCAAAGGAAAAAGCATGCAAAATTTTTTTTTAAGAAAGCAAACAAAAACCAAAACAGAGAAAAACTGAAAACAAAACAAATAAATGGTTCCCTCCCCCACACTTAAAACATACATTGTCCTCAATGAAATACCATAAATATAAAATAAGAGTGGGAGAAAGGAAAGACACACCCGAGGAGTCAATGCGGATAAGTGATTGCATAAGCAGCCTTTCCCAAGAGAGTTCTTCTACATCTCTTCTTCCAAAGTCGGGTTCTCATGTAGTAGCTTTAGATAGTGTCCATTGACCTTGAAATTTTGATTAGTGCATTCGCCTTGTATTCCAAGATCAAAGAAGAATCTTTGATAAGTAAAAGTGTTGAATGGGCGTGTGAAAGTGATCTCCTTTTTCATAACATCAAGAATTAAAGGATTACGGGGTTGCCTCACTACTTTTGTTTCATCTTTAAGTGAGATCTTATACATACATATGGATGGGCTAATATCACGAGTGTCAGTCAAGGTCCATCTAATTCCCTTCTTATGTTTCTGCTTAAGTTGAAGTTTTGATGAATAATATAAATCCTTAGGAAGTGGTTTAGGCTCTAAAGAATGTGGCTGCTCAATGGATGGTATGTTTGGGGCAGCCGGAATTTCAAGAGCTTTAGCTACATAAATAACTTCATTTACAATATCACTCTGTAAGGCAGCATCAATCTCAGCACAAACAGCACAAAGGTTAGTGTTAGTACAATCATCACATGAGTAAATATCATCAAAACCAGATAAATTTGAAAAATCAGCTGAAAATAAATCAGAATAAGCTTCATCAACAACTTCAGAAAGCAACTCTATTTGAAAAACAAAATGTTCTTCCTCGTCAATCTTCTTATTTTCCAGTACTCTTTGTGGGAAAGGGATTGATGATACATACTTTTTTCTAACCTCAACAATAATAGGATGTTTTGGTTCTGTAACTTTTTTGGATCTCAAGGAAATTGCACTCACATTATAGCCTTTTGGATTAACTATTGTTTAATCATGTAGTTGGTTTGATCCTTGAGCTTGTTGCATGGTATTCATTGAAGTGACAAGTTGTCCAATTTGTATTTGTAAAGTCTGAATACTATAATCTGTTCGCTGCTGAAATTGGAGAGTGTTTACAACCATTTGCTTGACAAGTTCCTCTAGTGAAGGTTCAAAAGGTGAAGAGGTAGTTACCTGTGGAGGGTTATATGGTGGTGGTGGTGGTGGTGGAATGGGTAGCATCAATTGTTTCACTAAAGAGGTAAGTTCATCAATTCTGGCTTCTAGAGCCTTGTTGGAAGAAGAAACCTGAAAATTATCCCTTGTTGTGAACTGTTGGGAGTTAAGTGACATGTTCTCAATCAAGGATTTGGCAGCAACAGGATATTCAATACACAAAGCATTATAATCAACATCAGAGGCAACAAGTTCTCTCAGGATTCTTTGGTCAGTCATGTTAAACTCAATAGAAAAGAAAAAAAATCAAAAACAATGAGAAAACACAACTAATTCAGCAATGCTGCAACAAATAGAAAAATATCGACACTGTCCCTATTAAGTAAAAACAATTGAAATACGAAAAAAAACGATTAAAATAAAATAAAATAATACAAAAACACAAAAATTAATCTAATAATGTCAATTAAAAATTTTGAGAATTTTTTCGGAATTTTCTTAAACTATCAAAACAGAAAATAAATCAAAAAAATAGAAAAATAAGGAATTTTGGATTTTTAGGACGGCTTCCACTATTTAGTTTCTAAATAGAGGCTTTTGATCCTTGATTTTTTTCCTAGTTAATCGACAAAGAAACATTTGAGACAATTTTCTTTAAAACAAAATAGATTTTTTATCCTAAAACCCAAAAAGACCAGAAAGCATGAAAGTTAGGACAAAAAAATGCTAAAACACAATATCTAAAACTATAATAATGATTAGACTATAATAATGGTTAAGATTTACAAGAGTCCCCGGCAACGACGCCAATTTGATCCGCTGTTGCACACGGGTCAAAAATGAGTTTAAAAGTGTAGTAAAACGGAAGCGAAAGTCGAATATCGTATCACAATGACTCTTGAATGTTATAACCAAACAAATAAAAAGAAGGGGGTTTTTAAGACTCAAAACTTAAATCGAAGATGATTAAAGATAAAAGCAAAATTGATAAATAAACTAATATATTGTATCGATTTCCGACTTATCATCGATTCTTATAATTTCAATTCCCTAGCGGATTCAATCCCATTCAATTACAATACCCACTGACAATCGCAAATTGGTATTATATGATGTATGTTCCTAATTTCCGAATTAAGCAAGCGGATTTAAGCAGACGCGAATTAAGCAAACGCAATTTAATCAAACATGATAATGAAAAAAGCTATGCTAACGTGATTATAGTTAAGGATCATACAAACAATCAAATTTAATCAACTCTATCCTATAAGAAACAATCGAATTAAGCAAACAAAAGTAATCGAATTAAGCAAACGAGTTTATAGGAAGAATTGAAAAGAAATTGAAATTAAACTGAAATTAATAAAAACCTCAAAGTGGAATTCAAATACAACAGATCAGCTCGTTGGGAATTAGCTCTCCATGGAATCTTCTAAGCAATATTGTATCATCAAAATTCAGAATTAGGATTTCTATAGTAGTGAAAGACCTAATATAATAAAAGGTAAATTCGGGCCCTTATAGGATCCGACCCGAAAATTACAAAAATCGGTCCAAACTAACTATTTTAATTAAGTCTGAAACTTAAACGAATTATTTAGCCATTCTTCACTCTGAATCTGTTTTTGACTTCAACATGAAACTTTTAGCTTTTCTTCTTAGCTTTCCAACGCATATCAGAACGCGTTAAATAATTGTTTATGCTGAAAATAAAGTACGAAAATAAAATAAAAGCAAAAATAAACTTAAATGTAAAAACACACTAAAATAGTAAAAATAATAGAATAAACTATAAAAATGTATAAGTAAAATTATAGAAGAATGTGCATCAAAATGCACTAATCAAGTAGTTAGAAAACGGTTTCGATCAAAGATTTGAAATTTAAATAAAGGAGGGAAGACTACCTTCGTTAGAAACCGCGAGGATACACGTGGAAGCAGAGTGAGCGAACATACGCATGCAGGACGCCACGTGTATCGATGTGATTGAAGAACCATCAGGATGGTTATTTCGATCCAGTATAAATATAAGGTCTTAGAGTTAGAAAAGTGTGTCAAATTATGTATAAAAAACCTGTAAATTTACTAAGTATTCGTGTGAAGAAGAACTGTAAAACGCAGAATGTACGTTGTCTACACCATTGTTTAATCATTTCAAAGCATTATAAAGTTATCTTTACTTTCTCTTCAGAAACATATTTCCTTGTTATTTACTCTCAAACACTTTATTTCTTACTTCGTCATTTACAAGGTTAAAGATCCTTAGTTCCTTTCCTTACTTTGAACTTTTACCTTACAGTTTTAAAGATTCCAACACTTATCAACCTTTTTGATTATTTTCAACCCTTCTACAATTCTCATCGTTTACTTCTTCTTTAATAGTTCTAAATACTGATTTAAGATTGTTCTTTTGTTTAAGTCACTCTTTTGTCTTTAGTTTTTATTTAATGCTTTGTTTTGATGTTTAGTTCGATCATTTATTAACGTTACGTGTAAGAGAAATTTAGCACATGTCCTAGGATCAATCTGATTGATCCTGTGAGTGACCAAATTTAAAAATTTGGAAGATCAGCGGTTGTTTACCATTTTTCAAGGTAAATAAAAATATGGTGGTTCAAAGTATTTCGTACATGATATCTATAAGGGAAAAGTGATTGGGTAGGAAATGTGGTGCTTCACAATCTCCCAAACTTGGGGCATGTAAGGAAAAATGATTATTAGGTGATCCACTGGCCAAGTTTATCCTTTATGGTGTCCCTCCTTTAAAAATCTCATATTAACTAGCACAATGATTAAGATATCTTGGGCATAAGCATATTAATTTAGGGTTTTTGCATCTCTACCATCCCTAAGAGTATAGTCTTTAATGCTATATCCAATCATACCGGCCACTCTTCCTTTATAAAGGCATGGATTTCCATTTCTTCCTATATCATTTGAATTTACATATCTTGTTTTGTAAAAAAAATCCTTATCTACCTCAACTTCTACACATGTATTTTTCTATTATTCTTTGATGTTCTTTCATTTCCTTTTATCTAGTCATGGTTTTCATTAGAGGGTGTGATTCCAATGGAAAGGTGATCGAGCCTAAAACAGATTTTGAGAGATGGGGGTTGTGAACTTGATGTTTGATGAGTTTAAAACAAATTGATGGTCAAGTAGATTGGAGTTTTGTTAAGATGAATTTTTTTGGGAGTTACGAGATCTTATATAGTGATAGTTTTTGTGGTGACACACCTAGTGCTAGTTATGTTGACTAGTGTCTTCTTCCCAAGTTTGGAAAAGTCTCTATTAGAGACTATAATGTCAGCAATCGTTAACTTCTGTAACAAAGTGGTAAGTGTTTGTTCATAATATAATTACGACACTTTGGTCAAGGCTTTGTGGATAGGTCAACATGTATCAAACATCAGAGATGACGAGAATGTAGAGTTAGAATTCTGTGTAAAAGGAAAGAAAGCTTGTATGCAGAAATCTTTAGGGGTGGGAGTCAAGTACTTATACCTATATACGAATTTGATAGTTGATATAGGAGTTGACATCCCTTTCAACATCTTTTGTTAGCTGGAAATGATATCATTGGAAAAATCCCTATTGAGTTTGGAAGTCTAAGTAAATTGATAGAAATTTTTAAAGGTGGAATTCTGAAAGAGTTTCGAACTTCAACAAATCTTGTTCATATGGCTCTTATTCATATCACATTGAAAGTTTGATCGATGATGATAATTTTATGCTAAGCACATTGCTGGAAATTGATAAAGATGGTTGGAACATGGTAAGAGCAAGAAGAAAGGTTGTTGAAAGAATGATATGCAATGAAATCATATGTATATCTACGTTGTGATTAATTATCAAATATATCATGATAGACAAGTGATAAGACTCATTCTCTAGTGCCTAAGAAGTCAAGAGTTTGAGTCCCACTATCCTCCAAATTTTGTTTTTATTATTTTAACTAATTAATTATTGAAATTTTCCTTTAAAATGACGTGGAAATAAATTGGTCAACTTGAAACTGATAAGTCATCACTAACAGCGCCACGTCATTAAAAATTATTCCACTTTAGAAAGGTGATTAAAATTAAAAAAAAACACTTAGAAAAGGGTCTAAAATCCTGATTTTTAAAATGAGCGGACCAAAACTAAAAAAAAAGCCTAAAGTTATTAAAAATGATTTAGGAAAAGTGAGATTCTAGGACAATCAATTTTCCATTGCCTGGTATTAGATGTCTTTAAATGGTATTTTTCTTAACTAGACATAGATGATGGGTTTTTCTCTTTTAAGATGAGAGGAAATGACCCTTCATATGAACAATAAAATAGTAAGTATGAAACTAGAATGAGTAAAAGAGCTTTTCAAGAAAAACTATTGAGAGTAAATGAGAAAACTTTTCTTAAACTATAGTCTCTCCGTTCTCTTTTATAAGCAATTTTTATTTATTTTTTTAGATTTATTAAATAGTTGATATATCTAGTCTATATATAGTCCAAGTCCAAATACATAATTTATTCAATTAATCTAAAAAATATTTGCTTATAAAAGAAAATGGAAGGTGTAGTCTCTTGTAGCGCCTTTGGAAGAGTTAGTAACACCACCTTCCTGAAGAATTAGTTTCTCTAAATCTAGGGAGGTGGTCACCTCCAAATATATATGAACCTTTCTGGAGGCAGTAACATCACCTTTTGCTTATTTTCCAAAAGTAAGGTCTCAATTACAGGAGGCAGTTGCACAGCATATAACAACATGAATAATCTTTCACTCTACCACTTTTTTTCTCTTAGAAATCCTAGTCAAACGGGCCAGCCGGATCATTTTTTCGGATTAGGAGGCCACACTTTGTCTCTTCTATCATAGTCATTCTTTCTTAAAAAAATGAAAGGTTAAAATCAAATTATTAAACACGACTTAAGAAATCTAATAAAGGGGCACACATACCCAAAAACTCAAATAGCTTTAGGGGGATTTTTCTCATGATTCATCAAACCCTCTCACACTTAGCACTCATAATTTCTTTAGGAAATCAACCTCATCTTTATTTGCTTCACTTGACTTGTCCTTCCGGTTCTTGTAGTTTGAGGAATATGGGGTAAACAATCCTCTACCGGATGGCGCTTACTAAAATCCAATCTCCTTGTGTTAATTTCCTATCTCATAGAACAAAAAAATGTGTATAATGGGTGTTTAATATACAAGCTTTCTTACATTCTACACAGGATTCTAACACCACGTCATATTCATATCTGGTGTTTAATATATGTGAATTTTTTCGGAATGCTTTGACCCTAGTGTTGTACTATCTCCGTCTTAAAATAAAAGTTTTTGTTAAGGTTGTTACACGTAGATTAAGAAAAATAATGATTGAATGGATAAGTGTAACAATTTTACAAAACTATCATTAATTACTATTGGTTATTATACATTATCATAAATGCATAATATGATTTGATATCTTGAAAGTAGTACGGACAATATTTATTATAGATAAAGTTGGTAAAAATTAATTAATGTTACATTGAAAAGATAAATAGACATGAATTTTAAGATAAATCTTTTAAGCTAAATAGACATTTATTTTGAGACGGAGGGAGTATCATATAAAGAACTTATACTTACCTCTTCCTCATAGAAGTTAATGCTTCCTAAAGTTGTAGCCGCCATAAGAGACTTCGTCAATCTTGGAAAATAAGACACCAAATCAACATCATTAGAACAAGGTGCATCGTTACCCGAACTAACAGTAGATAAACTCTTGTAACTCCCCAAAAATTTATATTTCATTAAACCTACAATCTACTTGACCATCAATCTCTTTTAAACTCATTAATCATCGAGTCCATAACTCGCATATCTCAAAATTTATTTTAGGCTCAATCACATTCTTAGTCGAATCATACTCTTTAATAAAAATTATGACTAGATAAAAGGAAATGAAAGGACATTAGAGAATAAGAAAAAAAATACTCCTACATGTGTTTGGAGTTCGAAATTGATGCAAATTTGATTAAACATCAATTTTAGCAAAACAAGATTTGTAAATTAAACAATGGAAGGAATAAATAGAAAGTCAGTTCTTTATAAAGGAAGATCCCCATAGTGTGTGTGGCCAACATGATTGGATATAGTCCTAGATTAATACTCTATTCTCAATAAGGTTGGAAAAAACATTTGAAACCGGCCCAAACCGCCCTACCCATTAGACCCGCATGTTTCCGATTCAGGTGAAGCGGTTTTTTGGGTTACCGGGTTAGTGATTTATGGGTTTACATGGGTTTATGCGGGTCGGTTCGAATGGTTGGTTTGGGCCCTTAGAAAACCGAATCCGACCGGCCAATAATTTTATTCTGCATTATTATTTTATTACTGGGCTGGACTGGTGGAAATTGGACTCACGTTTCTAGGGTTTCGGAATTCACGTTTCTAGGGTTTCGGAATTCAGATAAAAACACAATAACTCAACATTGTTTGAGTTCATGTTCAAGTTCTTGATGTCGTTGCACAACCACCACACCACCATTGTTTAAGATCGTGAAAGTTTCACTTCCTTTTTGTTGCTCTCTTTCTTCTTCTTCTATCTTTTCTTTCTTTATCTCTATCTAACAACTTAAAACTTCCATTTTTATGTCACCTCCACAAAACCAAAATGGTGAAATCTTTTTCTCTTGAACATTCTGAAATATTTTTTATAGATGTTTGAGGTAAATAAACAGATTGATGAAAAATGTTTAATAGAAAAATATTTAAATTGATTGAAGCAAATAAACTGACTGGTGAAATCTTTCTTTATCTATTTGTGTGAAACTTTTCTATTTGTGTGAATATTTTGTTTGGTTAGCACTTTCTAATCCTATTTGAGGTATTAAGTTTGAAGGTCTGATGGCTGATATGCTCAGCCATGATTCATTGTGAATGTGACTGACTTTTTTTTTGTTTTTTCATATAGTGAGGTTTAGAGGTCCTATTTGAGGTATCAATTTTTTTATCATGATTCACTAATGATTTCAATTTTGTAAATTTGTAACTTCTTGGTACATTAAGTTCTCTGTGAATGTATGTTGATGGACAAAGAGTTGATAAATAAGGTGACTATGTCTTGTAATTGATAGATGGAGCATGAAGTTGGAAGTTTGCATGGAGTTGGAGATGGAAACTTGCATGAAGTTGGAGTTGATAGCATACAAGGAGTTACTCAAGGTATTAAAATATTTTTGAAAAGTGTTAAATGGATGGGTGTTTTAAAAGTGATATATGGATGTTGTTGTGATATATGGAAGTTGTTGTATTTTCTTAATATACTTTTGTTAATGTTTTCTTATTTAGTTATCTAATGAATGGGTTACTTAATAAGTTATTTTCCTGAATGAACAAGTTATTTATGACACAATATCATTGGTGGTGGTAGCAACATATCTTGTTAATGTTTTCTTAATAAATTTTGATGATAAAATATATTTTAATAGCTTTATTAATAAGTTCTAATGAGAGCAACGTAACTTGCACTACAAGAAAAACTCCCCCCTGCCACATGATTATCACGTGGCAAAGGTGAAAATCACTTCACTAGTCAAAAATAGCGACGTGTTGATTCACGTCGCTGGAACGCGTGTGGCAACTTTTTGTGACGTGATAAACACGTCGCTAATTTGCCAAAGGCAAATCACGTCGCAACATTGTGAATTAACTTGCTTCTGCGCTTAAACTTTGCCACGTGATATTCATGACACAACTTTGCCACATGAATATCACGTCACAACATTTGAAAATGGATGGTATGTTGCCACATGAAAATCACGTGGCAAATTACCCACGTGATTTACACTTCACAACTTAAAAACAAAATTAAAATAAAAGATAAAATATATTGTTATTATTAAATTATATTATTAATAAAAGATAAAATAATTAATAAATAATAAAATATAGAATAATTAATAATTAAGTGAAATATCATAACATCAAGATTATGTCGCAACAAATTATCTTTCCAATACGGGAGATCCCAAAAAATACTTCTTTTTGTCCAGTTATGTGTATCCCCATATCCTTCAATTCTGCAAGCTTTACCATAATCTGTGAATTTTGGCAGTTCACTAACTCGGTTCCATACTTCACCGGGTGAGAAACGAGGGGGAGGCAAGTCTGTTACTCTTATGCCTTTTTTGAAGTCATTCTTATTTCTTCGAAAGACATGATCTTTCGGTAGGAATCTGCGGTGACAGTCAAACCACGAACTTTTCCCCCCTTTTTCCAACGTGAACGCATGAGAGTGTTCCATGCAATGCGGGCATCCCATTTTTCCATGTGTCCCCCAACCGGACAACATGCCATATGCGGGAAAGTCGTTTATAGTCCACATCAAGGCTGCTCGCATAGTAAAGTTTTGTTTGCAAGATATATCATAAGTCCATTCTCCAATCCATAACCTCTTCAAATCATCAATTAAAGGTTGTAAATACACATCTATTCCAGCTTTTGGACTCTTTGGACCTGGAATGAGGCAAGTCAAAAACATGTATGGTTTTGTCATGCACATCTCAGGAGGGAGGTTGTAAGGGGTAACAATAACTGGCCAACAAGAATATCCACTTCCAGACGCTTGGACATATGGAGTAAAACCATCAGAGCATAGTCCAAGTCTGACATTTCTAGGTTCTGCTGCAAAATCAGGATGTATCATATCGAAGTGCTTCCATGCCGCACCATCAGATGGATGTCGCATTGTGCCCGAACTTGTTTGGTTTGTATGATGCCATGTCATTTGACTTGCACTATGCATTGAAGCAAACATTCTTTTTAACCTTGGTATGATCGGCAGATAAAACATGGACTTCACTGCCACATGTTTTTGCTTACGGTTAATGGCTTTACTGCGAACTTTGTATCTCGGACTCTTACAAAACTTACATTCCTCCAACGATCCATCATTAGTACCAAACTCATTATCGTAAAACAACATGCAACCATTAGTGCAACAGTCAATCTTTCTTACCTCTAAACCCAATTTCGACACCAACCTCTTTGCATCATAAAAACTTGTGGGAAGGTTGTCTTTCGTAGGAGTTGCGTCCAACATCATTTTTGCAAAGAATTCCAAACACTGGTCAGGAACATTCCAATTGGACTTGGCGGCCAATAATCTCACACACATCGATAATTTTGAGTCTGACGACCCTTCAAACAACGGCGTATTCATTTCTTGCAACAATTGATAAAATTTTTGAGCTTCCTCATTCGGCAACTCTTCCTGATCGAAGTCTTGAGGTTCATCATAGGTCACGTTAACCCCAAAAGCATCGCCAACCATGTCACTGATCAAACTAAATTCTTCCCGGTGTTCCATATGTGATCGACTGCTAGAAGCATGTGTAGTCGTAGTCCTTTGTACATTACTCGGCAACTGTTCTCCATTATATGTCCAAACCCAGTAATTTTTAATGAAACCCCTTCTCTTCAAATGACGTTCTACTTCCTCCGGGTCACTAATTATAGGTCTACATTCACATTTTAGACAAGGACATCTTACTCCTCCTTCGCTTAGACAACATTCTTGAGCGAAAGCCCATGTGATAAACCCTTTAACTCCTTCCTCAAAGTTCGGTTTAAGTCCACGTCTTCCTGGATACGTTCTATCGTACATCCAACTACGATAGTAATGAAAATATTCCATACTGCACATTTACAAAATCGTTACTATTTTAATTTCAAAAGTGATATTCCTCTATCGTCCAATTTAAAAATCGTTCTATCGTACATCCAACTAATTATTACGTACAATTTAAAAAAAATATATTATACTATTAATAAATATATAATATAACTATTATATACTTTATTGTTTAAACTAAACATATATTTATAAAACATATACCCTAATATGTGTTATTTAAAAAAAAAACATTTTAGACATACATATTATTCATACTAATTTTTTTTATAAACATATTTTAATATAAAAATATATATGAAATTAATGTTTTGTTTTTTTATACATTATTTTAAACATAATATTAATAATACAACTTCTATTTATTTAGTTATCTAAATAATATATATACACACTTATCAATTTTTACTCAAAACACTAATCTATTATATTTTTTAAACTAACCATATTATCTAAATAATAATACAACTTCTATTTTTAGACATGATTCATATTACTTTTTCTAATAAACAAAATATTTCGTTTTTTTTTATAAATATTATTCTGTTTTAATATTTTGTTTAAAAAAATTATATATTATATTTCTAAAAAATATAATGTGCACATATATAAAGGCATTAAATAGTTTCTAAACAAAGTAATATCAAAGTTTTAATATTTCCAAACTTGACATGATTTTCTTTTGAAATTTATAATTTCTCTAGAAATAATTAAAAATGATTTTATAAATAGGGTATTAATAGAGAGGATAGTATTGGTATTAATAGTATATTATATAAAATCTATTTCTAAACTATAAAAATTTAATACATAAAATATTCTGTTTTTTTTGTATAATACATTAAATATATAATACATTAAATATTCTGTTTTTTTAAAACTATTATATATTATATTTCTAAACAAATTCTAAACAAATTCTGTTTTAATAATACATTAGGGTATATGTTTTATAAACAAATTCTAAACAAATTCTAAATATATAATACATTAAATTTCTAAACAAATTCTATTTTAATACATAATGTGCACAAAAACAAAATCCAGTCCAAACAAATTCGGTTTTAATACATAATAAGCACAACACATAATCCAGTCCAAACTCAATACATTTAACTAATCTGAAAATAATTTAAAAAAAAATTAAATTTCACAATTTTGAATATACCTGGATGAAGACTTTGAATCTGTTTGCTCCAAATTCTTGAATGAATAATTCACTCTTAGCTATTTCTTAAAAAAAAAATACAATAATTAAAATAAAATTCATATATATTAAACAGAAATGGGTTTAAGTTGAAATAATAAAAGTATTTACCTTTAAATTTCCAATTTCAAAATGGATCTGAAGCTTGAAGGAGAGAAATGGGTTGAAGGAACTTGAAGGGAAAATGGGTCTGGTGGAAGCTTGAAGAGGAAACGAAGAAGAATGAAACGGTGAAGGGAAGAGGGAGAGAAGAGGGAAGTTAAAGGAAAGGTTCCCACGTGGTAAACACGTCGCTATTTGCGACGTGATTTACACGCCACAAAACATTCAACGGTCATCTATAACGTCTCTCTGAACCCAGTACCCACATGCTTGTCACGTCGCTATTTGCGACGTGATTGTCATTTCGGAAATTAAATTACACCACATGTACCCACGTGATCAGCACGTCACTAGTTGCGACGTGAATTACATTTCACAAAACATTATTTGAATTTTAAATTTAAAATAGCGACGTGATCTGCATGTCACTACCAAATTTTAATTATTTTCATTTCCCCCCAACCTGAAAAGTTGTCATTCCATTTTTTTATTATATTTTATCTTTAGCCACGTGAAATTCACGTCGTAATTGGCATTTTTTGCCACGTGCATTTCACGTCACTAAATCACGTGGCTGCACAAAGTTATTCTTGTAGTGTTGTTAATATTTTACTAAATGAATGAGTTACTTAATAATGTTTTCATAATAAGTTATTTATGACGGTAATTTATTTTTATAGTTTGAAATGGATAAGTGTTTTAATATGAATCAAGTACATTATATGATTGTAAACTTTGAGTTAAAATAAAAATATTTTATATCTGATTTGTTTTATGAAAATATAATAATACCATGTGTTTATGGCATGAATTTAATGTTTTTATAGAAATTCGTATTGTATACTTTATGAAAAATCTAACAATACCATGTGTCTATGGCATGAACTTAAAGTTTTTATGGAAATTTGTATGGTATGTGTCTAATAGTGTGTATGACATGAATATGTGTGTTTTTTAGAAGTGTTAAATGAATGTGTGTTTAAGAATGTGTATGTTTAAAAGTGTGTCTGTGTGTGATTGTTTTTAATTTACCACTATTTTTTCAGTCACGAAACTCCCTATTTCCCTTATTCAACCAACACAACCAGCAGAAGCTGGTGCTGCACTCCCTCCCATTCCCGATGATAGGAAATAAAGGAAACAAAATGTTAGTGGAACTAGGAAAACTTTCCCTTTTTGGTTAGACTTTAACATTTTACCTGATGAGCCTGAACCAATAGCCGTGTGTAAACATTGTCACAAAAGATACCGATGCGACCCTAAAACACACGGAACATCTAACATGTTATCTCACTCGATAAAAACACTAACCTTTTACTGAAAGACCCTACACAAAGAAACCTTGTAAGTGGTGACGATGGTTTTTTAGGTTCTACGAGCCAAAGGTTCAATCTTGCAGCATGTAGGAAGGCCATTAACACCTTTGTCATCCTTGATGAACAACCCTTGAGGGTGATGGTTTTAAAAGACTACGTAAATAATTGCAACCACAAATGATTATCCCTTTAAGGAGGACTGTTTCTAGGGATTGTTTTCAGCTTTTACATAGATGGAAAGTCATGACTTAAAGCTCTTTTTAAATCTGGTTTTACAATGGTAGCACTAACCACAGATTGTTGGACTTTCGTTCAAAACCTTAGTTATATGGCCACCACTACACACTTTATTGACAACACATGGAAATACCAAAAAAAATTATTAGTTTTAGTTTAGTTCCAAATCACAAAGGTGAAACCATTGGTAAGAAAGTCGATGAGGTTTTGAAGGAATGAGGACTTAGAAAAGTGTCAACAATTACACTTGACAATGCAACAAGTAATGATGTGGTTGTGTCTTATTTGGAAAAAAGACTTAAGAACAAGAATGCTCTAACGGGTGAAGGGGATTTTTTTCATATGAGGTGGGTTGCCCATGTCTTAAATTTGATAGTGAGAGATGGATAAAAAGACCACGAATTGGCTATTGAAAGTATTCATGATGATGTTAGGTTTGTGAGGTCTTCTCCACAAAGAGCTTTAAAATTTAAGGAGTGTATTGAAATTTCTGGGATAACATGTAAAAAAAATCTTTGTCTTGATGTTTTTACAAGGTGGAATTCCACTTACTTGATGTTGGATGCTGCTGAAAAGTTTGAGGCAACATTTGAAAAGTTAGAGGATGAGGACCCTGGATACATGGAATTTTTTCACCTTTATGGTCCACCTGGTTTCGTTGATTGGGAAAAAGCTAGGGCTTTTGTGATTTTTTTAAACACTTTCTATGAAGCAACCAAAGTCTTTTCAGCTTCACAAGTAGTGTGTTTGCATTCAGCTTTTCATAACTTGTTTTCAATTTTGTGTGAGCTTCAAGAAGCGTCTTTGAATATGAATATATTTATGGCTCCCATGGTTTCAAATATGAAGACTAAATATGATAAGTATTGGGGAGATATGGGAAAAGTGAACCATTTTCATTACTTTGGTGTGATCTTTGACCCTAGGTTTAAGTTTGGCTATATTGAGTGGTCTTTTAATGACATGTATGGGATTTGTAGCGAACTTGTCAAGAAAGATATTGAGTGTGTAAAAACTAGTCTTTTTAAATTATACAATTGATATAAATTTGAGCATGATAAGAATGTTGGGGATGGTCTAGTAAATGAACCATTAGGGAGCATTTTCCTTGGAGAAATATCTTCTCAAACTAAGAGTCCATCCATTTTTACACGGGATGATGCTTTTAAAAGACACTTGAAAGAGAAAGAAAAAATTGAAAATCAAAATGAACTAGAAAAGTACTTAGGTGGACCTTATTGCGAGGATGGGGAAGAAAACTTTAACATTCTTAACTGGTGGAAGATAAATTGCACCAGTTATCCTATTTTAACAACATTGGTTCGTGATGTGTTATTTCGAGCGTAGCTTCAGAAAGTGCTTTTAGCACGGGGGAATGGGGGGATTTTAGACATGTATAGGAGCTCTTTAAGTCCTGAAATGGTTGAGGCCCTTATTTATTCTCAAAACTAGTTAAGGCCTTTTAATGAGGACCTAAAAGTCCTTAATATGATTAAAGAATATGAGATAACTGATTCAATTGTTTCAGGTACTTTATGAGTCAAAATATTGTTTATTTTAAACTTATTTTAAATATTGTTTGTTAAAATTAAGCATCATTATTTATTTTTAATAACTTTTAGAGTTTCAAGCAGCTATTGATGGAACAGTTGCTCCTAGGAAAATTGGGCCTGTTTAATTCACACTTCGATATGAATTCGATTATTTTACATGGTTTTTGGTTTTATAAATTTATTTGTAGGTGTGAATTTTTTTGAATATTTTGGAGTCACTTTGTGACTCAACAACACAAGTCTTTGTTTTTTGGATACACTTTTTGAAACTCATTTTTTGACGTGTGGGACATGTATGAACTGCTGAACTATGATTTCATTCAACAACACATGTTTTCTTGACTTGTATGTTGGAAACCTTGATTGATGCTTGGAGATTCTTAGAAATTACTTAGGTTCAAATTAAAGGACTGCCTTAATTTAAAGTTTGAAACATTGTATGATGCTTGGCTTGTATTTAGTACTGCTTATACACTGGTTGTATTTTAATTTGTGAGTTGTCAGAATTTGTAGGAGGCACATGCTCATGTGCAGATGAGGGAGGGGAGGCTTCCTTAGATCTGATAAAGAACCATAGAGAAATCCTGAAATATTGAAGATAATTTTTTGTTTTTGGTTGATTTTTTTGATAGATTTTGGCGCATATATATATATATATATATATATATATATATATATATATATATATATATATATATATATATATAATAGGCAGACATTTATAGTTCTTTACAATGATAATGCAAATTTATTGTCAGTTGTATAGTTGTGTAGTATGCTAGTTTATTGTCTGTTAGTAATATGCAGTGTGTGTTTTTTAATTTCTCCAAATCTTTTCAATTATGGAGCATCCTGTTTCCCCTACTCAACAAACACAACCAGCAGCAGCTGGTGCTGCACTTCCTCCCCTCTCCACTGGTAGAAACAAAAGGAAACATAGTGCAAGTGGAGTTATGCAGATGCACTAGTTTCTGGTTTAATAAATTATGTAAGTTATGCACTAGTGATGCACTTCCTCCCCTTCCCACTTGGCATATCAGCTATTGAACTAGTTTTTGATTTAGTAAGTTATGCATATGCACTAGTTTCTGGTTTAATAAATTATGCATATGCGGTACTTTAAATTGGTTGAACAATTGTAGATACATATTTTGTATTAGTAGATATCAATTTAGGATGCTAGCTATCATACTTTGCAGATGCAGTAAATTACATGTTATACTTTTCAAATGCAGTAAATTACATGTTATAGAAATTTTTGTGTAGTTGTTAGGACTATATTTCATATTACATTTTTTTGTGTTAGATATAACTTCGTATGCAACCATTTGGTAAAAGATGGTTGGGTAAATATTGTGTAGCTGTTAACATAATGGAATGACGTTTATAAAAAAATGTGTGTAGTTGTTAAGACTATATTTAATGTTAGATATCATACATAGAAAAAAAGTGCAATATGATGGAAATTGAAAAGTGCGGGTTGTTACATGTTTTATATATTTAAAAAGTGTGATATGATGGAAAGTGCTAGCTGTTAATACTAAATTTTTGTGTAACGATATTGTGTAGTTGTTACATGTTTTATATATTTAAAAATGATAAATTTGATTGTAGGAATGAAAGAGCATTGTGCTGAGTTAACATTTCTAGCAAGACAATGGGCGGTCATGTTGTGGAAATTGGCGCATCAAACGGTAAAGTTCGTACTTCTCAGTAAGGGTTACTGAGTTTTGGTATAAACCTACATCCGAGATTTCTTCTAATTAAGGTATAAATATTTTTTAGATGAGTTATGTAAGTCTTGTTCTTATGCATCTCCTAATGATATCTAACAACCATAAAGTTCCTCCACAACTTCCACCTTCTTCTCTTATTTGTTTACACAAACAACACTAGTATTTTATACTTTCTTCATTTTTGAAAGGTTTCATTCATGAATCAAGAATAAAAACTGATGAGTGAATAGAAAGGAATTAATAAAGAGTTGAAAGTTAAATAGAATAAAAAACCCATAAAAAGAACTTTCCAAACAAATAATATGTTGGCGGTGCTAATGTGTGGCTGTAAAACACTTGTATGTATGAGAAGATAGATAGATATGTTATTATGAGTTCTGAAACTGCAATAATCACTAATAATAATAACCACAGTATGCTACATATGACTTCTGAAACTGCAGTAATCAGTGGTAGTAACCCACAGTATGCTATATTATATTCGGTTTCGGTCGGGTTCGGTTTTCTTGTCCACCCATACATACTTGGTGGAATGTGAACTACCATGTTTCCTACTTAATCACTTGTATGCCTCGTTTTTTGATATATCCTACTTAATTAGGTTTTTTTACCGAGATAATCCTCTTTTTCGAAAAAAATCCCAAAATACCCTATTTTTCAGGAAAATTCTCAAAATACCCCACTTTTAGGAGGAGGCGCCAATTGGATTGGCGATCCTTCTTAAAAATTGCAAGGAGGCGCCAATTGGATTGGTTAGGGCACCTGCCCTAGCCAATCCAATTGGCACCTATGTGTAATTTTTAAGAGGGGACGTCAATCCAATTGGCGCCTCCCTTAAAAAAGCATCAAATGAAAAACCTCCAACATGAAAGTTGTAGATCTTTTCAATACAATGAATTTGGATATAAATTTTGCATCATTTGGATTTTTTATGAGAAAGTTATGGGCAGTTGAAGTTGGACTTCTGAGTTTTTCAACTGTTATCTGACCTATAATGTTTTGTAGTATTGCATGTGTTTCTTTTAGGAATATGAATTTTTGTCCAACATAACATTTGAAGTAGACATATTAAATTTTCCAATTCACTTGGTCCCACTTCAAAATAATTAAAAATGAGTGAGTTAGGTCTTTGCGAACTTGACCCAAAATTAGGGTTTATGTCAAAACATGAGTATGTGAATTTTGCCAAAAGGGACCAACTTCAAGCCCTTCTGTTTGAATGATAAAATCCTCAAATGACAAAACCTTCAACATAAAAGTTGTAGATCTTTTCAAGATAATGAATCTGGACTAAAGTTTTGCATCATTTGCAATTTATATGAGAAAGGTATGGGCACCTGAACTTGGACTCTTTGACATTTTAACTGTTATCTGACCTATAATGTTTTGTATTATTGCATGTGTTTGTGTTAGAGTTATGAATTTTTGTCCAACATAACAAGTGAAGTACACATCTTAAATTTTCCAATGCACTTGGTCCCACCTCAAAATAATTAAAAATGAGTGAGTTAGGTCCTTGCGAACTTGACCCAAAATTAGGGTTTCTATCAAAACATGTGTATGTGAATTTTGCCAAAAGGGATCAAATTCAAGCCCTTCTGTTTGAATGATAAAAGCCTCAAATGACAAAACCTTCAACATAAAAGTTTTAGATCTTTTCAAGATAATGAATTTGGACAAAAAATTTGCATCATTTGCATTTTTTATGAGAAAGGTATGGGCACCTGAACTTGGACTCTTTGACATTTCAATTGTTATCTGACCTATAATGTTTTGTATTATCATATGTGTTTATTTTAGAATTATGAAATTTTGTCCAACATAACAATTTAAGTATACATCTCAATGGAGTTTCAGTCAAAACATGTGTATGTGAATTTTGCCAAAATGGAGTTTAGACAAAGAAACCTAATGTTTGGAGTTTACACAAAGATAAATTTGATATAATACGAATTGATATTAATAAAATTTGGATTTTACACAAAGAATCCTAATGGTGATGACCGGGATCACCTAACCGACCTCCGGTCCCACATCCCCTAGCTACCCTAACCCTTGGCCCTAACCCACGTTGACGATTCTGCACCGGTGTTTGTTCATCTGATGGTCCAGGAGCGTCATTACCTCCTACAGGAGAAGATCCGTTGAGGTATTCAGCCAACTCAGCATAGTCTTCAGTATTCAATGATGGTGTTGAAGGAGAATTGCGGTCTAAAACGCAGCGGAAATTAAAAATTTCTCCTTTAGAGATCCTTACGAATGGTCATGATCAGTGATAGAATATTTACCTCGTGCGATGATTGAAACCTTTGGTGTAGATCTCTTGTGACGATCAAAACCTTTGATGCGATCCACGGAGCGATCACGAACGTTGAACGATGACAACGTCTCTACTCAGTCCACACGAACGGGTTCCTTCAATCTCAGTGCTAGCTGGTACGAATGAAGGCTTTGAGTGAGAGAGAGAGAGTGAGAGAAAACGAAAATAATGCAACCGCAATGAATGCTTCTGCACAAGGGTTCTATTTATAGAACCACTTGTGTGAGCTTCAAGCTAAAAGGCCCACTTAAGTGTATTTTGGCCCATATCTTATAATATGCCCAAAATCACTTAAGCCCATGGTACCTTACCATATTTCGTATTCTACTCAAGTACACCGTACCTTACGATGTTCTATAATTCACTTAAGGGCACCGTACCTTACGGTATTCCTTAGTTACTCTATCTCTCATCAATCCGTCCTTTGTGTGTGACCCTGTAGGTTTTCGCGGCATTGGCAATTATATTAAATCATGTATTTAACATAATAAACAGTGAGCGGTACCTAGCAACACACCACTGCTACCCAAGACACGCAAATGTCAAGTGATTTGACAATTCCTTCTGTGATAATACTTATGTGTATAATTACCCTTTTGCCCTTATGTCTATATTGAACACAAGGCATAGACCGTGTCATCCTTGTCTAGTTCAATATTGGGCCCATAGACATTTATCCTGTTATGCAGGATGGGCAAATTCCATCTAGGTCACTCATGTCCCTCAGCATGCTTCGTGGAGTACCCATCAACTGTCTTTATGGTTATCCAGTTACGGACAACGTTTGATCAGCAATAAAGCACTCGACTCTACATCTAGGGTCCATAGTGGTTTCAGGTCGAAGAGTGGTATACACCATTATCACCATGAGAATAACTTATGACGCTTTGCATAACTTTCTATATAGTATTCTCATAGCGGGTCAATCCGATATAAATATTACTCTTAATATTCATACCTATGTTTAAGACTTGATAACTCCTTATCCATGATCCATGAGATGTGATCATCAGTCTATATACATAATAGTCTTAATGCTTTAATGTCATCCCACTTCACAATAAAGCTCGACTACGGATACTTTAAGAATAGTGTCCTTATGTTTAATGTGATCTCATGATCAAGTCATACTTGATACATTAAATAGACTAGCTATTCTAGGGACTTTATTAAACAAACGTAATAAAGAAAAAGCCTTTTATTATTAATAAATAATTCGATACAAGTATCAAAAGTATTGGCCTCTAGGGCTTACACCAACAGGTGTACCGGCGTAGCTGAGCTCATGACCCATGCCAGAGAAGTTGGGGTGTGGTTGACTCATGGATGGGCGACCGGGACGGTTGAAGGGAGACATGGGTGTGAATGATGGGTCTAGGAACGGTTGGAAAGGTTGTTGGGGTGTTTGGAAGAGATATGGTTGTGGGATGTTTTGGTATTGTGATGTTTGGGGTTCTTGGCTACGGTAGGAGGAGGGGCGGTTAGTGTTTTGGCTAAGGCGACTTTGGTAGGGTGATGGTGTGGGTGTGAAGCGATGTTCGGTCTGAGGTTGATGGTCCATTTGTTGGTGGTGGTATGGGGGATATTCTTGGTATTGGGGTTGGGTGAATGGCATGTTTTGGTTGTATGTTTGTGTGTTTGTGGAACGGAAAGTTTGACGGATAGGTGGTTGTGAGTAACCGGGCTGAGAATGTTGTTGGAGGTTAGATGTTGATCCTTCTTGTGTGTAACTTGTCTGGCGTGGGTCGTAGAGGTACATATCATCGGCGATGAATTGAAATCCAACCGATCTATACCAAGCCATATAAGTCTGACTTGGTTTTACCTCATTTGGCATGACTGCGTCAGTTAAGACATGGTCATGACGGTGCTTCCACTTGCGACACTCTGATCTTGCGAAGGTTTGCCAAGGGTTGTTGTTCCATTGGTCGTTCACTTTACGCATATGTCATTCTCCTAGGCTAGTTGGGGGTCTGGGATATTCTGGACCATACCGAACTGCAGCTTCACACGATCGGTGTTGTGCATCTCCACTGTTGTGAACCGTATTATCGGTGTGCATGCTGTCCATACGGCTGCATCTTCAGGGTTGACCTGATGCTCATGATCCATATTAAGGTATGGACGCCAAATGAACTGAAATGTTAAAGACGATAGGATTTAAATGAATGTAGAAAAAGTCAACATAATATGACGAATTAATGAAGTTATTTTGCTTACGTCTGTCGGTCGAAGGTGATCCAACAGGTTGCGATACTGAGTAATACAGTGTCTCGGACATCTGCTGTAATTCATACCACGTGCCGACCATCTACACCAAAATTTAAAATAAATTAGTTATGGGTACTAAACTGTAAGGAAGTAAGTAAAGATATAGCAATTTAAACAACTTACTTTTTTGCATATGGAAAAGTGAAGGGGTTGTTATTGACCGGTGCTAGAGACGGTAGTCTTGACCATCCCCATGCTTGTAGCAAAACAGCACATCCAGAAAATGTAGATGTGTCTTTGTGGGAGTTTTTGCACAACGAACTATAGAGATAGGCTAGACATGCGGATCCCCAACTGTAACTACCTATTCTATCTATATGTCTAAGTAAAGGTAAGTACATAATATGCATGCTAGAACCACTACCTTCGGGAAATAAAAAGGATCCTAGTAACAACATAATGTAACATCTAGTTTTGATTATTCGAGCATCTTCGGTAGAATTCTCATCTAAATATAAACTATTATAATATGCCTTTAGGCGTGAGAGTAGTATACCTTGACCTCTAGCATTATCATCTAACAAATCAGTGTCTAAAAGCTCCATGCAAATTGAATTTGCATAGTTGGTCTTACCATTAACAGCTTTGCCTTCAATTCGTAGTCCTAAAAGCATGTAGACGTCTTCTAACGTCACGGTACACTCACCGGTTGGAAACCAAAATGTGTGTGTCTCTGGCCTCCATCTTTAGCATAAGGCTAGAATGAACTTGTTATCTATAGACCAAGACATAATCTTGCTAATGTGACCAAAACCGGCGAGTTCAACATAAGGTTGAATCATCGGGTCCATTGGGACAAATTCGTGGACTCGAGTTCGAAACCTTGATACATCCTATAATAGAAATAATATAACACTTGACTAAGTTGGTATTTCAAAATAAAATGGGGTTGGTGGAGATGAAACATAAAAAATTAGTATAAGAAAAAACTTACGTATGTTGCGATGTTTGCAACTGTTCCTCTGTGTGCTTCGCCCATTGTGAGTAAAGACATATTGTTGGGGAGTTGGTGTAGATGAAATTGGAAGATTTTGTTAAAGATGAAATTGTAAAAGAAGTAATGTAGATGAAGTAGTGAGAATGTTGGTGTGGAAGAATTGTTGAAGGAGTGGATGAATTTATAGGCAAATGGAGGAGAGCATAAAAAATTGTGTTTGCATGGTGTCTCCACCTCATTTGGCGACCATGTACAATCATAAAGAGGGGGCGCCATTCAAATTGGCGACACCATAGGGTACATGCATGCAAGGCAAGTTCTGAATGCTTGGTTTCGAGGACTGACTCCATGGGGGCGCCATTCAAATTGGCGACCATGTACAAGCCTTAAGTGTAGGCGCCAAACCAATTGGCGCCACCATCTGCATGTCTGACACGTGGCATTGTTGTCTCCTGCATGCTGAACAACTCACTTATGGATGGCTTGCATGATTGACACATCATCTCTGACCATCTTAGGTGTCCGACACGTGTCTGTCTTGTCTCCTGCATGCTGATGACTAGCTTCTTGATAGCTTGCATGGTTGACACATCATGTCTGACCATCTTAGGTGTCCGACACGTGGTTGTCTTGTCTCCTGCATGCTGATGACTAACTTCTTGATAGCTTGCCTGGTTGACACATCAACTCACACTGTCTTGCAGGATTGACACATCATCTCAGACACGTGGCTCTCTAGTATCCTGCATGCTGAAGACTCACTTCTTGATAGGTTGCCTATCTGACACATCAACTCACACTGTCTTGCCTGACTGACACATCATCTCAGAACTGTCTTACATCTCCGACACATGGCTATCTTGTCTCCTACATACTGAAGAGTCACTTCTTGATAGCTTGCCTGGTTGACACATCAACTCACACTGTCTTGCAGGATTGACACATCATCTCAGACACGTGGCTCTCTAGTATCCTGCATGCTGAAGACTCACTTCTGTCTTGACTAGCTAGCATGCTGGACACATCAACTCACACTGTCTTGCATGACAGACACATCAACTCATGACTAGCTAGCATGCTTGACACCTCAACTCACACTGTATTGCATGACAGACACCTCATCTCAGAACTGACTTGCATGCTTGACACATTATCTCAAAGTAGCTTCAATGTCCGACACATCATCTCAGAACTAGCTAGCATGTGAGACACTGATACCATCTATTTAAGTGTCTTACTATCAACATCCAAGACACTTCACTCACATTCATCTGCACTTGCAAAATAGTTTTCATCTCCAAAATGTCATCTTCATCATTATACAGTGTCAACGTTCACTGCAACGGTGAAACTTTTGAGTCTGAGCTTCATGGTTTTTGTTTTAGAAACACTGATACCATTAGAGTCACGATGAAGAGAAATGAAACCTTTTTGCATTTGAAAAAAAGAATACAATCCTTTATAGGATCAGGTATTGTGTCAAAGATGACATATCAAAATCCTATATATTTTTTAGAATGGTCAATGTAAGTTTTCCCCCTTAAGATACGAGACGATGAAGATGTTGAAAACATGTTTCTTAGTCATGAACATTCAGGCATGGATTGTATCGAGTTGTACATTACTCTACAACCATGTATACCGTCTCAACAGTCTCAACTAACCGATCAGGATGCAGCTGGTGAAGATGCTGCAGATGATGCACAATGGTCAGATGAACTCAACCCAGAAGCAGAAGTAGAAGTCGACGTTGTTGATGAAGAAGAAGAGGAGACTGAGATACAGGTTGATCACATCCTGAACAACGACGATGAAGATGAGGCTCAACCACCACCAATACCTCCTAGTCATGCCTACAATCCTCCTCAACATATGATAAATATGGATCTTCACGACGATGAAACGTCCGATAGTGTCTTCTATAATCCGTATCCGAGACCAGTAGGCGAATTAAAGGTGGGAGACATGTTTCGTACCAAAGAAGAATGTGTCTTGGCAATCAAAAAATTCCACATGAACAACTTTGCTGACTTTACAGTGAAACGCACTGATTCTAGAAGGTATGTTATCGAATGTCGTAACATGCTTTGTAAGTTTCGTTTGGCTGCATCTTACAAGAAGAAAAATGAATCTTGGGAGATCGCTTCAATAGACCCACCACACAGTTGCGTTGCAACTAACGTTGAACAAGATCACCGTAAACTGAGCACAGCTTTGATATGTCAAGACATTCTGCCATTGGTAAACAAAGACCCATCAGTGAAGGTGAGTATAATTATATCCCATATCCGAACAACATATAATTATACTCCATCTTACAAGAAAGCATGGATTGCGAGGATAAAGGCTGTTGAACAGGTTTTCGGCAACTGGGAGGATTCATTCAAGGAATTACCACGGTTTTTATGGGCACTAAAAACTTATGTCCCAGGAACTGTGGCAATTCTGGAGACAGTGCCAGCAATGATGCCAGACGGAACCTGTGCTACAGGTAATAGAATATTTCACCGTCTCTTTTGGGCATTTGATCCGTGCATCAAACGTTTCGCTTTCTGCAAACCTCTCCTGCAAATTGATGGCACCTGGTTATACGGAAAATACAAGGGTACTTTGCTCATGGCAGTTGCACAAGACGGTAACAACAATGTATTTCCCATTGCCTTTGCTCTTGTTGAAGGTGAAACGGCTGGTGGATGGGGTTTCTTTCTTCGATATCTCAGAACGCATGTCGCTCCACAAGCCAATCTATGTTTGATTTCAGATAGACATGCTGCCATTTAAAGTGCCTACAACAACCATGACAACGGGTGGCATGATCCTCCTTCTACACATGTCTACTGTATCAGACACATTGCACAAAACTTCATGCGTGCTATAAAAGATAAGAATCTTCGCAAGAAGGTGGTGAATGTTGGGTATGCTTTAACTCAACCGTCATTTCAATATTATCGTGATGAGATTCGACTGTCTAATGAAGACGCGGGGAGATGGATAAATAACATCCCAGTAGAGCAGTGGACAAGAGCATTTGACGGTGGTTGTCGATGGGGCCACATGACAACAAACATTGTGGAATGCATGAACGGGGTTTTCAAAGGGATTCGAAATCTGCCGATAACCGCCTTGGTAAGGTCAACCTATTATAGGTTGGCTTCTATGTTCGCAACCAGAGGTGAAAGATGGAGTGCAGTGTTAATGTTCGGACAAGTATTCAGTGAGTGTTGCATGAAGGTCATGAAAGAGGAGAGCATCAAAGCTACGACACACGCTGTAACAGTGTTTGACCGTCATAGACAAAATTTCAGCGTCCAGGAAACAATGGGCAACAACGAGGGGAGACCAAATTTAGCCTACGCTGTTAGACTACACAGAAGTTGGTGCGATTGTGGAAAATTTCAGGCCTTCCGCATACCTTGCTCCCATGTCATTGCAGCATGCGCTTATACTCGTCAAGACGCTTACACCCATTTATCTGATGTGTACAAGGCCAGCACCATCATGAATGTATATAGTCAAAGCTTTTTAGTACTACCAATGGAGGATTACTGGCCTCCATATGAAGGAGATACTGTTTGGCACAATGAAGAGATGCGTAGAAAGAAGAAAGGAAGGCCAAACAGCACACGTATCAGAACAGAGATGGATTCCACAGATAAAATGATAAGATTATGTAGTATCTGTCGTCAACCAGGACACAACAAAAACAACTGTCCCAATCAAGGAGCATCATCTAGATCTTAAGATTTTTGTAACATTTTATCTAGATCTTAAGCTTTTTGTAACATTTTATCTAGATCTTAAGCTTTTTGTAACATTGTATTTCTGTAACAATCAATCATTATATATCATTAAGTTCTTGTTACAACGAGTTTCATAACCAACATCAGTACAAAACATCTGAAAACATAAATAATTCTAACTGATTACAACAATCAAATTAATGTCATCTCGACCGAACATCATTTCCCTAGCATCCTTATCAGTCTTCATTCGCACCCAACCAAAGATACTGTCAAGTCTCTCAATACTTCTGATTTTTCCCCTTCTGGTATTTTCCCGTCTAACCATCGAACCAGCTCCCTCTTCAGTTGATCTAACGTGGTGATGTTCCAAAACAGCATCAGCAATTGAGGTTTGTCTCTCGCATAAATCACCTTACCGTATCGGCGACGAACACCAAACATGATAGCCAAATGATTATATGAATTGTGGAACAATAGGTCACACAACGCATCTATTTATAAGACAAAAAAGGCATTTTATGAGGGCTCGCCAATTGAGTTGGCGCCTCCTTTTAAAACCTACACAAAGGCGCCAATTGGATTGGCTAAGGCACCTGCCCTAGCCAATCCAATTGGCGCCTCCATTCAAGTTTTAACAACAGTCGTCATATGAACAACTTTCATGTTCATCAAAAATCCATTTGAAACTTGGAAGCTCATCATTCATTTCAAAACATTATAGGTCATTTTGACAGAAACCCTAATTTTGGGTCAACTTCGCAGGGACCTAACTCACTCATTTTTAATTATTTTGAGGTGGGACCAAGTGCATTGGAAAATTTAAGATGTCTAATTCAGTTGTTATGTTGGACAAAATTTCATAACTCTAAAAGAAACACATGAAATAATGCAAGACATTATAGGTCAGATTACAGTTGAAAAACTCAGAAGTCCAACTTCAACTGCCCATAACTTTCTCATAAAAAATCCAAATGATGCAAAATTTATATCCAAATTCATTGTCTTGAAAAGATCTACAACTTTCATGTTGGAGGTTTTTTCATTTGAGGCTTTTTTAAGGATTGGCGCCTCCTCTTAAAAATTACACATAGGCGCCAATTGGATTGGCTAGGGCAGGTGCCCTAGCCAATCCAATTGGCACCTCCTTGCAATTTTTAAGAGGGTTCGCCAATCCAATTGGCGCCTCCTCCTAAAAATGGGGTATTTTGGGAATTTTCCTGAAAAGTGGGGTATTTTGGGAATTTTTTCGAAAAAGTGGGTTATCTCGGTACAAAAACCACTTAATTATATCGCTCTTAGAGTCCTCATGTTTGATCAAGACTCCTCGTGTTTGCTCAAGACTGGGAACCACCTCTTTGCTTCTTTGTTCATGCAATTCTTGTGCTTAATAAATTAATATTTTACTGATAATAAATTATTTGTAATTTAAGATTAGATTTAACTATTTAATATTTAAAAAAGGTATTTGTTTTTTATCTCAAATTAATTGTCCTTTTTATAATATCAATGTTATATTTATTACTATTTTCTCCTACTTTATTTATATTTGTTAACTTTTATTTCATCCGTTCTACAATGAGTGGCTCAGTTGACCATTCACACATATTAAGGAAAAAAAATAATTAAAAGAGAGGAAATAATAAAGAGATTAATTATTATACACTGTCAGTGTAAAAAGTTTTACACCGTCGATTCATCACCATCATCCGTTTGTATTACTTTATATATTTTTAAAATAAAGTCAAACTTCTTCTAATATCCAACGTCTATGATTAACTGATGGTGTAAAATTCTTTTACACTGTCAGTGTATTTCAACTAAACTCAATAAGAGATTAATTATTATACACTGTCAGTGTAAAAAGTTTTACACCGTCGATTCATCACCATCATCCGTTTGTATTACTTTATAGATTTTTAAAATAAAGTTATCATATATATTGAAAATGATAAAAATAATATTAATTAGAGATTAAAATTGAAAAGAATGTCTTAAAAATTGAAATGATTCATTAATTTTGAAATACTTTCTTATTCTAAATGAGTCATTCATTGTGTAACGGATAAAATAATTTCCTCAACAACTTTATTACTAACCGTAATTAATAAAAGTATTTTAATAAATAATATCAAATTTATCCTTAAAATCAAGACATCAAATTATTTTAGAATATTTTTTATGAGAGGGAGGGAGTATCATATTGTGGCAGATAGGACTGGACAAGGATCCGAAGCCCGACCCAAACCGCAGAAAACCGGGAGAGAGAAAAAAGGAATTGGGCGGGTTAAGATAGGTTAGCGGTTAAACGGGTTTAATTAATGGGTTAAACTGGTTCTTAATAGGCGGGTCCGGGTAGGTTTTAGTGAACCGCGGGTACCTTGACCCGTCCGGTTGAGAGACCTAGGCAAAACTATGTCGTTTTGAACTAGGGTTTACCGCCACTCTCAATCTCATACCTCCACTTATTTTCTCTCATTCTGTTTGTTCTCTCCTTCACTCCTCAGCCGCACACCATCATCACTCACCAACCCTAGCTTCAACTCTCACCACCCAGCATAGATACACCATTACTCACCACCCATTATCATTAACCACCATCAAACGAAGTTGCAGTGTTCGTTCAAATCACCTCTCACACCATAAAACCTCATCTTCAGCTCTTACCACCCACCACTAGTCCACCATTAGAATGAGTTTCGAAGGATCTAGCATTGTTGATACTTGGAAAGCTTGAGTTCGCTCTTCATTCTTTGTAAGTTTGATTCTTCATTCATTGTTTTTATCTTATTTTTTTATGTGTATGATTTTGTTCTTTATTTTGTGCATGATTTCCAAGTCGTGTTTTGTCCATGATACCTGGAAAAATTGCAAGTAAGAGATTCTGACATAATTTTTATCTGTTTGACTGTCCATTAACAATAATTTTAAGGATGGGTTGTAATGCAAAATTTTGGTAGTTGCAATTGGGCCATAGCTAGTCTATTTATTTCTATTATTAAAAAATCTAAAATCTAAAGAATCTTAGTAACTTTTTTTGGTGTATCATTCTTTATCTTATGTTGTATCATTCTTTACCTAATGATGTTATTGATGTTTGATTTGGACAGATGGATCAACGTCAAAGTAGCATGGAAAGAGTCTTAGAGCAAGAGCAATGCAATTGTAAGTGTATTCGACTTCGTGTCTTTGAAATGTATGCTAATTAGGATTGTACGTGTTGTATGCATATGAATTTGGGCTGAATTGTGACTGTTTTTAACTGAATTTCAAATTTATTTAAAACCAATTAGTAGTGTATAAGATTGTTTGAAATGTATGTTAATTGCGTTTGTTTGTATGTGTTGTATGCATATGAATTGGGACTGTTTTAAACTGATTCTCAAAGTGTAGATGAACAAGCCAGTAGATTGGATGAAGTTGTAGGATTTGAATACAATTATTGAAATTATTACTGGTATGTTCATGATAATGATCATTTTCTATGTCAAGAATATGTTGTATACTTAATCCCATTTTTATCTCATTTAACTTGTTTAATTTCTATTTATTTTATAATTTTTTCAGTGTTGAATTAAAACATTTAATCCTTGATCAAGACAAAATCATTATTCCAAAATTGTTGAACTTATATATTAATTTTCAATGTCAATTTAATTGATTTAGTATTTATTTGTTGATTGGTAGTTCTTGATTGGCTCCTTCGTTATTTTAGTGACTGGTGAGCCTGATCAAAATCTACCAATTAATGAAGTAGGTTCAACTATGCAACCTATAAAGAAGAGGAAATCTAGTGCAAGTGGTTCTAGGCAATCATTTGTCTGCTGGGAACACTTTATTAGATTATCCGATGACCTAGTTGATGCACCCACTACAGCCTGCAAACACTGCCATAAAAAGTACTTGTGTGACCTTAGGACTCACGGCACCACTAATTTGAACCACCATATTTTAAAATGTCCTAAGAAGCCCATTGTCGTGTCAACTGACCCCACACAAACTATTCTAACATACCCAACTATAGATGGTAAATTGGTTCAAGTTAGCTCTAGATTTGACAAGAAAGCTTGTAGAAGTGCTTTGTCAATTTTTGTAGTTCTAGATGAGCAACCATTTCGTGCAGTAGAGGGTGAAGGGTTTAAATTTTATTCCAAAGTAATGCAGCCCCAATTTACCATCCCATATAGGCGTACGGTAGCTAGGGACTGTTTTCATCTATACTTGGATGAAAAACAAAAGTTAAAGGCCTTTTTTAAGTCTGATTGCAATAGGGTAGCACTTACTACTGATTGTTGGACTTCTATACAAAATCTCAACTACTTGACCCTTACGGCACACTTTGTGGATAACGAATGGAAGTATCAAAAAAGAATTATAAGTTTTACCGTAATTCCAAACCACAAAGGTGAAACTGTAGGTAGGAAGATTGGAGAAGTGTTAAGGGATTGGGGAATTAGAAATGTGTCAACCATAACTGTTGATAATGCCATTTCAAATGATGTTGTTGTGACATATCTAAAGAGAAAAATAGCAAATATGAATGGGTTAATGGGGGGATGGAGAATTTTTTCGTATGAGGTGTTCAACTCACATTTTGAACTTGGTGGTAAATGAGGGTTTGAAAGATAAACATTTAGAGATGTTGTTAGATTTGTTAAGTCCTCACCTCATAGGGCAACCAAGTTTAAAGAATGCATTGAATTTGCTGGAATAACTTGCAAAAAATTAGTATGTCTTGATGTTTCAACTCGTTGGAACGCGACATATTTAATGCTAGAGGTTGCAGAGAAGTTTTAACTCGCTTTTGAAAAGCTTGAGGATGAAGAGTCGAGCTATAGGGAGTTCTTTGGAAAAGGTAATCCCCCTAGTAATGATGATTGAGACATTGCTATGGCTTTTAGCGCTTTCCTAAAGTTATTCTATGAAGCAACTAAGACTTTTTCCACCTCTCAAAATGTGAGTTTGCATACTTGTTTTCACCAAGTGTCTGCCATTTATTGTGAGTTAAAGCAAGCTACTTTGAACTTAAATGATTTTTTTGCAAGTGTGGGTGGAGATATGATGGGAAAATATAATAGATATTGGGGAAGTGCTGATAAGATGAACAAGATGATATATTTTGGTATTATTCTTGATCCAAGATACAAGTTGAGTTACATTGAGTGGGTGTTTAAGGACATGTATGGAGTTGGATCAAAGTTTGGTATTGACTTGGTAAAATCTATAAAAGAGAATTTACAAAATTCGTATGATTGGTATAAGCAAGCTTATGAGCAAGAACATAATTCCACACAGCCTTTTGGTAGTGGTGGAAATAATGTCTCCAATGATGAAACAAATGCATCTGCTGCCCGTTCATCACTTATGGCTAGAGCCGATGCTTTTGAGCAACATTTAGAGGAGCAAGACTCGATTGATCAACAAAATGAGCTTGAGGTGTATAATTCTATTAAGTGTGTCAAAAGGGATCCTAACATTGACATTCTTGTGTGGTGGAAACGCAATTCAATCGAATGTCCTATTTTATCTACAATGGCTAAAGATATTTTAGCCACACCAGTGTCTACTGTTGCTTCTGAAAGTGCTTTTAGCACAGGAGGGAGAGTCATAGAAACCTATAGGAGTTCTCTAACTGCTGAAATGACAGAGGCTTTAATTTGCACCCAGAATTGGTTAAGGCCTTCTTTTACCTATTTCAAATATATGAATCTCATGGAAGATTTTGAACTTTCAGAAGATATTGTAACAGGTAAATTTATTACTGAATTTCTAATAAATATGATGTAATGTTGTATAATTATGCCTTTTTAAAAATTGTTTATTTAATTATTTTAGAGTTTCAACAAATGTATTTAGCAGCAAAAGGAGTATCAGGTGTCTCATCATCACAGTCTCAGCCACAACCTTCGGGTTGTGCTTGAAATGGATGTATGTATATCATTATTTACTTATTAATTTATTATTATTTTTGTTAACTAATGTTTATGTTGAATTTTCCAGGTCAACTATGTTTTTTGATTTTTTGGAGTCATGCATGATCTCTCTCTCTCTCTCTCTCTCTCTATCTATCTATCTATCTATCTATCTATCTATCTATCTATCTATCTATCTCTTTATCTATTTATATATATATATATATATATATATATATATATATATATATATATATATATATATATATATATATGTATCACTACTCAATGGTCAAATGAAGAATATGTACTTATATTTTATATATATATATATATATATATATATATATATATATATATATATATATATATATATATATATATATATATATATATATATATATATATGTGTGTATCACTACTCAATGGCCAAATGAAGAATATGTACTTATATTTTATATATATATATATATATATATATATATATATATATATATATATTATATATATATATATATATATATATATATATATATATATATATATATATATATATATATATATATATATGTATCACTACTCAATGGCCAAATGAAGAATATGTACTTATATTTTGTCTCTTGGATTTTGAAGAAAATAGTTTGGCTACTACGTAACAGAATCCGTCGAATATTGCTTCAATTGTGTCGTTGCTAACAGAAAAAGATAGGTTAAGTATAACTTATTACATTCTTACATATTAAGTCAAATTATTATGTCCAATATATAAAATTACAGTTGTATGCAGATTAACGATGTTGTTCTTGTCGATGACAATTTTACTGAAGTTGTTTTGTGGTTGCTCCAGTGGACTGTTGAAATACATGTTGATGGTGATGCTCCACCTGTTGTACTTCAAATTGAAATATTGCATTTGTTGAGATTTGTTTATTAACTATGCTTGAATTTCTCAACAGAAATTGACATCATTTTGTCTCACTATTGAAAAAGAGAAAGCCACAAATGAAAGATTGAAGATAATGAAGGTAACCTTTCCTATTCTCTTCTACCTTTTTGTTAAATTAGACACTAAATCATTCACTTTTTTCACCTAGTCTAAACTGAGTGTGGTTTTTATCATGTTTTATAGAGACAATGCTAAAAGGTGTAGTTGATTCTCTTATTCTCTTCATGTAGCTTATACAGTTATATCAAATGTGTCAATAGAATATTTTGATGACATTTGGATCACATTTTGTGCAGCAACAACATCTTGGTAAATGAGCAACAACATACACTATATAGTCAGGATCAACTTGGTAAATGAGCAGCAATAGAGACTATATAGGGACAGCTTGGTCTGCAGTAAATGCAAGGTAAGGTAAGGTAAGGGTTATGATTTAACATTCTTGTTTTTATGCTTACTGTAGTTATCATTTTAAAAGGTCAATATGGAGGACCTTTGTTATCATTTATATGGTGACTTAAAATTTGGGAAGAAAGAGTAATTTGTAAGAACATAGATCTGTTATAATTTCTGCATAATGCACAAATCATTTTATCTGTCACAATTTTTTTATAAAACACATCATTAACCTTTTCTGTTTTTTTATGTTCACTGTCTAGTAACCATCTCCAATTTTGTACTATGTTGTGGTTTTGGTTTCAATTTCAATTTGAGTTTTGATTTAGTGTTCTATTTCCTATTGTCATACGGTGAACTGACTTCGATGTGATTTGCTTCGGAAAGCAAATGTCGCGGTTAGCAAGAGTCGCCACCGACTTTTCTTTTATCCAATAAGGAAAGGTGGAAAAGAACAGGAAAGACCTTAATTAGATTTTAGGTTCGGGAGGTACATTATACAAAGGGAAGGTGTTAGCACCCTTTGTATCCATGGTTATCCATGGGCTCTTAATTGCTGGATCACTTAGGTTTGTCTAAAAAATGTTTGTGAATGGTTTGAAAAATATTCTGAAAAAGAGAATTTAACTTTGTAATGATTCTCGTATGAATGTATACAAAGTGGTTATCTCGTTTAGTTTTGAAAATGGTTTAGAAAAATATAACTCAGTAATGATTCTAGTATGAATGTATACCAAGTGGTGATTTTCTAGTATTTGTGAAGTGTGAAAAGTATTTTTAAATTGTGAGTAAGCAATTAAGAGTTATACCGTCCTATGGTCTTTATGGGCATTTCCTATCCTTGTAAGCAACGGTTGTAAGGATACCTTAGCATTCGAAGGGACTATCATCATTTAACCGTAGGCTACACCGAAGGGTCATCGAGGGACAAAATCATATATTCGAAGGCAACATCCGAGGGGCTATGATTTATTTTAGAGGGACATGATGATTTAATCGAAGGGTCTTTGCTAAGTGTATCCCCACATTCGCGGGACATGACCGTTATACCATAATACCGTAGGGCAACAAAGAGAGGTCCAAGATCACATATTCAAAGGCCGTATTTTACAATCAATTAGGTAATTAGGATGAATCTCCACAATGAAATCAATACATTAAAATCAGCTAGGTAATTTAGGGTGGGTCTCCACATTAAAATTAATACATTAAAATCAGTTAAGCGATTTAGGGTGAATCTCCACAAGGGTATCCCACAAGTAAAGTGGAATACCTACCAAGCTATCTTTTCCGGGGATATGTGAACCTTTACAAAACTCAGCAAACATGTCAGAATACCAAATCAGGGTGCAATCGAGAATTACACCACAAAGGAAATCACAACAGTAATAGGATCAGATAAACAATGCATGGCCATGATAAAACATGTCAGATGAGCAAAAAGAAATCAGAACAGAAAAGTCAGCTACTGTCACGTTCGCTCCTGCTTCGCCTAGCGAAGGCTTAGCGAATACTCGCTACATGCTCGCTTAGCGATGTGCTAGCGAGCGGCTGCGGATTCCGGTTTTGATAACAGTACAATTTCAGCCAATTTTATGCCTTATGGCTTTCATTACAGCAATCACATGGTTAATCATTTAAGGTATTCAGATACATACTAAAAATTCACATGCCAAACTTAAGATATTTTCATAAATTTAATCATAATGCCATATGCAAATTAAGAACATAAGGCGGTAATAGCAATGCAAACCTGTTTGCAAATTGAATTGCGACCTTGGATTGGCAAATCGGATTGAATTGGGCAGAGGTAACCTTGATACCGCTGAGTTCCTTCAGGGTTTGCCTCCAGGGTTTGCCGTCTGTGAGCGTTAGGGTTTGCTTGCTAGGGTTCTCCTTTCTCCGTTTTCGTTCTCCCTCTTTTCATGACTGAAGTGTCGGTATTTATAGTGATTGTGGTGACCTAATGGGCTCAGAATGAAGCCCGAAAATTCTGATATATCGCAAGCTTCGCTAGGCGAAGGAGTTGCTCGCCTAGCGAGCAAGCTAGTTTGGATCTTTTTCTGGATTGGGTCTGTTGTGAGCTGGGCTTTTGTTCCTTTAAGGTCAGTGCCTTGCAGAATAAGTTGGAGTGCTTCGAGAAATGTTTTGCAAGATTAATGGACAAATTTTGGGGTATGACACCTATGCATGCATGTTCATCTATCTCGTGACATGCGTGTATGATTTAGGTTTCAATTTATGATGTATGCTTGTCTAAGAATTTTATTTGTTGTGTTATTTGTATATAAATTGTTTAATGATTAACTGTGATTCTTGGTTCTATTTAAGTAAGTTGTTTAAACTTTAGTATTTAACAGTGGCCACTGTTTTATTTCATGTTTGTTTAATAGTGGTCTTAATATATTTATTTGATTTTTTATTTAACAGGTTATGTGGTCAATTTCAATTTCTCTTTGTTTTCTTTTCAATCTTGAGAATATCCATACTAATATATATAATTGAATAAGTATAATATATATTATGGTTGAATTTGTTTACGTGGTTATGTGGTTTTTTTTAGTGTGGCTAAAATGTAGTTTAATTTTGACAAAATTTGACAATAGCTTGTGTGAAGGTTCTTGAAAATGATAATGTTTGTCAAACACCCCGTCAAGAATTAGCATTTGCACATATAAAGTGCTCCCAGCAAGCAGATAAAGTGCTCCCAGCAAGCGCAACTTATGTATTTGACAACATTTACTGATAACAAAAATATTTTAATATTGTATTAATTTGGATTTATATTATATTTAATCATCAAAGCCAGACATTGATAGTTTATATCCATTGGTCATGTGAATAATTATAGAATTTTTAGATTAGTTTATATCCGTTGGTAAAATAAAATTTAAAGAATTTTTTAAGAAACAATTTAAAAATATTTTTGGGCTTAAATATTGAATTAACCCAAAATACTCACCCATATTAACCCGAGACCCGTCTAAACCGAACCCGTTAAAACCGTATTTAAATTTAGGCGGAAATGGGCCTTTAAAAACTACCCGCAATTTGGGGTGGATGGTGGTTTTGGGCCCAAACCCGCCCAACCTGACCCGTTGTCTAGCCCTGGTGGCAGATACTTGTATATTGGGGGCAGATACTTGTATATGTGTTTGAGCCAACATAAGGAAAAGAGGATTGCAATCAATATACTATCAAATACATTATTGATTGGAATTTATATCCATCTCATCACTTTAAAAATGGGTCTTATAAATAGAGAAAAGGATCACATGATTAAGTGAAATTTCATTTAATAAGATAGAATATTTTGGAAAGAATGTTGGAGAGAATTGTTGCACTCTTCAAGAGATTGTCAAGAGAGAAAACAATAAGTGCATAAAATCCACTCTGAATGTTGAACTGATCAAAGAGCATATAACCAATATATATACAGATGGATCTGTTCATGCTTGTACAAAAATCACATGTTACAAAATTTGGATTAAAAAGTGAAAAAGAATAGTGAAATCCTCAGACATGAACAAGCCTCCCTACAAATATTTCTAACCTCTATCTACAATTACTATTCCGGATCGGTTCATTCGGTTAGAACACCACAAAGATGGTGTTACCACGATCATCTTAATTTAAGCTCCACATAAATGTAATTTACTCGTTCCCCCACAACCGAATCCAACGGAAAGGATGCATAGTCCTTTCCTTTCAGTGTGACATGATTGATCAAACTATGATATGTGGGCTGAGGCTAAAAGCCTCCCAAGTAAACTACTTTAGTGGGGAAACCAATGAGGACCACATTACAGATGTTAAATCTATGTTTACTTTCATTCTTCCTCATTTGTAACAGATGAAAGTTTCTCTTCCAGGTCTTCTAATAAATCTTGATATTCAGTAAATGCTGGGTGTGACTGTAGTGCATAGAAAACCAGCAGGGACTATAATTTTGTTCATTAAGTATAAATTATGCAATTACTATCAATTGCATCAGAAAAATTAAGATAGTTATACCTGCAGGGTGCTGCTGTAAGCTTTCCATAACCGAAAATCGTGACGGAATAAGTCAAACAGAACCTGTAAAAGCACACCAGAAGAACATTCCAATTATCAACAAAGTGAATCCTTTTTCAAAATAGCACAAGATCCATAAATGACAGATATATGTAAAAATAATTATGAAGAATCATTTCAAAAATCATGCAGTAACTATGAAGACTCGTGAATTTTTAAGTTATAAAGACTTAATTTTTGCAAGTGAAGAACAATAAATCTAATAAAATCTAATTAAGGGCCAGTTTGTTTTAGCTTTAAAAAAATGAATTTTTTCTTTATATTTTTAAAAATGGATTCTACAAAAATGTTTTTCAAAATATTATAAGTTTTTCTAAATTTGTTTTCTATAAATTAAAAGATTGAATTGTTCATTCTATAACATAAATATACATTATTGAAGATCAAAACATAGTCAAAATCACAATTTTTTCAAAAAGTTGTATCTTAAAAATGATTTTTATGAAAAGCTATTTGAAATAGCTTCAAAATTAAGTGATTTTTTGAAAATTTGATATCCAAAAAAAGTTTCGATAAAATAATGAAATAGTTAAAATAACATTTTAAGAATAACTATTCAAACCAAATTTTCATTTGAAGCTTTTATGAAAAGTTTCTTTGTAAATTTTTTTTACACTAAAATTTATAACACTAAAAATCATTTTTAAAAAAAGCCAAAACAAACGGGTCCTAAAACTCTGTATTACTATAATAAGAGTATTAATTAAATGTTGTGTCCTCTCATCTAATATATCATAACTCAGAATTGGATTTTCTATCATTCTCTCCTTTCCATCTTTTCCCTAAAATCTTGACACGGCCCGCGTCACCAAAATTTTGTATCTCAGTGTACACAATGAACCTTAACATACCTCGGAACGTCTTAAGAGAGTAGCCAGGACAACTATCCATTCCTTAAATTTGACAGAGCACATATGAGCCAGGAGAAAGTCAGCATCCAATCGGCTCTGTAATGTTTCCATTTGAAGCTGAAAACATAAAATAGTGTTCATTAACAGAGTGAAGATTTAAAGCTAAAGAAAAACATTATGATAAATCTAGACAAGTTTCTGCCAAATGAATAAAGAGCGCATAATCAGTGTTCAAGATTGGCTTCAGCAGTGAATAATCAGTGTTCCTCCATCAACAGTCATAATAATAATTTATGATACATTTAGATGCAATGAGTCTTTTTCCTTAGAAAAGGAAATGTTTTCAAAAGGAGGGAGTATCAGGAGGGTAAAGTATCCTCCTGTACCATAAGGCCATTTAGAGCATAATGATCAAAAAATAAGTTTTTTTTCCAAATGTTAAATCTCAAACCTTTTGGCTTATTAGTTCAAGCCCTGAAGCAAAATTCTCCAGCCGAGCACTTCCATATCTTTCACGTTGTAGATATTCCTGAAATTGGTTATCATTAAACAACTTCACATTAAAATAAAGGGAAATTGACTTAAGGGGATTAGAACAAACAAGTCAATCAGCAAGATCTTCTTACCACTAAATCAAACTGAGTGCCTTTTACAAATGCAACAAGCTTGGAAAGCTCTTTCCCTGCCATCAAGTAACTAGCATGGTTTTCTAAAATATTCTTAACTGACGTAACATGAGCACTTTGTTCCTTGAATGAGGTGCTGCTCCAAAGAAAATTACTTGTTGGTATGATTGATAACTCCGATGCTAGACCAAAATAAAAAATTCACTAAATTTAACACAAACCTTTTATCCAATGCTTGCTTGCGCTCGGTAGAACGAAAAAGAAAATAGCCTAAAAATCTGGGAGACAGTTTGTCTGAATCAGATGATGCTTGGTCATATTCTCTACCAGATCTTAGCAAGAACCTCACCTGGGGACCCAAAACAAAAATTTATGTCAAAGTTCATAAACTCTTGTATGAGATATATTACTTGACCAGCTAAAGTAAATAATGTTAGTGTTTCAAGACATTACCAGCTCCCCAGCAAGCTCATATAAAGAATCAACGAGTGTTGCCTGCATAAGTTTAATAATCCATGTCAATGATGTAGCTTGAAATAAAAATAAAATAATTGAAGCAGTGAAGGGCAAACCTGTAATAACCGTAAAGCACAATATTGACTCACAGCAGGACCCTCAAGTTTGGCAATTACCTGTTACATTTGAGATGAGATGAACTTGATCATACGAGTATATCTATATTTGGATTCTCACCACTAGTTGGCATTCAGAATGATAATCTTTCTACTCTCTACAGATAAAGAAACATTGAGAAAGGAGAGTGATTCTCACAAGTATATAGCAAGCTGCAGTGCGGTACCATCTACGTTGAAAACATTCCTCAAACAATCTATATAGAAGTAAAAAATCAATCAGCCACATTAAAATACCGCAATGGAAAAAACATTACAGTTGTATAAAGTGTTAATAAGCCATAAGAGGAAACAAAATTCAGATGACTTTGCAAGGGAAAAACAGCTTATCAATCTTGTTCAAAATAAAGGAAAAATTATTTATTATATATATGTATATAGGTAAAAATTAAGCTTCATAACATTCTTTTCTTTGTTTCTTTAGGCTAAGTCTCAGAGCGGAACAATGAAAAAAAATTGAAAAAATTGAAAATTCTCAATTATTATACAAATCAAATTTGTCTTTTGGTCCGGTTTCACACAAGAAAATCTGTCACATTCACAATTTATTTCAATCTGTCCAGTCATGCTACCTAACATGCAGGAGCATGGGGAAAAATGAAGCATTTAATTGCAGAGGTAGTAATTTAATAACCGAAAGGTTGCAACATTATTATAATATTCTTGAAAGCCATACAAAAATTGCATCTAGCACAATGACAAATGGTATTACCAAGTTCACCGGTTAAGTATTTTTCTACATGATTCCATATTTCAAAAGATTTTAGTACATTTCAAGAATATTAATGAACGATGAAATCAAAATGAAACGTATAGATGTTTGAAAGACATACTCTGTGGATCTTCCAGCAGCAGAGAACAAATCTGCCCAATGACGACCATCTGTTTTTCTTGCAACACTAACAACAACATCCAAGTACTCTGGAAAATTTCGGATAAGATCGCAGGTCTTCTCCAAAAGAGTTTTTACATGTTTAAGAACTGACATCTGGTTCTTGTCTACATTTGGCCTGGAACAGTCGGCATGAAAATTAACCAATCAAGATAAAAACCAATTGGCAACTAAGTTTTGTATCGAGAAATTGTTACACACATGCTAAAGCAAAGGAAATTCGCAAGAAACTATAGACAACTACCAAGAAACTATAACCAAAATCCTGGTAGTTGTCTATTAATGTTTCCAAATTATAGTACCTGGATATATCTGCTTCAAATACTGTAAAAAGAAGCCACTCTAGACAATGTGAAAAATGAGGCTTTTCTGCTGATAGTTCTGCCAGCCTTAAAGCTTCCTCAATTTTGTCTCTCTGGCAAATACATATATAATAGGAAAGAATCACACAGGTTATCCCTTTAATGGTTTTGGGAAAACAAAATTGGAAAGAAAAACACAAAAAAAGACATATAGTACCCTCCCCCACTGTAACCTGACATAAGATACCCGATTAAAATACATCTGTGATTCCTTATCTATTGGTTTAATACATTTGTAACTCTGAATGTGCTGCATATATGAAATCTATTGGGTCATATAGAGCAAACATGCCACACCGATAGGAACCTTTTTAAGCAATAAATGCAAAAGCAACAAAAAAAATCAACAATGTCTCAGAAATAAAATATGGGTTACAAGTTCAGGCAATTCTAAATCACTTCAATTTACTCAATGTAGTACCTGAAGAAGATGGCGGAGTAGGCAGTGCAGTATAGTTTGTGCTTGAGGAGATGGCTCAAAACACGGGAATTCTGCACTTGATGGAAATGACATTCTCTGGGAAACACCAACAACTACACCAGCATTCGGAAGAAGTCCCAGAGGGTATACTTCACGATCAAACTCCAGCTCCGGATCCAGCTGAAAATCAATTAAAGATCAAATCAGATAATGAACAGATTCCAGAATAAAGGATGATTAAATTTATTGAAGTTGCTTCAAATAGCCTAAAATACTCTTATTATTGAAAATTTCTATATACCTAGCAGATAAAAGTAAGATGCAAAATGAAGCCAATCAACAATATAAGGGACCTACAGTTGCATGTGATTCTTTATAATAATTTAAACAAAAAGTATTGAAGGAATAAATTACAAAATATGTTAGGGAAAGAAATTTTAAAACAATGAACTAGAAAATAAGTTGCGTTATGTTCAATGCAGCCTACAAGATTATAAACATCCTAATAAATATCCAGACCTGCAAGAAGTCTTCCTGCTTAAAAGAATTTGGACCTGGAGATGGATACCAAACCTGCAACAATGAACTTCCATGTAAAAACTATCAGAGAAGTAAAAAGAAAACACACTAGAGGGTGGATTAGAAGTTATTTAATCTAATAAAATATAAGGATGTAAATCAGGGATTAAGAAAGATCTTAACAGTTAATTACCTGCATGCCCCGATGACCATAATCTAACCATGAAACTTCCTCAATCAAATTTGTTTTATCCTCAAACTGGCCACAAGTGACCCAAAAAAGCTCAACTGAATCCGTAAGATTTCTCTCCCGCCCATCATCCAAATCAAGAAGCGAAAGCTCCCCATTTGACCTCAATATCAGACATCTAGAACAAATCCTTAACATCAGTAACATGATACAAAGAATACCCCCCACCCCCACCAGTGCATCTGATCCAGAACTCTAACTATATTTATCTTGACACAAACACTGAAACAAAGAACTCGATTTTCTTGACGATGAATTATTAATAGGGAAAAAATGGCTCTAATCACAGCAACAAAAGCAAACAAGTTTAGACGAGCATATCAATTCTTATCTCCATTCAACAAAGCTGGAACTCGGATGCCAGTTCATGATAATATTAATAAGGGATTCTTAGTTATAATGCATTCTGACTTTACAGATTGTGATATTTTCCCTTTGGATCATTTCACTGAGAGAAATGGAAAAATAAACTGGAGAAAGGGATTACATGTTGGTCAAAAGGATATTACCTTGCTGGTTCTCCACTAAATGAATCTGATGAAGATGAAATGTAACTTTTTGAAATAGGTTCTCGTGGGATTTGATCAGGAATGAATCGCATTGCTGCAGGATGACTCTTGGCAGTCATAATTGAAAGTTCTCGTACTGCAGAAAGCTGTTTGTCATGTTATCACTTAAAAATGTATAACAAACAAGGTTTTATAGAAGAAAACTTGAAGGGAAAAAAGAGCATGTCGAACAAGAGTATCATTGAAAACCAATAAATGGGGAAATCAATTTTATAAGTGTGCATTTACCTGTAAATCTGGATTTCCTGAAGGAGTTAATTCACCAAATAATTTAACATTGAATATATGGACATCAAATGGTCTATATGTAACCAGTATATAGTCTTGGTACACATCCATCACAATTGGTTTCGCTAGCAATGGTTTTCGACAGAGCAATGAGCTTTGATCAAGGTGATATCTTGGGTAAAAGAGCAATTCATACCTGAGATAAATAAGGAGACCTAAGAGACCATTGCATGTAGAATAAAATGTTTTGAATGTTGCATAATGCTACAGTTATTGCTACGAAAACCAATAGTTTTGGGTTCAATCGGACCTATACTAAAAAAAACAAGTTAAAGAGATAAAAACACTTAACACCCTTTAAATTCAGGCTCTTCGAGGCTGTATACTGTTTAACAACAATTGGCTAAAAACGATAGTTTTTACCTACTAAAAACTATAAGGAACCAACCACGTGAAATACGTAAGCAAATAAAAGTATCTCACATTTTGGAAGAATCAATATAGTTGCAGACAACAACAATCTTTCCCAGCCATAGCAAGCCCTTACACTGAATCTTTTGTTCCTGTGTAACATCTCCAAATACTCTCCATCTTTTCAATCGTATATCATACAATATCAAACCATGGAGACCAGCGACTGCTAAGTACATTCCATCCTGACTAGCTGCCACATGTTGAACAGGCCAGTTTTGGGAAATATAAGAAACCTAAGAAAAAATTGAAACTTTAGAAGTGATTTTCATTCGATTAAGACTACACATTTAAAGTTTGACAATCAAACACATAACTGGAAGCTTAAGATGCAGCATTTTAAGCTCGTCAATCTCTTCTGACTGCACAATGAGCAACCGGTCTTCCCCATAAATCACTTGCCGGATGTATGCAGTTCCGGAAACACCTCTGTTAAGACAGCATTTTCCAAAAGAGAATGAAAGAATTCTCTCTGAAGATCTCTCCTCAATAACATAAAGTCTATATCCATGTTCACCCCACTGCATCAGTGAGGTACCACCCATCAATGGCTCATGCTTACAATCACGGTTTGGCTTAGCAACTGGAGAAGATACAGAACTTAAACCTATCTGTCGGATTGTTGACATCAAGCGGCACCCAGAAACTGACCAAACTGTAAGCCCCCTTAATTTCCACCCAACTGCAAAAGCAGAGTTATCAGGTGTCCATGCAATGCAACTAACAGGGCCAGTGTCATCCATTGAATATCTGCAAAAAGTAGCATACTCCATGACATAGAACCAAAGTCCATCTACATAACATTGAACACAAGTCCCAACACATACTGGTAAGATGGAGAAACTATGACTGCAGTCATTTCTGAAACTGAAATTGCATGGATTCATAAAATAGAAGAGCGAGCGGTGTAATTTAATTACGATGAATGATGCTGGAATAACTTAGAATGTTTTAACCTTTCCTGAGTAGCTAAGTTGCGCTAAAGACTTTCAAAACAAACAAATAAACATAAAGGAGACAGCAGTGAGATTGAAGAGCAGGTGAGATAACATTAAGCAAGAGTATTGAGCACAATCTGCTGGAGAATTTGAGCATCAAGCCCAGAGAAGTAAATTGCAGAAGTGTTCAATTTGTTATGGATTCCCTATATGCATATTTAATACACTCTCTATTCCTTTTTAAGTGTTGCTTTTGTAGAAGATTTTTGTTTCTATTTATTTGTGACTATCAAAGTTCAACACGACATTAATATATGTTGTCAAAATACCCTAAATATTTATTGCGAAGAGAGAAATAGGTAGAATGAGATAATAAATAGTTACGGGTATTAAAGAAAAAGATAAATGATTTCATCAAAAGTAACAAAACTTATGGATTTATTTGGTATGCATAAATAACTTTAAAATGACACAAAACATACCCCCAGTCATACAAAGAAACTGTGCGTATAAGCATTAATGACTCAGCCAAATCATACAACTCCACAATTCCTCTTCTGGTACCAACAGCAAGAATATCCTGCTCAAGAGCTACTGAAGCACATACAGCGTCCCCACAAGCCAACCTCTTTTCTGCTTTAATACAGTCAACTTGCTTTAAACCTTTCTTACTAATGGAACATGAGACAAGGTGCCCATCAGAATACAAGACAAATAGTAACCTCAAAGAAAGGCAAAGCTCCAGCTGTTTGATTTCAGAATTTTTTGGAATAATGTGATTGGGCATAGGAACCTTTAGGAGGTCTTTAGGCGAAACACCATTCTCTAAAGAATGTGGAAATTGAGAATTATCAAAGCTAGCAGAAGGATTTGGATCAAATTGAAAAGCTCCATAGAACTGTGTAGGAGATCATAAAATAAAATGAGTAATATTGTTATACATCAAAACAAAAATGAATGCTGTAAACTCAGTTGAATATTTTGTGTAAATCAGTGACCAATTAACCAAAGAAAATAAGTTCAATTGGGATGAAATGTCCGAAATTGGTGGTGCTCTATGTTTAAATTACCTCCCCCTTCCAAGATATACTGTACAATGTTCCATCAGAAAGTCCAAGCAGCATATGTTTGCTATCACTAACAATATTGCTCCTGACAAAACAGTTGTATAAAGAGTAGTGTCAAGATCATGTAGCAAATGGCTTCAACTTTTGATTACTACATACAGAGTGAAGTGTAAAATTTTGACACTTTTCAGAAAGTATTGAGTAATGGCAGTATCATGAGTTCAATATAGCATATTGCTTTAGATAATGCCAATGGGTTAAAAGAAATCGTGTAGACATTCAATTGTCACAATAACTAATGTCCCATATGGATGCAGACTTCTATAAGGAACATATCTTCGGAGCTAATATAATATTTCTTCAACTTTTGATTTATAATATACCTAACTCCTCTATTCCTCATTGCATTTCTTAGGTAACTAGCATGGTGGAACCAAATTTTACGAAAAGTGATATGTATAAAATAAATGCTGTTTTACTTAACACTCTAAGTTTTCGGGTATTTGATGCATAACAGTTTATCGAAGCCCCTATGAACAAGTAAGTGGCTAAGAGTTCAATACTTTAGATCCTCATTCCTCTAATTAAAAGTTGTGTTTCAGCACAAGGTGGGCTGGTATATGCGTTGTCCATGCTTTAAACTCAAAGGACTCATGCTAGAGGGGGGTATGTTGGACATAAATAACATACAAACATTAATATGTCTTCATCTAGAAGCTAGGATGGTTGGTTCATGCCAGTAACCAAGAAATCAATCAACATATCTTTCATCAAAAGAAAAATATAATATCCCGTGTATACCATACTTACAACAACAACAACCAAGTCTTATCCCCATAAGTGGCGTTGGCTGCATAGATCAACTTCCGCCATAATGTTCTATCCAGGACCATGCTTCTATCAAACTCGTTAATCTCGAGAACTTTCTTAATAACTTCTCTTATAGTTTTTCTAAGTCTTCCTCTACCTCTAGTTGTTTGACTCCTCTCCATCTGAACTACTCTCCTTATCATATAATCTACATGTCTTTTTCTACATGCCCAAACCACCTAAGTCTATTTTCCACCATCTGCATGCCCATACTTATAAATACAAAATCTTATTCCACTATAGGGCTCCAATTCATATTCCATAGTCCATACCAATAGTAGTTTTGTTCAATTGCATTAATTCACATAGAGAAAAGAAGTTTCAAAAACAATACTAGCAAGAAACCTACAACGACAAATCCTTTGCTGCAAAAGGAACTTGCTCAGTAAGAAGAAGAGATATAGTTGCTAGGGACAAAGCAGAAGGTTGTTTCCCACCAATGTGTATTTTTTTATCCAAGAATTGGACCTTGAAAATGTGAAGATAGAAAGAAGATGTCTGCAAATAGAAAATACATATCAATCAGGAATATAATATAAGATACTTAAAACATGGCATTAACTTCAAGGAATGTGTTAATTGCAGCATGAACAAAATAAAGGCATAAAATGAAATAGGAGGTAGAGTATCTCACAATTAATAGGATATAACTATAAACATAACAAACTAATCTTGTGGTAAAACGTTTCAACGGTCCTGAATGTGCACACAACAAAGCTGGTCCAAATCGATAAAACATTTAAACATAATTTCGATGGGGTAAGGTGCATCTTTCATTAGAGAACATAGTCCGCTGACAATCAGACAATATGAGTGTCAGCTTACAAACACGAGTGACAATATTTCATTTGCAGTCTCCAAATATTATAACCAAAATTCCAATTTTCACACCAAAACGCCGATAATCAAACAAATGTACAAATTCACAAGCATATTAAAGGTGTTATCGAAAAAGTCGGAATACATAACTGACAAACCACATTGTTAATCACACGTCAGCACACTTACAAGAATAGCAATTAATTTAGCATCAGGACTCCACACAGCCTGCAAGTTTTCACCTTCTCTCTTCAATGAATTTGAATCTCTCTTGTACTTTCCCAATCTCACTCTATGCTGAATAACCAACAGGAAAAAAAACACTGTTAAGCCCAAAATTACATCCACATTACATCAATGCACCCCCATGAAAACCACTTCAACATTTCCCCCAAAAATCTTGAAAATCAAATAAATAATAAAAACTCATCACACAGAAATTCAAATACAAACTCCAAAATGCCACATTACAAAAACTCTACTCCTCATCAAAATCAAGTTCGCATTTTTTTCCAAAAAAGTTATAGGAAACTCCTACAATTGAATATAGATACAAAATTGCCCCAAAAACATAAATTCAAATACGAAAATTGATACAATGAACGGATCCAAGTACCTGAGAAGAGTTCCATAGTTCAAAATGAGTAGGTGAAACAACAAGCAACAAACGATTGATGAGTTTGAAATACACAATCTTCTGCACAGAAGGACACAGTCCCTGCTCCAGAGGGATGACCTGAGGCCACCCATATGCCATATACATGTTTTTGTTGTTAGATTCGTTTCAAATAACTGCAATTGATCATAGATCTAGAATCTGGAGATGGAATTGATTAGAGGGAAGAAGATTGATGGAAATGGTTGTTTGAGGTTTGATCCGCGATTTGGATTTGGGATTGGGATTTGGGAGAATTGGGAAGAACCAAGTTCAACTACAAGGCCCCAACCCAACAGCATCACACTGGAAATTAAAATTAAAAATAAAATTTTGTTTATGCAATAAATTAATAAAATTAGAGTATTTTGTTTTTCTTAATAATAAAATTAGTTAATAAAATTACAATTAAATGTAATTATAGGAATGTAGTACATATTTGTGAAAATTTTATGTAAATAGCTCACCTTTTCAATTTTATTCCTATAATAACCATCATTTTCATCTATTTTTTAAAGTAATTCAATTTCAAATAAAGAAATTTAAACAAAGTGGTATTGTCAATTGAATTGATGACGCATGTGGTGTAGTCAATTTAATTAGCGACACCATGCATCTCTTAAGAGTTAATGTCAATTGGTTTGACACATGTGTATCAGATCTAAGTGGTGATAGCTCTTGTTTTTTAAACGGGGATGTCAGTTCAATTGGCAACATCTCTTATGAAATACATGTGATCGTCAATTGTATTGCATGCATCGCATTAAGTCATCAATTCAATTTGTGACACCTCTTATTAAGGAGACACTAATTCATCTGACAACATCTCTTCATTCGGATTTTTTTTTATTTGATATGGGTTACTTTGAGAAATAGGTAGAAATGATGGTTATTATAAAAATAAAATTGAAAAATGTGATATTTTGCATAAAAAAATTCATATTTGTAGTCAATATATATATATACTAGTAAAGGACTCGTGCGTTCGCACGGGTCGCGCAAGTGCAATAATTTATTTTTAAAAAATTAAAATATAATATATTTTTTTGTTATATATATATATATATATATATATATATATATATATATATATATATATATATATATATATATATATATATATATATATATATATATATATATATATATATATATATATATATATATATATATATATAGTTGGATCAACGTACACAAATTTATTGCATAAGAGTTTTTTTTAATGTAATGGATGTTAAATGATCGATAAATGGGTTCAAAAAATTTCCACAAATAACTTTTTCCAGTTTGGGACATAATAAAGTAAAACATTATTAATTTATAGTAATATAATTTGCTTAATTTTTTTGTATACTATATTAAGGAAATAATCAAAAAATATAATACAAAAATATTTTTACAATTTATTGGTATATTGATATATAATAAACATTCCATTGTTAATGTTATGAATAAACATTCCATTTATCATTGAGATTTTGGACATAAGAAATAAAAATATATTTATTTAGTAATGGATAAAATTTTCCAATCTGTTACTAATTTGAGGTATAAAAGCGCAAATATTAACCTTCATAATAAATGATTATTTAACCAAAATACATAAACCATGTAAAAGAAATACCAGAACCTCATTTGTTTTAAAATATAGTAATGAATATTACCAAATGTTGAAATTAATTGCAATTGATACAGTAAGGTTTAATGCAACAAAAGATATTGAAACAAAAGGTTCACAATTTTAGTTAAAATTGTGAGAAATAAGTCCAGCAACAAAAATGATTTAACTTCGTACAATTCTTTGGTTCTTAAAAAACTGGGTTTATACAAAACCTGTCCGCAACCTTTTAGGAAGTGATGATTCAAAACTTGTCCGCAACCTTAAAAAACTACAATAATAACTAATTTGATTTCAGGATATTGATTTCATTTTGGAATGATAAGATTGCAACAACAATAAAAGAACGGTAACATTTCATTTGAAAATGAACCTCAATCAATATAACACATGCTCCAATTTTATGCAAAATGATGGAAGTCCTCTTTGTATCCCAAATCAACAAAACACCCCATATTTTGAAAATCCACCTCTTATTCCAAACCCACACTATAATTCAAGATTTCAAAATTCTCTTTTTATCCCAAATCCATAAAATAATTCACCCATTGGAAATTACTCATATCATACATCACCTTACCCAATGAAAAACTCTCTTTTAATGTATTTTGATATATTTGAATCAATTTTTTAATTATATTTTATATAATATATAGTGGGATTTAGTGGGGCTCATTTTCTTAGCCCACTTTAATTATTTACAATCATTTTCTTGTACAACTAAATGTATAAAGAATTGATATTCTTATTGATTTATTACAAATCATGCATAACATTAATTATCTTACCAAAATCTTTAAAGAAATATCCTTTAGGTGGAATATTTTGAAGTTCGATTGCCTTCATTGTGGTACCACCAAGAAACACAATTTTTTTTGAATGATCACATATCTTCCACTGAAAATCATTGTTATAGACACTGTCATTGTTTATAATGCAGGTCATATTCTCCTTAATGACCTCTTTCCATTTCAGTAAATGGTCATGACGAATAAGGACCTAAATCCGATCACCCTAACAAAATGAAAATAATCTTCTTTTTATATGTTATACAAAAAAGCATTTTGTTGTAATTACTAACTATCATACAAAAATCTATACTTAAAAAAGAAAAGCAATTTACCAAGGAATCCATAACAATCATCTCCAAATGTGCAATACCCTTGTTATTCACAACACTCCAAACATCCATTATTCGAACAGCAAGACGCCAAATTTCTTTTGAGTCATTGATGTCTTTCACAGAATCAACCTTTCTACTCATTTTCACTGGGAAAAAAATCAAAAATTAATGTAACTGCAAATTTAGATGACTATAAAATTACAAACCTAATAACCTGGAAAAAAAAGAGTATATAAATTTGATAGAGGTGTGTAGCAAAATGCTGAAAAAGATCCAACCTTTGATGTTACACATATATAACATCGTTTTGATTGTATAATTATATGTTATTAAATTATAACTTTAAATTAAAAATAACTATTTAATATAGTTGATTAATATTAATTGAGTAATTTAATATTATTGTTAATTTACCTACCAATTAATTATTATTATTGTTATTATTATTATTGATATTTACCCGCCATATATGATAAGAATATTTTTAAAATTTAAATAGTATATTTATTATTTGATTTGATTTGATTTAATTGAGATCCAAACTCTATAAATTAAAATCGGTTACTTATTATGAACAATAATATATGGTCATTCCAATGTCAATCTATTATTAATTGAATTTTACATAGATGTAATTTTGCAATAACACGCTGGCATATTGAATCTTATACCGCTGTTATCTTTGCACTAACATATTTTATCCTTTCAACAGAATAATTATAGTAAATACGTACATTTTGTATACCGAATTATAATAAAAATGTATTAAAATCAAAAGCAATAAAACTGTTTACAGTAAATAAAAATATAGTCTAATTTCTTCATATTTTTATTTACTGTAAACAGTTTTATTGCTTTTGATTTTAATACATTTTTATTATAATTCGGTATACAAAATGTACGTATTTACTATAATTATTTTGTTGAAAGGATAAAATATGTTAGTGCAAAGATAACAGCGGTATAAGATTCAATATGTCAGCGTGTTATTGCAAAATTACATCTATGTAAAATTCAATTAATAATAGATTGACATTGGAATGACCATATATTATTGTTCATAATAAGTAACCGATTTTAATTTATAGAGTTTGGATCTCAATTAAATCAAATCAAATCAAATAATAAATATACTATTTAAATTTTAAAAATATTCTTATCATATATGGCGGGTAAATATCAATAATAATAATAACAATAATAATAATTAATTGGTAGGTAAATTAGCAATAATATTAAATTACTCAATTAATATTAATCAACTATATTAAATAGTTATTTTTAATTTTAAAGTTATAATTTAATAACATATAATTATACAATTAAATATTCATTTTGTCATTTAAAGAAAATCAAGTAACGATAATATTTGACAAAAAAACTACAATAATAATTAATTTGATTTCAGAATATTGATTTCATTTTGAAATGATAAGATTGCAACAACAATAAAATAACGGTAATATTTTTTAGTAGTATAAATAGAGTTTAGTACGAAATTACTTATAGGAACATGAAAGTAGTTGTATTATGGATTGTAATTAGGGTAATTAAGTAATTATGGTGGTAATTAACTTTTATATATTAAAAGTATATATATATATATATATATATATATATATATATATATATATATATATATATATATATATATATATATATATATATATATATATATATATATATATATATAAAAGGTTAGTAGATACATTTAAGTTTAACATTGATAAGTGTAGTTTTAGCAATTTAAATAATACTAACTTCCGTAAGTATGAGTGTTTTTTGAAAACAAAATGCTCAATTTGTCTACACTTATCCTTTGTCCATACATTCCACATAAATTCCTCAGAACCTTGGTGGCACTGTTAATTTGTTGCATTGTGGCTTGCCCAAACGGGATTAGGTCATCTGCAAGCATTAGATGTGAAACAGTAGGACCATGTCTCCAATCTTCATGTCAATTCAATCTTTCTTCTCCATAACATCCATAAGCATATGAAATAACTTGTCAATACACATAATAGATAGGTAATGGGATAAAGGGTCCCCTTTGCCTAAGCCATTTCTTGAGGTTGAAGTAATCACATTTTTGCCCATTCCAGATAGTTCTCATATGCACAAAGGATATTGAAGCCATTATGATATCCATGGGTTGTTGATGTAGACTGAGTTCCATTAGCACTTTCTCAACAAACTTTCAGTTCATTTTGTCATAGGCCTTTGCCAAATCAACTTTGATGGCAAAGAACCCATCCTTACTTTTTAGCTTATTCATACTATGCAGAATTTCTTGAGCAACCACTATATTTTCATGAATGTTCTTATTTGGAATAAACTCACTCTGGTTGGAAAACACCATTTTGTCCATACACAATTTTATTCTATTGACTATGATTTTACTCAGGGCTTTATAAATTACGTTACACAGAGTAATAGGTTTGAATTGGCGAACCTACTCCAGAGTATTAACCTTAGGGATAAGGCACATTTCAGTCTGATTGATCTCTTATATCTTGTAAGGGTTGGCCCACAAATCATGAACAAAGTTATAAACATTATTGCCTACCATATTCCAAGATTGCTAGAAGAAGCCAAAAGGGTAACCATCAAGTCATGGAGACTTCCAAGGAGCCATATAAAAAACGGATTTCTTTATTTCCTCATGCTTTAGATCTTTATTAAGCTTGCACATATAGCTCTCTTCAATTTGAGGATAAGAATGACCAGTTTGGATCCACCCATCAACATCAACATTAGTGATATAGATATCGTGAAAGAATGTTGTAAACATACTCCTAATTTCAATTGCATCCTCTATCCAATCTCATTGATTATTCTTAATGCAGTGGGTGATCTTCCTTCTTCTTCGTTGCACTGCTTTGGTATGGTAGAATCTAGTGTTTATATTACCATCTACTAACCATTGATGTTTTGATCTTTGGTAACACATATATTCCTCTTGGTTCAAAATCTTAGTCAAGTCATATTGGAACTTATCTCTATTGAGTCACATCCTGCCTGCTTATATGGTAGATATAATTCGTGTTATAAAGCCTCTTATCCTGGATGATGTAGATCCTGGCAGGAACATTTGGGGAGGAACTAACTTTGGATATTTTACAATATCAAGTGTTTTCGATTTTATTGCAGATACCAACACTCAAGATTATATGAAGCATTTGAGCCTTATTTGGAATATGGAAGTCTTTGAAAGAATCTGTAATTTAATTTGGATGGTTCACCATAACAGAATCAAGACTATCAAGTACCTAAGTTAGCTCATGCTTAGGGATCCTCATTGTGATGAGTGTCCAGATTAGGAAGAAACTATTCATATTTTGAGGGACTGTAGTCATGCTAAACCAATTTCGATACAATTGGTGTCTACAACTGATAGTAGTTGGTTTTTTTAGTGTGATTTATCGACTTGGTTGGATCAAAACCTGAAGAGGAACCATGATGATAAGGAGGAAAATTGGCAATTGACTTGGGTCATCACCTACCATCATCTTGAAGGTGAGAAAAACACAAGAAGGGGGTTGGATTGTGTTTTACTTTTCCATCCTTTTTAAAACTCTAGTTAGAATCTAAACACAAAATCTATAATCTAAATCAGAGGTGAGTGATAGCAGCGGTGTCATACCCCAATTTTGTCTGGTTGTTTTAAACTTTCATGCATCAAAAATTACTTTGCTTTGCTTAGAATAAAACTTCAGCTTTACAGACAGACCGGTTGAATCAATTGTCAAATATGCGTAAACTTAGCGGGCGTATTTTTTTGAGATTGGGACTACAACTGACAGTTTTATTGATATATGGTTCACGTGGTTTAACTTGGCATGCTCGTTTTATTTTTTCGGTCCCGTTTACGGTCGCATTTTGATCAGCCTGAGTCTTTTCAACCAAACACTTTTTATTATAAAATTCAGTCTAAACTTGTCTATTTTTTAGAAGTTTATTTCACGTAGATCATTTAATACATTTATTTTATTTTCCGGACCTTTTTGCGTCTGATTTTTATTTATTTTTTATCCTTTTATTTTTTTTGTCAAAACAATCATAAAAAATAATTTAATTTATTAAGTAGGTAAAAATGAACCCCGTCATTATTTCTCTCATTCCAATAACAACAACCCAAAATAGATCAAGCATTTGACAACTTTTTCACTTCTAAAAACAAAAACGAAAAAAGATACAGACAAAGTTGTGAATTAAATGAAATAAAATGCAACAGAGAAAAGACCAGATTACCAAGTAGAAATAGCGATGGATCCAGCAGGTCACGTGGCGGTTGCTCGAGTTGGTGGTACAAGGGAGTGATAATGCTACAAAAGGTTGTATTGTAGGTGGGTGAACACATTATTTCCTGGCTAAGCAATGCCCTTGAACTCAATAACAAAACGACCCTTACATGAATCAACCTTACATGAATCAACCTCAACCATTTTCCCACACTACCAATGCCCTTGAACTCCATTGCCTCTGTGACCTACAATTTTATTGGCGATGAACTCCGGCCAACCCCATATGAACAACATCACCACATTCTCATTTTCTCAGCAACCACACACATAACACTCATTACTTTGCATCATAAAATATCGCATTGAATCTTCTCCCACACCCTTTTATCTGCTCTTATTTTCTCCCTTTGGTAATAAGGGGAAGAAGTAACGAGTCTAGCATGTCTTGTGTGACATGGTGTGGAAAACCCATCACCATCTCAATCTTTCAAGAGGTCGGTTTCAAATTCAGAAAACAAAGGAATATGTTACGCTATTACAAATTGCTTAGCCAGGAAATAATGTGTTCACCCACCTACAATACAACCTTTTGTAGCATTATCACTCCCTTGTACCACCAACTCGAGCAACCGCCACGTGACCTGCTGGATCCATCGCTATTTCTACTTGGTAATCTGGTCTTTTCTCTGTTGCATTTTATTTCATTTAATTCACAACTTTGTCTGTATCTTTTTTCGTTTTTGTTTTTAGAAGTGAAAAAGTTGTCAAATGCTTGATCTATTTTGGGTTGTTGTTGTTGGAATGAGAGAAATAATGACGGGGTTCATTTTTTCCTTTATGAAAAGTGAAATGTGTATTTTAAAATTAAGGAAAATAAGGGGTTACGGTTAATCTTTAAAATAGTTAACATGCTCCTTGTTTTTCTTTCTTTATACTAATTTTCTTTTATTAAGAAAAGCGAAATTAGATATGGGGTGGAGCGGTTTCCCCTAAGCTGCTAACTTCCATTTCATTTTGTTCTTTTGTTATTATAATTTTTTGTTTATCTTTTATTTTAATATAATTTCAAATTAGGATTGTGAGTGCACTATCCTCTTATAAATGTTTTGAATGATGTCAAAACCAGGACACTAAGTATTTGTGTATATTGGATCTTATCCTTTATGTTTAGATGTGCATTTTCATCTAAGGACACTTAAAATCAGGTTAAAAACATTTTTACAAGACAATATTATGTTTTTATGTGAAAAATAAGGTTATGGGTCGGCACATCCAAGTTATAGATCGACACATACTAAAGGCTTTTTCAAAACCAAAGTTTTACCTTCTATGTGTCGACACCTTAGTCCATGTGTGTGATAGGCCAATCAAATGATTGGAAAAGGTCCAAAATCGTGCATGAGTGATGCTGAAGCCTTGACATGAGACCATGCAATATGGAATTAAAATTGGTCATGAGAAACTTCCAAATGGGGCCATGCAATGCAATCATGCGCACGTACTTCAAAAATGTTCCAAATGTCATGATATTGGACTATTTAGAAAGGTAACATTAAGGGGAATAACTTTGTTGTTGAACACTTTTCCATTTTGAGCTTGGATCGTGATGAATTTTGAAGTGGAAGTTGGAGAAATCAAACATAGTTGAAAATTTTCTAAGTATAAAGTCAAATGATCACCTTTTCCACCTTGAATAACTTCGGATATGAGCTTCAAATGAGAATGATTACTTCTTCAAAGTTGTATATATTTTATTATTATTAAACTTGGTCATAAATTTGACACCATTTGAATCTTGCATGAGGGAGTTATGGATTTTATAAGTTGAGGAAAAATGCTTATTCAATGGTAATGGCCCAAAATGACCTATAATGTTTCCTCTTGGCACGTCCCCTTGCAAGTAGAATTTGACATTTCTCAAAGAATAAAAGTTGGAGAAGAAATATTTAAATTAATAATGAAACTTGTATGGCCTTCATATCATAAAAAATGAGCAAGTTATGATTCTTGGAAGCTGACCTTCCATCTAGGGCACAAACAAAATGACCTATAATCTTTCACCATAAAAAATGACTTTCCAAGCAAACTTGGCTCTTGATGACAACATGAAAGTTGTTTGTAATGTCATAAAGAGTAAACTTTATCTTAGAATGATTTTCATATGACACAAATTGTAGGAGATAGGGTCTAGGAAACCCTAGATTTGACTAGTTGACTTTTCTGGTCAACCTCCTTGAACCAACTTGCAAACTTGAAGTTCCTTTGATAATTGGGGCTCATGGAGAATAATATATGCTTGAGATGATGCTAAATGAAGCATACCTTGATATCTTTGACCAATTGTTGAAGAAACGTGTTAAGGAAGTCACACAAGATACCCAAATGAATTAGGGCTTCCAAGGCAAACAAGGTTCAAAATCTTGATGAATTCTTGATCAAAATGATAAATAAAGAACATGGGGATCCATATATGATGCTTGGAAACATCATGAACCTTTCCTTTATTGATATCTTGCACTGAGGGTCTCAAACCCTAGATGTGAGCTTGATAAGGCACAAATGGATGCACACACTACATACAAAAGAAATGAAACTACACTAGACATATTTTTGGTATTTTGGTTAGTGAACAAAGAAAAATAAAGTATGATACAATCAAAAGTGCTTGGTGGTCTCTCCCAATACAAAACCAATGAATGATGGTTGAGGAGGATACCAAGGTGTGATCCCAAAGTCAATGCAAATGATGAGATAGCATGAGGGATCTTAGGGTCAAAGTTGGGGTCAGTCCCAAGAAGTGTGGGCCAATATTCAAGCTTACCCGCAAATATCAAGGTTGTGTTTGGACAAAGGACTGCTAGAAAGCTTTTGATAACTTCAAGGAGTATCTGTTTGAACCTCCCATCTTGTTTCCTCTAGTGGAATGAAGACCTTTGATTATGTACTTGAATGTATTAGAAGAGTCCATGGGTTGTGTGCTTGGACAATAGGATGAAACTGGTAGAAAGGAGCATGTTATCTACTATCTAAGTAAGAACTTTACAGGTTGTGAGTTACGGTATTCCATGCTTGAAAAGACTTGTTGTGCTTTAACCTGGGTTGCCAAACATTTACCCCAGTATATGATCAATCATACCACTTGGTTGATATCCAAAATGGATCCAATCAAATATATTTTTGAAAAGCCTGCTTTGACTGGGAAGATAGCTCGTTAGCAGATGTTATTGTTTGAATATGATATTGAGTACCATACTCAAAAAATGATTAAAGGAAGTATTCTTGCATATCATTTAGCTCACAAACCAATTGATGATTATTAATCCATCAGGTTTGACTTCCCTGATGAAGATGTTATGTATTTGAAAGTTAAATATTGCGATAAACCGTTGCCTGAAGAAGGGCCAGAGCCTAGATCCTGGTGGAGTTTAGTGTTTGATGGAGCTGTTAATACTTATGGTAATGGAATTGGGGAAATCATTATTACTCATAAGGGTTCTCATATCCCTTTCACTACAAGATTAATATTTGACTGTACGAACAATATGGCATAATATGGAGCTTGTATCATGGGTCTCTAAGAGGTCATTGGTTTGAGAATGAAGATTCTTGATGTGTATGGAGATTCAACCTTGGTGGTAAATCAGATTAAAGGAGAATGGGAGACTTGTCATCCTGGCTTAATTCCTTACAAGGATTATGCAAGGACGTGAAGGAGAAAAGCGATCTAAAACGCAGCGGAATTTTAAAAAAATCTCTTTTAGTGATCCTTATGAATGGGCATGATCAGTGATAGAATTGTTACCTCTTGTGGCGATTGAAACCTTTAATGCAGATCTACGGAGTGATCACGAACGTTGAATGGTGACAACACCTATACTCATTCCACAAGAATGGATTCCTTCAATCTCAGTGCTAGCTGCTATGAATGAAGGCTTTGAGTGAAAGAGAGAGAGAGAGAGAGAGAGAGAGAGAGAGAGAGAGAGAGAGAGAGAGGGAGAGAGAGAGAGAGAGAGAGAGAGACGAAATTGCAACTGCACAAATGTTTCTGCACAAGGGTTTGTCGCATCTCGAAAAATATGATTCCTCGCGATGGTCGCGGAAAAAATTATGTTCGAACTGAGTCGCCACCGAACTTTATTTATTCCAATGAAGGAATAGGAAAATATCGATAAAACCTTTAGGAAATGGAATAATGGTCATCGCAACCATATTCGAGTTCGGGAGTGGATTACGCAAGAGGAAGGTATTAGCACCCCTTACGTCCGCTGTACTCAGCGGGAACCTTTTAGTTTTAATTCGCGTTTCGAGTGTTAATTTATGTTTGTTTGTTATCTTTGGGTTATAAAATTATTAGAAATTGAAATGGATGAGAACCTCAAAAAGGGAAAGGGGAGGTTTTTTATTAGTGTGCTTGCGAAGATATAGCAATCTCCTGCCTACGTATCCTTATGGTGTAATAAGGAAATCAGAGCATTCGTAGTTCGGGGAACTACGATTGGTTGGTGTCTTTTAGTGAACAACTGTTTTAGATCGCATTCTAAAGGCTAAACGTTAGCTTGTCTACTCTCGGCGGAGGCTTAAGCACTAGTTTGTTATGCGCATTAGAAAGGATTAACAGTGTTCTTTCTGAAAAGAGTTTTGATCACGCGAGGGTGAGAAGGAGAATATATTTGATGAGTTAAGATATTTTTGTTGGATGACAATTACTCGGATAGTCGAGTAAGACAACTCGTATCCTAATAATCGAGAAAGGGAATAGAAGACTCTAGACCACTTTCTTTTTCATCCTTAATTGTAAAAGAATTTAATAATAGTTAAGGTGTTTTTGAACGGATGACGAATACTCGGATAGTCGAGTAAGACAACTCGTATCCTAATATTTAGAAAAGGGAATAGAAGACTCTAGACCACTTTCTTTTTCATCTGAGCGATTATGAAAATATGTTTGTGTATCGTTGATGTATTTTAGAATAAACGACAAGCGCTCGAATGGTTGAGTAAGCCAACTCATATCCAAGCATTTGAGGAGAGGAATCGAAGACTCAAGACCATCTCCCTTTTCGTATAGTTTATTTAAGTTATAGGTTTGTGGAAAAATGACAATTATTCGATTGACCGAGTAAGAGAACTCGTATTCAAACAATTGGGGAGAGAAGTTGAAAACTCAAAGTCATCTCCCTTTTCATTTAGCTTATTATGAAAGTGTTTTGATTTAATCGGGATTTGGAAGTTTGTAGAGGAACGACAATCATTTGACTAACCAAGTAAGAGAACTTGTGTTCAAATAATCGAGGAGAAAAATTCAAGACTCAAAGTCATCTCCCTTTTCGTTTCTTATTATAAAATGATTCGATTTGTTTGTGCTTAGGTGGATAGAAGTGACGACTATTTGACTAACCGAGTAAGAGAACTCGTATTCAAATAATCGAGGAGAGGAGTTGAAAACTCAAAACCATCCCCCTTTTTATTTCATTATTATGAAAATAATTTGATTAGGTTAAGTTTGGGCGAGTTAAAAATGACGATTATTTGACTAACCGAGTAAGAGAACTCGTATTCAAATAATCGAGGAGAGGAATTGAAAACTCAAAGCCATCCCCCTTTTCATTTCCAAATGAAATGTTGTTTGATTGTGATTGGATACGTTCTTTTAATTTTTAATGAAAATACTCGACATCGGATCGAGGTTTTAATTTTGTGTTTATGAATGAAATGAATTTCATTTTAGTGTATTGTTCATCTACTCGATTAATCAATAATCGAATAGGTCTCATTGTAAGAAAGCCCAAGAGTAAGCTATGTGAGGTTGATGGTGATGCTTTAAAAACGATCGACTCACAAAGGTGTTTGAAAGTAGGCTCGACTTTGAATCGAGAATTGTGTGATTTTTCATGGAACAATTTTGGTAAATGTTTGGAGTAATGATGAAGACGAATTGGGCTTGGAATGATTATGATTGAAATGGTAATATTGGAAGAAATCGATCAATATCGAGATTGATTAAAAAATGATCAATTAAATTAATTAAGACTAATTATCAAAATTATTTAATTTAATCAAATAATTAAGTTAATTGAAATCAATTCACTAATTGAGCAAAATTTAATTAACTATCCATTTTAATTGAGAGAGAAAGAAATAAATGGCGATATCGACTTATTTAATTAAATCGGTGTGCTCGAACCAATTTGTGCAAGATAACAATGATTAATGTTATTCGCGAACTCATAACTCGGTGAAATATTCCATTGATGTATCAAAATTTGGTAGCACATTGGCATGAAATGGCCAAGTCTATTGGATAGAAAAGAAATCCGGTTTAAAACGCGAGTGAACTAGCATAACAACAAATGTACAATATTTGTATATTTCCAAAATTTATTTTGGAAACGGCTTCCAAACCCAACACTCACGTTTTGAAACTAGAGTGGGGCGTATCCATGGGCTTCTGGTCCAAAAAACAAATAAGGTTTTAATGTTCTTTTAGAAAAAAAACTTTATTATAATTTTGCACATTATATGATATTCCTGGTACATATGAAAACAGTATGATATAGTTAACTTTCCAAATCAATTTACTAATATTACCACCCTATATACGTTAACCACCCATTATATTGATGAAGCAGCATCTCAAACAGTAAAAATGAGATTCTCTGTATCGAGTCGAAACAACATCTTATCTGATAGAATTAAGATATTCCGGCAAGGGGAAAATACCTTAATTGAATCTAAGACTCTCCGAGGATATTAAAGCAGTATCTCTAACAAAATCTGAAATGAGACTCTTCATATTGATGAAGCATCATCTCAAACAGTAAAAGTGAGATTCTCTGCATCGGGTCGAAACAACATCTTATATGATAGAATTAAGATATTCCAGCAAGGGAAAAATACCTTAATTGAATCTAAGACTCTCCGAGGATATTAGAGCAGTATCTCTAAAAAGATCTGAAATGAGACTCTTCATATTGATGAAGCAGCATCTCAAACAGTAAAAAATGAGATTCTCTGTATCGGGTCGAAACAGCATCTTATATGATAGAATTAAGATATTCCAGCAAGAGAAAAATACCTTAATTGAATCTAAGACTCTCCGAGGATATTAGAGTCGTATCTCTAAAAAATCTGAAATGAGACTCTTCATATTGATGAAGCAGTATCTCAAACAGTAAAAATGAGATTCTCTGTATCGAGTCGAAACAACATCTTATATGATAGAATTAAGATATTCCAGCAAGGGAAAGATACCTTAATCGAATCTAAGACTCTTTGAGGATACTTAGAGCAGTATCTCTAAAAAATCTAAAATGAGACTCTTCATATTGATGAAGCAGTATCTCAAATAGTAAAAATGAGATTCTCTGTATCGAGTCGAAGCAACATCTTATATGATAGAATTAAGATATTCCGAACAAGAGGAATGATACCTTAATTGAATTTAAGGCTCTTCGAGGATACTTGAGCAGTATCTCTAAAAAAATCTGAAATGAGACTCTTCATATTGATGAAGCAGTATCTCAAACAGTAAAAATGAGATTCTCTGTATCGAGTTGAAGCAGCATCTTATATGATAGAATTAAGATATTCCAACAAGGGAAAGATACCTTAGTTGAATCTAAGACTCTCCGAGGATATTAGAGCAATACCTCTAAAAAAATCTGAAATGAGACTCTTCATATTGATGAAGCAGTATCTCAAACAGTAAAAACGAGATTCTTTGTATCGAGTCGAAGCAGCATCTTATATGATAGAATTAAGACATTCCGAACAAGGGAATGATACCGTAATTGAATCTAAGACTCTCCGAGGATACTTAGAGCAGTATCTCTAGAAAACAAATGAGATTCTTCAAATTGATGAAGCAGTATCTCAAACAGAGAAATGAGATTCTTCAGATAAATGAAGCAGTATCTCAAATATTCGTCTGTTGGGGGAATTTTTAAGAAAAGACTCCTTTTGAGGGAGACATACTGGAAATGCTCTGCAGGGGAAAAGCTCATAAGAGACTTTTTAGGGTAACCTCTGCTTGGGGAGCAATCATTGTAAAGAAAAATGCTGGAAATATCATTTTTAATCATAAAGTTGAACAATGATTTGCTGAGAAATAATTCTACGAGCACATGCAGGGAAATAACTTTATTTGGAAATGAGAAATATCCAAGATATACATGAATGACCTTGGATCCTGATGATTTATGTTTGATTCTCGTATGATGTTCCACTTTGGGTGGAAATACTATGCATGGGAGGATGCATGAGACGTATGCAGTATGCAATTGCTTGGGGTATTTGGATGTACATGTAGGAATGCGAATGATTTTTATTTTGTTGAAATTCCCCTTTTGTGGGAGTGTTATGCATGAGTATACTGATGATTGATATGACTGTGTTTTTTAATTTTCTGTTTGGTAGGAAAACCATGTGTGGATGATTTGTGTGATGCATGTGGGAATGCAACTGGGTAATTGGATGTTTTTGTAGGGTTTAATTCTTGATTGCCAATGAGGTTGGACTTTAAATGGGAACTGCCAGATGATAACTAGTGAAGGAGATTGAACTGCCAGATGAGGACAGCACTCGAAGGGTATGTTACCAGACGCGAACTGGTGAAAATAATTGAAATGTCAGACGGGACTGTATTTGTTTTTGTTTGTCAGACGGGAACTGACTTTTTTAAAATAGGCTACCAGACGAGAACTGGTGAAAATAATTGACTACCAGACGAGAACTGGTATCGAAATAGGTGACCTACCACTCGAGAACTGGTATTAAGAGATAATTTACCAGACGAGAACGGGTATTAAGAGATAATTTACCAGATGAGAACTGGTACTTGGCAAATGATTTGTCGTACAAGAACTGATTTTTGATATAGTTTGCCAGACGGGAACTGGACTTTGGAATAAATTGTCAGACGAGAACTGGACTTTGAAATAAATTGCCAGACGGGAACTGGGCTTTTGAAATAAATTGCCAGACGAGAACTAAACTTTGAAATAAATTGCCAGACGGGAACTGGGCTTTGAAATAAATTGTCAGACGAGAACTGGGCTTCGAAATAAGTTGCCAGACGGGAACTGGGTTTTTTTGAAAAAGGTTTGCCAGACGGGAACTGGGCTTTTGAAATAAGTTGCCAGACGGGAACTAGACTTTGAAATAAATTGCCAGACGAGAACTGGACTTTGAAATGGCCAAGCGATGTTGGGCTTTGGTGTCAGATTTTGGGTTTCAAGGCTTTTTGATGTCAGGTTCATGTTATGGGTTATGCCTGATAAATGATATGATATGCATGGCTTTATGTTAGAGCAAAGCGACATGACTAATGCATGATGATGATTTATGTAATGATTGGAAGGTTTCCAAAATGCCCTTGTGTGGGTATTGGAAGAGAAGGTTCTTTGCAGAAGGCTTCTGTCTGTCAAAAGGTTTTTTTTTTGTGGTAGCATGATTCCCCGACACTCATCTTGAACTCTGCATTTGCTGACTTGCGAAAAAGCTTTTGCTTGAACAACTTGAAGTCAGGGAGATGACTTGCTCCTGTATGGCTCTTCTTGCCCCAATGTGGTGGGTCTTCGCCAAAGTTTTACCTTGAAAGGATTTCGAAAGCAGTTATACCATAAATTGGAGATGGCTAGATGGCTTGCCCCAAAATTTAAAGTCATGAAAATATTTTTCCTTGATTAACCGACTCCCGGAGTGGTTTACTTTTCTATACTTTTGAGGTAGCTTGCCTCGGTATGAGTGTTGAAGCGACTTAACTCACCCTAACTGAACATTGAAGGGGTCTGCCCCTGGCCAACAGAACCTCTAGGTGATCTGCCTTTTAGTTAATAGAGTCCTGAGATGATTTGCTCTGGATCAACTGATTCTAGAAATGATTTGCACATTTATTAACAGATGTTGTAGACTGTTTAAGACTGACCAATTCTTGGAGTAATTTTCCTATGATTAACTTGATGTTTTTGGTGGCATGTGTAACATCCCAAAATTTGCTCTCCTCTTCTTGAGACTAGTTTGACACATTGTATTTCATATTTTAGAGCATTAGGCATTGCATTTTGCATCTCATATGAAAATAAGAAGGTCATCCTCCAGAGTCTTTTCAAAAGATGGAAAAGTTACATGATTCGAGCCTGAGGGTCTCTATGAATTGATCATCAACCATCTGAGGGTTTGCATTTCATTAAGGTTTCTTGATTATTCAAAGGTCTTGAGCATCATCTTATTTGCAAGGATATATTACCATCATCATGGTTCTATCATCATCAAGGGTTTCATTGTTCATTCTGAAGTTCCTTTTGATTAGGGTTGTGACCTCTGGTCAACCTTAATCAATGTCATTCTTCCAACTAGGGTTTCTCAAAGAGATGAGGTATTTTATTGGGATGAGGATCACATGGTTATCATAAGGGGCTTACATGAGCTAGGGTTTCATTTTTGAGCAATTTCCCCAAGTGGTAGAGGCTCAAGTGGATTAAGGCATTTCAAGGTCATCTAAGGACCAAAAAGTCAACTGTGCAGTCAACTGAGCAATTTACTCAGCCCTCCGATTGGAGCAGGTTTTTATTACTCGCCTTTACTTTATTTATTTCCCGCACTCGCCTTTACTTTATTTATTTCCCGCACTCGCTTTACTTTATTTATTTCCCGCACTCGCTTTACTTTATTTATTTCCCGCACTCGCTTTAAATTATTTATTTCCTTGCACTCGCACTACTTTTATTTACTTTCCGCACTCGCACTACTTTTATTTATTTTAATGCACTTTTACTTTACCATGTCTAGCTAAATTTATAAGGTTAGAATTTAAGGATCGTAATTGAACCAGTAATCCGTACAATAGTTCGTAGAAACACTTAAGGGCTATTTTAACTTTCAACTTAAGTTTTCCCGCACTTCAATTCCGTTGGGTAAGATCGAAAGCCGTCCAACGTCTTTATAAACTTAATTGTTTTTAACTATTTCAAAAACAGCGAAAGCGCTTTGTTTAGTTCATTAGGAGTTTTTAACATTAAGAAGAAAAGAGATTTTAAAACTATTTTCGGACGCGTTTATAAGTTTAGAGTATGGTTCGTAAGAACCTCTTTTGGTTAAGAAGTCCAGGTTATAATACTTTTCAACTTAGTCAAGATACTATATTTCTTAAAAATAGGTTTACTACTCTAACGCAATGCGCGCCTTTTTATAAGTGACAATAAGAGGGTTTGATTAGGGAGTACAACTCGGTTCTGAATACGCGAAAGCGACAGTTCCTGTTAAATTAGTTCTTTTCAAAGTAGGAAACATTGCCCATAAGTAGTTCTATTAGCAAGTACTTGGATTATCAATTGGTTACGTGAATTACATTCGACCATGTCTTTATTAATTAAATTTATTTAAATACTTTACTTTCCATTGCACACTACAAAAACACCTATTTTGATTTCCTTTGATAAACACCATAACAACAGATAACGATAGCTTGACACTTGGTCTCTGTGGATTCGACAATCTTTTATATTACTCTGACGCGTTCGTATACTTGCGAAAAAAAATCGCATCAGCTCACCCTGGCCAGGGTTAAGAGCATGAGGTCTCATCCTCATTACCGTTTTGATCAGCTTCACCCTAACGTTCAATGTTAGTGGTTAAGAGCTACAGATTACCTCTTACAGTTTGGCTTGTTTGTCGAGGTTGATATGACCCCTCTTGACTAAAGCCTACCCATTGTTTGGGCCTCTTGTATGGATATAGTCCCATTGTGTTGGTGTGTTTATCTGCTTTCCTCTTCTCATCTCCATTTCTGTAGGAGTTGTATGATTGATTTCTGAGGAAGCTGAATGCATGTTAGAGACCTCAACTTAGGGATATTGATGGCATGACAACTATTAGGCTCGAGTCTGATTCTCCCTATTAGTTTGTTGTTTCCATGGTCTCTGGTTAGGAGAGAGTTTTACCCCTGTTAAGGGGAACTACGTCGCCCTAATTCTCATACCAGATGAGATACGTAGGCAGGAGGTTGTGAGCAATCTCTCCGGGCACCCTTTTTCTTTTTTGTTGTGTTGTTTTCGTGTGTGTGTTCACCCCTTTTCTTTTTGCTGGAGTCTCTGTTTGTCAACCTTTTCTTTTTTTTGTTGTTTTGTGTGTGTGTACCCTTTATTTGTTTCTTTGGTGTGAGTACTCGTTTGTTCAGCGTGTGCATGTGTTGTACGTTCATACCTTGAGGATTTCTTCTGTTATCATTTGGGGTTCATATTCGGGGTTCATTGGTGATGATTGTTATCATCTTTGGGGTTCATCCTTGGGGTTCATTTGTGACGATTGCTATTCATTTGGGGTTCATCTTTGGGGTTCATTTGTGACGTTTGTCATTCACATTGGGGTTCATCTTTGGTGTTCGTTGGTTAGCGTTTGTTGTTGTTAGGAGTCGGATATAAGTCCATGTATTGGCATTCTGTTTCCTGTTTGTTTGTTGTTGTTAGGAGTCGGATATAAGTCCATGTATTGGCATTCTGTTTCCTTTTTGTTGTTAGGAGTCGGGTGTAAGTCCATGTATTGACATTCTGTTTCCTGTTGAGTGTTTCTTTTGATGTCTCAGCGTCCCTTTTTGGCGTTTTGTTCCGGCGTGCGTTAGCCGAGCTATTAGTGCTCTGATTCTCCTATGGATAGAGAAGATACGTAGGCATATGATGTGATATCCTAGCGAGCATGTCTCCTTTTCCCCGAACTACGTCGACTATGATGTTTGTTTCTGACAAACTACGTAGGCCCAGGATGCGACATCCTGCCGAGTCCACTTCCTCCATTTTCTTTCTCTTCCCCACCTGTTTATTTTTCCAGTTTGTGCAGTTTCTTTGAGCAGTTTATTAGCAGCAACCCTTTTCCTTCCCTTTGAGCTATCTTTTGAGCGTGGATCCCGTCGAGTACGGCGGACGTGAGGGGTGCTAATACATTCCCCTTGCGTAACCGACTCCCGTACCTTGTAATCTTTGGTCGTAAGACCGTTCCTTTCCCTTTCTTAGGTTAGTCCTGCGCTCCCTTTCCGTCATAGGATGAATAGCGTCAGTGGCGGCTCTGTATTTTCCTGCCGGTTGTTTTTCGCGTTGCGACAGCTGGCGACTCTGCTGGGGACAGGAGTTGACCACTTGCTGGTCCATCTTCCCTAAGCGAGTCAATCCTAGCGCTCTCTAGCGTAGTTTTTAGGGTAGTTTGGGTTGCTTTTACTGCTTATTTATTGCGTTTGTGATTATTATACTGTGATTGTATATATTTGCATATATGTTTGCATGCATCATATTATCACTGTGCTGGATTCTGGACAGGTGTGGTTCCTATGATTTGGGGTGGGTGTTCTGAGTGGGGCTAAAACCCAGGTCCGAGTATACACCTAGGATTAGTGTGGTCTCATGTCTCTGCTTATGTTGGATCAACATGATGTTGAGACGTGACATACCACAGTCGGACGAGGTTCTTCTGAGAGAGCTCTTCCTTGTGGAGTTTCCACTATGGTTGGGTTACCTCTTTTGAGATATTGACTTCGGTGACCGTTCTTTCCCGGATCTTTGGTTTAAATGATCTTATGAGAGCTGCACGGAACACCCGAAAGGGCAAACCCATTGAGTATCTTATCCGATTGTCGAGACCGATTATCCGCCTTAGGATGACCTTATTAGAATTCACCTGTGAGGGGAGGGTTTGATTCTTATAGATACAGGTTCTGTTGGTGACTCTTTGATGGTAACTTTAGTTCGGTTTGTGATCTGAGTTCTATTTATAAGTCGGATTTATGGATATTTATTTCTGACACGCCGGAGTTCTGTCCGTGGTATTTATCAGTGGGTTCCGTTTATTTCGGATCCCCGGGTTGGATTTGTGGGTTACTTGTTCAGATGGTTTTGTGGTTATCCGTTTTGTGGCTTTCCTGTGATGATGGTGATATATCCTCCGGTTCCGTTTATTTCGGAACCCCGAGTTGGATTTGTGGTTACTTAGTCCCTTGGGTGGTTGTGATTAGTTCAGAGACCGGAATCCAGTATAGTTGATGTTCAGATGACTTGGAGGATGACACTATGCATTGCATTCATGCATCTGCATCATTCCCATTTTGCATTTACCCGCATCTAACTCATGTTTATCCATATGCAGAGTACATTCTTGATTGAGATCCTGGTTGAGAGGCATCCTTGTTCCAGATATGAGGACCGACTTGAAAGCTGATGTTGTCTATAGTTTCTTTGATCCAGAGATTGGCGTGTTGAAAGATATGGTAGCATTGATTACGCCTGACCATGTGGGGATGTTCCGTGAGGCTTATGGTGGTATTCTGAAGATGGTTTTCAGGCTCACAGATGGGGATAGGAGTGCCATCCATACTCTTCTCTAGTTTTATGATCCGGGTTTGAGATGTTTTGTCTTCCCGAATTACTTATTGGGACCTTTGATGGAGGACTATGCCGGTATCCTGGGTATTCAGGTCAGAAACCAGATTCCTTTCTATGTCACTAAGGCAGAACCTGATGTTGGTGAGATCTCTCGTGCTCTTTATTTGAACCCAGAAGTGACTAAGAGAGGTTTGAAGGAGAAAGGAAAGTTGCCCGGTTTTCATCTGAGTTTCTTGGAGGCTAAAGCCAAGGAGCATGTTGTTTTGGGTAATTGGAAGGCTGTTTGTGCTTTACTTGCCGTAAGCATTTATGGAATCATCCTATTCTCTAATCAGAAGAACTTTGTGGACATTAATGCCATCCGGGTGTTTGCTCAGAGGAATCCCATTCCTACCTTGATCGGGGATGTTTATTACTCGGTTCATAATCGGAACGAGAAGCGGCATGGAGGATTGGTTAGATGTTGTGCTCAACTGTTATATAAATGGTTCATGGGATATTTGCCTTCCAGAGGTGCCTTTGGCTTTCTTGACCATACGGTTAATTGGGCAACCAAGTTGATGGGTTTGCAAGCCAAGGATATAGCTTGGACTCACATTGATGAGGCTGGACGAGATTTCATTTGCAGTTGTGGGAGTTTTCCCAATGTGCCCCTTATAGGAGTTCAAGGTTGTATTAATTATAACCCGACGCTTCTTAAGAGGCAAATGGGGTTTGCTATGGAGGTTCCTCCTCTCGAGCGCGAGATTCAGGAGTCTTTCTACTTCCCGATTGAGGGTAATCAGTCATCGTTGAGGCAAGTGTCTGAGGCGTGGCGTAACATTCAAAGGAAAGGCAAGATTCCTTTTGGTAGAGCTAATAACAGGTCTTTTCCTCCGTTTGATGATTGGCTCAGAAAGAGGGTTGAGCTCACTCGTCTACCATTTCCTGTGGGTGATCTTTGGTACCCGTTGATTGAGGAGCCACGTTCTGCTTTCAGTATGGAAGAATTTCTTGAGATGAGGAAGGCAAGAGATCAACTGCAAGTAGAGAAGACTGAGATAGAAATGAGTGTTGCTAGAATTCAACCGGCTAATCAGGAAATCAAAGGGAAAGCAGAAGACCAGGCTAAGAGACATGCTCTGGAGGTGAAGCGTTTTGAGATAGACACCGCCTATTACTGTAAGATCAGCCAAGCTTTAGAGTCATCTACGAAGGAGCACGACCTTACCAAAGAGCAGTTGGCTAGAGCTTTGAGGATTATTAAAGATGAAAAGAAGAGACAAGTCCTTGTGAAGACTCAGAGGGAAGCTAGAGCCAAAGCCCTTACTGCAAAGTGGGAAGCGAAGCTAAGGGTTAAGGGAGAAGAGGAAGCGAAGATTATGGCCGAGAGAGATCATTATCTTGCTGAGAGGGACCATTATTTCCGACAGATGAAGATTCATCAGAAAGAGGTGGGAAGACTTCGGCTGGAGAACACTGAGCTCAGGTTCGCTATGAAGTTTACCAGGATGGTTGATGGTGCAGAGTCTTCTGTGAGACCTTCTTCAGATTAGCTTTTATTGCAGTGTTATCATGTGTTGGATTACCGTCAGGCATGTTGACGGAATTCACTTACTTGTATTTCTTTCTGATTCTGGAGGATTGTAAAGTTGATTTGTATCAAACATGATGTATGATTCTCGCACGTGTAGCGCACTTTTGCTATACAATGGTTATTATCAGTCAATGATTGATCTTCAAGCTTTATTTGCTTTTCTGTGTACACTCACCTAACACACACATGGTCGGGTGATATCTTTGCTAAACCATAACTCTCTGCTCTGTATGGTAAAACCAGATGATTGATGTCAGAATGTTGCTGTCGGATTATTATCCGTCTCAATGAAACCAGGATCGAAAGACAGAGTGTTCCTCATATGGATAGACATTGCATTCATGCATGAATCATAATAACTTGTCTTCTATTTTGCAGGTGTCGGTTTCTAACGTGTTTGATTGTTTCAGGAATCATTGCTCGCGCACGCAGAATCATTCCTTTGCACGTAGCTCGTCCACACAGATACCCTACCAGATGCAACAAATCCAAACTGATGGATCCACCCAACGCTGACATTCTCGAGCTGAAAGAGAAGATGAGTGAGTTGATCAACGTCATGCAAGGGTTCGCCTTGGGGCAGAAAGCACTTGTTGAGAAGGTGGAGAAGCTTGAGCGGGCTTCGGTTGCCAATAGTGGCAATAATCAATAGGGTACCTCCAACAATGGTCCTGGTGGTTATAGGGATGGTGGCGATCCCAGAAGGAAGGGAACTACTGCTGGTGTAGTTATCAACAATGGTGGCGGTTTTGGTTTTGCTGCAGGCGGTGGACTAGGTTCTGTGGGCAATACTCTGAAGGATAATAAGTTTCCTCCTTTCTTTGGGGCTGTGGAGGATAAAGAAGAAGATCAGTTCTCTGTGTTGAACGAGCAATTTGGTCAATATGGTGTTCAACCGCCGAACAAAGAGATTCAGGTACTGGCAAAAAAGATCAAGGCTCTGGAAAGCCATACCTCTCCTGGGGCTATCAATATGACAAACATGGGGCTGGTTGAGGGGATTGTGATCCCACAGAAGTTTAAAGTGCCCATGTTTGATAAGTACAATGGGAGTTCTTGCCCGGAAACTCATCTTCAGGCCTTTGTCTGAAAGATATCTGCCTACACCATGGATCAGAAGCTCTGGATGTACTTCTTCCAAGATAGCTTATCTAGAGGGTCTCTTGAGTGGTATACCAAGTTGAGATCATCAGATATTAAGAGATGGCAGGATTTGGGAGATGCTTTCTTTAAACAGTACCAATTCAATGCTGACATGGCACCTAGCCGTACCCAGTTGCAGGGTATGTCTCAGAAGCCGAATGAAAGGTTTAAAGAGTATGCACAAAGGTGGAGAGAGTTGGCTGCCAGAGTTCAACCACCGTTAGTGGATCGGGAGATGTCTGATTTGTTCATGGGTACCCTTCAGGGGACTTTTGCGGAAAGAATGGTGGGTTGTCCCGTCACTGGTTTTGCAGACATAGTAGTGGCTGGTGAGAGAATTGAAAGCTGGTTAAAAATAGGAAAGATACAGGGAAATGCTTCGTCGTCTGAATCGAAGAAGCCATTTGGGAACGGTCAGCGTAAGAAGGAGGGTGACACGAGTGTTGTGTATGCCCAGAGAGGACATGGTAGGGATCGTTCCTACTAGCATACTGCTGCAGTAACAATTCCTGCTGATAATCAACCCGTACAACAGCAACAACAACGACATCCATTTCAGCAGAGAACACAACGGGTCGGGTATCAAGTGAGACGAAGGATGACTGATCGTCAGTTTGATAGGCCACCCGTGACGTATACATTTCTGTTAAAAAAGTTGAAAGATCTTGGGTTGGTTCAGCTGAGGACGTTGGCTCCGTTAAGACCAGATCAGAGGCCTGCCAATTATGATGAGAATGCCAAGTGTGAATTCCATTCTGGTGCTCCCGGGCATAACATTGAGGGTTGTAAGGCCTTTAAGCATGTTGTTCAGGACTTGGTAGACTCCAAGGCCATTAATTTTGCACCATCGCCGAATGTTAATGCTAATCCCATGCCTACGCATGGTCAAATGGGGGTGAATGCAATTTCGGAGGATAAGAGGAAAATTGGGGTGATGGACGTGGATCAGATAAGGACTCCAATGTCTGTGGTCAAGAGATAGTTGTTAAAGAATGGAGTTTTTCCGGGTTGTGATAATTGTTGTGCTGCTTGCACTGTCGCTACAAATGGGTGTGTAATATTGAGGGAGACGGTTCAGAGAATGATGGATGAGGGAAGTCTCCGATTTGAGAAAGTTGATTTGGAGAAGGAGGATGTTTCAACAATAACCATTTATTTTGACCCTGTCCACTTGTCAGCGCCGGCAGATGCGGCTCCAGTTACCATCACGGTGCCTGGGCCTATTCCGTATGAAAATGATGATGATGTGCTGTGGGACTCTTGTGGGGAGGTGTGTTGTAATGGAAAGAAGCAGGAAGACCATGATGCAGGTGATACCACCGTTTCAAAGGTGGATAATGCCGGACTTAGTGGTTTCACTCATAGCGGGAGGTTGTTTGCGCCTGACACGTTAAGAAGTGGGGATGCAGAAAAAGAAAAGAGAGATAAGACCGAGGCTTTAGCCAGGGCAAAAGGTAAACAGGTGGTGAATGAGGGTACTCCTAGAGCGGCATCGGCGCCTGTTGGGTCGGAGAATGAGCTTGATGATAAAGCCGAGGAGTTTTTAAGGATTATCAAGAAGTCTGAGTATTAACTTGTTGACCATTTGCAGCAGAATCCGTCCAAGATTTCAATCTTATCTTTGCTGTTAAGCTCAGAAGGGCATCGAGATGCTTTGTTAAAAATCTTGAAGAGGGCCTATGTCCCGCAGGAGATTACAGTCAATCAGTTGGAGACAGTGGTGTCAAATGTCAATGCCAGCCATGGGTTGGGTTTCACTGATCTCGATCTTACTATGGACGGACGTAATCACAATAAGGCATTACACATTTCGATGGAGTGTAAAGGAGTAGTGCTTTCGCACGTTCTGGTTGATACCGGCTCGTCACTCAATGTGTTGCTTAAGAAGGCCCTGGCTAAGTTGGACTGCGAAGGAGTAGTTTTGAGGCCGACTGATCTGGTGGTTAGAGCGTTTGATGGCTCTAAGAGGGCTGTGTTTGGGGAAGTTAAGCTCCCTGTGAAGATTGGGCCCGAGGTGTTCAAGTCTGTGTTCTATGTTATGGACATTCAGCCGGCATACAATTGCTTGTTGGGTCGACCATGGATACACGCTGCTGGGGCAGTAACTTCGACTTTGCACCAGAAGTTAAAGTATATCTGGGACGGGCAGGTCGTAACAGTTTGTGGGGAGGAGGATATTTTTGTCAGCCAATTGTCATCGTTCAAATATGTGGAAATGGACGGTGAAATATTTGAAACACCTTGCCAGGCATTTGAAACCGTTAAGGTGGAGAATGCCATTTTTGTTGAGAAAGAGAAAAAACCGTCCATTGATTCTTATAGACAGGCTATAGAAGTGGTGAAAATGGAGAAGCCCCAGGTTGGGGAAGAATGGTAGACATTGCGGCAAAGGAGGACAAGTTTGGGATTGGCTATCAGTCGGGCCAAGGCTCGTCTGGACAGAATAGAGGATGTCGTCAGTCGTTCACGTTCACCAGTGCTGGAATGCTAGATCCAGATCGCGTCTGTGCGGTGGGTGAAGAGATTGACAGTGACTGCAAGCTCGACTCGTGGATAAGACCGTGTGTACCAGGGATGGAGATCCAAAACTAGAAGGCCGAAAAGATCATCACTGTCACTCTGCGTGAAGAGTAATATTTCTGTTTTTCAATTCTGTTTGCATGAAAGCCATACATTTGGCCCAAAACGTAATGGTCCATTGTAAGGGCCACCTCATGTTTCATTTTGCAACATTTGCATCATTAATAAAAGGATGTTTTTCACATTAAAAGCGGTGTTCCCTGTTTTTCATTTATTTTTGCAGTTTAATAAAAATAAATAAAAATGGCAATGTTTATTTTCATTTTTTCTTTCTTTTAATTTGTCTCGTCCCGACTCTAAAGCAATGCATGAATCAACATTCATGCATATGCGATCATTCTCCGGATCTCATTGATAACAATCCTGTTACACCCTCATATGACTTCGACAATCCGATCTATCATGCCGAAGAAGAAGGCGAAGAAGATTGTGAACTGCCGGAAGAATTAGCCAGGTTGTTGAAACAAGAGGAGAAGGTGATTCAACCGCACGAGGAGCAAGTCGAGATTGTTAATCTGGGTACCGAGGAGGTCAGAAAGGAAGTAAAGGTTGGGGCCGCTTTGGAGGTGAATGTCAAGAGCAGAATGGTAGCATTGTTGAAAGAGTATGGTGATATCTTCGCCTGGTCTTATCAGGATATGCCAGGGTTGGATACCGATATCGTTGTACACAAGTTGCCATTGAGAGAAGATTGTCCTCCAGTAAAGCATAAGTTGCGCAGAACTCGACCCGAGATGGCCATGAAAATCAAAGAGGAGGTACAAAAGCAGTTGGATGCTGGTTTCCTAGCTGTCACTAATTATCCACCTTGGGTCGCGAAAATTGTGTCGGTGTCGAAGAAGGATGGAAAGGTGAGGATGTGTGTGGACTATCGGGATTTGAACAGAGCTAACCCGAAAGATGATTTCCCATTACCTCACATCGATGTGTTGGTAGATAATACAACTCAATTCTCAGTGTTTTCCTTCATGGATGGCTTTTCTGGCTATAATCAAATTAAAATGTCGCCAGATGATATGGAGAAAACAACGTTCATCACACCGTGGGGCACTTTTTGCTATAAGGTAATGCCATTCGGTCTCAAGAATGCCGGTGCCACGTATCAAAGAGCTATGGTGACTTTGTTTCATGATATGATTCATCATGAGATCGAATGCTATGTTGATGACATGATAGCGAAATCCCAAATAGAAGAGGGGCATTTGGTAGACTTGGCCAAGTTGTTTGACCGATTGAGACAATTCAAATTGAGGTTGAATCCGAATAAGTGCACTTTCGGAGTGCGGTCCGGTAAGTTGCTGGGGTTTATTGTAAGCGAAAGAGGAATCGAGGTTGATCCTGCCAAAGTAAAAGCGATACAAGAAATGCCTGAACCGAGAACAGAGAAGGAGGTTCGTGGTTTCTTAGGTAGATTGAACTACATTTCACGGTTCATATCTCATCTAACAGCCACGTGTGAACCCATATTCAAGTTGTTGAGAAAAGATCAAACGGTCAGGTGGAATGATGATTGCCAAGAGGCATTTGAAAAGATAAAAGAATATTTGCAGGAGCCTCCGATTCTGATGCCTCCTGTAGAGGGGTGACCTTTAATCTTGTACTTGACAGTCCTCGAGGGGTCTATGGGGTGTGTACTGGGGCAGCATGACGAGTCTGGTCGAAAAGAGCATGCAATTTACTACCTTAGCAAAAAGTTTACCGACTGTGAAACAAGATATTCACTGCTCGAGAAAACTTGTTGTGCTTTGGCATGGGCTGCTCGCCGACTGAGACAGTATATGCTGGTTCATACCACTTTGTTGATTTCCAAAATGGATCCGATCAAGTATATATTTGAGAAGCCAGCATTGACCGGACGGGTTGCGAGATGGCAAATGATTTTGACTGAATACGATATCCAGTACACTTCTTAGAAAGCAATAAAGGGAAGTGTATTGTCTGATTACCTCGCCCAACAACCCATTGAGGATTATCAACCGATGAAATTTGAGTTCCCTGATGAGGACATCATGTTTCTCAAATCGAAAGATTGTGAGGAACCGATCCCGGAGGAGGGGCCTGACCCTGAATCCGAATGGGTTTTGATGTTTGACGGGGCCGTTAACGTGAATGGTAGCGGAATTGGTGCTCTTTTGGTTACGCCGAAGGGATCCCACATTCCTTTTGCTGCCCGGCTAACGTTTGAATGCACCAATAATGTGGCTGAATACGAAGCTTGTATCTTGGGGGTCGAAGAGGCGATTGATTTGCGGATCAAAAACCTTGTTATTTATGGAGATTCAGCTTTGGTTGTGAACCAGGTTAACGGGAAGTGGTATACGCATCAATCTCACTTAATTCCATACCGGGATTATACGAGAAGATTGTTGACGTTCTTTACCAAGGTGGAATTACGCCATGTGCCGAGGGAGGAAAATCCTTTAGCAGATGCTTTGGCTACTCTGGCCGCCTTGATTAAAGTGCAGTGGTGGAATCAATTTCCTAGTGTTGAGGTGGGACGATTGGATAGACCAGCTTATGTGTTTGTTGTCGAAACAGTGCCTGATGATGAAAAGCCGTGGTATTATGACATCAAGCGTTATCTGGAAACCCAAGAGTATCCTGAGGGAGCGTCTAAGAAGGACCGAAAGACTCTGAGGAGATTGGCCATGGCGTTCTATCTGAATAAAGATGGGGTTTTATACAAGAGGAATTTTGATTGGGTTTTGCTCAGATGTGTCGATGACAAAGAAGCAAGCCAATTGATGAAAGAAGTGCACGAGGGGTCGTTTGGTACCCACGCAGTGGGAATGCGATGGTGAAAAAGTTGTTAAGAGTTGGATATTACTGGATGACAATGGAGGCTCAGTGTTTCAACTTCGTGCGGAGATGTCATAAATGCCAGATTTATGCTGATAAGGTGCATGTACCTCCAAACCCGTTGAGTTTGATGTCATCTCCGTGGCCGTTTGCTATGTGGGGCATTGATATGATCGGAAGGATCGAACCTACGGCTTCGAATGGGCACCGGTTCATATTAGTGTCTATTGATTACTTCACCAAGTGGGTGGAAGCGGCGTCTTATGCAAACGTGACGAAACAGATCGTGGCCAGGTTCCTGAAAAGAGATATCATTTGCAAATACGGGGTTCCCGAAAGAATCATCACTGATAATGGTTCTAATCTCAACAACAAGATGATGGCAGAACTGTGTCGGGAGTTCAAGATCGAGCATCACAATTCTTCTCCTTATCGTCCAAAGATGAATGGGGCGGTCGAGGCGGCTAATAAGAATATTAAGAAGATTGTGCAAAAAATGGTCGTGACCTATAAGGATTGGCACGAGATATTGCCGTTTGCATTGCACGGGTATCGAACCTCGGTGCGTACATCTACTGGGGCAACACCTTTCTCGCTTGTGTATGGGATGGAAGTCGTGCTACCGGTTGAGGTCCAGATTCCGTCATTGAGAGTCCTGATGGATGTGAAATTGGAAGAGGCTGAGTGGATAAGGACTCGGTATGAAGAGTTGAGCCTGATTGAGGAAAAGAGGTTGGCGGCCATTTGTCATGGGCAGTTGTACCAGCAGCGGATGAAGCGTGCTTTTGACCGAAAGGTGCGACATCGTGTGTACCATGTGGGAGATATGGTGTTGAAAAGGATCCTTCCTCCTCATAACGATCGTCGGGGCAAGTGAACACCTAATTATGAAGGTCCATTCGTGGTTAAGAAGGTTTTCTCTAGCGGAGCCTTGTTGTTGACGACCATGGATGGCGAGGATTTTCCATCCTCTGTGAATGCGGACGCAGTTAGAAAATACTTCGTGTAAGAGACCCGCTGGACGAAAAGAATAAAATAGTCCAGGCAAAAAGGGGCATCCCGGCGAACAAAAAAAAGTTATATGAAAAGGTCCGGGCAAAAATTAGGGATAAAAAAGAGAAAAACTGTACACCCGGCAAGTCGAAAACCCCACAAGGGCGGCTTGGGCAAAAAAGGGTATCCCGGTGGACTGAAAACCCGAAAGGGCGGTCTAGGAAAAAGAGGGAATGAAATGAACAACTGCGTCTAGCATGGTCGTTTGTACTTTGGTTAAGACACCTGGATAATCCCCGGCAGAGATCGGTCGGAAGCCCCTTGTTTCGGAAGGCAGAAAGCACGGAGAGTCTTGAGGACATATGGGTTGTAACCGGGTTGGAACTCGATGAGATCACGGATTCACATTGTCATTAGGATAGATTTTCCTTTTGTGCGCAATTACCTCTTTTCAGGGATTGCTTCCTGTGTACTGCTCAGTTACGAGCCACCTTTTTCAATCAATAAAATGCATATTCAGTCAAATAATTTTGTTTTTATTTTCATTACCGCTTTGATTGCAAAAACATCCGTTTATTTTGATAAGAATCTTTGCATTTTGAGACATAAGGGTCTCTTCCAATGCATGTTTATAGGATTGAAAACTTGAAATCTTATTCGGAAGGTTGAGTGACCTGGATGTTGAAATTTTGGCACGCCTGGGGCACGTTTTATCTAACGGTCTCTTTTGCAGGTGCTGTTGGTTTATTTTCACTCACTTGCAAGTTGTGATATGAAGCGTTTTTGACAAAAGATTCCTTTGAAATCCAATCAGGGACGAGGAATTGAAGAATGGTGTAGAGACGGCGAGAGAATTGCGACGATCCCGGAGGGTTAATCAAGAAGACTCTTCAAAGTCCGAGGAAGTGGAAAGTTGACATTATGGTTAGATGGTGAATGCCAGTGTTCGACGAATCGATAGGTGTTCCATGTCAAATATTCCGTATCTCCCCGACGGATTCGAGGTCGGTGTTTCCTCGGCAGCCAGGCCTGAAGTTTGCTGTTTCCCCTAGTAGGGTTGAGATTGTTATTTCCCCAGTAGGTCTGAAGGTTGCTGTTCCCCGACAGGGGTGTGCGTTCGAAGTCTTCCCCAGTGAAGTCCCCAAGCAGATCGAGTTCCGTGGAGGTCATCCCTGGTGAGGGTTGCTCTTTCCTCGGCATCAGGGTTATCCCATGCAGGATTGGAGATTGGAGTGCTATCGAGTTCCTCGGCAGAGTTGCTCGTGGTATCCCCTGAGGGGGATATTTTTTATGCATTCATCATTTAGGGAAGCATAACATATTGCATAATTAATTGTGTAGCATTTCCATGGTTATGGAGCATTATGCTGTAAAACTCATGCATCTGCATTGCAAGCATAAACTAGTCTCGAGTCGTGGTTACCGTTTGAGAATTGGTTTCGCTGGTTGGTGAAGATGTTACTCTGAGGAGTTTGGCATCGTGATTCTGAATCCACAGTATTCCCCAGTAGTGCGATATTGGGGGAAAATTTTCCGTCGTTCGGAGAGGGGAGTCAAGATTAGAGAACGTTACGCGATCAACGCGGAGATCGGGGTCCATTAGGAGAAAAGGAGACATAGAGGGTCTTCTGGAGAATGGGGTTCAAATGGAGAACGGGGTGCATTGTTTGGCAGTAAAATCAAAGAAGTTTTGGGGGGTTCAAGAAAAGCAAAAATAATAACAACAAAGAGAAAATCCCCAGCGGATGTGGCATTCAAGCCAGTTTTTCCCGATGTTCAGATCGAAGAAGTTTCCGACGTTAAGGTCGAAGCACTTGTAGTATTCAGGCCAGTTTTCCGGTATTCAGACCGAAAAGGCATTCAGGCCAGCTTTCCGGTATTCAGACCGATGTGGCATTCAGGCCAGTTTTCCGGTATTCAGACCGAAAAGGCATTCAGGCCAGCTTTCCGGTACTCAAACCGATGTGGCATTCAGGCCAGTTTTTCCGATTTTCAGATCGAAGTTTCCGACGTTCAGGTCAACGCAACTTGTGGCATTCAAGCCAGTTTTCCGGTATTCAGACCGAAAAGGCATTCAGGCCAGTTTTTCGGTATTCAGACCGAAGTGGGATTCAGGCCAATTTTCCGGTGTTCAGACCGATATTAATAATCTCATATCTTCCGATGCTCAGAGCGAAGTCATTTCCAGTATTCAGACTGATGAGCGGCATTCAGGCCATGGTTATTTCTGTGTACCATTTATTTTGGTATCCAGGTTAACATTCTTTTTTCGGTATTCAGGCTGACTCTCACCGTACCAGACGGATTCTTCTTTCAGGACCACCTCTTTGCCGATTCTGACAGGCATTGTTACTTATTTCCCAACGGAGCGCAAATTGTTCGTCTGTTCTTTGTATTCAACCACTCTTCACCCTGATCATCTGAAAGCCAAGGTTGTTCATATCGACAAGTTCACAGTGGATTGAATAGGGGCAGCTGTAACATCCCAAAATTTGCCCTCCTCTTCTTGAGACTAGTTTGACACATTGCATTTCATATTTTAGAGAATTAGGCATTGCATTTTGCATCTCATATGAAAATAATAAGGTCATCCTCCAGAGTCTTTTCAAAAGATGGAAAAGTTACATGATTCGAGCCTGAGGGTCTCTATGAATTGATCATCAATCATCTGAGGGTTTGCATTTCATTAAGGTTTCTTGATTATTCAAAGGTCTTGAGCATCATTTTATTTGCAAGGATATATTACCATCATCATGGTTCTATCATCATCAAGGGTTTCATTGTTCATTTTCAAGTTCCTTTTGATTAGGGTTGTGACCTCTGGTCAACCTTAATCAATGTCATTCTTCCAACTAGGGTTTCTCAAAGAGATGAGGTATTTTATTGGGATGAGGATTACATGGTTATCATAAGGGGCTTACATGAGCTAGGGTTTCATTTTTGAGCAATTTCCCCAAGTGGTAGAGGCTCAAGTGGATCAAGGCATTTCAAGGTCATCTAAGGACCAAAAAGTCAACTATGCAGTCAACTGAGGGCTATGAGGTGGGGAAATGAGTTGAGAGACCTCAATCATGTTCAAATGGGGTTCATTCATCATTCTAAACATCCATCTTGAAGATTCAAAGGTCATGGCAAAAGTTACCAAAAATGGAAAGTGACCTATAATTCAAAGTTTCCAAATTTGGCAAGTTTTTGGTCCACTTTCAACTTGACTTTTCAATATAAAGGATGTTTCAAATGGATTTTTGGTGAACATGAAAGTTGTAGATCTTTGTCTCCCCTTTCTAAAAAGTCCTAATTCATGTCCATATGATGATTGGATGAGGAGTTATGGTCATTTGATCACAAGGTGTGCATGGAAATTCAAAATGGCATAACTTTTGATACAATGCTTCAAATTGGTTCATTCTTTTTGCAAAATGCTTCTCATGTTCAAGGCATCTCAATTTGACATCATTTGACTCAATTGTGTAAGAGGAAACATGGCCAAAATATTCATTATTTCACATTGGTTCAAAGGATGGTATCATGCTAAAAATCAATATTCACAAGGAATCAAGGAAAAGTTTCAATTCAACATGCTCCATAGACCATATTTAAGTGAATTGAAAGCCTTGCATGGGAAACTATACGTGCATTATGGCCATGAGGTGTAACTTTCATTTTTTTGCAAATGGCTTAATATCTCCTTAATCATGATTAGTGAAGGTCTAATTTGGTTTTCAGCATCATTAGCATGAAGTATAAATACCAAAACCCTAGCCATAACTGCCATAACTAACTTTTGAGATCAAGATTCAAGAAACTCTCCAAATTTTCTCTCTCTTCGAATTTCCATTTTTCTCCACATAAACATCAAAGATTATCACATATTCTTGATCATCATGCTTCACTGATCAAGAATCATCATCTGTTTGGATCAATCAAGCCAAAATTCGAGCAGTTCATGTACATGAGCATGAAGATGGAACTTGGAAATTGAGGCGAGTTCAGAAGGTTTCAAGCATTGCTTCTTGCATAAAGCTTCAAGGCAAGGGTAGAGGAGGTGATCTGGAGCATATGAGCTTGTGAGAGCACGATTTCAGAAGCTTCTATTTCAAGGTGACCAAATTTTCGTCCTCTTATTTTGCTGATTTAAGGTTATAGAAATGTAGATCTTGATGCATAGGTCATGTACATGTGTTTAGATTTTGAAATGGTTGAGAATTGAGGTTGTAGTGATGAATAGAAGTTTAGATCTAGGATTTTATTCTCTTCGATTTGCAAAGTACGTGAGGAATTAGGATAATCTAAGATCATATTTGGAATCTACATTGAAGGACGAGTCGATTGGTATAGGATTTGTCAAATTCTTCAAATTTGCACGACGGAGCCATCGCCTGGTTCGTCGGAGAAGACGATGGGAGACTGTAGCTCCGGCGTCTGTAAATCCTAGGGTTTATGCTTACTGTTTCCCACGTGTGTGCTTGCTTGGACATTTGATTGGACTGTATTGCTTTGACATTGCCACGCATTGCTTTGACTGATGATTAGGCTGATGAGGTGTTTAAATGAAATGCTGCGTTTCATTGCTTCAAACCTGGACCTTTGATCAGATTAGCGCGCCTTATCCAATGGCTCAGGCTTTTTCTGATTAATTCAAATTAATGCTTTTCCCTCCATTGTTATTTGTGTATTCCATTTATTTTGCTCATTTTAGAAAAATCATTAAAAATAGAAAAATGATCCAATTTGATCCCAATTTTTTTCCTAGTTTTGTATGAATGTCTAGTTTTTTATGGTATTAATTTTGTGATTTGTTGATGGCTGGATTTTTTATGTGTGATTTTTGAATCTATGCTATGCCAAATTGATCATGCGCATTCTATGCTTTGTGAAATCCTTATCTTTGAGCCAATTGATCCAATTTTTTGTATGCTTGATCTTCACTCATGATAGGAATTTTTATCACTGGTTTGGATTTTTTATCACATGTTATCATTGTTTTTGACACATAGAGAATAATGTGACAATTTGTGTCACATTTTGGACATTGAATTTGTGCATTTTAGTTCATCTATCATTTGAATCTTTCTGGATTTGATATTTTGCATAATGATTGTTCATGACATGAGAAACTTGCATAAAAAATTTCAAGGTCATTGCATGCATTTCTGTTTTGATTTGAATTTTCTAAATTGGAAGTTCACTTTGTGCACATTTTGTGATCATTGCATAGCATAGACCATTTGAGACATTTGCTTTTTGATTTGATGCTGGTCCTTTTGAGGACATTTTGTGACATGTTTGAATGTGCATTATATGGAAGATTGGGTTCTGTTTTGATCATTTGGTTTGGTTTTGAACTTAGTCTTTGTACTAGTGTTTTGTGCATAAACTAACTGTGCTTTGTGTTTCAGGTTTGGACATTTAGCATCGATGGTTGATTTGTTCTCACTTTGTGTGATACAAATGCTTTGAGTTATAACTTTTGTATGTTTTGTAGGATTTTAAGTGATGTGCTTGAGCTCATGAGTTCATTTGAGTGCTTGAGCATTGTTCATTGAGTTGTGCAACTGTGAATGGTATCACTGCTTGTCTGTTGGTTTTTGACTGAAGTATTAATTGTTTAGCTTTTGTACAGGTACCTTAGTTGCTTGCTTGCTTTTAGCTCTTGCTTGAGCTTTGGATTGTGGTTGATACACCACTTAGGTAGTTATCCTCTTACTTCATGTAGTCTGGAAGTCCTGTCACCTTTTTGGCAGGCATTTTGCTAGCAAGTCCTCCTTCAGAGGCTCTGTTTGTGTTTGTTTAACATTGTGCCTAAAGACCTCCAAGATGAGGCATGTGATACTTGATAAGACCTCCAAGAGTAGAGGCAATTGACGAATAAAAGGGATTAGTAGCCAATCCCCCGTTATTCAGAGAGTCGTTCTTTATGCTCGCACTACGTGCTGATGCTTTTGAACATGTACCCAAGATCTTTGTCCAGAGTCTGTCAAGTGGAATAGGGTCCCTCTTTCTGGATCCCCACGCTTTCTTTGTCATGAGCTCATGATAACACTAAAATTTACGTATTTTCGACTCCGATTTCACATGCATTCTAGTTGTTTTATTGTCATTTTGTTGTGTTATTACTGTGTTTTCCTTTGTTTTCAGGTTTTTACTTTAATCGGAGCCCCGATCGAGAAAAGGAGCAAAAAAGGGCTAAAAACCCTAAAATTCAGCATTTTGTGCTTATGGCCTACTCCATGGCGGGCGCCACAGACCAAGCCATGACGTGTCAAACTCAACTTCCCTCAACTCCCACGTTTCCCCACTACATCCACTAAGGCGCCTCACTTTGGCCTTGTGGCGAGCGCCATGGCCTTGTGGCGGGTGTAGCACCTCAAATTTGCACCTCCCATTTGTATATACATTTCATTTTTAAGTCATTAACATTGCATTGTCATTGCATAATCCATCACATCTCATCAGGCAAAACTGATCAGGAGATTCAACTGTGCAAGGCAACAAGAGCATTTTTCATGAGATCAAAGCCCTAGGGTTGTTACAATGAACTTATATGACTCAAGGATCACTTTGAAGTAGCTAGGTCAAGTGTTGAAGGCTCAGAACTCATCAGTGCATGATCAAATCATCTGAGGCCCATAGAAGTCAACTGCAAAGTCAACTGTGGATTTGGAGGTGGGAAGTGGTTAGAGATGCTTCATTCATGTTCAAACAAGTCTCATTTGACATTTCAAACATCAACATTGAAGAATTTGAAGTCAGGTCAAGACTTTCCAAAAATAGCAAGTGACTTGTAATTTGAAATTTCCAAAAATGGCAAGGTTTTAGACCAACTTCAACTCAAGATTACATCATCAAGAAAGCTTCAAATGAAATTTTGTCCAACATGAAAGTTGAATATCTTTCTCTCCCATTTCCAAAACCTCCAAGATCATGAATTTCTCATGTGTGGTTGAGGAGATATGGTCCAATCATGGCAAGGTGTGTTTGAAAACTCAAATGGACATAACTTTTTAACCAAAGCTCCAAAATGAGTGGTTCTTTTTGCATTTTGATCCTTATAACATGTACTTTCCAAGCATACCATTACATGACATGAATTTCATTTGCATGGTCTTTGGCTTATTCATGAAGATTTTTGAAGAAAATTGCATAACATCATATTGAATGATCATGGGCATGCAAAACCAATCCTAAAGTGTGCATGGGCTTGTTTTAAATGGTTTTGGGCCAGAGCTGAGTACTGTTCACGTGCATGGCATGCATGGGAGGTGAAAACCTATTTTTTGCACATACACCACATAAGTGATTAATCTCATTGGCATTAGGCTTAAACAAGTTTTAAACATGATTAGTAGGAAGTATATATGGTTAATCATAACTGTTTTCCATCATTAACAACATTTCAGATCTAGATTCAAGAAATTATCCAAAATTTTCTCTCAAACTTTTTCCAAATTTCTTCACACAAAAACAGTTTCTCTTGATTGATTCGTGTTCATGAGGTGTTTTTGAGTAGAACTGGACTTGGAATTGGATCAAACCGTGCCATATTTGTTCATATGCAAATCTTGAAGGTTCCATGGCAAGTGCAAATTAAGCTGGATTCGTGCATCCTTGAGCTTCAAATTCATAATCAATTACCTCTATGAGCATAGTGGAGAAGATCTGAGGCTTGGCTGAGCTTTGAAGCACGTGATTCCAACTTCTGTTCTTCAAGAGGTCAGGATTCGACCTCTCTAATGTTGAAATTCTTTGTTATATTCTTGTAGTTCGTTGATTGGTGATTGTGCTGATGCAAATTTTGAATGATTTGGTGCAATATTCGCAAAGTTATGATTGATTGAAGTTTTGGTGTTGATTTTGATTTCCTTCGATTTGGTTTTGTTTTGATGTTTTAATGCAAATTGATTATGGATCCTTGATGTATGTGGAAAGATGAACCGATTGCTATGTTTGTTTATGATTTCTGGAACATTTTTTGAAATCTGGAAAATCCAGATGAAGATCTTCATGATCTTCATCTTCCCTGCATGAACACCATGCATTTCCAGAAATGGCCACGGTTTGGCTATGGTTTTGCTACGAGCTTCATGGATTAGCTACGAAAATGATTAGGCCACGGTTTCCATGAAGCAACAACGGTTTCCAGCGCTAGGGTTTAGCCAAAATGCCATCATTTTGGTTGGCGCGCTTGGAATTTCAAATAGGCGCCTGGTTCGAATCCGGCTGAAGGATATTTCCAAATGCCTTGCAATTTTTCTCACTTTCCCTCCCATTTTGCTATGCTATGTCCATTTCATTTTTCCAATTCTTTCCAAACTTCCAAAAATCATTTAAAATTGAAAATTGCACCAATTGATCTCCAATTTTTTGCTATGTGTTCCTTATCATGTCTATTTTTTTATGATCATTAAATTGCAAGTTGTGCCTGGCTTAAAAAATCATTTGTCTTAGGGTGATTGAATGCATATACATGTTTGACCTTGCCTTGTTCCATTCATCATAGAATGCTCAAAAATGATCCAATGCTTCTGAAATTTTGTGTGTGGATTCTAGACATGTTGAATGATATTTTGGCTTTGGTTTGAGATTTTTCCCATGATTCATTTCTGTTTTATGATTATGCTAACTTGGTGTGACAATTTGTGTCACACATGTGATTGTTTGAATTATGCTAGGTGATTGCCATGCCTAATGATGTCCAATGCCTCTAATTTTTTGTGTGATGATCATGTTATATGTCCTGTTTACTCATGAATTGTGCCAAGATTATTTGAGTCATTTTTGATTTAATGTGCATTTGTTTCTTCTGATGTCTCAATGTGATCACCATTTGCATGCCTTGCCATGTTTTGCTCATGAAATGAATATGATTAATGATTTTGATGTGGGACTTTTTGAGATTTGTTCTTGATTGAATAAGGTTGATTCATGTTAAATTTGAGGTTCTGTTTTGACTTTTTTCTCCATCTTTGACCCTAGGCTTTGACCTAGTGGTTTGTGGCTTACATGTGGGCTTTAATTTCAGGTTTAAACATCCAGGTCCATAGTTGATGATGCTTCCTCATTTGAGCATTGATGTTTGCTCTTGATTACTAACACTTGTGTGTTTTGTAGGTTGATGCTAACTCATTTGAGTTTGCCTTGTGGCTTGCACATTGTGAACATTGTCTGTCTGTTTGTTATTGGCTGTTGATTGTTTGTCTGTACAGTTGAACTGATTGGTTTAGATTTTTTCACAGGTACCTAAGTGGCTTTGAGTTCATTTTGAACTTGCTTTGCTTGGTTGCTTAACCACTGAGGTATAATTCTTCTGACTTCATGTAGTCGGGAAGACCTGTCCTGTTATGTGGGCAGGCACCTGTCTGAAGCCCTCCTTAAGAGGCAATGCTTGTGAATGTTTAATTTTGTGCCATGCAGGTAAAGACCTCTTAGGAGGCAATTGGCAGATAAAAGAGATGTGTAATCCATCTCCTGCTACTCAGTGTGTCATTCACTTTGCTCACACACCATGTGTTGATGCATTGTGAATAAGAACCCAAGATCCTGTTGTGTCAGTCATTTGTGGAGAAGAGTTCCTACATTCTGAACTCCCACACTTTCTATTTGAGTCAAGCTCTCCCAGGCCAGGGATAAGAGCTGTGAGGTCTTACCCTCACTTCCCATTTCATCTGCTTCACCCTAACTCCCAATGTTAGGGTTAAGAGCTAACCACACCCCATTCTAGTTGGCTTGCTTTTGCAGCCTAGCCTTGTATGAGCCTAATTGCTTGCATATAGTGCGTGTGATTGTTTATTGTGCTTGTGTTTGTTTGACTGTGCTGTTTAGGATAGCTTGCTCCCTGTGCAAGTTAGATAGAAACCTCAACCTAGGACCATTGTGGATTACATGATAACTATTAGGCTCGAGTCAGGCTCCCTTCTAGTTTGTCAGTTCCCAGTCTCTGGTTAGGTTAAAAGTTCTTTCCCTGCGTAGGGGAACTACGTCGCCCTGATCCTCATACCAGATGAGGTACGTAGGCAGGAGATGAGCTGATCTCTCCGGGCGCCCTTTTTCTTTTTCCCCTTTTTGTGTGTGTTGAAGTCTGACGTAAGTCCAACGATTGGCAGTCGGTTTCCTGTGTGTATGTTTGTTGGTTCGACGTATGATGTAAGTCCAGCGATTGGCATTCAGTTTCCATGTTTGCCTGTTTGTGTGGAGTCAGACGTAAGTCCAGCGATTGGCAATCGGTTTCCTGTGTGGGTTTTGTTTGGCGTGCGTTAGCCGAGCTACGAGTGCTCTGATTCTTCTCCGGTCAGAGAAGATACGTATGCATAGGATGCGACATCCTAGTGAGCACGTTTCCCCTGTCCCGAACTACGTCGACTCTGATGTCTGTGCTTGACAGACTACCTAGGCCCAGGATGCGATATCCTGCCGAGTCCTGTTTCTCTTGTCTTTCTGTGTTTCCTTCCAGCCTTGTGTGCAGTTTGTGAGCAGTCTTTAGCAACCTTTCTTCTATTCTTTTGTGCGTGGATTCCGTCGAGTACGACGGATGCGTAGGGGTGCTAATACCTTCCCTTCGCATAACCGACTCCCGATCCCATCTTTCTCTGGTCGCGAGACCATGTCTTTTCCAGGTTTACTTCGAGCGTTTCCTTTCCCTCTTTTGGGATAAATAACGCACGGTGGCGGCTCTGTTGTTTCGTTTTCCCGCCGGTTTTTCGCGTAATGCGACAGCTGGCGACTCTGCTGGGGATATAAGAGAAGTTGACCTCTTGCTGGTCCATCTTCCCTAAGCGAGTCTCTCCTAGCGCTCTCTAGGATAGGGTTTGGTTGCTTTTGCTGTTTCATTTATTGCATTTATTTGTTCATGTTTGCATTTATGTTTGCATTTATGTTTGCATTCATCATATTTGCATCTGTGCTGGTTGGTTGTCTGTTTCTCTGTTGGGGTGGGAGTTACATGAGGTAAAAGGCCCAATACCCAGGCTATGAGTGAAATCTAGGACACCTAGGAATAGAGTGATTCTTGGGAAGCGGGTGGTATTGCGCCACTTAGCGGAACTTGATATCACGAGCAGTTCAGATCCTGATGGGGTATTATCGGTACATACATCTGGTGTGTACATGATGATATTCTATGAAAGGGTTGTTTATCCTGCGTTTCTCTTGACCTTACCCTGACCTAGATGACACCCGTGAGTGGGGAGGGAATGATCATTATTACAGGTACAGTTGGTGACTCGTTGGTGACTTGTTGGTGACTCTTGGGTCCTGTTGGTGACTTGGTTCTGCAGTATGGGTCTCAGATGATTTTTGGGTCTCAGATAACTTTGTGGGGCCGAATTCAAGTCGAAGCTCTAACTTGTGCTCCGAGATACACAGCCAGCCAGTCGTGTTTGCATCATTTGCATCATAGCATATTTATTTCCAAAAAATAATGCAAAAAAAATGAATGAAAAAAAGAAAAGAAAAATCTAATCTCCTCATGCATATCATTTCTCAGGTTCATTCAGGAGTCTATTCACTGTGAGAGATGGCATCCGTTCCAGAGTTGAAGAGGAAGACTTGCAGCTACAGTTTTCACCGTGAGCCATTGACATCTTTGATAGAGTTGAGCAACCTTGTGATCGGCGGTAATCAGAAGGTATTTGTTGATCAATATGGGGACTTGTTGACACTGCTGAAGATGGTGGTAGATCCAGTGCCGTTGCAGACTCTTCTCCAGTTCTATGACCTAGAGCTCCGTTGCTTCACCTTTCAGGACTATCAGTTAGCGCCCACTCTTGAGGAGTATTCTATCCTGATGAATGTTCCGATCAGATATCAGGTTCCTTTCTTGGATGTTCCAAAGGAGGTTGATTTCAGAGTTGTTGCCAGAGCTTTTCATCTGAGTATCAAAGAAGTGAGTGACAATTGGAAGTCAAGTGGTGATGTGGTAGGGTTGCCTTTGAAGTTCCTGTTGAGAATGGCTAAAGAAGAAGCAAAGAATGGAAATTGGGAAGCTTTTCATGCTCAGTTGGCCATTATGATTTATGGAGTTGTGCTGTTTCCGAGTATGCCCAACTTTGTGGACTATGCTGCTGTCACTATTTTCATTGGAGGAAATCCAGTTCCTACTTTGTTAGCTGACACTTACTACGCTATTCACAGCAGACATGGTAAGGGTGGAGCTATTAGATGTTGTCTCCCATTACTACTCAGATGGTTCTTGTCTCTCCTGCCAGTCAGTGGACCTTTTATGGATGCTCAGAGCACTCGTAAGTGGACTCAGAGGGTTATGTCTCTTACCTCCTATGATATCAGGTGGCAATCTTACCGGATGGATGTGCATAATGTCATCATGAGTTGTGGAGAATTTCGTAATGTGCCACTTATAGGGACTAAAGGTTGCATCAATTACAACCCGGTTCTTTCTCTTCGCCAGTTAGGGTTTGTGATGAATGGAAGACCACTAGAGGCTGAAATAGCTGAAAGTGTGTATTTTGAGAAGCGGAGTGACCTTGCTAGATTGGAGCAAGTAGGAAGAGCTTGGAAGACCATTGGTGTCAAGGATGGAGCTGTTCTGGGGAAGAAGTTTGCAGTTGCTATGCCTGACTACGTTGAGTGGGTGAAGAAGAGAGTTGAGACTTTGTTATTTCCCTATGATAGGATGGAGTCTTTGCAAGAGCAACCACCTTTGATCCTTGCTGAGAGTGTGCCTGCTGAGCAGTACAAGCAAGCCTTGATGGAGAATCGTCGGTTGAAAGAAAAGGAACAAGATACCCAGATGGAGCTTTACAAAGCCAAAGCTGATAAGTTGAGTATGGCCCATCAACTCAAAGGCATGCAGGGTGAAGATGCTAGTAGATTGAAGAGCAAGAAGAGGTCTTATGAGGAGATAGAGACTTTGTTGAATGAAGAACACCGGGAGTGCTTGAGGTTGCAGAGAGCTGAAGCTAGTTATCAGAAGAAGATACGAGACTTGGAAAAGCAGCTCAGAGACAAAGACATCCAATTGAAGAAGGAGGTAGACTTGAGACATGCATCAGAGAGTCAGATTGGAAAAGAAGTTGTGGAGCTCAGAAGACAACTGAAGGAGAAGCTCACTCCTCTGCCAGAATGTTCAGAATGTAACATGTTGATAGACCAGTGTCAATATCTGAAGACGCTCATTCCTGGAGGACATCTTTCCTAGCTTGTATCTTTGTTGTTTATGTTGAGAATCACCTCCAGGCTTGTTGGATGGGATTCATTGTTGTACTCTGATTATTGGGATCTTTGTCTGAATATTGTTGTATGATCCTTGTGGCTCATGTTTATAGATGAGATTGTTGATGTTTCACCTTGTGCTCATTATCCTGTGCAGAATGCTTTTGTGTTGTTCTTATTGCAGGTTGCCATTTCTTGAAAGATGAACTAAGCTCTTGAATGCCTGGGAAATGAACATATCATGTGCATCACACGCATCATAAGCATCATACACATATCATTTTGCATTACAGGTGTTCTTGCTCGAGACTTCTCACTCTGGTTCCTGTTTGAGGCAGGATTGCTGATCAACGTCCGCACCGCTACGCAACCCGACTGAATCAACAGAGGAACATGGACCAAGTGCAAGCTAAGTTGGCTGAGATGAGGGCTAACATGGCCCAATTCATGACCATGATGCAAGGAGTTGTTCAAGGGCAAGAGGAGCTGCGTGCCTTAGCCCAGAGACAGGAAGCTGTGCTCCCACCTCCTAGTCGTGCTTCACCAGTGGGTGCACCTGTGAATGATAATGTTGCTGCTGCTGCTCCCGCCAATGATTACGCCGTGGGTGATGATTTGAGGGGAATCAGAATTAATGGACAGCCTCTTGCTGCAGAGACTGCTAATGTTAGAGCAACCCGTGCTCCCGTTCGCCATCCTGTTCCGCTGGTTGACAGGCAGGAAGACATGTTCATACTGCTCAGTGAAGACGACGAGGTTGTAAGAACTGATGAGAGGGATCGGAAGGTTGATGCCCTAGCTGAGAAGATCAGAGCCATGGAGTGTCAGAACTCTTTGGGGTTTGACGTGGCGAGTATGGGCTTGGTGGAAGGATTGAGGATTCCTTATAAGTTCAAAGTGCCTTCCTTTGACAAATACAACGGTACTTCTTGTCCTCGCACCCATGTGCAGACTTACTTCAGAAAAATCTCTGCCTATACAGATGAAGAAAAGATGTGGATGTATTTCTTCCAGGATAGCTTGTCTGAAGCTTCCTTGGATTGGTACATGGAGCTGAAAAGAGAATCTATCAGAAGTTGGAGAGATCTGGGTGAGGCCTTTTTGAGGCAATACAAACACAATATGGACATGGCGCCGAGCCGAACTCAGTTGCAGAGTCTATGTCAAAAATCCGGGGAAAGTTTCAAAGAGTACGCCCAGAGATGGCGGGAATTAGCTGCAAGGGTGCAACCTCCTATTCTGGAAAAGGAGTTGACCGATATGTTTATTGGGACTCTACAAGGTGTGTTTATGGATCGGATGGGGAGTTGCCCAGTTGGTAGCTTTTCTGACGTTGTGATCTGTGGGGAGAGGACAAAGAGCCTCATTAAAGCTGGAAAGATTCAGGATGTTGGTTCCTCATCTTCAAAGAAGCCATTTGCTGGGGCACCCCGAAGGAGGGAGGGTGAAACTAATGTCGTGTACAGTAAAAGAAATGTGAACAGAGGGCAATACCGCCAGGTTGCTGCTGTGACCATCCCAGCACCTCAACCACGACAACAGCAACAACAGAGAGTTCAACAACCGCCACAACAACAACAACAACGTCCGTATCAGCCAAGACAGAGAATGTCGGATCGACGTTTCGATCTGTTGCCGATGACATACGCCGATTTGCTGCCCGAATTGCTCAGATTGGGGTTTGTTGAGTTGCGCACTATGGCTCCGTTGACGAAGATACCACCTGGGTATGATGCCAACGTTCGTTGTGACTTCCATTCTGGTGCACCGGGGCACCATATTGAGAACTGTAAGGCTTTTCATCATAGGGTCCAGGACTTAATTGACGCCAAAACTATCAATTTTACTCCTGCACCGAATGTTGTGAACAATCCTATGCCTCAGCACGGTGCGCATAGGGTGAACCATGTGGAAGATGGAGAAGCTGAAGACTTGGTGGTCAGTGTTGATGAGATTTAGACTCCGTTGATGGTTGTGAAAGATCATTTGTTGAGTGGGGGAGTATTCCCGGACTGTGATCAAGGCTGTTCAGATTGTGAAGATTCAGCGAATGGTTGTGTACTGTTGAGGGTTGGTATCCAGAATCTGATTGATGAGGGCTGTTTGCAGTTTAGTCGGGCTGTTAAAGATCGTGGGATGGTGTCAACTGTCACCATTTATTTCAAACCGTCTGAGGGATGTGGCCAGAGAACTGTTAATGCACCAATGACCGTTGGTACTCCTGTTACCATTTCTGCTCCAGTAACTGTCAGTGCTCCCGCTACTATCGTTGCTTCTGGAAGAAGGTCTGTTGAGAATAGTAGGGCGGTTCCGTGGAAGTATGACAATGCCTACCGCAGCAACAGAAGGGTTGAAAGTCAGATCCGGCCAGCGAATCAGTCTCCCGTGACAATTGGTTTGCCAAGTAAAATTCCTGCAGCTGTGGGTCCAGTGGTGGACAATATAGGGGGTCCTGGAGGGTTTACAAGAAGCGGTCGTCTGTTCGCACCGCAGCCTTTGAGAGACAATAATGCTGAGGCTCTCGCCAAAGCAAAGGGCAAGCAGGCCGTGGTTGAAGAAGAACCTGCACAGAAAGAGGCGCCTGAGGGCTCGTTTGAGAAGGACGTGGAGGAGTTCATGAAGATTATTAAGAAGAGTGACTACAAGATTGTAGATCAGCTGAATCAAACTCCGTCCAAAATCTCTATTCTGTCCTTGTTGTTGTGCTCTGAGGCACACCGTAATGCCTTGCTGAAAATGTTGAATCTGGCTTACGTGCCTCAGGAGATTTTTGTCAACCAGTTGGAGGGTGTTATTGCTAATGTCAGTACCAGGCATGGTTTGGGGTTCACAGACTTGGATCTGACGCCTGAAGGTCGTAACCATAACAAGGCTCTGCATATCACTATGGAGTGCAAAGGCGCAGTATTGTCACACATGTTGGTGGATACTGGCTCGTCTTTGAATGTGCTGCCCAAGAAGACTTTGAGCAAGATAGATGTTGAAGGGGTTGTCCTCACTCCCAGCGATCTTACTGTTCGTGCATTTGATGGATCCAAACGGTCTGTTTTTGGTGAGGTCACGTTGCCAGTAAAGATTGGCCCAGAGGTATTTGATATTATATTCTATGTGATGGATATTCAGCCAGCACATAGTTGCTTATTGGGGTGTCCCTGGATACATGGGGCAGGGGAAGTTTCGTCAACTCTCCATCAGAAGCTGAAGTATGTTTGGAACGGTCAGATCGTAACCGTGTGCGGCGAGGAGGACATTCTGGTGAGTCATTTATCCTCTTTCAAGTATGTGGAGGTGGATGGCAAGATCCATGAAACTCTATGCCAGGCATTTGAAACCGTTGCTATTGAGAGGGTGGCTTTTGCTGAGCAGAAGAAGCCAGGTGCCTCGATTGCATCCTACAAGTAGGCTGTGGAGGTTGTCAACTCGGGCAATGCAGAAGGCTGGGGCAAGATGGTGGACCTGCCCGTCAAAGAAGACAAGTTCGGTATTGGTTATCAACCTCTGCAGGCAGAGCAAGGTGTTCAAGAGCAGAAAGGGCCGAGTACCTTCACCAGCGCTGGGCTGATGAATCATGGTGACGTCTTTACAACCGGTGTTGAAGACTGTGACAGTGATTGTGATCTGAACAACTGGGTTCGCCCGTGTGCTCCAGGGGAGACGATCAACAATTGGACAACTGAAGAAGTGGTCCAAGTTACTCTTCAAACAGAGTAATTTTCTTTTGTTTTTCATTTTGCACAAAACCCTACGTTCTGCCTAAGGCGTAGTGGTTCATTGTAGGGCCTCATCATGTTTTTCAATGATATCATTAATAAAGGACGTTTTGCAAACAATTTTGTGATCCCTGTCTTTCTGTTTTGTTCTTCATTTTTTCAAAAAAATAAAAATGGCAATGTTTTTTGTTTTTGTGACTTTTTTGAACTCCTTTTTCTAAAATAAAGCATTAAACATGCATAATTGATCTCACGGAATCCACTATGAACAGTTCTGTTATGGCTCAGTATGATTTCAATAATCCCATCTACCAAGCTGAAGAGGAGAGTGAGGAAGACTGTGAACTCCCCAAAGAACTGGTCAGATTATTGAAGCAAGAGGAAAGGGTCATCCAACCTCATTAGGAGGAGTTGGAGATTATTAATCTTGGTACTGAGGACGCCAAAAAGGATATTAAGATCGGGGCTGCTTTGAAAGAAGATATCAAGAGAAGGTTGATTGAAATGCTGAGAGAATATGTAGAGATATTCGCCTGGTCGTATCAAGATATGCCTGGGTTGGATACCGATATTGTGGTGCATAGGCTACCTCTCAGAGAAGATTGTCCTTCAGTCAAGCAGAAGCTTTGCAGAACTAGTCCTGATATGGCTGTTAAAATCAAGGAAGAGGTTCAGAAGCAGTTGGATGCGGGTTTTCTATCAGTGACTACTTACCCCCCGTGGGTAGCCAACATCGTTCCCGTGCCAAAGAAGGATGGAAAAGTCAGGATGTGTGTCGATTACCGGGATTTGAATAGAGCAAGTCCGAAAGATGATTTCCCATTACCTTCCATTGATGTTTTGGTTGATAACACGGCTCAATCCTCGGTTTTCTCTTTCATGGATGGTTTCTCTGGCTATAATCAGATCAAGATGGCGCCAGAGGACATGGAAAAGACGACATTCATTACACCTTGGGGCACGTTCTGCTATAAGGTGATGCCATTCGGGCTGAAGAATGTCGGTGCTACCTATCAGAGGGCTATGACGACTCTCTTTCATGACATGATGCACAAAGAGATTGAAGTGTACGTGGATGATATGATTGCGAAGTCGCAGACAGAAGAGGAGCACCTGGTAAATTTGCAGAAGTTGTTTGACAGACTGAGAAAATTCAAACTAAGGCTGAATCCAAACAAGTGTACGTTTGGTGTGAGATCCGGTAAGCTGTTGGGTTTCATTGTCAGTGAGAAAGGGATTGAGGTTGATCCAGCAAAAGTAAAAGCTATTCAAGAAATGCCTGAACCGAAAACAGAAAAGCAGGTTCGTGGGTTTTTAGGGAGATTGAACTACATTGCAAGGTTTGTATCTCACCTAACTGCCACGTGTGAACCGATATTCAAATTGCTAAGAAAGAATCAAGCAATCAGGTGGAATGATGACTGTCAGAAAGATTTTGACAAGATAAAAGAGTATTTGCAGAAACCTCCAATCCTTATACCTCCAGTTCCTGGGAGAGCTCTGATAATGTACCTGTCAGTGACTGAGAACTCGATGGGGTGTGTATTGGGACAACATGACGAGTCTGGTCGAAAAGAGCATGCCATATACTACCTTAGCAAAAAGTTTACCGACTGTGAAATAAAATATTCACAGCTTGAGAAAACTTGTTGTGCTTTGGCCTGGGCTGCTCGCCGACTGAGGCAGTATATGTTGAACCATACTACCTTGTTGATTTCTAAGATGGATCCAGTAAAGTACATCTTTGAGAAGCCGACTCTCACCGGGCGTGTTGCTCGATGGCAGATGATTTTAACCGAATATGATATCCAGTACACGTCACAGAAGGCCATCAAAGGTAGTATTCTGTCAGACTACCTTGCCGAGCAACCAATTGATGATTATCAGCCGATGATATTTGAATTCCCTGATGAAGACATCATGTATCTGAAGATGAAAGATTGTGAAGAGCCTCTTGTTGAGGAAGGACCGGATCCTGATGACAAGTGGACATTGATGTTTGATAGGGCTGTGAATGTGAATGGCAACGGTGTTGGGGCTGTGCTTATTAATCCAAAAGGAGCTCATATACCTTTTTCTGCCAGACTGACTTTTGATGTAACCAACAACGAAGCTGAGTATGAGGCTTGTATCATGGGGATAGAAGAAGCCATCGATCTAAGGATCAAAACTCTGGACATATATGGAGATTCCGCTCCAGTGATTAATCAGGTCAATGGAGATATTTGATTCCTTACAGAGATTACACCAGACGGATACTGACGTTCTTCAAGAAGGTGAAGTTGTATCATGTCCCCCGGGATGAGAATCAGATGGCTGATGCCTTAGCTACTTTGTCGTCCATGATCAAAGTCCATTGGTGGAATCATGTGCCACATGTTGCGGTGAATCGACTCGAGAGGCCTGCGTACGTGTTTGCAGCCGAGTCTGTTGTGGATGAGAAACCGTGGTACTATGATATCAAGAATTTCCTCAAAAGCCAGGAGTATCCTGAAGGAGCATCGAAGAATGATAAGAAAACCCTGAGAAGGCTAGCTGGAAGCTTTTATTTGAATCAGGATGACGTGTTGTACAAGAGAAACTTTGACATGGTTCTGCTCAGATGCGTGGATAGACACGAAGCAGACATGTTGGTGCAAGAAGTGCATGAAGGATCTTTTGGTACCCATGCTCGTGGTCATGCAATGTCCAAGAAGTTGTTGAGAGCCGGTTATTACTGGATGACTATGGAATCCGATTGTTTCAAGTACCCTCGGAAGTGCCATAAATGTCAGATTTATGCTGATAAAGTGCATGTACCACCAAGCCCTCTGAATGTTATGAATTCGCCTTGGCCGTTCGCGATGTGGGGCATTGATATGATTGGGAAGATTGAGCCTACTGCTTCTAATGGACATCGCTTCATCCTGGTTGCGATTGATTACTTCACCAAATGGGTGGAAGCAGCTTCCTATGCTAATGTTACCAAACAAGTGGTTGCCCGGTTCATTAAGAAGGAAATCATCTGTCGTTATGGAGTTCCCGAGAGAATCATCACTGACAATGGTTCGAATCTCAATAACAAGACGATGAAGGAGCTTTGCAAAGATTTCAGGATTGAACATCACAATTCTTCTCCTTACAGACCGAAGATGAATGGTGTTGTAGAGGCGGCAAACAAGAATATTAAGAAGATTGTGCAGAAGATGGTTGTGACGTACAAGGATTGGCATGAGATGCTGCCTTTCGCGTTGCATGGGTACCGTACCTCAGTACGTACGTCGACCGAGGCAACCCCTTACTCCCTTGTGTATGGTATGGAAACTGTCCTACCTATTGAAGTGGAGATTCCTTCTCTGAGAGTCCTGTTGGATGTCAAGCTTGACGAAGCTGAGTGGATTCGAACGAGGTTTAATGAGTTGAGCCTTATCGAAGAGAGGCGATTAGTAGCTGTGTGCCATGGGCAGTTGTATCAGAGAAGGATGAAGAGAGCCTTTGATCAGAAAGTGCATCCTCGAAGCTATCAGACTGGTGATTTAGTTTTGAAGAGGATCCTTCCTCCCGGTACAGATAATAGGGGCAAGTGGACTCCTAATTACGAAGGTCCATATGTTGTTAAGAAGGTTTTCTCTGGTGGAGCCTTGATGCTTACAACTATGGATGGTGAAGATTTTCCGTCCCCTGTTAACTCGGATGTAGTCAAAAAATACTTCGCATAAATTGACCCGCTGGACAAAAAGAATAAAAGAGTCCAGGCAAAAAAGGGCATCCCGACGAACCAAAAAAAAAGAAAAAGGGTTCGGGCAAAAGTTAGGGATAAAAAATGAAAAGATTGTACACCCGGTAAGTCGAAAACCCGCAAGGGCGGCTTAGGCAAAAATGGGTATCCCGGTGGATTGAAAACCTGAAAGGGCGATCCAAGCAAAAGAGGGATTAAAGCGAAGACTACAGTCTGAGTTATCTGTACTTCATCACGCTTCATCGTCTACCATCTCGAAGGATATGATCGGTCCAGTCATTCTTCTCAGAAAGCAAGGAATTTGGGGAGAAATTGATGATTTGTGAGTCATAACAGAATTGGGAAATAGTGGATGCCGTATTCACATTGCCATTAGGATAGATTTTTCCTTTTGTGCGCGATTACCTCTTCCTAGGAATTGCTTCTTGATGTATTCGCCTTTTCAGGCCCATTTCCCAATCAATAAAAAGTCGTTATTCAGATAAATTGCTCTCTTATTTTTATTTTACTGTTTTGTTTGCAAAAACGTCCGAATTTTTGATAAACATTGCATATAAAAACATGAAGGCTAGACAATAATGGGCAGAAAGATAAAACATTTGAAAATCATTTTGAATGTTAAGTACACTTGAGTGTATCTTGTCCATGCAATCCCCTGGGGCATGTATGTCTTGCTGTTTTGCAGGTCATCACTTTTGGTTCCTGGCTGAAGCAGATAAGCCACGGTTTGTTCAGGGATGTGTCAACACTATCCAGAAGTGTATCTTCCTCAGCAGTTGAACCAAGTTCAGGACTTGTCTACCCAGCGTATTCCAGATCAGGAATTCCTTAGCAGGATTGAGGATGTGTCCCCAGCAGGCTTGGAAGTGCTAGTTTCCCCACCGAGTTGGAAGGCTATACTATCCCCAGCAGGCCTGGAAGTGGGTTTGTCCCCAGCTTGTTGGAAGATCGTTAATCCCCACCGAGTTGGAAGGTTGTTGTATCCCCGACGGAGGTGTCAGTGGAGTATTTTATTCCCCAGCAGTCTGGTTTGAGGTACTGCTATCCCCAGCGTGGTCGTGAACACTTTTCCCCGGCAGGGTTGTGGATGTCTATCCCCAGCATGGTCTGGTCTATTATTTCCCCAACAAAGTATGCCTCTCCACATCAGGGTTGTGTTGTTTTCCCCTAGCAGATCACCCCAGTAGAGGGTTGTGTTGATGGTTTTCCCTAGCAAGTTCCCCGAGTGGATCAGGTTCGGTGCATATTATCCCCAGTAGAGTTTATCCTACCTGTGGATTGGCAGCTATCCTCAGCAGAGGCGAGCGTTGTTTGTTTCCCTAGCGGGGTCCCCAAGTGGATTGGATCCAGTGAAGGTTGTCCCCGGTGGAATCTTTTCTTTCTCCAGCAGCAATGCTATTCCCCAGCACGTTTGAGAAGTTGGCATATTCCTCAGACAGAGTCTCCCCACAGAGTTGGAGAATTTATTCATTTTGTGCGCTCAGCAGAGCAATCCGCTTGCTTCCCAGCAGGAGTTTTTCATCATTCTGCATCTTGCATGTAGTAATCATTGCATCCTCAAATTGCGTAGCATTTCCATTCAACATGGAGCATTACGCCATAGAAAAATTCAAACATATGCATTCATGTGTTAAATCTAAACAGACCATATCCCCGGCAGAGGCGAATCGTTGTTCAACGTCTGTACGACACATTTGCTACAATTGCTCCCGACAACATTCAAGATTGATAAAAATCCCCAGGGAGGTTTATTTCCTCGCCCGCAGGTGAGAGGAAAATTTGATTCTCCCCAGTGAGATCCCCAGCAAGTGTTTAGCCTTGCCTTGACATATTGCAGATGTCATTCTGGTGATATCGGTAAGTATCCTGTCTACACCCGTGTGTGTTCTTTTTTGGATGTCGGTAAACATCATCTTTCGGTGTCGGTAAACATCGAGTCTCATCCCAGTCATCGGTAAATGTCTGGTCGTCTTTTTTGGATGTCAGTAAACATCATCTTTCGGTGTCGGTAAACATCGAGTCTCATCCTAGTCATCGGTAAATGTCTGGTCGTCTTTTTTGGATGTCGGTAAACATCATCTTTCGATGTCGGTAAACATCGAGTCTCATCCCAGTCATCGGTAAATGTCTGGTCTTGCTTCACTTCTGTACGCATCATCTTTCGATGTCAATATACATTGTATCCTTCCCATTCATTCGTTGATGTCTGGTCACCTCTCCGTTGGTGTCGATAAACGTCGAGCTTATCCCGTTCGTTTGTTGACGTCTGGTCGAGTCTTCCCATTCATCCGTTGATGTCTGGTCACCTCTCCGTTGGTGTCGATAAACGTTGAGTTTTTCCCATGCGTCCGTTGACGTATGGTTGTATCTCTTGCCCCAGTTCATCCGTTGATGTCTGGTCACCTCTCCGTTGGTGTCGATAAACGTCGAGCTTATCCCGTTTGTCCGTTGACGTCTGGTCGAGTCTTCCCAGGTCATCCGTTGATGTCTGGTCACCTCTCCGTTGGTGTCGATACACGATGAGTTTTTCCTATTCGTCCGTTGACGTCTAGTTGTATCTTTTTACTGATAAAAATCAAAATCCCCAGTGGAGTCGTTGGTAAACGTCTTGTCTGGTCCAGTGGTAAATATCAGATCCCAGTGGAAGTTGCTATTGGTGAACTTTCTTTTCTTGGATCCCCGCAGAGTGCAAATTTCTACGGTTCTTTGGTATTCAGTCCCTGTTTACCTTGAAGGTCTGACAGTCGTTGCTCTCATCCGTTCAGGTTCCCAGTTGATTGAATAGGGGCAGCTGTAGCACCTCAAATTTGCACCTCCCATTTGTATATACATTTCATTTTTAAGTCATTAACATTGCATTGTCATTGCATAATCCATCACATCTCATCAGGCAAAACTGATCAGGAGATTCAACTGTGCAAGGCAACAAGAGCATTTTTCATGAGATCAAAGCCCTAGGGTTGTTACAATGAACTTATATGACTCAAGGGTCACTTTGAAGTAGCTAGGTCAAGTGTTGAAGGCTCAGAACTCATCAGTGCATGATCAAATCATCTGAGGCCCATAGAAGTCAACTGCAAAGTCAATTGTGGATTTGGAGGTGGGAAGTGGTTAGAGATGCTTCATTCATGTTCAAACAAGTCTCATTTGACATTTCAAACATCAACATTGAAGAATTTGAAGTCAGGTCAAGACTTTCCAAAAATAGCAAGTGACCTGTAATTTGAAATTTCCAAAAATGGCAAGGTTTTGGACCAACTTCAACTCAAGATTACATCATCAAGAAAGCTTCAAATGAAATTTTGTCCAACATGAAAGTTGAATATCGTTCTCTACCATTTCCAAAAAGTCCAATATCATGAATTTCTCATGTGTGGTTGAGGAGATATGGTCCAATCATGACAAGGTATGTTTGAAAATTCAAATGGACATAACTTTTTAACCAAAGCTCCAAAATGAGTGGTTCTTTTTGCATTTTGATCCTTATAACATGTACTTTCCAAGCATACCATTACATGACATGAATTTCATTTACATGGTCTTTGGCTTATTCATGAAGATTTTTGAAGAAAATTGCATAACATCATATTGAATGATCATGGGCATGCAAAACCAATCCTAAAGTGTGCATGGGCTTGTTTTAAATGGTTTGGGCCAGAGCTGAGTACTGTTCACGTGCATGGCATGCATGGGAGGTGAAAACCTATTTTTTGCACATACACCACATAAGTGATTAATCTCATTGGCATTAGGCTTAAACAAGTTTTAAACATGATTAGTAGGAAGTATATATGGTTAATCATAACTGTTTTCCATCATTAATAACATTTCAGATCTAGATTCAAGAAATTATCCAAAATTTTCTCTCAAACTTTTTCCAAATTTCTTCACACAAAAACAGTTTCTCTTGATTGATTCGTGTTCATGAGGTGTTTTTGAGTAGAACTGGACTTGGAATTGGATCAAACCGTGCCATATTTGTTCATATGCAAAGCTTGAAGGTTCCATGGCAAGTGCAAATTAAGCTGGATTCGTGCATCCTTGAGCTTCAAATTCATCATCAATTACCTCTATGAGCATAGTGGAGAAGATCTGAGGCTTGGCTGAGCTTGGAAGCACGTGATTCCAACTACTGTTCTGCAAGAGGTCAGGATTCGACCTCTCTAATGTTGAAATTCTTTGTTATAATCTTGTAGTTCGTTGATTGGTGATGATGCTGATGCAAATTTTGAATGATTTGGTGCAATATTCGCAAAGTTATGATTGATTGAAGTTTTAGTGTTGATTTTGATTTCCTTCGATTTGGTTTTGTTTTGATATTTTAATGCAAATTGATCATGGATCCTTGATGTATGTGGAAAGATGAACCGATTGCTATGTTTGTTTATGATTTCTGGAACATTTTTTGAAATCTGGAAAATCCAGATGAAGATCTTCATGATCTTCATCTTCCCTGCATGAACACCATGCATTTCCAGAAATGGCCACGGTTTGGCTACGATTTTGCTACGAGCTTCATGGATTAGCTACGAAAATGATTAGGCCACGGTTTCCATGAAGCAACAACGGTTTCCAGCGCTAGGGTTTAGCCAAAACGCCATCGTTTTGGTTGGCACGCTTGGAATTTCAAATAGGCGCCTGGTTCGAATCCGGCTGAAGGATATTTTCAAATGCCTTGCAATTTTTCTCACTTTCCCTCCCATTTTGCTATGCTATGTCCATTTCATTTTTCCAATTCTTTCCAAACTTCCAAAAATCATTTAAAATTGAAAAATGCACCAATTGATCTCCAATTTTTTGCTATGTGTTCCTTATCATGTCTATTTTTTTATGATCATTAAATTGCAAGTTGTGCCTGGCTTAAAAAATCATTTGTCTTAGGGTGATTGAATGCATATACATGTTTGACCTTGCCTTGTTCCATTCATCATAGAATGCTCAAAAATGATCCAATGCTTCTGAAATTTTGTGTGTGGATTCTAGACATGTTGAATGATATTTTGGCTTTGGTTTGAGATTTTTCCCATGATTCATTTTTGTTTTATGATTATGCTAACTTGGTGTGACAATTTGTGTCACACATGTGATTGTTTGAATTATGCTAGGTGATTGCCATGCCTAATAATGTCCAATGCCTCTAATTTTTTGTGTGATGATCATGTTATATGTCCTGTTTACTCATGAATTGTGCCAAGATTATTTGAGTCATTTTTGATTTAATGTGCATTTGTTTCTTCTGATGTCTCAATGTGATCACCATTTGCATGCCTTGCCATGTTTTGCTCATGAAATGAATATGATTAATGATTTTGATGTGGGACTTTTTGAGATTTGTTCTTGATTGAATAAGGTTGATTCATGTTAAATTTGAGGTTCTGTTTTGACTTTTTTCTCCATCTTTGACCCTAGGCTTTAACCTAGTGGTTTGTGGCTTACATGTGGGCTTTGATTTCAGGTTTAAACATCCAGGTCCATAGTTGATGATGCTTCCTCATTTGAGAATTGATGTTTGCTCTTGATTACTAACACTTGTGTGTTTTGTAGGTTGATGCTAACTCATTTGAGTTTGCCTTGTGGCTTGCACATTGTGAACATTGTCTGTCTGTTTGTTATTGCCTGTTGATTGTTTGTCTGTATAGTTGAACTGATTGGTTTAGATTTTTTCACAGGTACCTAAGTGGCTTTGAGTTCATTTTGAACTTGCTTTGCTTGGTTGCTTAACCACTGAGGTATAATTCTTCTGACTTCATGTAGTCTGGAAGACCTGTCCTGTTATGTGGGCAGGCACCTGTCTGAAGCCCTCCTTAAGAGGCAATGCTTGTGAATGTTTAATTTTGTGCCAAGCAGGTAAAGACCTCTTAGAAGGCAATTGGCAGATAAAAGAGATGTGTAATCCATCTCCTGCTACTCAGTGTGTCATTCACTTTGCTCACACACCTGTTGTTGATGCATTGTGAATAAGAACCCAAGATCCTGTTGTGTCAGTCATCTGTGGAGAAGAGTTCCTACATTCTGAACTCCCACACTTTCTATTTGAGTCAAGCTCTCCCAGGCCAGGGATAAGAGCTGTGAGGTCTTACCCTCACTTCCCATTTCATCTGCTTCACCCTAACTCCCAATGTTAGGGTTAAGAGCTAACCACACCCCATTCCAGTTGGCTTGCTTTTGCAGCCTAGCCTTGTATGAGCCTAATTGCTTGCATATAGTGCGTGTGATTGTTTATTGTGCTTGTGTTTGTTTGACTGTGCTGTTTAGGATAGCTTGCTCCCTGTGCAAGTTAGATAGAAACCTCAACCTAGGACCATTATGGATTACATGATAACTATTAGGCTCGAGTCAGGCTCCCTTCTAGTTTGTCAGTTCCCAATCTCTGGTTAGGTTAGAAGTTCTTTCCCTGCGTAGGGGAACTACGTCGCCCTGATCCTCATACCAGATGAGGTACGTAGGCAGGAGATGAGTTGATCTCTCCGGGCGCCCTTTTTCTTTTTCCCCTTTTTGTGTGTGTTGAAGTCTGACGTAAGTCCAGCGATTGGCAGTCGGTTTCCTGTGTGTATGTTTGTTGGTTCGGCGTCTGATGTAAGTCCAACGATTGGCATTCGGTTTCCATGTTTGCCTGTTTGTGTGGAGTCTGACGTAAGTCCAGCGATTGGCAGTCGGTTTCCTGTGTGGGTTTTGTTTGGCGTGCGTTAGCCAAGCTACGAGTGCTCTGATTCTTCTCCGGTCAGAGAAGATACGTATGCATAGGATGCGACATCCTAGCGAGCACGTTTCCCCTGTCCCGAACTACGTCGACTCTGATGTCTGTGCTTGACAGACTACGTAGGCCCAGGATGCGATATCCTGCCGAGTCCTGTTTCTCTTGTCTTTCTGTGTTTCCTTCCAGCCTTGTGTGCAGTTTGTGAGCAGTCTTTAGCAACCTTTCTTCTATTCTTTTGTGCGTGGATTCCGTCGAGTACGACGAATGCGTAGGGGTGCTAATACCTTCCCTTCGCATAACCGACTCCCGATCCCATCTTTCTCTGGTCGCGAGACCATGTCTTTTCCAGGTTTACTTCGAGCGTTTCCTTTCCCTCTTTTGGGATAAATAACGCACGGTGGCGACTCTGTTGTTTCGTTTTCCCGCCGGTTTTTCACGTAATGCGACAGCGGGCGCCACAAGAGGAAAAACGGTTCCCTCCTATTTTCAAGTTGAAGGGCATCCAAGTCATTTCCATCTTTTTACTTGCTTATAAATAGAAACGCGAATTCACTTTTACAATCATCCAAACTTAGAACAGAGGCAAACTCAGAAGCAACTTTGTTTCACTTAGGCATATATTCAGTATTTTATAGTGGTAATCGCTTCGCATTGGAGTGTTACCACAATTATGTAATCAAGTCTGTGATAGAGTCTGTAATCGAGTTTGGAGCACTTTGGAAGGAAGTTAATCCTGCTGCCATTTACATTTCCGCATTGCAATTTACTCAGCCCTCCGATTGGAGCAGGTTTTTATTACTCGCCTTTACTTTATTTATTTCCCGCACTCGCCTTTACTTTATTTATTTCCCTCACTCGCTTTACTTTATTTATTTCCCGCACTCGCTTTACTTTATTTATTTCCCACACTCGCTTTAAATTATTTATTTCCTCGCACTCGCACTACTTTTATTTACTTTCCGCACTCGCACTACTTTTATTTATTTTAATGCACTTTTACTTTACCATGTCTAGCTAAATTTATAAGGTTAGAATTTAAGGATCTTAATTGAACCAGTAATCCGTACAATAGTTCGTAGAAACACTTAAGGGCTATTTTAACTTTCAACTTAAGTTTTCCCGCACTTCAATTCTGTTGGGTAAGATCGAAAGTCGTCCAACGTCTTTATAAACTTAATTGTTTTTAACTATTTCAAAAACAGCGAAAGCGCTTTGTTTAGTTCATTAGGAGTTTTTAACATTAAGAAGAAAAGAGATTTTAAAACTATTTTCGGACGCGTTTATAAGTTTAGAGTCTGGTTCGTAAAAACCTCTTTTGGTTAAGAAATCCAGGTTATAATACTTTTCAACTTAGTCAAGATACTATATTTCTTAAAAATAGGTTTACTACTCTAACGCAATGCGCGCCTTTTTATAAGTGACAATAAGAGGGTTTGATTAGGGAGTACGACTCGGTTCTGAATACGCGAAAGCGACAATTCCTGTTAAATTAGTTCTTTTCAAAGTAGGAAACATTGCCCATAAGTAGTTCTATTAGCAAGTACTTGGATTATCAATTGGTTACGTGAATTACATTTGACCCTGTCTTTATTAATTAAATCTATTTAAATACTTTACTTTCCATTGCACACTACAAAAACACCTATTTTGATTTCCTTTGATAAACACCATAACAACAGATAACGATAGCTTGACACTTGGTCTCTGTGGATTCGACAATCTTTTATATTACTTTGACGCGTTCGTATACTAGCGAAAAAAAACCGCATCAAGTTTTTGGCGCCGTTGCCGGGGACCAATTTCGTCAAATTTCATTTTCCTGTTGTTATATCGTTTAGACTTAGGTTATTTCCCGCCGGTCAATGCGAAGAACTCACAGCACCGGAAGTTTAAGCTTAGTAAACCCTCTGGCGGAACCTGAACGTTACGCTCGCACACGTTTATTCTTTCACAGAATTAAGAGAGCTATGGCCGAAGATCAAAACCAAAGACCTCTTAAGGACTTAGCTCAACCATCTAATGAAGAACCTAGTTTTAGTATAGTAAACCCAACCATCCCAGCCAATAATTTTGAACTTAAACCATCCCTGTTGCAACTAGTGCAACAAAGACAATTCACGGGTCTCGCAACCGAGAACCCTAACCAACATTTAAAAATATTTCTTCAATTAGCAGATACTTTTAAAACCAATGGAGCTTCTCCTGAGGCAATACGTTTAAGACTATTTCCTTTTTCCCTCAGAGATAAAGCCCTATCATGGTTAGATTCCCTTCCACCCAATTCCATTACGACTTGGGATAACCTTAGAAGAGTTTTTCTTGCTAGATATTTTCCCCCGAGTAAGACCGCCGTTCTTCGAAACCATATAACTAGATTTACCCAAAACCAAGGAGAATCGTTGTTCGAAGCTTGGGAGAGATATAAAGAGTTGTTACGAGCATGCCCATATCATGGTTTAGAAAACTGGTTAATCATTCAAACCTTCTATAATGGACTTCATTATAACACAAAGATGACCATCGACGCTGCCGCAGGCGGTGCTATGATGAACAAACCTTATCCTGAAGCTAGTGCCCTCATCGAAGACTTGGCCCAAAACCATCAATCATGGGGAGTCGAACGAGCGACAGTTAAGAAGAAGGAAGCCCAAGGAGGAATGCATGAACTGAGCTCTATAGACATGATGCAAGCTAAAATGGACGCATTAGCCCTCAAAGTCGAGCATATGTACACGAACCCGAATCATGTAGCCGCAGTTTCATCGGATTGTGAGATATGTGGAACCCAAGGACACCAATCCGCAGAATGCAGTCTATTGAACGAAACCCACTCCGAGCAAGTGAACTACACCCAAGGGAACCCATACTCGAATACCTATAATCCTGGATGGAGGAATCACCCGAACTTCTCCTATAAAAACAATAACCCTATCCAAAATAATGCACCTCCGAGACCTAGTTATCAAGCCCCAAGATCAAATCAACCTATGCAACCTATACCACCAAAGCCGAGCCTTGAGAAAATTATGGAAAATTTTATCACCGCTCAAACCCAACAAAACAAGGAGTTCATGAACCAAAACATTCATGTTAACGAATTGATTACTCAGTTAGGAACCAAGGTTGACCAAATAGTTACTCATACCAAGATGCTTGAAACCCAGATCTCTCAGGTAGCTTTAAACCAAGCCCCTCAGACTACACCTGGAGGACAATTCCCTGGACAACCTCAACAAAATCCGAGAGGACAAGCCAATGCCATTACCCTACGAAGTGGGAACGCTTATGATGAGCCACCAAACCCAAGATTGAGTGAACCCGAAACTTCTAAGGAATGTACCAAGCCCCCGGACAAAGTAAAGGAACCAGAGGAATCTGAAAACCAGGAAGGTCGAGAGAAAGGAGAAGAACCTAAAGATAAAATTTACGTACCACCCCCGCCATATAAACCACCTATACCATATCCGCAAAGACTCAAACAAACCCAGATCAATAAACAGTATAAAAAATTTATTAACGTTATAGAAAAACTTCATGTAGAAATCCCTTTCACAGAAGCCATCACCCAAATACCTTCTTATGCAAAGTTTCTGAAAGACATCCTTACCAACAAATGTAGACTTGACGATCCGAAGCCTTTGGAATGTAATGCTATTTCCGAGGACAAATTAGCAAAGAAAGATAAAGATCCTGGAAATTTCTCCATTCCTTGCCTTTTAGGTAATCATGTCATCGATAAAGCTTTTCTAGACTTAGGAGCTAGTGTGAGCTTAATGCCTCTAGCAGTTTGTGAGAGGTTAAACTTAGGAGAGTTACAACCCACTAAGATGTCACTTCAGTTAGCCGATAGATCTGTTAAATATCCGATAGGCATTTTAGAAGATGTTCTTGTTAGGATAGGTCAACTATTTATCCCTACTGATTTTGTCGTCATAGACATCAAAGAGGACAATGATATACCAATCCTTCTAGGTAGACCATTCTTATCAATTGCAGGAGCCATAATAGATGTCAAGAAAGGAAAGTTGACATTTGAGGTAGGTGACGAGAAAATAGAATTTATACTTTCGAAATTTCTTATGACACTTGTGATGGGAGACTCGTGTTATGCCTTAGATATCATTGATGAATGTGTTAGAGAATTAGAACAAAAAGACATTATAAAAACAATTAAGTTACCATAAACCCCCATAAAGGAAGATGATGACTTTAAAGAACCTTACATCGATGATAACCTTTACGAATGTTTATCCCTTACCCCAGATCCTATGCCATGCCCTAAGAAACCAACCTTAGAACTTAAGGATCTGCCTAAGAACCTGAGATATGAGTTCCTCGATGAAAAGATGAACCGTCCAGTTATAGTTAGTGCTACCTTGAGCCATGAGGAAACGAACCAACTTTTAGACATTTTACAAAGACATCCCTCAGCCTTAGGATATAATATCTCTGACCTGAAAGGTATAAGCCCATCCGTATGCATGCATCAGATTTCGTTAGAAGAAGATTCAAAACCCTTAAGGGAGCATCAGAGAAGAATAAACCCTATAATGAGTGATGTTGTTAAGAAGGAAGTTCTTAAGTTACTTGAGGCAGGTATAATCTACCAGATCTCGGATAGTAAGTGGGTGAGCCCTGTGCATGTAGTACCTAAAAAGGGAGGCATCACAGTCGTGCAAAACGATAAAGGCGAACATGTACCAAAACGTTTAAAAGGAGGATGACGGATGTGTATAGATTATAGAAAATTAAATAAAGCAACTAGGAAGGATCATTTCCCTTTACCATTTATAGACCAAATGTTGGAGCGTCTAGCCAGACACTCTTACTTCTGTTATCTAGATGGATACTCTGGATTCTTCCAAATACCTATTCACCCAGAAGATCAAGAAAAAACTACCTTTACATGCCCTTATGGAACTTTTGCCTACAGACGAATGCCTTTCGGCCTCTGTAACGCCCCAGCTACTTTCCAACGCTGCATGATGTCAATATTCGCAGATTACCTAGATGGTATCATGGAAGTGTTTATGGACGATTTCTCGGTTTGCGGATTCAATTTTCACAATTGTCTTGCTAACCTTGAGAAAATCCTGGAGAGATGCGTGGAGGTGAACCTCGTGCTAAACTGGGAAAAATGTCATTTCATGGTGACCGAAGGAATAGTTTTAGGACATATAGTTTCCGAAAAAGGTATAGAGGTAGATAAAGCTAAAATAGAAGTTATAGAAAACCTAAAACCACCAAAAACAATCAGAGAAGTCCGAAGCTTTCTTGGACACGCTGGATTCTATCGGCGTTTTATTAAGGACTTATCCAAAATCACTAAACCTTTAACCGGACTTTTAATGAAAGATGCTGAATTCATTTTTGATGAAAAATGTAATGACGCATTTAATCTTTTAAAGCAAGCATTAATCTCTGCACCCATTATGAAACCGCCTGATTGGTCGGAACCTTTTGAGATAATGTGTGATGCTAGTGATTATGCAGTTGGGGCCGTTCTAGGACAAAGAAAAGATAAAAAATTACATGCCATTTATTATGCCAGTAGAACCCTAGATGCTGCCCAACTTAACTACGCAACAACCAAAAAAGAATTACTCGCCGTAGTTTTCGCTATAGACAAATTTAGATCTTATCTAGTAGGAGCAAAAATTATTGTTTACACCGATCATGCTGCCATTCGTTGCCTATTAAGTAAAAAAGATGCCAAGCCCAAGTTACTCTGATGGATTCTATTACTACAAGAGTTTGATTTAGATATAAGAGATAAAAAAAGGCACTGAGAATGTAGTAGCCGATCACCTTTCTAGGCTAGAACATCTAAAACCTGAACTAGTACCCATAAATGATGATTTTGCCTATGATAGACTGATCGCTAGAGTAGAAACCATTGAAGATAATAACCTAGATCCTTATGAGCACCCCCAAAATTCCTTAGCAATAAGTAACGTACCCTGGTATGCAGATTTCGTTAATTACCTAGCTGCTGATATAGTACCCCCTGATCTTGACTACCACCGCAAGAAGAAATTCTTCCACGATGTGAGAAACTTCTATTGGGACGAACCGCTCCTTTTTAAAAGGGGTAAAGATGGCATTTTTCGCCGTTGCGTTCCAGAAGAAGAGGTAAATAGTATTATCGAGCATTGTCATTCTGCACCTTATGGTGGACATGCGAGCACCTCTAAGACATACGCCAAGATTCTTCAAGCTGGCCTATTCTGGCCTACCATGTGGCGTGATGTCTATGCTTACATTGTCAAATATGATAGATGCCAACGCACTGGAAACATTTCAAGACGAGATGAAATGCCCTTAAGAAACATTCAGGAAGTAGAACTCTTCGACGTATGGGGTATAGATTTCATGGGACCCTTTCCACCATCCTTAGGAAACAGGTATATCTTAGTAGTTGTAGACTATGTGTCTAAGTGGATTGAAACTATAGCTGCACCCACAAACGACACTAGGGTAGTAATCAAACTATTTAAAAACTATATATTCCCTAGATTTGGAACACCACGTTTAGTCATAAGCGATGGAGGATCACACTTTATATCGAGAATATTTGACAAACTTTTAAGAAAATATGGAGTTAGGCATAAAGTAGCAACACCGTACCACCCACAAACTAGTGGCCAAGTAGAAGTATCTAATAGGGAGATAAAACAAATCCTAGAGAAAACCGTTTCTATTTCTAGGAGAGACTGGTCTCAGAAGCTTCAAGAAGCATTATGGGCCTATAGAACCGCTTTCAAAACCCCTATAGGAACTACTCCTTACCAACTAGTTTATGGAAAATCTTGTCATTTACCATTCGAGTTAGAGCATAAGGCCTATTGGGCCATTAAAACTTTGAATTTAGGCTACCTAGCCGCTGGAGAAAAGCGTACCCTAGACATTCATAAATTAGAAGAACTTAGGCAATCTGCCTACGAAAATGCAAAAATATATAAAGAGAGGACAAAAACCTATCACGACAAAAGAATAGTAAAGAAAAACTTCAATGTAGGCGATTCTATTCTCCTTTTCAACACTAGGTTACGACTCTTTCCTGGAAAGCTACGTTCAAGATGGACTGCTCCTTTCGAAGTATCCAAGATTCTGAGATCCGGAGCCGTAGAAATCAAGAACGATACCTGTAGTCCATTCATCGTAAATGGACAAAGACTAAAGCTCTACGAAGAAGGAGACATTCCAGCATACTACTCAAGCCACACCCTGATTGATCCACCGATTCCTACTACTACAGGTGTATAAATTCTAATCGTCAAGCTAATGACGTTAAACAAGCGCTGCGTGGGAGGCAACCCATGGTTTTTCATTTTACTTTTTCGCATTTATTTTATTTAATTTAATTTTATCATATTTTCCATCGAGACTAAAAATTTGAATGGTTTATATTTTCAGGATCACTTTCCTAACTTTTACAGGATGCAGGATTTCGATGATATGCACGTAGCCTATAGAGATGATGCTCAGAGAGAGCGCTACATCGCTCTTTATCAGCGCCCTATGGCGCCCACACGTTATCCTGATCAGCACTGTATGGAGGCACTGGGTATCGAGCCGAGTATTCGATTCCTGAGCCACCAGCAACACATGGCACTCATCGAAGCCACTCAAGGTTCCATTTTAGGTAACCTTCGAGAGGTGAGAACCGCTCAGGACGCCTTGCAGGCGAGGATGGATCAGAGAGACCGTCGTCGTACCCGATCCCGTCGTCCACCTCAGGATGGCGAGGGCACTAGTGGTCAGCAATAGGTTGCCAGGTAACTCTTCCCTTATCTTATTTCGAAACATTAGGGACAATGCTCGATTTAAGTGTGGAGGAGCATTTATCGTTTTCCTTTTATTTTCAGTTTTATTTGTTGTTTTTTCTTCTTTTTTTTAGTTGTTTATTTGCTGTTTTTAGTTGTTTAATTTCCCTTTTAGTTATTTATTTTACTTTTTAGTATAATACATGAGTCTGACGAGTCACCGAATATAGTAAATCTTTAGTACAATCTAGTCTCCCCATACCTTTAGCCCCACCAAATTTTTTTTGCAAAAGAAAATAGTGTTATTCCGAAAGTTTTCAGGTTTTTAAGACATGTTTCGAGTAAGGATGCGGTGACTTGGGAGAAATTTGCGAAACATCAGTATCTATTTTAGCACCATAAGCTTCGTAAATATAGGAATCATTCCCGAAACCCCATATACCATGGCCTTAATCATCATTTCCGTATAAGTCCTTAGTAGTTTATCTAGCAGTCAGCTCCGGCCTACGCATCCTCTATGTAGGGGACCGATGCAAATAAGTGAATGATCCAGAAAAACAAAAAAATAAAAGAAAGCAAAAAGGCAACTCCGGTATAGGTGACCCTCGCAAAGTCATTTAAACCAAAGAATTGTAAAAAATTGCTACAAAAAGAAAAAGAAAAAGAAAAAGAAAAGCAGTACCCACTGTTGGTTGGTTCAGAGGTATCTGGCACTGAACTCGGTAGGGCGGATTACGATCCGATCCCCCACAACTACAGTTGGGTCCAATAAAAGGGTTTACACATATTTATGTGCCAGAAAACCCATGCTCAGATCATAATCACTAACAGGCCACTCTACTATGAAGCATGTACGGATAACGGGCTTAATGTGATTGCGCCTGAATGAAAAGGACACAAAAAGAGATGAAGAGGCAGGCCTAGGTATTGTGGGATAATATGGGTTGGTTTATATAGGAATGAAGTTTATGTCCGTATTTGCGGATTAGTGTCATCATGATACCCTTAGTTCACTCAGTTAGTACCTATCACTGCATCCCAACTTGAACTTAGAATTTTTACCTGAAGCACTCGTTTACACCAGTTTTTCTTTTATGAGCTTTATAATGTTTTGCTTGAGGACAAGCAAAGGTTTAAGTGTGGGAGAGTTTGATAACACTAAAATTTACGTATTTTCGACTCCGATTTCACATGCATTCTAGTTGTTTTATTGTTATTTTGTTGTGTTATTACTGTGTTTTCCTTTGTTTTCAAGTTTTTACTTTAATCGGAGCCCCGATCGAGAAAAGGAGCGAAAAAGGGCTAAAAACCCTAAAATTCAGCATTTTGTGCTTATGGCCTACCCCATGGCGGGCGCCACAGACCAAGCCATGACGTGCCAAACTCAACTTCCCTCAACTCCCACGTTTCCCCACTACATCCACTAAGGCGCCTCACTTTGGCCTTGTGGCGGGTGCCACAAGAGGAAAAACGGTTCCCTCCTATTTTCAAGTTGAAGGGCATCCAAGTCATTTCCATCTTTTTACTTGCTTATAAATAGAAACGCGAATTCACTTTTACAATCATCCAAACTTAGAACAGAGGCAAACTCAGAAGCAACTTTGTTTCACTTAGGCATATATTTAGTATTTTATAGTGGTAATCGCTTCGCATTGGAGTGTTACCACAATTGTGTAATCAAGTCTGTGATAGAGTCTGTAATCGAGTTTGGAGCACTTTGGAAGGAAGTTAATCCTGCCGCCATTTACATTTCCGCATTGCAATTTACTCAGCCCTCCGATTGGAGTAAGTTTTTATTACTCGCCTTTACTTTATTTATTTCCCGCACTCGCCTTTACTTTATTTATTTCCCGCACTCGCTTTACTTTATTTATTTCCCGCACTCGCTTTACTTTATTTATTTCCCGCACTCGCTTTAAATTATTTATTTCGTCGCACTCGCACTACTTTTATTTACTTTCCGCACTCGCACTACTTTTATTTATTTTAATGCACTTTTACTTTACCATGTCTAGCTAAATTTATAAGGTTAGAATTTAAGGATCTTAATTGAACCAGTAATCCGTACAATAGTTCGTAGAAACACTTAAGGACTATTTTAACTTTCAACTTAAGTTTTCCCGCACTTCAATTCCGTTGGGTAAGATCGAAATTCTTCCAACGTCTTTATAAACTTAATTATTTTTAACTATATCAAAAACAGCGAAAGCGCTTTGTTTAGTTCATTAGGAGTTTTTAACATTAAGAAGAAAAGAGATTTTAAAACTATTTTCAGACGCGTTTATAAGTTTAGAGTCTGGTTCGTAAGAACCTCTTTTGGTTAAGAAGTCCAGGTTATAATACTTTTCAACTTAGTCAAGATACTATATTTCTTAAAAATAGGTTTACTACTCTAACGCAATGCGCGTCTTTTTATAAGTGACAATAAGAGGGTTTGATTAGGGAGTACAACTCGGTTCTGAATACGCGAAAGCGACAGTTCTTGTTAAATTAGTTCTTTTCAAAGTAGGAAACATTGCCCATAAGTAGTTCTATTAGCAAGTACTTGGATTATCAATTGGTTACGTGAATTACATTCGACCCTGTCTTTATTAATTAAATCTATTTAAATACTTTACTTTCCATTGCACACTACAAAAACACCTATTTTGATTTCCTTTGATAAACAGCATAACAACAGATAACGATAGCTTGACACTTGGTCTCTGTGGATTCGACAATCTTTTATATTACTTTGACGCGTTCGTATACTTGCGAGAAAAAACCGCATCAGCTTACCCTGGCCAGGGTTAAGAGCATGAGGTGTCATCCTCATTACCGTTTTGATCAGCTTCACCCTAACGTTCAATGTTAGTGGTTAAGAGCTACAGATTACCTCTTATAATTTGGCTTGTTTGTCGAGGTTGATATGACCCCTCTTGACTAAAGCCTACCCATTGTTTAGGCCTCTTGTATGGATATAGTGTGTGATGCTTGTTCACTTGTGTTGGTGTGTTTATCTGCTTTCCTCTTCTCATCTCCATTTCTGTAGGAGTTGTATGATTGATTTCTGAGGAAGCTGAATGCATGTTAGAGACCTCAACTTAGGGATATTGATGGCATGACAACTATTAGGCTCGAGTCTGATTCTCCCTATTAGTTTGTTGTTTCCCTGGTCTCTGGTTAGGAAAGAGTTTTACCCCTGTTAAGGGGAACTACGTCGCCCTGATTCTCATACCAGATGAGATACGTAGGCAGGAGGTTGTGAGCAATCTCTCAGGGCACCCTTTTTCTTTTTTGCTGTGTTGTTTTCGTGTGTGTGTTCACCCCTTTTATTTTTGCTGGAGTCTCTGTTTGTCAACCTTTTCTTTTTCTTTTTTTTTTGTGTGTGTGTACCCTTTATTTGTTTCTTTGGTGTGAGTACTCGTTTGTTCAGCGTGTGCATGTGTTGTACGTTCATACCTTGGGGATTTCTTCTGTTATCATTTGGGGTTCATATTCGGGGTTCATTGGTGATGATTGTTATCATCTTTGGGGTTCATCCTTGGGGTTCATTTGTGACGATTGCTATTCATTTGGGGTTCATCTTTGGGGTTCATTTGTGACATTTGTCATTCACATTGGGGTTCATCTTTGGTGTTCGCTGGTTAGTGTTTGTTGTTGTTAGGAGTCGGATATAAGTCCATGTATTGGCATTCTGTTTCCTGTTTGTTTGTTGTTGTTAGGAGTCAGATATAAGTCCATGTATTGGCATTATGTTTCCTTTTTGTTGTTAGGAGTCGGGTGTAAGTCCATGTATTGGCATTCTGTTTCCTGTTGAGTGTTTATTTTGATGTCTCAGCGTCCCTTTTTGGCATTTTGTTCCGGCGTGCGTTAGCCGAGCTACGAGTGCTCTGATTCTCCTCTGGATAGAGAAGATACGTAGGCATATGATGCGATATCCTAGCGAGCATGTCTCCTTTTCCCCGAACTACGTCGACTCTGATGTTTGTTTCTGACAAACTACGTAGGCCCAGGATGCGACATCCTGCCGAGTCCACTTCCTCCGTTTTCTTTCTCTTCCCCACCTGTTTATTTTTCCAGTTTGTGCAGTTTCTTTGAGCAGTTTATTAGCAGCAGCCCTTTTCCTTCCCTTTGAGCTATCTTTTGAGCGTGGATCCCGTCGAGTACGATGGACGTGAGGGGTGCTAATACCTTCCCCTTGCGTAACCGACTCCCGTACCTTGTAATCTCTGGTCGTAAGACCGTTCCTTTCCCTTTCTTTGGTTAGTCCTGCGCTCCCTTTCCGTCATAGGATGAATAACGTCGGTGGCGGCTCTGTATTTTCCCGCCGGTTGTTTTTCGCGTTGCGACAGCATGCACCTGATTCGTGGGTTATGAGGTAGTCTTGATTCGGGTTAGCACCAACGAATGTCCAAGTTCCTTTAATAGTTCCTTGTTGTTGGAATTTCCCTGACGTCAAGTACTGACTTGCAGTTAAAATTGCTTGTTCAAAAATGGTAATTTTAATGCGATACCCATGCAAGTTTTGAAAAGAATTTATTTGAATGATGTGATAATGTGTGACGAGTGGACCATGAGTCCAAATGTAATGCCGATTTAGCAATTTAAAGTGTGAAAGACACAGTGAGAGTAATGACATTGATGTTGAAGATTAACAAATCTTTAGGATTCAGTTTACGCAACCTTGTTGTAGTATGCTTTCAGAATAAACCCTGCTTCAATTAGGTCTTTTAAGGGTTGTAACATGGCCTGGTTCACGGTTATCGAAACAAAGGATATGAGGCTCAAAATTATTTATGTACCCACCCTTCTTCTTGATAAACTCCAGTCCTACGCTCAGTTAATTCACCATACACATTCAACTTTTAAGAGAGTTTGCAGGTGTAAGATCTCTTGAAATGACAGACATTTTATTTTGCTCTTCATGGATATTGGTGACCCTTTGATTCTTGATATGGTGGTCACTAAATCTTGTTTTTATTTTGTTAAGGGTTTTCGTGACCTCCTTTGATTTTTGTTTTGATCCCTAACTTTTGCATGGACCGCTTTTTGAAGCTTTAGTCCATCGGGATTGCCCCGGTTTTTGCCTAAGTCTCCTTTTGGGGTATCGACTTAGCAGGCTTTTTTATTGATTCCCTTTTTTTAGAATGTGACTGCCAAGTCATTGATCATTGAAGAACAACCGTCATAACTTTTTGATTTTCAAGGTTCCTTCTATGCTTCGGGATGTGTGCAAATAATATCATGTGGTTGATCTACAAACGGGATGCTTCGTCTTGTAATTTGAATGTGTAGTCAGATTAACTGAACACTACCCCTGCCCCAGGTTTAATGTAGGGTTTTTTTTAGATCCGAAAGAAACTCATACTTCTATGCTCGAAGTGGTTGACTAGGGATTAACTCCTTATCTCTTTAGTGTTTGGGAATTTGAAACAATGCATGTACATCATCAGCAGGATTTTATCCGAAAGCATATAGTCAGCAATTATGGGTATCTTGTTTTCGTCATCCTCCCCCAAATCTTTGCTAAAACAAAAGTTATGATAAAGAAAAGTGAATGGGAGAAACACTGATGTATTTTTTTATTTTTGATATAAGAGAAGAAAAATGAGTGAACGCGAGATAATTAATTCAAAACATGCATCATTACTTCATCAATATTACCATTAAAAACAAACAATGTTTAAACACATGCACCTTTTAACAACAAAGAAACTACAAATGCAAAAATAGAAACAAATCAGTCCAACGATTGCCAGTGTTGAGGATGTCTTCCTGTCTGAACTACTGGCATTAGGAGATACTCTATGAAATCTTTGAACTCATTCTGACGAGAGGTTAACGTGCACCAACAGGCTTCCTTCTGAAAAGGATATGTACCTTTTGTCGATCAATTGTTGCACTTTATCCTTGAAAGCATTGCAGTCTTCAGTTGAATGCCCTATTGTTCCGGCATGATATCCATATTGCACATCAGGATCATATCTAGGTGGGTATGGTTCTGACAATGGCCTGAGAGACCTGGGCTCCACCAGCGAGCTTTGAATCAGATATGGCAGAAGTTGACGGTATGACATAGGAATTGGATTGAGAGGAGCATTCCTTCTTTCCAGATTGTTTCGAGGCCTATGCTGGTTCAGATGTTGATTCTGATATCCTTGACCACGAGATATTTGATTTGTATGAGGAACAGTCCATGGTTGCTTGGATGGTGCTCTAGGCCTTGCCGGTTGCCTATAAGGATAACGCGGTGTTGGAAATGGTGATTGTTGAGAAGGTGAAGAACCATAAGGTCTGGCTGGTGCATTGTGAGAATACCCAACATTTGCCATGACTTCATTTATTTCATCATCCTCTTCCTTTTGGGAATCGCTGAGGGATTCTGTCTTGCTAGCTTGGTTGCTCGAGACGCCTTGGATTCTTCCACTTTTTAGAGCACTCTCGATGCGTTCTCCAATTGTCACTAAGTTAGCGAAGTCTGATGTTGCGCTGCTAATCATCCTTTCGAAGTATGGACTTTGCAGGGTGTCCCTGAATAATTCCATCAATTCTTTGTCTAAGAGTGGTGGCTCAACACAAGTTGCTAACTCTCTCCATCTTTAGGTATACCCTCTGAAGGATTCGTTGTCTTCTTGAGATAAGGCTCTTAGCTGCATGCGGTCGGGAGCTATGTTATTATATTTGTAGTGCTTCAAGAAGCCGTTAGCTAGGTCCAACCATGATTGAATGTGACTTCTTTCTAACTTCATGCACCAACTCAATGATGCCCCGGTCAAACTGTCCTAAAAACAGTGAATCATTAGCTTATCATCATGGGCATGAGAGGTCATTTTTCGATAAAACATCACCAAATGGTGCTTTGGACAGCCATCCCCTTTGTACTTCTCAAATTCCGGTACTTTGAATTTTGGGGGTATAATCAGGTCAAGTACCAAACACATGCCTAAGGCATTCAGTTCAACCGTATCTTGCCTTTCTATGGCCTTGAGTCTTTTCTCTAACACGCGACATCTTTTAGCAATCTCATCATCATGTGGTTGTTCAGCATTAACCACTAGGCTTGTCCCATGGGAATATGCCACGGAGAATGCAAAAGTGTGATACTCAACAACATAATGACGTGAGGAATCTTGAACAACATGACGTTCTTGTACAATAGAGTTATCAACTGGGGTTCACACAAGCTGAGGTTGGGTATGACCATTTACTGGAGCTGGAATAACATTCTCTACGACTGCAGTCTGTTGAATGTTGTCCTCCCTCTTTTCTAAAGCTATCATAGCCTCCACAAGTTGGTCTATCTTGTTTTTCATTGAGTCAACATCTCCTCTTAATGCAATGTGATTTTGCTCCAATGGATTTCAAGAACTACTTTAAGTCTGATATAAGTGTCGGGAAATCAACTGCAGGTTATGGACGAAGGATGGATGTGTTTTTGTATTTACTTTTTGGTGAAAAATGATATGAAATGTATAATGATGAATGCAAATGCAATGATATGTGTATGAATGTGGTGACATGTTCAGGATCACAGGTTCAAAGCGTTCTCAGATGGATTAGAATAATGGGTAAATGATAGGTATCTTTGATTAATGGAACCCCATGGGTAGGCTCTACAGTTGGTAGGTTCCAAGAGTCACGGATATTTCTTGAGAACGTCATTACCGTGACGAAGACTCGTCGGACAATAATATCCTTAAGAATATCTCGTCTAGGTGAGGTCTTCGTATTGTCCCAACAAGGAAGGCTCCATGGGGATTCTACTACACGACTCTCGAGTCCAAGGTTCTAACAAGGTTCTCAAAGTCATAGATCGAGGTTGGAAATATTACTGTAAGATAGTAATACGTCCAAGGGATCTCATCTGATTGGGGCTTTCGTATTAACCCAACAAGTCTGAAACTTCGTAGGTTAATACTACATAACCGCCGGATATAGTGGGTTAAAAGGTCCCTAGAGTCATTGATCCAACTTGAAAATACTATCATCGTGACGAAGACTCGTCGGACAATAATATCTAAAGAGAATCTCCTCTAGGCGGGGTCTTCGTTTCTTCCCAACAAGGAAGACTCCTTGTGGGCGCCCACTATGCAACCACCAACTTAATCTTATGGTTTTTCTCAGACTCGGGTGGAGAGCCTATCTCACCAAGTATCACCAACCAGAGAACCCCAAATAAGACATAGTCAATAAATCACAATATAATAATTATGACAAAATAATAATAGCAGAATAAAAAATAACATATAAATAAACAAGATTAACACACAATACAGAAATTGAACTAAATTAGGCTTCACTCTCTTTTCTTGGAGCTAATTCCCCAGCAGAGTCGCCATCTGTCGCATCTCGAAAAATACGATTCCTCGCGATGGTCGCGGAAAATTTTTATGTTCGAACAGAGTCGTCACCGAACTTTATTTATCCCAATGAAGGAATAGGAAAATATCGATAAAACCTTTAGGAAATAGAATAATGGTCGTCGCAACCATATTCGGGTTCGGGAGTGGATTACGTAAGAGGAAGGTATTAGCACCCTTTACGTCCGTTGTACTTAACGGGAACCTTTTAGTTCTAATTTGTATTTCGTGTGTTAATTTATGTTTGTTTGTTATCTTTGGGTTAGAAAATGTTAGAAATTGAAATGGATGAGAACCTCAGAAAGGGAAAGGGGAGGTTTTTTATTAGTGTGCTCACGAAGATACAGCAATCTCCTGCCTACGTATCCTTATGGTATAATAAGGAAATCAGAGCATTCGTAGTTCGGGGAACTACGGTTGGTTGGTGTCTTTTAGTGAACAACTGTTTTAAATCGCGTTCTAAAGGCTAAACGCTGGCTTGTCTACTCTCGGCAGAGGCTTAAGCATTGGTTTGTTGTGTGTATTAGAATGGATTAACAATGTTCTTTTTGAAAAGAGTTTCAATCACACGGGTGACAAGTTGAATTAATATGTTTGACGTTTTGTTTGATTAAGATGTTTTGATCGCACGGGGGCGCGGAAGATATATATTTGATGTGTTGAGACATTTTGTTGGATGACGATTACTCGGATATTCGAGTAAGACAACTCGTATCCTAACAGTCGGGAAAGGGAATAGAAGACTCTAGACCGCTTTCTGTTTCATCCTTAATTGTAAAAGGATTTGATGATAATTATGGTGTTTTGAATGGATGACGAATACTCGGATAATTGAGTAAGACAACTCGTATCCTAATAACCGAGAAAGGGAATAGAAGACTCTAAACCACTCTCTGTTTCATCTGAGTATTTATGAAAATAAGGTTGTATAAGATTGACGTATTTTAGTATGAACGACAAATACTCGAATGACTGAGTAAAACAACTCATATCCAAGCATTTGAGGAGAGGAATCGAGGACTCAAGACCATCTCCCTTTTCGCATAATTTGTTATGAAAGTGGTTTGATTAAGTTGTATGTTTGCGGAGAAATGACAATTGTCCGACTGACCGAATAAGAAAACTCGTATTCGTCCAATTGAGGAGTGAAGTTGAAAACTCAAGGTCGACTCCCTTTTCATTTAGCTTATTTTAAAAGTGTTTTGATTTAATCGGGGTTTGGAAGTTTGTAGAGGAACGACAATTATTTGACTTACCAAGTAAGAGAACTTGTATTCAAATAATCGAGGAGAAAAATTGAAGACTCAAAGTCATCTCCCTTTTCGTTTCTTATTCATAAAATGATTCGATTTGATTGTGCTTAGGTGGATTAGGAATGACGACTACTTGACTAACCGAGTAAAAGAACTCATATTCAAATAACCGAGGAGAGGAACTGAAAACTCAAAGTTATCCCCCTTTTCATTTCCAAAATGAAATGGTATTTAATTGTGATTGGGTATTTTAATTTGATTTGGATAAAAAATACTCGATGTTGGATCGAGGTTTTAAATTTGTGTTTATGAATGAAATGAATTCTATTTAGTGTATTGTTCTTCTACTCGATAAAATCGAATAGGTCTCATTGTAAGAAAGCCCAAGAGTAAGCTATGTGAGGTTGATAGCGATGCTTTAAAAGCGACCGACTTACAAAGGGTTTGTTTTGAGAGTGGGCTTGATGTTAAATCAAGAATTGTGTGATTTGTGTTTTTGAAATTGGTTTGATGATAACATGAAGTGGAATCGATTTTTTTATTATGAAAAGATGGTGGAAAAGAAATCGATCAACCTTTAATTATTAATTTATCAGAATATGGTTAAGTCGATTAATTAAATTAATTAAGATTAATTATCAAAATTATTTAATTATCCTCAAATAATTAAGTTAATTAAAATTAATTAATTAAAATGAATTAATCAAACAAAAGTTCAATTAATTAATTATTTTAAAAACAAGTGAAAATAAGTGACAATGTTGATTTGATTAAATGAATCGGTGTGCTCAAACCGGTTTGTGCGAGATAACAAGGATTAATGTTATTTGCGAAATCCAAACACGGTGAAAAATTCACAATTAATGTATAGAAACTTTGGCGGCATAACGACATTGAATTACCGAATCCACTTACTTAATTCGATCTATCGTAATGAAGTTAACCAATAGAGAATTAATATTATTTTCAACATTTAATGTTACACTTTTTACAATCTACAATGATCAAGAACAATGATCCGAACTAACAACCAAATCCATCATAAAATGAAACCAATGGCTAGTAATAACAATTTAGAAATGGTGTATTATATAATGCATTTCAAAACCTTATATTATGTAAACACATGATTTAAATAAGAATAATGGCACTGAAACCTATGGCATTTTCACTAGTCTTGGTTCAGTATATCCAATGTGCACCCGGAAAAAGAAATCTAAGAAGAAAAATTCATTTCCACAAAGTATGTTACATTTCCATGATACCAACAAACTCAATATTGGAAAAAGCTCAAGGAGCTGCTCTATTGATGTAAATAAATCCAACTTAAAGAGTCAACCAAAACATATGAATTAACCTCTTTTTTAAGTTGTACCCAACAAGTTATGAATAGGTTCTTTTAGTAGCAGCAGCAAAATTGAATGAAACTCAAATAATAATAAAAAAAACACATGAATTCAAATAAAAGATTGAACTTGCCACTAATACTATAGTAATAAATAACAATAAAAGTGATAGAATTTAATAGTAATATTTTAAAATGCTAACATCGTATGCAGAAAAAAAAGTAGTAAACAATTATGGTTTCTTTTAAATATGAACAGTAATAATCATGGTCCATTAGCAGCTATATGATTTAATGGAAACTGGAACAACACATTGAAACCAAAAGTCCAAGCAATAACCAGCTGCAATATAAGTTCATTCGAAAGAACCCGAAATCATTACCGGAATGCATAAACAAACTTGAAACAGGGAGTCGATTTGTTTTCAATATTACTACCTTTGAAGCCTTGCAAAACCGTTTCATCAACGGTTCGTGAGGGATCACCAATTTTGGATCCTGTTACTTCTGCTGAGAATCCGTGGAGGCGTGAACCGCTATTGCTGCGAGACGAAAACAGAAGCAACACCAAATTGTATCGAAAATGGAGTTTAGTCCAGCGTTACGTTTATCAGCATGATGGTAGTCTCGTGAAAAGGGTGGTGGTCGAGCGGAAGTGAAGGTTTATACGGCGGAACATGGAGTAGGTCGGAGGGAGAAAAGTGTTTGGGTTGAGAAGTGTTCGGTGATGGTAGATCCGGTGAAGAATGGTGGCGGAGGTAGAGGTATTGTGTGGGGTTTCGCAGCGATGAAGAAGAAGAAACGAACAGTGGTTCGAAATGGAAGGTGGGAGGTGCGTCGTCGAAAAATGAGGTTTGTGAGGAGTTTGGAAGGGTTGTTGAGGGTGGTGCGGTTATGGCGGTGAGGATGAAAGAATTTCCGACGGCGAGTTTGGAATGAAGAAGATGGTTGTGTGGCTATGTTCTCGCGGCGTTGGAGAGGTAGCGAAGGGGAGCGGCGGTGTGTGTGAGGGATCGAAGAAGAGGAACAGTGATTCCTCCTTTTCTTTTTCTTTCTGTTTTCTTTTTAGTAGAGAGAGGAGAGGGGGACATGAGGTGAGGTGAAGAGAGATGTTCCTCCTTTTCTTTTCTGTTTTCTGCTTCTTTTATTTTGTACCGTTGGAGAGGAGTGTGGAGTGAGAGGACCACTTGCCAGCTATGTTTGCCAGCTATGTATCAGTAACAAGAAGATAAGATTGCCATGTGGCACCTGACAATTGGATTGAAAGATATATTTTTTAATATTTTCTGATTTTTTATTTAACTATTTATTTAAATTTCTATTTTATGATTGGATATTAGAAATGAGTGTGGATTGCTAACATGGGCCTTTGATTAATTTGAATCAACGATTCAGATTGAATCAAAGAAGCACACAAAGAAACACATCTTTTTAAAATAATTTAAATCAATTGAATCAAATAAAATTCACAACTTTTTAAATAATCATGATAAAATTAAAATAATAACATGGAAAATTTTATTTATTCAATCTGACTATTTTGACGAAAGAACAAAATTAAAACAACTAAAAATGAATAAAAGTTGGGCAAAAATTTGCTCGAAAAATTAAATCGGATGCATGAAAATGATCAGTGCAAAATATACTTATTGAAAAAATACAGCGTTTCTTCAAATTCTGAAATAAGTTTGCACCGGTTAAAAGGCTCAGGCGGGTCAAAACGCAATTGAAACAGCTGCTGAAAAATACAACGAGCACACCAAGTTAAACTATATGAACCGTAGATTAATAATACTGGCGTCTGCAATTTTAATTTTGAAACTTTTTATCCACTGATTTTGTCCGTACTTGAGGAAATGATTCAACCGATTTGTCTGTATTTTCAATAAATTTATTCTGACTGGTATTTTAGTTATTATTCATGATGGAATGCATGTCATACTGTGCATATGATGCAAATTAAAAATGAAATCAATTTTACAAAAATTTAAATATGCTCGGATAAAATTGGGGTATGACAGGGTTCTATTTATAGAACCACTTGTGTGGGCTGGAAGCTAAAAATCCCACTTAAGTGTATGTGGCACATATCTTATAATATGCCAAAATCACTTAAGCGTGTGGTACCTTACCATATTTCACATTCTACTTAAGTACATCGTACCTTACGATGTTCTACAATTCACTTAAGTGCACCGTACTTTACGGTGTTTCTTAGTTACTCTATCTCTCATCAATCCGTCCTTTTGTGTGTGACCCTGTAGGTTTTCGCGGCATTGACAATTATATTAAATCACATAATTAACATAATAAACAGTGAGCGGTATCTAGCAACACATCACTACTACCCAAGACACGAAAATGTCATGTGATCTGACAAATCCTTTTGTGATAATACCTATGTGTATAATTATCCTTTTGCCCTTATGTCTATATTGAACACAAGGCATAGATCGTGTCATCCTTGTCCAGTTCAATATTGGGCCCGTAGACATTTATACTGTTACGCAAGATGGGAAAATTCCATTTAGGTCACTCATGTCCCTCTGCATTGTTCGCGGAGTACCCATCAACTGTCTTTATGGTCATCCAGTTACGGACAATGTTTGATCAGTAATAAAGCACCCGACTCTACATCTAGGGTACATAATGGTTTCATGTCAAAGGGTGGTATACACAATTATCACCATGATAATGACTTATGACACTTAGCATAACATTCTATATAGTATTCTCATAGCGGGTCAATCCAGTATAAATATTACTCTCAATATTCATACTTATGTTTAAGATTTGATAACTCATTATCCATGATCCATGAGATGTGATCATCAGTCTATATACATAATAGTCTTAATGCTTTAATGTTATCCCACTTCACAAAAAAGCTCGACTACGGATACTTTAAGAATTGTGCCCTTATGTTTAATGGGATCTCATGATTAAGTCACACTTGATACATTAAACGGACTAGCTATTCTAGGGACTTTATTAAATAAACATAATAAAGAAAAAACCTTTTTATCATTAATAAATAATTTGATACAAGTACCAAAAGTATTAGCCTCTAGGGCTTACACTAACAATCTCCCACTAGCACTAGAGCCAATCAAGCATACCCCTAATGCCCATAGATCTAGTATGTCCATCATGCTTCTACTGCACAAGAGGCTTTGTCAGTGGGTCAACAATATTGTCAAGTGTAGGTACTCTGCATATTTTCACATCTCCTCTATTTGTTATCTCTCGAATGAGGTGATAACGCCTAAGTATGTGTTTGGATCATTGGTGAGATCTAGGCTCCTTAGCTTGTGCGATAGCACCATTGTTATCACAATAGAGACCAATGGGATATTCTTGACAGCTACCCAATGAGCATCACCGAGATCAGGTTGGTACCTACTCGTTACACTTAAAGCATACAAGACATCTGGTTGAGTACATAACATGGCATACATGATAAATCCTATTGCAGATGCATATGGAATCTTATTCATACGATCCCTTTCTTCCTTAGTTGAAGGGGATTGTGTTTTTGATAGACACAAGCCATGTTGCATAGGTATGAATCCTTTCTTGGAATCATGCATATTAAAGCGTCTCAGCACTTTGTCTATGTATGTACTCTGACTTAGGCCAAGCAATTTTTGTGATCTATCTATAGATCCTTATTCCTAATATATAGGCTGCTTCACCTAGGTCCTTCATAGAAAAGCATTTCCCCAACCAAGACTTTACTTGTTGCAGGGTAGGGACATTGTTTCCAATGAGTAATATGTCATCTACATATAATACCAGGAAAACGATCATGCTCCCACTAACCTTCTTATAGACACAAGGCTCATATTTGTTCTTGATGAATCCATATTATTTTACTGTTTCATCAAAACGAAGATTCCAGTTTCTGGAAGCTTGCTTCAATCCATAAATTGATATTTGTAACTTACATATCTTTTGGGCTTCTTCTGGTATGTCAAATCCTTCAGGTTGTGTCATGTACACATCCTCAAGAAGATTCCCATTAAGGAAAGCAGTTTTGACATCCATCTGCCATATTTCATAATCATGATATGCAGCGATAGCAAGTAAAATCTGAACAGATTTAAGCATCGCAACTGGTGAAAAGGTTTCATCATAGTTAACCTCATGAATTTGTTTATATCCTTTTGCAACCGGTCTTGCCTTATAGGTATGTACCTTACCATCCATGTCAATCTTCTTTTTGAAGACCCACTTGCATCCTATAGGGTTAACTCCCACATGAGGCTCTACCAAGGTCCAAACTTGGCTTGTGTACATGGAATCCATTTCAGATTTCATGGTTTCTAGCCACTTCTCAGACTCGGGACCAGTTATGGACTCTTGGCAGGTCACATGCTCATCTTGATCCATGAGTAATACATCACCTTGATCAGTTATAAGATATCTATATCTCTCAGGTAGGTGATGTATCCTGCTTGACCTACACTGGTCTTGTTCTACTTGAGCAGGTTGCTCTTCCACAACTACTTGTGTTTCCTGCTCTAATTCCTCCATAGGTGTATCAATGCTTTGTGATTCTTTAATTTCTTAAAGCTCTACTTTCCTCTCACTGATTCCTTTGGAAATAAAATCCTTTTCTAGGAAATCTCCAGTTCGAGTGACAAACACTTTACCCTCAAAAGGATTGTAGAAGTAATACCCTCTTGTTTCTTTAGGATACCCCACAAATAAGCATTTGTCAGATTCGAACTCAAGCTTAGTTGAAATTTGTCGTTTCACATAAACTTCGCAACCTCAAATCTTCATGTAAGACATATGTGGTTTCTTACCACTCCATATATCATATGGTGTCTTCTCAACCTTTTTGGATGGAACATGGTTAAGTGTGTAAGTTGCTGTCAATAGTGCATGTCCCCAAAAGGAGTTTGAAAGATCGGCGTGACTCATCATGGATTGGACCATGTCTAACAAGGTTCAATTTCTTCTCTCAGATACACCATTCCATTGGGGTGTTCTAGGAGGAGTAAGTTGGGATAAGATCTCACACTCTTTCAGATGGTCATCAAACTCTAGGCTCAAATATTCACCACCTCGATCTGATCGAAGAGTTTTAATATTCTTACCTAGTTGGTTTTATACTTCATTCTTCAAATCCTTGAACTTTTCAAAGGACTCTGATTTGTGTTTCATTAAATACACATAACCATATCTACTGAAATCATCAGTAAATGTGATGAAGTACTGAAAACCTCCTCTGGCTGGTATGTCCCGTGGTCTGCATATATCAGTATGTATGAGGGCTAAAAGATCATTAGCTCTTACACTTTTTCCTGTGAATGGAGACTTTGTCATCTTTCCAATTAAACAAGATATGCATGTCTCATATGATTCATAATCAAAAGAGTCCAAGAGTCGATCTTTATGGAGTTTAGAAATGTGTTTCTCATTTATGTGGCCTAATCTACAATGCCAAAGGTAAGTTAGATTTAACTCATTAGGTTTCATCCTTTTAGTATTAATGTTATAAATAGGCATTTCAAGATCAAGGACATATAGTCCATTATTCATTTGTGCAATAACATAGAATATATCATTCAAATAAATGGAGCAACAATTGTTCTTTATTATAAATGAAAAACCAAACTTGTCTAAACAAGAAACGGAAATAATATTCCTGCTAATTACAGGCACATAATAACAGTTCTCTAACTGAATTATTAAACCACTAGGTAAAGTCAATATATAAGTTCCCACGGCTAAAGCAGCAACCTTTGCTCCATTGCCAACTCATAGGTCAACTTCACCTTTTGCTAAATCTCTACTCCTTTTTAGCCCCTGCACATTGGTACAAATGTGAGAACCGCATCCAATATCTAATACCCATGATGCAGAAGTAGATAAATTAATTTCAATAACAAAAATACCTGAAGTTGAAGTCTCTACTTCATTCTTCTTATCTTCCAGGTACTTTGGACAGTTTCTCTTCTAGTGTCCGGTCTTACCGCAATGGAAGCAGGTGCCTTCCTTTGCTATGCCTCCACTAGGCTTCAAAGCAGAAGCAATGGGTTTGGGTTTGGCAACTTCCTTGCCTTTCCCTTTATCACCCTACTTAGTGGGTCTTTTGTTCTGTCTCTTTCCATTTTCGATCATCAAAATGGACTTCCCTTTTGACTTCAGATTCTGCTCAGCAGTTCTTAACATGGCTAGCAGTTCAAGAAGAGATTTGTCCATATCATTCATATTGAAATTAAGGACAAATTTACTGAATCTATCTGGCAACGATTGCAAGATCAAATCAGTCGCAAGTTCCTTTCCGAGGGGAAAACCCAACCTCTCAAGGTTCTCCACATACCCAATCATCTTGAGCACATGGGGACCTACAGGGGCTCGCTCATCTATCTTGCTTTGAAAAAGGGTTTTTGAAACTTCAAACCTTTTATGACTCGCTTGCTCTTGATAGAGCATCTTCAGGTGTTCGATCATATTGAACGCTGCCATGTTCTCATGTTGCTTTTGCAACTCTGAGTTCATAGTAGGTAGCATGAGGCAAGCAGTTTCATTGGCATCATCGACATGCTTCTTATAAGCATCTCTTTCTGCCTTAGGTGCAGAACTAGGAGGTTCCTCTTCAGGAACAGGTTTCTCCAAGACATACAGCTTTCTATCATGTTTGAGGATAATCCTCAGATTTCGGTGTCAATCCAGAAAATTTGTCCTAGACAATTTTTCCTTATCAAGGATTTATCGCAAAATGTTGTTAGAGGTGTTTGTTGTCATGGTAATCTACATGAAAATAATAAAAATATAAGTATCAATAACATATTTAGTTAGACCTTTAATTAAATATGCTCCCACTATTTTACTCAAAACAAATGACCCTCACCATTTGATTCGGAAAATCTCGTTGGAAGATTTTCTAGTGGGTCGAAACTAGGTTATTTAGGTAGGAACTCCTTCCAATTGTATCTAATACAACTCTCGAATATTTTAGTTGGGTGAATAACTCCTTATTCCAATCCATCACATGGATCATTCCAACTCTTGCTTCTAAACATATATAATCTTATTATAATTTGTTTAGTTAAGTTTGACCCATTATTTTAGCAATTTTATATTACAATTATCCCATCGCACCTTACTAATATAGAATATGCACCTCGCGTAGGCGAAACCTACATTATTCGATATTAGTCTTGATGAGTGCTAAAACTTGGAAAACATAAACTTAATATTTAATTTGAGGGAGTTTGCAGTTATTTTGATCTCACCGACTTATTTATCATATAAATCGTCTCTCAGATGCATCAACATACATTCACATGCATCAACATACATAATGAAACAGTTATGGCCCCTAGCGCAATTGTTCTCCCAAGCCAATGAGAGAACCTAAGCTAACCTAATAACGATCTAAGCTTCTCCAAGCAAGATCTTCAAGGTTGTCCTCCTTTGATATTGTATTCTTCTCTTTCTTCATAACATTACATTACATAAAAGAAACTCATTTTACATACGAGGGAGTGAGATGAGAAAAGAAGTTACATTAAGAGATTAAAAGAGAGGCATGACACGTAAGTCGTATTTTAAAATCCCAAAACAAAATAAAGGAAAACTAAGGCCATAACCGATCACCACAAGATAATAATAATAAACACATTATTATTATTAATTTAAATTCTGTTAATTAATTAAAACCAAATTAAATTTCGGCAACTGATCACACTACGCAGAGTCAGCCGGGGGTTCCGCTGCCCGGTCAGCGGACGGTGGTTCCGCTGACCGTTCAGCAGACGGGGGTCAAGGGGGAAGCGCCCCCTGCGGGGGTGCAGGGGCAGCGTCCCGATGCAAAATTTTAATGAACATTTCATTTGAAATCGACGTCGTTTTTCGCATCAACACTTGATACTTTAAAGCACAATTCTTGCACAGTCACAATCCTAATCACATAACTCTTTGACATCACAACCCTTGTGCCGTCATGAGCCCTAATGCACCAATTTCAGACCGTCAAACACACCTCGATTGTTAATTCAGTATGATTGATCAACATGTCATTGCTTCACCATACTAATGTCGGATCAAGAAGTAAATGACCATTGATCGCTCAAAGGAAAACAACCATTAAGTGTTTGAATGAACGAAACAGAAACAGTATATCATATATACTATATTTTGCATCAGGATTACTTATATCATATATATGACTTGATCGATCTCAATTGCGTAACCTATGGACGATCGATGTATCGCTGCTTCACCATACTAACATCGGATTCTGAAGCATAGTCAACATCAATCATCCAAATCGTACACACATGATGCCAAATTTAATTACTCGTTTATTCTTTGATTCATTCTGTCTTTTAATCGTATTAACACAGAAGATATAGAAAATAAACAGCTATCAGATGCATGGTTTCGTAAGTGGCTTTGATACCACTGAAGGAGAAGAGCGATCCAAAACGCAACAGAATTTTAAAAAATTCTTCTTTAGTGATCCTTACGAATGGGCATGATCAGTGATAGAATCGTTACCTCTTGTGGAGATTGAAACCTTTGATGATGATCTACGGAGCGATTACGAACATAAAATGGTGACAACGCCTTTACTCAGTCCACACGAACAGATTCCTTCAATCTCAGTGCTAGCTGCTACGAATGAAGGCTTTGAGTGTGAGAGGGAGAGAGGGAGAGAGAGAAAAACTAAATTCCAACTGCACAAATGCTTTTGCACACGGGTTCTATTTATAGAACCACTCTTGTGGGTTGCGAGATAAAAAGCCCACTTAAGTGTATGTGGCCCATATCTTATAATATGCCAAAATCACTTAAGTGCATGGTACCTTACCATATTTCGTATTCTACTTAAGTACACCGTACCTTACGATGTTCTACAATTCACTTAAGTGCAACGTACTTTACGGTGTTCCTTAATTACTCTATCTCTCATCAATCCATCCTTTTGTGTGTGACCATGTAGGTTTTCACGACATTGGCAATTATATTAAATCACGTATTTAACATAATAAATAGTGAGCGGTATCTAGCAACACATTACTGCTACCCAAGACACGAAAATGTCATGTGATCTGAAAAATCCTTTTGTGATAATACTTATGTGTACAATTACCCTTTTACTCTTATGTCTATATTGAACACAAGGCATAGACCGCGTCATCCTTGTCCAGTTCAATATTGGGCTCGTAGACATTTATCCTGTTATGCAGGATGGACAAATTCCATCTAGGTCACTCATGTCCCTCATCATTCTTCGTGGAGTACCCATCAACTGTCTTTATGGTCATCCAGTTACGGACAATGTTTGATCAACAATAAGACACTCGACTCTACATCTAGGGTACATAGTGGTTTCAGGTCAAAGGGTGGTATACACCATTATCACCATGAGAATAACTTATGACACTTAGCATAACATTCTATATAGTATTCTCATAGCGGGTCAATCCAGTATAAATATTACTCTCAATATTCATACTTATGTTTAAGACTTGATAACTCCTTATCCATGATCCATGAGATGTGATCATCAGTCTATATACATAATAGTCTTAATGCTTTAACGTTATCCCACTTCACAACAAAGCTCGATTACAGATACTTTAAGAATAACGTCCTTATGTGTAATGGGATCTCATGATTAAGTCACACTTGATACATTAAACGGACTAGCTATTCCGCGGACTTTATTAAACAAACATAATAAATAAAAAGCCTTTTATTATTAATAAATAATTCGATACGAGTACCAAAAGTATTGGCCTCTAGGGCTTACACCAACAGTTGTCGACTTTCTTCAATAAAATAGAGTTTCACCATATACCTTGCAAAGAGAATCAAATGGAGGATGCTCTAGATACTCTGTCTTCTATGTATAAAGTGAATCATTGGAATGACACACCCAGTATCACGATCATGCGTCTTGATAGACATGCTCACATGTTTGCAGCAGAAGAAGTCACAAATGATAAGCCTTGGTATCATGACATTAAGTGTTTCCTCCAGAATTAGGAGTACCCGCTTGGGGCATCCAACAAAGATAAGAAGACTTTGAGAAGATTGGCTGGAAATTTTGTTATGAATGAAGATGTGTTGTACAAGAGAAACTTTAACATGGTTTTGCTCAGATGCGTGGATAGACACGAAGCAGACATGTTAATGCAATAAGTTCATGAAGGATCCTTTGGTACTCACGCCAATGGACACGCAATGTCTAAAAAGATGTTAAGAGTAGGTTACTATTGGCTGACAATGGAATCTGATTGTTGTAAATGTTGGAGAATAGCCATCCAAGGCGCAGCGGAATTTAAAAATTTCTCCATTTAATGATCCTTACGAATGGGCATGATCAGTGATAGAATCGTTACCTCTTGTGGCGATTCAAACCTTTGGTGCAGATCTCTGATAATGATCAAAACCTTTGATACAGATCCACGGGGCGATCACGAACGTTGAACGATGACAACGTCTCTACTCAGTCCACACGAACGGATTCCTTCAATCGCAGTGCTAGCTGTTTGTGAATGAAGGCTTTGAGTGAGAGAAAGAGAGATACGAAATTCCAACTCTTTAGTTGTGTTGTATTCCCATACAAAGCTTCTGCACAAGAGCTCTATTTATAGAACCACTTGTGTGGGCTTCAAGCCAAAAAGCCCACTTAAGTGCATTTTGGCCTATATCTCATAATATGCCAAAATCACTTAAGTATTTGGTACCTTACCATATTTCGTATTCTGCTTAAGTACACCGTACCTTACGATGTTCCTTAATTATTCTATCTCTCATCAATCCGTCCTTTGTGTGTGACCCTATAGGTTTTCGCGGCGTTGGCAATTATATTAAATCACGCATTTAACATAATAAACAGTGAGCGGTATCTAGCAACACATCATTGCTACCCAAGTCACGAAAATGTCATGTGATCTGACAAAACCTCCTGTGATAATAATTATGTGTATAATTACCCCTTTTCCCTTATGTCTATATTGAACACAAGGTATAGACCGTGTCACCCTTGTCCAGTTCAATATTGGGCCCATAGACATTTATCCTGTTACGCAGGATTGGCAAATTCCATCTAGGACACTCATGTCCCTCAGCATGCTTCGTGGAGTACTCATCAACTGTCTTTATGGTCATCCAGTTACGGATAACGTTGGATCAGTAATAAAGCACTCAACTCTACATCTAGGATCCATAGTGGTTTCAGGTCGAAGAGTGGTATACACTATTATCACCATGAGAATAACTTATGACACTTTGCATAACTTTCTATATAGTATTCTCATAGCGGGTCAATCCGGTATAAATATTACTCCTAATATTCATACCTATGTTTAAGACTTGATAACTCTTTATCCATGATCCATGAGATGTGATCATCAGTCTACAAACATAATAGTCTTAATGCTTTAATGTTATCCCACTTCACATTAAAGCTCGACTACGGATACTTTAAGAATAGTGCCCTTATGTTTAATGTGTTCTCATGATTAAGTCACACTTAATACATTAAACAGACTATCTATTCTAGGGACTTTATTAATCAACCATAATAAAGAAAATGCCTTTTATTATTAATAAATAATTCGATACAAGTACCAAAAGTATTGGCCTCTAGGGCTTACACCAACAATCTCCCACTAGCACTAGAGCCAATCAGGCATACCCCGTATGCCCATTGATCTAGTATGGACATCATGCTTCTGCTGCGCAATAGGCTTTGTTAGTGGGTCAGTTATATTGTCTAGTGTAGGTACTTTACATATTTTCACATCTCCTTTATCTATTATCTCTCGAATGAGATGATAACGCCTAAGTATGTGTTTGGATCGTTGGTGAGATCTAGGCTCCTTAGCTTGTGCGATAACACCATTGTTATCATAATAGAGACCAATGGGATCCATAATGCTAGGGACTATGCCAAGTTTATTGATCCAAATAGCTTCCTTTGCTGCACTAAAGGCAGCAATATACTCAGCCTCAGTTGTAGAATCAGCAACTGCATCTTGCGTTGAACTTTTCAAGCTCACAGTGCCACCATTTAAGCAAAACACATAACCAGATTGAAATCATTCATATTAAAGCGTCTCAGCACTTTGTCTATGTACTCTGAATTAGGCCAAGCATTTCATGATCTATCTCTATAGATTCTGATAGGCTGCTTCACCCAGGTCCTTCATAGAAAAGTATTTCCCCAACCAAGCCTTTACTTGTTGCAGGGTAGGGATATCGATTCTAATGAGTAATATGTCATCTATATATAATACCAGGAATACGATCATGCTCCCACTAACCTTCTTGTAGACACAAGGCTCATCTTCGTTCTTGATGAATCCATACAACTTTATTGTTTCATCAAGGCGAAGATTCCATGAGTAGGTCACAGGCTCATCTTGATCCATGAGTAATACATCACCTTGATCAGATATCCATATATCTCAAGTAGGTGACGTATCCTGCCTGACCTACGCTGGTCTTGTTCTATTTGAGCAGGTTGCTCTTACACAACTACTTGTGTTTCCTGCTCTAATTCCTCCATAGGTGTATCGATACTTTGTGATTCTTGAATTTCTTCAAGTTCTACTTTCCTCCCACTGATTCCTTTGGAAATAAAATCCCTTTCTAGGAAAACTCAAGTTCGAGCGACAAACACTTTGCCCTCAGAAGGATTGTAGAAATAATATCCTCTTGTTTCTTTAGGATACCCCACAAGTAAGCTTTTGTCAGATTTGGGCTCAAGCTTAGTTGAAATTTGTCGTTTCACATAAACTTCGCAACCCCAAATCTTCATGTAAGACATATGTGGTCTCTTACCACTCCATATCTCATATGGTGTCTTCTCAACCTTTTGGATGGAACACGGTTAAGTGTGTAAGCTGATGTTAATGGTGTATGTCCTCAAAAGGAGTTTGGAAGATTGGTGTGACTCATCATGAATCGGACCATGTCCAACAGGGTTCGATTTCTTCTCTCAGATATACCCTTCCATTGGGATGTTCTAGGAGGAGTAAGTTGGGATAGGATCCCACACTCTTTCAGATGGTCATCAAACTCTAGGATTAAATACTCACCACTTCGATCTGATCGAAGAGTTTTAACATTATTACCTAGTTGGTTTTAACTCGTTAGGTTTCACCCTTTTGTATTAATGTTATTAATAGGCATTTCAAGATCAAGGACATATAGTCCATTGTTCATTTGTGCAGTAGCATAGAATATATCATTCAAATAAATTGAGCAACAATTGTTCTTTATTATAAATGAAAAACCAAACTTGTCCAAACAAGCAATGGAAATAATATTCCTGCTAATTGCAGGTACATAATAACAGTTCTCTAACTGAATTATTAAACCACTAGGTAAAGTCAATACAAAAGTTCCTACGGCTAAAGCAGCAACCTTTGCTCCATAGCCAACTCGTAGGTCGACTTCACCTTTTGCCAAATCTCTACTCCTTTTTAGTTCCTGCACATTTGTACAAATGTGAGAACCGCATCCAGTATCTAATACTCATGATGTAGAAGTAGATAAATTAATAACAAAAATACCTGAAGTTGAAGTCTCTACTCCATTCTTCTTATCTTCCAGGTATTTTGGGCAGTTCCTCTTCCAGTGTCCGGTCTTACCGCAATGGAAGCAGGTGCCTTCTTTTGCTATGCCTCCACTAGGCTTCAAAGCAGCAGTGGGTCTGGGATTGGCAACTTCCTTGCCCTTCCCCTTATCACTATGCTTAGTGGGCCTTTTGTTCTGTCTCTTTCCATTTCCGATCATCAGAATGGACTTCCCTTTTGACTTCAGATTCTGCTCGGCAGTTCTTAACATGGCGAGCAGTTCAGGAAGAGATTTGTCCATATCAATCATATTGAAATTTAGGACAAATTGACTGAAACTATCTGGCAACGACTGCAAGATCAAATCAGTTGCAAGTTCCTTTTCGAGGGGAAAACCCAATCTCTCAAGGTTTTCCACATACCCAATCATCTTGAGTACATGGGGACCTACAGGGGCTCCCTCAGCTAACTTGCTTTGAAAAAGGGATTTTGAAACTTCAAACCTCTCATGCCTTGCTTGCTCTTGATAGAGCAACTTCAGGTGTTCGATCATATCGAACGCTGACATGTTCTCATGTTGCTTTTGCAATTCTGAGTTCATGGTAGCCAGCATGAGACAAGCAGTTTCATTGGCATCATCGACATGCTTCTTATAAGCATCTCTTTCCGCCTTAGGTGCAAAACTAGGAGGTTCCTCTTCAGGGACAGGTGTCTCCAAGACATACAGCTTTTTATCATGTTTGAGGACAATCCTCAGGTTTCGGTGCCAATCCAGAAAATTTGTCCCAGACAATTTTTCCTTATCAAGGATTGATCGCAGGATGTTGTTAGAGGTGTTTGCTGTCATGGTAATCTACATAAGGATTAATGAAAATATAAGTATCATTGACATATTCAATTAGGCCTTTAATTAAACATGCTCCCACTATTTTACTCAAAACAAATGACCCTCATCATCTGATTCGGAAAATCCCGTTGGAAGATTTTCTAGTGGGTCGAGATCCATATTTCACTTCGTTCTAAGTCCGCGTAGGCGGATTACACAAAACTAGGTTATTTAGGTAGGAACTCCTTCCAATTGTATCTTATACAACTCTCGAAAATTACTGTTGGGTGAATAACTCCTTATTCCAATCCATCATATGGATTATTCCCAACTCTTGCTTCTAAACATATATATAGTCTTATTATAATTTGTTTAGTTAAGTTTGACCCATTGTTTTAACAGTTGGATATTACAATTATCCCATCGCACCTTACTAATATATAGATCATGCACCTCGCGTAGGCGAAACCTACATTATCCATTACTAGTCTTGATGAGTGTTAAAACTTGGAAAGCATAAACTTAATATTTAATTTTGAGGGAATTGCAATTTTCTGATCTCACCGGCTTGTTTATCATATAAACCGTCTCTCACATGCATCAACATACATTCACATGCATCAACATACATACATACATAATGAAACAGTTATGGCCCCTAGCGCAATTGTTCTCCCAAGCCAATGAGAGAACCTAAGCTAACCTATAACGATCTAAGCTTCTCCAAGCATGACCTTCAAGGTTGTTCCTTTGGCACTGACTTCTTTGCTTTCTTCATATCATTACATTACATGAAAGAAACTCGTTTTACATACGAGGGAGTGAGATGAGAAAAGAAGTTACATTTGGGAGATTAAGAGAGAGGCACGACACGCAGGTCGTATTTTAAAAACCCAAAATAAAACAAAGGAAAACTAAGGTCATAACCGATCACCACAAGACAATAATAAACACTTTATTATTATTATAATTAATTCCTTTAATTAATTAAAATCAAATTAAATTTCGACGATCGATCACATTACGCAGAGTTAGCCGGGGGTCCGCTGCCCGGACAGCGGACAGGGGTCAAGGGGGCAGCGCCCCTTGCGGGGTCGAAGGGGCAGCGCCCCTGCTCGAAAATTTTAATGAACAATTCATTTAAAATTGACGTCGTTTTCGTATCAACACTTGATACTTCAAAGCACTTTTTCTAGCCGAACCGGTGAATTTTTCCTTGCGTTAACCGGTTAACCATATGCGTTAACCGGTTAACACTGTTTGAAAACCTTTTGAAAATTCTTTTCTGCCTTGCGTTAACCGGTTAACCAAATGCGTTAACCGGTTAACACTGTTTGAAAATGTTTTGGAAAACTATTTTCTGCCTTGCGTTAACCGGTTAACACTGTTTGAAAATTTCAAAAATTTTATTTCGCATTCCGTTAACCGGTTAACCATATGCGTTAACCGGTTAACACTATTCCAAAAATTAAAAAAAATTATTTCGTATTACGTTAACCGGTTAACCATACGCGTTAACCGGTTAACACTGTTCGGAAAAGTGTTTAGGACGCACAACTCTTGTGCAATCAAACCCCAATCGCATAACTCTCTGACAACACAACCCTTGTGCCGTCACTAACCCTAATGCACCAATTTCAGACCGTCAAACACGTCTCGATTGTTAATTCAGTATGATTGATCAACACGTCATTGCTTCACCATACTAATGTCGGATCAAGAAGCAAACGACCATTGATCGCTCAAAGGAAAACAATCATCGAGGTTTTGAATGAACGAAACAAGAACATTATATCATATATAATGTATTTTGCATCAGGGTTACATATATCACATATATGTAACTTGATCGATCTCAATTTAACCTTTGATTCATTCTGTTTTAATCATATTATTACAGAACAAAAACAGCTATCAGATTCATGGTTTCGTAAGTGGCTCTGATACCACTGTTGGAGAATAGCCATCCAAGGCGCAGCGGAATTTAAAAATTTCTCCATTTAATGATCCTTACGAATGGGCATGATCAGTGATAGAATCGTTACCTCTTGTGGCGATTCAAACCTTTGGTGCAGATCTTTGATAATGATCAAAACCTTTGACACAGATCCACGGGGCGATCACGAACGTTGAACGATGACAACGTCTCTACTCAGTCCACACGAACGGATTCCTTCAATCGCAGTGCTAGCTGTTTGTGAATGAAGGCTTTGAGTGAGAGAAAGAGAGATACGAAATTCCAACTCTTCAGTTGTGTTGTATTCCCATACAAAGCTTCTGCACAAGAGCTCTATTTATAGAACCACTTGTGTGGGCTTCAAGCCAAAAAGCCCACTTAAGTGCATTTTGGCCTATATCTCATAATATGCCAAAATCACTTAAGTATTTGGTACCTTACCATATTTCGTATTCTGCTTAAGTACACCGTACCTTACGATGTTCCTTAATTATTCTATCTCTCATCAATCCGTCCTTTGTGTGTGACCCTATAGGTTTTCGCGGCGTTGGCAATTATATTAAATCACGCATTTAACATAATAAACAGTGAGCGGTATCTAGCAACACATCATTGCTACCTGTGACGGTGTATTCGTCGCTATATGATCTATCGATTAAATCATAAGCTATGAGATACATGAAATTTCGAGTCGCCACCGCACTTTTATTTATCCAAAGGATTGGCTAAAAAGCGAACAAAAGCCTAAGAAGTTTTACACGTAGAAAACTAATAAAAAGATCAGAGAGTCTGGGTAAGGGGTAAATTACGCAATGGGAAGGTGTTAGGCACCCACTACGTCCTAGGTACTCCTAGGGAGCCCTTTTCACACTTGTTATGCTAAATTGTTATTTATTTTGACAAAAATATTGTGCAAACATGATTGGGATGATGGGAAAAGAATATACATTTTAATTATTATTGGGTTCGAACGGATGAACCCGTTGCCTACGTACCTTCCATCAAAGGTAAGGATCAGAACGCCGTAGTTCGGCTAAAAGATTTCCAAAAGTTGGTGGATTCAGTTTTAAACACAAGCACTGAGGCTTTTCATTATCAATGGGAGAACACTCGACCAAGAACAACATCCACCATGCGAGGATAGCTTCGACGTACTAGAGGGGTTAGCCCTGTTTGAAGTACGGAAGTCTTACTGTCGACTCACTAAGGATAGGCAAGATTTACATCAACCACAATGATAATTGAAACCTATGGCTAATGTGAAAAGATTAACAATGGACAGAGCCAAAACAAGTGAATGAGTGAAGTTAATTGATTGTGATTATGAAAAGTGAAGTCAGAGTATGATTAAGATTGATTCGAAGGAAGTATTATGAAAATGAAGTTTTGAAAAAAGTCAAGGACTCGGGGTCCAGGTTTTTAGTTAGAAAAACATGAAGAAGTTTGCACAACACTTATGTCAAGTTTGAAAGGTATAGTGTGAAAAGGTTTAGGACATAATGAATGATGAATGGATGAGGATGGATAGTAAAACTTCTTAGAAGGTTCACTTCTTGAAATCATATGGGAGATGATTCAAGTGTGTCCTTTGGAATAGAAATAAGCAATAACAATCAAACAAAGCAAAAAGCGGATATCGGATGCCAATCAATGGTCTTATACCAATCTCCTAAAACAAAACGGGATATCAGAAGCCACTCAATGGTCTTACACTAATCTCCACAGGAAAAGAAATAAAAGCGGATACCGGATACCAATAGATGGATTTACACCAGTCTCCTAAAACAAAACAGGATATCAGATGCCACTCAATGGTCTTACACCAATCTCCTCAAAAGAAAAACAAAGATGAAATATGGAAGTCAACTGCCAATCTATCTGGACTTAGGTTAACTCCACAGTATGGTCCTAGGAAATCCAATGCCACATTACAGGGACTTACAATGGATCCTCACATACAGGAACAAAAGCAACAACATGATCACAGGTATGCAAATGCCAACTTGCTGGGACTTACAGTTGCAACCTCACATAAACAGAGGAAGCAAAACATGAATGTCAGATGCCAATCTGTCTGGACTTACTCTAACATACACAGTATGATCCTAGGATAACAAACGCCAACTTGCAGGGACTTACAGTTGTATCCTCACATACAAATAAACAAAGCAATGAGCAGAGATAAGATGAGTGGCCAAAGTGATGGTCTTATACTCACTTCCATGTCATAGGAGCAAATGCCAAAGCAATGGACTTACAATTGTCCTCCATGGGCAAACAACAATAATAAAAGCCACACAGACAAATGATATGATCATGCACTAATGGCAATTGATGATGATGATAAATGCATAGCATACAGGCAAGCAAGTGCACATGAAGCAATCAATCAATCAATGAATATCAAACAGCACACTCTATAGCCAAACAATGGGGGCTCACACAAGAGGGTCTGACTTTGAAAGTCCACTGTAATAGGTGAAGGGTCGCTCTTAACCTGGCCATTGAGGGGCTCAGGTGAAGCAGATGAATAGGAGATGAGGGGTGTGCCTCATTGCTTCTATCTCAGATCAGAGAGAGCATCAAAGAAAGTGTGGGAGTTCAGAAAGTAGGAACTCTCTCCACATTATTGACTCGATTAGATCTTGGGTATTTATCTCATTGCTTCAACCATGTAATGGGAGCAAAGAGAGGACACACTGAATAGTGGGGGATAGATTGCTTATCCCTACCTTCCACCAATTGCCTTTCTTGAAGGACTTTTCCTGCTTGGGACAAATATAAACACACACAAGCATTGCCTCTTAAGGAGGACTTCAGACAGTTTGCCCGGTCAAATAACAGACCGGGTCTCCAGACTACATGAAGAAGAAGTATTTATACCTCAAAGCAAATGCTAAAAAGCAAAGCAAGCAATCAAGTTCAAAGAACTTAGGCAACTAAAGCACCTGAAAAAGTCAAACTTATTAGCAAACAGCTCAACAGTCAAAATCAAAAGCAAATGGATAAACAAAAGTCAACCACAGAGGGACCAATTGTGCAAGGCACAAAGACTCAAGCATATGAGTCATCTACAAAACAAAGGTTAGCACATTTAACAATCAAACTAAAACACATTTGAATGATCCTCAAGGCATTGGTGCTTAACCTGAAACAGATGAACTCAACATAAGCTTAGAAGACCACTAGGACTAGCCTAGGGTCAAAGATGAAAGAAAAAGTCAAGGCAGCAAGGAAAAGTCAACCCAAACCAAGTCTAAACATTCAAGAAGCATTCTCAATTGGATTCATAATAAAATCATGCATCATGGTCATTTCATATGCAAAAGGATGCAAAGCATGGCAAGAGAAGCATACAAAAGTCAACAGCAAAGACTTCATTCAAAAGTCAACTCAAACAATCTCAAAAATTATGAAATAAATCACACTCAATCCTAACATCTAACATAGCAAGCATGTCAAATTTCAATGCATTTGGATGAGAGGAAGGCAGTCAAGTAAAATCATGAATTCAAACCAAGTTCAAGTAAGCATGGTGAAAGTCAACAAGCATGGGTCAACTTCAAAAAATCATATCAATTTGAAAACAGAAGAGAAATGAATGAGGTTAACACCATTGCAAAGCTTGAGATGTCTAGTTATCACATATGAAATTTCATGATCATACAATAAGATTTGAGAATTTCACAAAAGATTTGGCAAGGCATAGCACAAAAAGTCAACAAATGACCAAGTATGGAAGAAAATTCTCAATCAAATGGAAAACAGCAAGATTAATTCCAAGAAAATTCATACACAAACTAGACATGTGATATATGATTCATGCAAAATTTCAAGTGATTTGGATAAGAGGAAGCATGTGAACAAAAATTGGGAAAATGCATGATCATGGTATAGCACCAAATGTAACACATAACTTCAGAAAATCATAACTCTCAATCCACAAATGATAAATGCACAAACTTTATATGGAAATGAAGGTCAATGTGTCTAGTTTCACCACAAAAAATTTCAAGCTCATAGGATATGACATGAGTATTTCACATTTGAAATGGCAAAGGGTATCATTTTGGCATACATGTCAAGAAAATAATTGTCAATTAAAAACCAACCAATGGAAAATTAATTAAAATTCACAATTAAATTCTAGACTCATTTGTGAACATGTGTAAAAAATTTCATAATTTTTGGATGAAAATTGAATTAAAAAAGAATTGTTTAAGTTGAGTGAAATAATGGATGCAATATGAACAAAAGGCATGGCAAATGGGGTCAACATGGTCAACGCAGTGGCAGTCTTGTAATTCTGAGTTCACTAATTTAAGCTGTGCGTTTTGATGAGGGAAAACGAAATGTTCCCATTGGCTCTCAGCCAATGGAACAGTGTAATGCGCCAATGAGCTCAAAATTCTGGTTTTTTCACATAAACCCTTAGGGTTTCTAACAGCAGCCAAAGCATTGCTCAATGTTATCATCATCATGAAACAAAACAAACAACAGCATAGCATTGGTATCATGTTCAGCTTCAACAATCAATCAAAACCAACAGCAACATGTAGCAAGCATCGAATCATGAACAACAACATCAAGCAGACAACATGGCATTGGCAAACAGCATCATGCAACATTGAACAACCACCACCAAACACGACAAACACAATGCAATGGATTTTCTGAGCATATTCAAAGCAACAGCAGGGCATGTTTGTCATTATCATGTAATCATCATAAGCAACAACAAGCAAACAGCATGGTGCAGCAACAGTATGTTCATGCAATATCCAAAACAGCCAATAAACCAAACACAACAAGCACAATTCAATGTGGATCTTTTCTGGGCAGGCTCGATAGAGTTCATGTGCAACAGGGCATCACCTTCATGTTCATACTCATTGACATCAAAAACGAATTTCCACAAAATTTCACAGAAACATGGGAGTGAATCATAACATAAACAACAGCCAAACATATGCAGCACATCCAATATCTTCTGAGTCTGAAAATCTCTAGGATTCTAGCGGCAACAGGGTGATTTCATAAATCGAATTTCAAACAGCATGGCAAACTTCATCATGGCAGCACATGTTTATCACAACAGCATACACATATGTGACAAATAGCAACCAAAACAACATGGATTGGAGTTCTGGAAAAAACATGAGGGTTTATCACAACAGCAGGGCATAGCATCATGTTCATCCACCATCATATCAAACAGAACAAACAAAAGCAACAACATGTTTCATGGATTTTTCTGGTGCAGGGTAATGTTTAACAGTAGCAGTATCAATTCATTATCAGTTACAGCATAACTAACAGCACAGCAATAACAATATGCTCATACAAATACAAGCAACAACAGCCAATGAACTTCACAATTTTCTGGATTCTCATGCAGACCTTAGGGTTTAACCAACAGCAAAATGAGCTTCAACATACAAGCAACAGTCATGCGCAAACAAACACATCCAGCAGCAATAATCCAACAAGCCATGCAACAACTATCATCATTTAACATCAACCAACAACAAAACAACATTTAACCCTGTGGAAATCTGGACAGAATTAAGGTTTTAATGCAACAGTATTCATCAAGTTCATGCAACATCATCATGAATCAACATGCTCAAAAAAATGAAACCAAGCATGCCAATAGCTTCATCAAGCATCAAACAACAGGAATGTGGTATCATATTTCATTAACTCATCATGTCCAAGCCAAGTCGAAGAAAAATGCATTTACACATGAAAATGAAAGTTCAGATTTAACACGATATAGTCAACCATTTCAAGCAAACTAACATCCATTAGAATCAGCATCAAGTGAACTATCTAAAGCATATCATGGCATGGTAAAAGGAGGAGGTCGATTCACTTACTTATTTTGGAAGAAAATGTGAAACAGTGGTTGTTTGTGTGCTGCAGCTTGAAACAGGTGATGCTAACAGTCGATGTTAATGTGTGCTTGCAGAAACCTAGCTCAGTGATGCTTAGAACTCTTCCAATCTTGATTCACCATGGATGTGACTTTGTGTAGCAGCAGCAGGCAAAGGCATTACAGCTAAGAAACAGGATTTCAAATCATCTCAAGATTGTTGTAAGATGATGGAAATACCAAGGGTGCTCGAGGGTTTTTTGAGAGTTGATCAGAATTCTGCTATTTTGTGAAAATGGAGAATGAGAGGAGAGAGTGTTTTTTTGGTTGGTGGCTGCTGTCTAGGGTTTTACAAATGTCAGAAAAATGCAGCTTATATTGTCTGTTTACCATCCTTTTAGTGAGTGCTAAACTGGTTTAGGCTAAATAATCCCATTTGCAATTTTTGCTAATTATGCATAAGTGAAGTGGAGGTGTGTAATGCTGTACGAGTGGGCCAACAAACATGCTGCACAAACTAGGCAAAATGCTATTTTGGGTTGTACATATGAAATGCTGTACTGGTTTTGCTTTTTGAAGCTTCTTGCCAATTTTCAAGTTTTAGCATTTGGTCCAAAAATGATGGCATAAGGGTGAAATGAACATGGTTTAGGAATTGGAACAAGTCACAAATATCATTTAGAACATTTCCCAATTGGCAAAATCAAGAAAAAGTCAAAGGATCAAAAAGTCAACTTTGAGTCAAACTTTGATTTTAAATGTAAAAGGTCCAAAAATGCCATTTTGAATGGTAAGGTTTTAGGTCATGAAATTTATATTTTTGGAAAGAGGATGAAAAATGTGGTTTGTAGGAAAAAACCCCACCAAATTTGGCCTTATGGTTTGAGAGATATGGCTTGTTGAAGTTCAAAAATTGGTGAAAATGATTTGATCATATCTTGACAACCACACATGGGATTTTGATGTTCTTGGACTTTTTGAAAATGGGAAGACAAGATCTTCAACTTTCATGTTGGGCAAAAATTCATTTGAAGCTTGTATCATGATGTAAGTTTAAGATCAAGAAGTTTCCATTTTTGGCAGTTGAAATTACAGGTCCACTTTCTATTTCTGGAAAATTTTCTGTTTGACTTGATTTTCTTCCATGATGAGGTTGAACATGATAGATGAGGCTTATACAAGCATGAATGAGCTCCTTCAAATCAATTCTATCCATCAAATCCTTGATTAAATCCACAGTTGACCAAGTTTGACTTTTCTAGGGTTTTGGATGATTGGACCACTTCTGATGATTTCAAAACCCTAATTCCTTGAGAACTTGACTTCAAATGATGTCCCAAGACATATGAACCTTTGATTATTGATCATGGTGCCCAAATTCTGCAAGAATGGCCACCATCCATTGCTTTGACTGACTGTGACTGACTTTGACCTAATTGCTGATTATTGCTTCAACTGCAAGCAACAAGGTTAGACTGACAATATTTTTGTACTTTTTGGTTAATAAACATATGAAAATCAAGAATATACAAATGCAAAGTATGCTTGGTGATCAAGAAATAAACCACAAGGCAATCTACCCACTAGGAGGGAAGCTAAGGCATGCAATGATCCTTGAGGCCATGATATGAATGATATGGGCCATGAGGGATCTTAGGGCCCAAAATTGGGGTCTTACAGATGCCCCTATTTAAGGTCATTCTAGCCGGAGAAGTGAAGTTTAGAAATCTTCATCTCGACGCGGTAGAATGGACTTAAATAACAGTAATGCGACAAATTTTGGTCCCTAAGAGACCTCATGATGCGAATGTATGTATGCAAAAGACACAAGTTCTGTGGGGAATATGATTCGCACAGAAGAAAAGACGATCCATCGGAGTAATACACTCACCAGGAACAGAGACTCTAACAAGACTCTATGGGGATAATAAAAGAAAAAGAAATGTGTGAACGATACACGACTCCAAACTGGGGAAGATAAAACTGACATAACGTGAACAAGACACGACTCTGATTAGAAAAACGGAAAACAGACTGGAGAACTCACTGGGGAGTGAAGGACTCATACTGGGGAACAGATTTCCAAAGGAAAATAAATCCATTGGAGAGACACAAGCTGACTCCTGAGGAGAAGCAAAAGAAAACTCCACTGGGGAAGGCAACAAAGAAAATGAGATGTTACCAGGCATACGGGTAACAAACTCAGGAAGGAACACCAAGGATACCGGGTTGTAGGTATGTAACAGGTGACCGACCAAAGACGTGAATTGGTGTGTGTTCCAAAACACTCATCATCCTGAAGAGAGCGAAAGCAAACTTGTTTATAGGATGGCTATTTGATTCTGTAAAGAATGCAAATCTTACTCTGAGGGGAAAGCAACAAAGAATTGACCCAAGAGTGAACGAGACATATTATTCATTACCGGCAGACCGTGAATAATATACTCAAAAAGGAAAATTATCCTGAACCGGTTATTGGGTTGTTTAAGGATAAAATCCGAAGACGTGAATTGGTTTGTGTTCCAAAACACTCATCATCCAAAACGCAAACTGGTTAAAGGATGGCCAAAAAACGTGAATTGGTGTGTGTTCCAAAACACTCATCATCCGAAAGAAAGCTAGAACAGCAGACTTGTTTAAAGGATGGACAAAAAACGTGAATTGGTGTGTGTTCCAAAACACTCATCATCCGAAAGAAAGCTAGAAAAGCAAACTTGTTTAAAGGAAGGACAAAAAAAACGTGAATTGGTGTGTGTTCCAAGACACTCATCATCCGAAAGAAAGCTAGAACAGCAGACTTGTTTAAAGGATGGACAAAAAAGCGTGAATTGGTGTGTGTTCCAAAACACTCATCACCCGAAAGAAAGCTAGAACAGCAGACTTGTTTAAAGGATGGTCAAAAAACGTGAATTGGTGTGTGTTCCAAGACACTCATCATCCGAAAGAAAGCTAGAACAGCAGACTTGTTTAAAGGATGGACAAAAAAGCGTGAATTGGTGTGTGTTCCAAAACACTCATCATCCGAAAGAAAGCTAGAACAGCAGACTTGTTTAAAGGATGGACAAAAAACGTGAATTGGTGTGTGTTCCAAAACACTCATCACCCTGAAGAAAGCTAGAACAGCAGACTTATTAAAAGGATGGACAAAAAAACGTGAATTGGTGTGTGTTCCAAAACACTCATCATCCGAAAGAAAGCTAGAACAGCAGACTTGTTTAAAGGATGGACAAAAAAGCGTGAATTGGTGTGTGTTCCAAAACACTCATCATCCAAAACGCAAACTGGTTAAAGGATGGGCAAAAAAACGTGAATTGGTGTGTGTTCCAAAACACTCATCATCCGAAAGAAAGCTAGAACAGCAGACTTGTTTAAAGGATGGACAAAAAACGTGAATTGGTGTGTGTTCCAAAACACTCATCACCCTGAACGCCAACTGGCTAAAGGATGGATATTCGATTCTACAGAGAATACGAATCTTGCTCAGCTGGGGAAAATCAACAAAGGATTCCAACTAAAGAGCGCATGAGACATATTATTCATTACCGGCAGACCGTGAATAATATACTCGTATGGAAGATTATCCGAACCGGCTACTGGGTTGTTTAAGGATAAAAATCCGAAAAGAAAGGCATCGAGATACCAGAATAGGTATATAATGATAACCAATCAAAAGGGAGCAACAGACATTACCAACAAAAGGGTAAATGAAAGGCGATCTGCTGAGGATAAATTGCAAGCATCCGGCAATTATCCACAGGGACGAGTTGGGGATGCATTGGTATACAACCAATGATCCGGGGAACAAATCACTAGCATACGGTGAAAAGACCCGCTGGGGATAAAATTGCTAGCATACGGCAATTATCCACAAAAGACTTGCTAAGGATATAAGTGCTAATCTGAGCAACTTATACAAGCAAAGGAAAATCAACATCAAAGACTAGATGAAGATAACCACAAAATTAGGGTTTACATCTACCGAATACTGGGTAGAAGACCAAAAACTCCGCGTGGGGATAGCACAAATCACAAATCCGCACGGGAAACCAAAATAGGGTTATAACAAACCACAAACTGCTGAAAAGCAGGAAAATATAAGGGTTTTACAACTACCGGGTAGTAGGTAGAAAACCAAAAACTCTGGCTGGAGAATAAAAGGTGTATAACCACAAATTCTGTTAAGAAAGCCAGGAAAAGTAGGACTTACAACTGCTGGTTTGTAGGCAGAGGCCCAAAAACATTCCGCTGGGGAACAACCCACTGGGAAACACAAGACATTTGACAAATAGCCAATTCGGGCATGATCCGAAAAGACGGACTGAATCAAGACACGTCCTAATGAGGATGTAACTCAAATAGGAAAATCCATCCCAATATATGTGTTGGGAGGAAACGGAAGAAACCGTCATCCACGAGGGTATATCTCGGTGGGGAACTGCAGAAGGAAGGACAAACACATTTTCTGCTTATGGGGCTGACTCTATATGGAGAGATTTTAAACACCCGACATCTGCTTGGAGAGATCTGTAAAGAGATCTGTATCACCATAGCAGGAGACACGACAAACAAAAGATATATGGCAAGAAATGCAACATGAATATCTGAATGTTTATGAATATGCATGAATATGCGTGATTTATGTTTGATGAATGCTGACAAAACAGACAATTCTAACACAAACAGGTTCAGGAACCAAACGTCCGGTATTATACTTCCAGGGGAAAAACCAGCTGGAGAGCCAATCTGCGGAGATCTATATGCTGTAAAGCAAAGATCTGCAAGTACTGCGGAAGACGCAGAGAATCAGAGATATCAGGGAATAACCCAATCAGGGTACAGAAAGTCGCAACGGGCGAAACAGCCACCAAGACGAATCTGTAGGGGAACAAGAGAAATCCCAAAGGTATCGGCAGGGGATCCCAGTGTCAACTGAGAAACAAAGGGTGCGTTGCACAAGCACGAACTGCTGCTGTAGAAGCAAATCCACACAACTCCACTGGGGGAATAACCCACTGAGGGAGAATAATATCATCCAAATAGAATCTAACTGCATAAGCAACTCTACTGGGGAAAACTGTCGGCTACTCTCTTGGGAACAAACCACTGAGGGAGGACAGATCAAACAAGTAGATTCTGCAACGAATCACTCCACTTGGGGAGAATACACAGCAAACTGATCACGACGAGTAGATTCTGCAAAACAAGCCACTCTACTGAGGATCACAAACAGTCAGGAAATCGATCCGTTCACTGGAGGCTGGAGCCATCATCCGACCATACTGGGGATTGAAGGAGTAATCAACGGGCAAAACTGCCACAGCAAACATCCTACAGACTATGCTGAGGAAAAGATGGTTGCAAAACCGGGATGCCAACCCAATCAACCACAGAGTAGGAAAATAAATCCTGCTCTGCTGAAGAGAATAACTCTGATGGAGAGACGGCAACAATTTCCGCAGACGACTTCGCCGGGGAAAAAGGGTAAAGTACCGGATATCAAACCACTGACTTACCGAGTCTTCAAAGAGAAAGCGAACATGCTGAGGAAACAGACAAATCCTGCTGGCACACTGCATGGGGAAAAGCGGTAACAACTCCTCTTGCAACCCTGGTGGGGATGTTAATAACAGCTCTACTCGCGACTCCGAGGGGAGTATCAATCAAACAGCTATACTCATGACTGCGCTGAGGAGACAAATAAAGTCTGGGGCATACGACCCACTGGAGAAAGTGACGGGGCACCAAGGTGATAAACCATCAACCACCGAAACTTCTACAAGAAAAACACCCATGCTAGGGGAAAACTGCTGCTGGAGAAAACGAAGTCTTCAACAACATATCACTTGCGACTGTACTGGGGAACAACCCCAACAACAACTTTGTTTGAGGAACAACCCCAACAAAGATCTGGAGAAAGAAGATACCACCAAACCAGGAATATGAACGAATGTCTTACCTGTTGGAAATCATGCCACCCTCGGGAGAGCACTGAGATATTCTTGAGTATCCTTTCAATCTTGTGAATGTTCACTTTGTTTAAAACAAAAATTTTGAAAAAATTGATTTGTTTAAAACAATGACATTTTATCAATTTAAAACATGCAAAACATTTGTTGAATTGAAACAAATAAGAGTGCAAATAATTGGATAAAAAGCTCAAATTGATTTGATGGGATGGTAGTCTGCAAATGGCAAGACTCCATAGATCTGTACAAATTTGAAATCAGTGATATATATTGGAAGAGGGCTACATTGAACATAATGATCCTTTCTCTACCAATTTGAATCTCGATGTATCCGAAGCTTCGGTTGACGACGAATCGAGAATCTTCTGACGAAATGACGACTGATGAACCAGAAAGTCTTGTCAGGATGCAGTTACTTGCCAAATCCCTAATTTTTGCCTAGATTGCCCCAGAGTGAGGTACTCAATCTAGCGGGATGCAAACATATTCTTTTTTCAAGTCTCTAATTTTTGCCTGGATTACCCTTGCGGGTTCTCCACCGAGACGCTCATTTTTGCCTAAGCCGCCCTTTCGGGTTTTCAACTTAGCGAGCTATTCTGTTTTTTCATTCTTTTCATTTGCATATACTTTTTTTTCTAGGCAAAGTATCTCTTGACTGCATCTGAATTCACAGGGCGAATGAAATCCTCCCCATCCATTGTTGTAAGCATCAAAGCTCCGCCTGAAAAGGCTCTCTTAACAACATATGGACCCTCGTAGTTTGGAGTCCACTTGCCCCTGGAATCGGGCGCGAAAGACAAAACTTTCTTGAGCACAAGGTCACCTTCTCGGAACACACGAGGCTTGACCTTCTTGTCGAATGCTTTCTTCATTCTCTGCTGATATAACTGACCATGGCACATGGCAGTTAATCGTTTCTCTTCAATCAAATTCAACTGGTCATAACGACTCTGAATCCATTCAGCATCAGTCAACTAGGGACTTGAGGGTATAATTTTTCTTTTTTTCTTTTGAAAAGATTTGAAAAAAATTTCCTGATTTTTGATTTTTCTTTCTTTCTCACCCTCTTTTTTTTTTTTTTTTTTTTTTTTTTTTTTTTTTAATTTGATTGCATTTGCAATGCCCCAGTTTGACTGATTTGCTGATTCTCATGATACAGCTGAATGAGCTTCTTTTGTGCTCAAGAAGGTGGGTAATCTCATCAGGAATCCCCTTCAACATCATCTTCCTCTGCCTCAGATACAAGGACTTCAAGATTGGGAGATGGCGTTGGATCATTATGTTCAATGGGTTTAGAAATCCCTGCATAATGATTCTGGATGATGAAAAGCTTTTGATATTTAAACAAGCAAATCATTTATGCAGATGAAAAAGCTGTTTTCTTGTTTTTCAGGGTTTTTTGTGATCACTGATTTCATGCAAAAGCAAAAAGTGAAAACAAAAGAAAAACAAATGTTTGACAATGCATTAATTGAATGAAAACATCATTGTATTAAATGCTGCCAACAATGTCATCACTTCTCCTTTTGGCATGGGAGAAGGGTTTTAAACAAAATGAACGAATCACGCTGACTTATGAATGACCGTAGGAACATCCACAGCGACCCGATTGTGGCAGACACCACCAGGTATGATGAAATTGTTCAGACCTTCTGCATCCTCTTCAAAGATAGCAGCCTCTTTAGGTTGATCAGTATGGATGAATCATTCACTCTTGAACAAACCTTACTCATTACATGCCCCAGAACAGTAGCCAATGCCAGCCCGGGATCGATTAACCAGGAATAAATCCATCAACAGGAATAAATCCATCAACAGGAATAAATCCATCAACAGCACTAAGGCTGACAAAATCCTCCTCGGAGTCCACAATTCTCTTGCTCAGGATGATCCATCAATCTGGCAGAGTTGGCTCTGGTATAATACCGGCAAAGTGCGTCTTCAAAATAAATGAAGATCGCAGGGTCAGACCACAGGACGGGAGACCGGAACGAAACACCTGCTTATGCAAATGATGCATGAAGTGTTTATGCATATGCTTGTTTTTTATTTCAAAGGAACCCGAGGGTTTTATTTGCAAACTTTGAAATTTTTAAGCATTTTGATTATACGAGAATATCTCATCGGATATATCAGGTGAAAAAATTTTCCCGGTTTTTTCATGTTTTGAAATTTTTTGCAAATAAACTCCTTTGAGTTCCTTGAAAATTTTCTGTTTTCTGATGATATGGATGCGGATGAATGCGTGAATGCATGAATGCAACAATCACACTCAAGGATCAAGCAAAGCACACCAAACAAAGGTCGTGGGAAAGCTCTATGTATCCCTAATATCAATCATCCATTTTGGTGGATTTAGGTTTTCACCCTATCGACACCCAAGTTCCATTGATATTAACGGTACATGAACCGGTTCCAACATTCTTAATATCAACCAGCCGCTTTGGTGGATTTTAGGTTTTACACCTGATCCGGGATCCATTGATATTAACAATGTTTGAACGACTCAACCACGAATCACGGGTTTGTTGAGAGTCACGAGCATGGAGTCTCGGTTAAGAACCACCCAAAGGGAGTGTACTAGGGTTTAAACCTGCCAGACATGTTCTATCAGAGGTTCCCATAGTCATCGTTCCATCTTTCGAATATTATCGGAGGAACGAATACTCGTATTCCAAGAATATTCTCAAGAGAAACTCTTATGAGTGTAGTATCGCGTAACAATCGTATCAGAACTGACATCTGAACGACCTCCGCACTACGGTCCTAAAAATAGGCCAAGATGGGTTTGGTAAACTAAGGTCCTTGGCTTCTGCGGAACATGATTGAAAGAATAACGCCTAACCACAAATAACTTGTGTGACATTATTAGTTCAACATGACCTCCACCAAGTGAATGGGCTCGCAAGTCAACTGGCTAAGGACTACTCCACACCAGTCGACAAGACTATGCCATTCTCCTATCCTAGAGTGCACTCGAGTTCGGGTATAGAACTCATCTCACAGATCACCAAAGCAAACAGCAAATGTATATCAAGCAATTCACACATTACAATCAATACAGTGATCCCAAATTGTACAAAAATATGTCAAGTGACAAATAATAACAATATAGCACAACAAGGGTGAAAAGTAGGCAATACAACCAGAGATTCTGGGTTCGATCCCCAGCAGAGTCGCCACTTTTCTGTGACGGTGTATTCGTCGCTATATGATCTATCGATTAAATCATAAGCTATGAGATACATGAAATTTCGAGTCGCCACCGCACTTTTATTTATCCAAAGGATTGGCTAAAAAGCGAACAAAAGCCTAAGAAGTTTTACACGTAGAAAACTAATAAAAAGATCAGAGAGTCTGGGTAAGGGGTAAATTACGCAATGGGAAGGTGTTAGGCACCCACTACATCCTAGGTACTCCTAGGGAGCCCTTTTCACACTTGTTATGCTAAATTGTTATTTATTTTGACAAAAATATTGTGCAAACATGATTGGGATGATGGGAAAAGAATATACATTTTAATTATTATTGGGTTCGAACGGATGAACCCGTTGCCTACGTACCTTCCATCAAAGGTAAGGATCAGAACGCCGTAGTTCGGCTAAAAGATTTCCAAAAGTTGGTGGATTCAGTTTTAAACACAAGCACTGAGGCTTTTCATTATCAATGGGAGAACACTCGACCAAGAACAACATCCACCATGCGAGGATAGCTTCGACGTACTAGAGGGGTTAGCCCTGTTTGAAGTACGGAAGTCTTACTGTCGACTCACTAAGGATAGGCAAGATTTACATCAACCACAATGATAATTGAAACCTATGGCTAATGTGAAAAGATTAACAATGGACAGAGCCAAAACAAGTGAATGAGTGAAGTTAATTGATTGTGATTATGAAAAGTGAAGTCAGAGTATGATTAAGATTGATTCGAAGGAAGTATTATGAAAATGAAGTTTTGAAAAAAGTCAAGGACTCGGGGTCCAGGTTTTTAGTTAGAAAAACATGAAGAAGTTTGCACAACACTTATGTCAAGTTTGAAAGGTATAGTGTGAAAAGGTTTAGGACATAATGAATGATGAATGGATGAGGATGGATAGTAAAACTTCTTAGAAGGTTCACTTCTTGAAATCATATGGGAGATGATTCAAGTGTGTCCTTTGGAATAGAAATAAGCAATAACAATCAAACAAAGCAAAAAGCGGATATCGGATGCCAATCAATGGTCTTATACCAATCTCCTAAAACAAAACGGGATATCAGAAGCCACTCAATGGTCTTACACTAATCTCCACAGGAAAAGAAATAAAAGCGGATACCGGATACCAATAGATGGATTTACACCAGTCTCCTAAAACAAAACAGGATATCAGATGCCACTCAATGGTCTTACACCAATCTCCTCAAAAGAAAAACAAAGATGAAATATGGAAGTCAACTGCCAATCTATCTGGACTTAGGTTAACTCCACAGTATGGTCCTAGGAAATCCAATGCCACATTACAGGGACTTACAATGGATCCTCACATACAGGAACAAAAGCAACAACATGATCACAGGTATGCAAATGCCAACTTGCTGGGACTTACAGTTGCAACCTCACATAAACAGAGGAAGCAAAACATGAATGTCAGATGCCAATCTGTCTGGACTTACTCTAACATACACAGTATGATCCTAGGATAACAAACGCCAACTTGCAGGGACTTACAGTTGTATCCTCACATACAAATAAACAAAGCAATGAGCAGAGATAAGATGAGTGGCCAAAGTGATGGTCTTATACTCACTTCCATGTCATAGGAGCAAATGCCAAAGCAATGGACTTACAATTGTCCTCCATGGGCAAACAACAATAATAAAAGCCACACAGACAAATGATATGATCATGCACTAATGGCAATTGATGATGATGATAAATGCATAGCATACAGGCAAGCAAGTGCACATGAAGCAATCAATCAATCAATGAATATCAAACAGCACACTCTATAGCCAAACAATGGGGGCTCACACAAGAGGGTCTGACTTTGAAAGTCCACTGTAATAGGTGAAGGGTCGCTCTTAACCTGGCCATTGAGGGGCTCAGGTGAAGCAGATGAATAGGAGATGAGGGGTGTGCCTCATTGCTTCTATCTCAGATCAGAGAGAGCATCAAAGAAAGTGTGGGAGTTCAGAAAGTAGGAACTCTCTCCACATTATTGACTCGATTAGATCTTGGGTATTTATCTCATTGCTTCAACCATGTAATGGGAGCAAAGAGAGGACACACTGAATAGTGGGGGATAGATTGCTTATCCCTACCTTCCACCAATTGCCTTTCTTGAAGGACTTTTCCTGCTTGGGACAAATATAAACACACACAAGCATTGCCTCTTAAGGAGGACTTCAGACAGTTTGCCCGGTCAAATAACAGACCGGGTCTCCAGACTACATGAAGAAGAAGTATTTATACCTCAAAGCAAATGCTAAAAAGCAAAGCAAGCAATCAAGTTCAAAGAACTTAGGCAACTAAAGCACCTGAAAAAGTCAAACTTATTAGCAAACAGCTCAACAGTCAAAATCAAAAGCAAATGGATAAACAAAAGTCAACCACAGAGGGACCAATTGTGCAAGGCACAAAGACTCAAGCATATGAGTCATCTACAAAACAAAGGTTAGCACATTTAACAATCAAACTAAAACACATTTGAATGATCCTCAAGGCATTGGTGCTTAACCTGAAACAGATGAACTCAACATAAGCTTAGAAGACCACTAGGACTAGCCTAGGGTCAAAGATGAAAGAAAAAGTCAAGGCAGCAAGGAAAAGTCAACCCAAACCAAGTCTAAACATTCAAGAAGCATTCTCAATTGGATTCATAATAAAATCATGCATCATGGTCATTTCATATGCAAAAGGATGCAAAGCATGGCAAGAGAAGCATACAAAAGTCAACAGCAAAGACTTCATTCAAAAGTCAACTCAAACAATCTCAAAAATTATGAAATAAATCACACTCAATCCTAACATCTAACATAGCAAGCATGTCAAATTTCAATGCATTTGGATGAGAGGAAGGCAGTCAAGTAAAATCATGAATTCAAACCAAGTTCAAGTAAGCATGGTGAAAGTCAACAAGCATGGGTCAACTTCAAAAAATCATATCAATTTGAAAACAGAAGAGAAATGAATGAGGTTAACACCATTGCAAAGCTTGAGATGTCTAGTTATCACATATGAAATTTCATGATCATACAATAAGATTTGAGAATTTCACAAAAGATTTGGCAAGGCATAGCACAAAAAGTCAACAAATGACCAAGTATGGAAGAAAATTCTCAATCAAATGGAAAACAGCAAGATTAATTCCAAGAAAATTCATACACAAACTAGACATGTGATATATGATTCATGCAAAATTTCAAGTGATTTGGATAAGAGGAAGCATGTGAACAAAAATTGGGAAAATGCATGATCATGGTATAGCACCAAATGTAACACATAACTTCAGAAAATCATAACTCTCAATCCACAAATGATAAATGCACAAACTTTATATGGAAATGAAGGTCAATGTGTCTAGTTTCACCACAAAAAATTTCAAGCTCATAGGATATGACATGAGTATTTCACATTTGAAATGGCAAAGGGTATCATTTTGGCATACATGTCAAGAAAATAATTGTCAATTAAAAACCAACCAATGGAAAATTAATTAAAATTCACAATTAAATTCTAGACTCATTTGTGAACATGTGTAAAAAATTTCATAATTTTTGGATGAAAATTGAATTAAAAAAGAATTGTTTAAGTTGAGTGAAATAATGGATGCAATATGAACAAAAGGCATGGCAAATGGGGTCAACATGGTCAACGCAGTGGCAGTCTTGTAATTCTGAGTTCACTAATTTAAGCTGTGCGTTTTGATGAGGGAAAACGAAATGTTCCCATTGGCTCTCAGCCAATGGAACAGTGTAATGCGCCAATGAGCTCAAAATTCTGGTTTTTTCACATAAACCCTTAGGGTTTCTAACAGCAGCCAAAGCATTGCTCAATGTTATCATCATCATGAAACAAAACAAACAACAGCATAGCATTGGTATCATGTTCAGCTTCAACAATCAATCAAAACCAACAGCAACATGTAGCAAGCATCGAATCATGAACAACAACATCAAGCAGACAACATGGCATTGGCAAACAGCATCATGCAACATTGAACAACCACCACCAAACACGACAAACACAATGCAATGGATTTTCTGAGCATATTCAAAGCAACAGCAGGGCATGTTTGTCATTATCATGTAATCATCATAAGCAACAACAAGCAAACAGCATGGTGCAGCAACAGTATGTTCATGCAATATCCAAAACAGCCAATAAACCAAACACAACAAGCACAATTCAATGTGGATCTTTTCTGGGCAGGCTCGATAGAGTTCATGTGCAACAGGGCATCACCTTCATGTTCATACTCATTGACATCAAAAACGAATTTCCACAAAATTTCACAGAAACATGGGAGTGAATCATAACATAAACAACAGCCAAACATATGCAGCACATCCAATATCTTCTGAGTCTGAAAATCTCTAGGATTCTAGCGGCAACAGGGTGATTTCATAAATCGAATTTCAAACAGCATGGCAAACTTCATCATGGCAGCACATGTTTATCACAACAGCATACACATATGTGACAAATAGCAACCAAAACAACATGGATTGGAGTTCTGGAAAAAACATGAGGGTTTATCACAACAGCAGGGCATAGCATCATGTTCATCCACCATCATATCAAACAGAACAAACAAAAGCAACAACATGTTTCATGGATTTTTCTGGTGCAGGGTAATGTTTAACAGTAGCAGTATCAATTCATTATCAGTTACAGCATAACTAACAGCACAGCAATAACAATATGCTCATACAAATACAAGCAACAACAGCCAATGAACTTCACAATTTTCTGGATTCTCATGCAGACCTTAGGGTTTAACCAACAGCAAAATGAGCTTCAACATACAAGCAACAGTCATGCGCAAACAAACACATCCAGCAGCAATAATCCAACAAGCCATGCAACAACTATCATCATTTAACATCAACCAACAACAAAACAACATTTAACCCTGTGGAAATCTGGACAGAATTAAGGTTTTAATGCAACAGTATTCATCAAGTTCATGCAACATCATCATGAATCAACATGCTCAAAAAAATGAAACCAAGCATGCCAATAGCTTCATCAAGCATCAAACAACAGGAATGTGGTATCATATTTCATTAACTCATCATGTCCAAGCCAAGTCGAAGAAAAATGCATTTACACATGAAAATGAAAGTTCAGATTTAACACGATATAGTCAACCATTTCAAGCAAACTAACATCCATTAGAATCAGCATCAAGTGAACTATCTAAAGCATATCATGGCATGGTAAAAGGAGGAGGTCGATTCACTTACTTATTTTGGAAGAAAATGTGAAACAGTGGTTGTTTGTGTGCTGCAGCTTGAAACAGGTGATGCTAACAGTCGATGTTAATGTGTGCTTGCAGAAACCTAGCTCAGTGATGCTTAGAACTCTTCCAATCTTGATTCACCATGGATGTGACTTTGTGTAGCAGCAGCAGGCAAAGGCATTACAGCTAAGAAACAGGATTTCAAATCATCTCAAGATTGTTGTAAGATGATGGAAATACCAAGGGTGCTCGAGGGTTTTTTGAGAGTTGATCAGAATTCTGCTATTTTGTGAAAATGGAGAATGAGAGGAGAGAGTGTTTTTTTGGTTGGTGGCTGCTGTCTAGGGTTTTACAAATGTCAGAAAAATGCAGCTTATATTGTCTGTTTACCATCCTTTTAGTGAGTGCTAAACTGGTTTAGGCTAAATAATCCCATTTGCAATTTTTGCTAATTATGCATAAGTGAAGTGGAGGTGTGTAATGCTGTACGAGTGGGCCAACAAACATGCTGCACAGACTAGGCAAAATGCTATTTTGGGTTGTACATATGAAATGCTGTACTGGTTTTGCTTTTTGAAGCTTCTTGCCAATTTTCAAGTTTTAGCATTTGGTCCAAAAATGATGGCATAAGGGTGAAATGAACATGGTTTAGGAATTGGAACAAGTCACAAATATCATTTAGAACATTTCCCAATTGGCAAAATCAAGAAAAAGTCAAAGGATCAAAAAGTCAACTTTGAGTCAAACTTTGATTTTAAATGTAAAAGGTCCAAAAATGCCATTTTGAATGGTAAGGTTTTAGGTCATGAAATTTATATTTTTGGAAAGAGGATGAAAAATGTGGTTTGTAGGAAAAAACCCCACCAAATTTGGCCTTATGGTTTGAGAGATATGGCTTGTTGAAGTTCAAAAATTGGTGAAAATGATTTGATCATATCTTGACAACCACACATGGGATTTTGATGTTCTTGGACTTTTTGAAAATGGGAAGACAAGATCTTCAACTTTCATGTTGGGCAAAAATTCATTTGAAGCTTGTATCATGATGTAAGTTTAAGATCAAGAAGTTTCCATTTTTGGCAGTTGAAATTACAGGTCCACTTTCTATTTCTGGAAAATTTTCTGTTTGACTTGATTTTCTTCCATGATGAGGTTGAACATGATAGATGAGGCTTATACAAGCATGAATGAGCTCCTTCAAATCAATTCTATCCATCAAATCCTTGATTAAATCCACAGTTGACCAAGTTTGACTTTTCTAGGGTTTTGGATGATTGGACCACTTCTGATGATTTCAAAACCCTAATTCCTTGAGAACTTGACTTCAAATGATGTCCCAAGACATATGAACCTTTGATTATTGATCATGGTGCCCAAATTCTGCAAGAATGGCCACCATCCATTGCTTTGACTGACTGTGACTGACTTTGACCTAATTGCTGATTATTGCTTCAACTGCAAGCAACAAGGTTAGACTGACAATATTTTTGTACTTTTTGGTTAATAAACATATGAAAATCAAGAATATACAAATGCAAAGTATGCTTGGTGATCAAGAAATAAACCACAAGGCAATCTACCCACTAGGAGGGAAGCTAAGGCATGCAATGATCCTTGAGGCCATGATATGAATGATATGGGCCATGAGGGATCTTAGGGCCCAAAATTGGGGTCTTACACTACCCAAGTCACGAAAATGTCATGTGATCTGACAAAACCTCCTGTGATAATAATTATGTGTATAATTACCCCTTTGCCCTTATGTCTATATTGAACACAAGGTATAGACCGTGTCACCCTTGTCCAGTTCAATATTGGGCCCATAGACATTTATCCTGTTACGCAGGATTGGCAAATTCCATCTAGGACACTCATGTCCCTCAGCATGCTTCGTGGAGTACTCATCAACTGTCTTTATGGTCATCCAGTTATGGATAACGTTGGATCAGTAATAAAGCACTCAACTCTACATCTAGGATCCATAGTGGTTTCAGGTCGAAGAGTGGTATACACTATTATCACCATGAGAATAACTTATGACACTTTGCATAACTTTCTATATAGTATTCTCATAGCGGGTCAATCCGGTATAAATATTACTCCTAATATTCATACCTATGTTTAAGACTTGATAACTCTTTATCCATGATCCATGAGATGTGATCATCAGTCTACAAACATAATAGTCTTAATGCTTTAATGTTATCCCACTTCACATTAAAGCTCGACTACGGATACTTTAAGAATAATGCCCTTATGTTTAATGTGTTCTCATGATTAAGTCACACTTAATACATTAAACAGACTATCTATTCTAGGGACTTTATTAATCAACCATAATAAAGAAAATGCCTTTTATTATTAATAAATAATTCGATACAAGTACCAAAAGTATTGGCCTCTAGGGCTTACACCAACAGTAAATATGTGAAGAAGTGCCATAAATGTTAGATTTATGTGAATAAGACTCATGTGCCTCCGACGCTTCTCAATGTTATTTCATCCCCATGGCCTTTCTCTATGTGGGGGATCAATATGATTGGTATGATTGAAACCGAAGCTTCAAACGGATATCGTTTCATCCTAGTGGCCATTGATTACTTTACCAAATAGGTTTAAGCAACATCTTATGCTAATGTGACCAAGCAGGTTGTGGTCTGATTTATCAAGAACCAGATTATTTACCGATATGGTGTTCCAAGTAAGATCATTACTGATAACGGTTCAAAGTTGAATAACAAGATGATGAAAGAGCTTTGCGATTACTTCATGATTGAACATCATAACTCTTCTCCTTACAGACCCAAGATGAATAGGGTTGTTGAAGTTGTAAATAAGAACATTAAGAAGATTATCCAGAAGATGGTCGTGACGTATAAATATTGGCATGAAAAGCTCATGTTTTCTTTGCATGGATATTGTACATCCGTCCGCACTTCAACAGAGACAACCCTTTTATCTCTTGTGTGTGGCATGGAAGTAGTGCTCCCTGTAGTGATGGAGATCCCATCAATACGAGTCTTCATGGAAGCCAGTTTGTTTGAGGCTGAATGATGTCAAATCATATACAATCAGTTGAATTTAGTTGAAGAGAAAAGAATGACAACTTTGTGTCATGGCTAATTATATCAAAAGAGAATGAAGAAAGCATCTGACAAGAAGGTTCGACCTCGCGTATTCAGAGAAGGTGACCTTGTGCTCAAGAAGATCTTGTCTTTCAACACTGATTCTATGGGCAAGTGGACTCCTAATTATGAAGGCCCATATGATGTTAAGAGAGCTTTCTCTAGTGGTGGATTGATTCTTACAACTATGGATGGTGAGGAGGTCCCTCGTCCTATGAATGCCGATGCAGTCGAGAAATACTTCGCCTAGAAAAATAAAAGAATAACTCTCTAAGTTGAAATCCCGGAAGGGCGACTTAGGCAAAAATTAGCGTCTCAGTGGATTGAAAACCCGAAAGGGCGGTTGTCACACACCAATTTTGACCTTGAATTGCTGATTCAATACATTCATCATAGCTATTGCATCTCTACATAGCATACCATGCATTCCATACCGTATAGCACCTAGAATATCAGTCGAAATAAATTTTTTGGATCTACAGGCAAACCGATTGAATTAATCGACGGATGTGCGTCAAAATAGTAGACGAAAACATTTCCAAATAAGGTCTGCAGACATCAGTTTTATTAATCTACGTTTCTCGTAGTTTAATCTGGCGTGCTCAATTTATTTTTTGGCCATTTTTCGGTCACCTTTCGACTCGCCTGAGCCTTTTAACCTGTCAGAATTTATTTCGAAATTAAAAGAAACGCTGTATTTTTTCAATAAGTTTATTTCGTACTGATCATGATGGTGCAGTCAGTTTATTTTTTCGAGCATTTTTTTTGCGTCCGCCTTTTATTCCTTTTGGGTTAATTCTTTTTATTTTTTGGTCAATAGATTTTAAATAATTAAATAGGATTGTTTGTGTTTTTGTTTTGATTTCATTTTGATAATTTAAAGTAGTTTGATTTATATTTAAGTTATTAGTTTTATTCTATTTCTACACCTAAAAGAGTCAAATGGCATTGTTGGTACAAAGAAAATAATTTTTTATGCATTGTGGGATATCAACAGACATGGGATGCAGTTGGTGTTGTCACTTTGCATCAAATTGCACATATTTCTTTTTGATGATAAAAGAGAGAGAGAATACTTTCTAAAATGAGAGGAAGAGACCAATCAATTCAATACAGCATAATATGGGTGTTGGGTCGGAGGGATCTCAAAACAAAAATTAATTTAATAAAGTAATAAGAGAGTAAGGACAGATTTGCTTTTTGGCATGGACCATTTAGTGGACTTCTTGATGATACCTTAACATCAACACACTCTGCAACTTGAGGACAAAAATTGTTTCAACTTTCTAATATATAAAAAGTCATTAAGCCATCATTTAAAGGGGTCACAGAACAGAGGAGGAAAAGAAAATATTCTGATTTCATTACTTTGGCTAAGGAGTTTGGACTACCTCCTGTGAAAAATTGTTGCATTATTCGCTATTCCCCACAGCCAGGTATCTCTATTCATTCTTTTTTATATGTACTATGTTTCCAACTTTTTATTTGTGTTAAGAGAGGGAACTTTTCAAAACACCCTCATGCATGTTTTTTCCACATAACAACACATGAGCACAACATCAACACTACACCAAACACTCACTACCGATCTTCATACTCATACTACACAAGTCATCACCTTGCATCAAACTAAATCACTCTCCAAAATTTCAACAAAAGAGTGTAACTTTCCCCAAACAATAACTTGTACATCATCATTTTATTTCCAATAAAACCTATAAAACAACACAAATCATATCTCATAAAAACTAATTTCTCATTACTATTCATATTTCTTATCCACTCTTCACAACACCAAAACTCACAACATCTTAAGAAGCTTCATTCTTATCACTCAAACACAACTCTTCACTTTGTTCACCGTCAACATCATCTTATTCATGTGAACAACATCACTCACCGCCTCCTCATATCGCCAACCTTTCAACCACCGACCAAAATTCTTACCGCCTGTAGCACCTCAAATTTGCACCCCCCCACTCATGCATTCATTTCATTTTGAGGTCATTAACATTTCATTGACATTACATTAACATTGCATAGTACATTGCATCTCATCAGTCAAGACTGGCATCAAGGAGATTCATCTGTGCAAGAGACCAAGCATTTAATTGAGTGGAAGGCTACATGAGTATGCTAGAGAGCTTATATGAACCAAGGATCATTTTGAAGCAACTTGACCAAGTGTTAGAGGCTCAAAGTTCGCAGTTCAGTTTCAAGTCATCTGAGGCCCATAAAAGTCAACTGCAAGTCAACTGAGGGCTAGGAGGTGGAGAAATGGTTTGAGACACTTCATTCATGTCCCAAAGAGGTTTATTCAACATGTCAAACTCATGCCTTGAATATTTTGAAGCCAAATCAAAAGTTTCCAAAAATGGAAAGTGACCTGTAATTTCAAGTTTCCAAAAATCGCAAGTTTTTGGACCAACTTCAACTTGACTTTCCAACATCAAAGAAGCTTAAAATGAAATTTTGTCCAACATGAAAGTTGAAGGTCTTTCTCTCCCATTTCCAAAAAGTCCAAGATCATGAGCATCCGATGAATGGTTGAGGAGATATGATCCAATCATTGCCAAGTGTGCATGGAACTTCAAGAGGACATAACTTTTGACTCATAACTCCAAATTGAGTGGCTCTTTTTGCATAATTCTTCTCATGACATAAACTTTCCAAATCAATCATCACATTGCATAAAATGTTATCACATGATCATTTGCATATCCATGCCCATTTTGGAGGGAAATTGCAAAATTTAAAAATGGTGCATTACATGAACTTTTTACCATTGCCAATGTGTTAAGAAAATGATTTTAAGTGCATTTGAGCTGATAATGGTTACTGTTCACGTGTGCATGCTTCACACACCCTCCAATTTGTCATTTTTTGCCATGCACCTTATCTTGATTAAATTTAACTAAACCACGCCTAATTTGGATTAAGAGTGGATTAGTGAAGCATATATATTCATAATCACAACAGAATTGGGGATTCTTATGGATCTAGATCTCACAATTTTATCTCCCTCCAAATTTTTCTCATAATCAAAAATCAAATTTCTTCAACATAACACCTTGTTTTTGTTGAAGATTCATGATCAGTGAGTGTGTTTGAGTGTGAATCCAGCATTTGTTTGAAAAATTGGAGCCATAATCGAGCAGTTGAAGTTCAAGAACATGGCGATGGAAGGTGATTAGTGAGCTAGATCTACACGTTTCCAAGCTTCAAATTCTTCATCAAACATCATCACAAGCATTCTGGAGCTGATTTGGATCGTTACAAGCTGTGAATCGCGCGAATTCAGAACCTGCTCTTCAAGAGGTAGGTTTTTCGACCTTCATAATTCTCAAATCCATGTGTATATTTGTGTAGATCTTTTAACACTGATGACTCTGAGCTAAAAAACACATGAAATGATGCATTATTGAGTGAATTATGTGTGATTGAAGTTTTGCATTCAAGAAGGTTTTGCATCGATTCTCTTTGATCTTGATGAATTGAGCTTAGATTTTAGTTGATCTGTGTTCTCCATTGCATGAGCTTTGATTTGGTATGGTTTTTGATGAATTCTGGAGAATTCTGGAAAATTCTGGAAAACTCGTATGAACATTCATACTGTTCATCTTCATCTTCGTGAGGAAGATGAAGATCTTCATCCTAGCGTCCAACTAGCGACGGATTAGCGTCCAATCTGGGCTTGGCTAGGGTTTTGACCAAAACGACACCGTTTTGTGTTGGCGCGCGCTCATTTGAATGCGCATCGAATTCGATTCCTGGCGAAAGCAACATTTCAAATGTTTTCTTATTTTAGCCATTTCCCTCCAAACTTCCATGCTATGATCATTTTCATTTTCATTTTTTTCTTCCAACTTCAATAATCCATATAAAATTGAAAAATGACTCAAATAATTCCAAATTTTTCGTAGTATGATCCTCTGTTTGTCTAGTTTTTTATGATGATAATTGCTGAAGTTGTGCATGGCTGGATTTTGAATGGTGTTAGACTCTTTGATCATATGTGCTTGTGTGACCTTGCCTTGCTCTTCCTATTGTGAAATGCTTGATTTTAATCCAATGGACATGAAATTTTGCAAGATGATTCTTGACATGTTAATGGATGTTTTAGGCTTGGTTTGGTATTTTTCTCATTTGCCATTTCTGTTTTACATACATGTTTGCATGGGGTGACAATTTGTGTCACACATTTGGTTGTTCAACTTGTGCAATTTAATTCCCATATCAAATGATCTTTGTTGCTTCTGTTTTTTTGTATGATGATCATGTTGGATGTGTTGAATGCTCATGAATTTTTCCAGAATTATTTGAATCATTTCTGTTTTGATTTGGAATTTTCATTCTCAATGTCCATTTGAATGCTTTGAAATTGTCTTTGACTTCTCTTGCACATGAAATGCCTTTGCTTGATGATTTTGTTGTGATCCTTTTTAGGACATGTTAATATGTGTTTGAAGTTTCATTGTGTTGAATTTCAGCTCCTGTTTTGAATTTTTTCCTCACCTTTGACCCTAGGCTTTGACCTAGTGGTTTGTACTTACATGTGAGCTTTGAATTTCAGGTTCAAGCATCCAATTTCCATGGTTGATGTTGCTTCATCATTTGAATGTTGATATTTGCTATTGATTGCTAACATTTGTTTGTTTTGTAGGTTGAGGATAATTCACTTGAGTTTGCCTTATGGCTTATATGTTATGCATTGGGATTGTCTGTTTGTTGATTGACTGTTGTCTGTTTGTCTGAACACTATACTGATTTGTTTAGTTGTTTACACAGGTACCTAAGTTGCTTTAAGTTCATTTGAACTTTGCTTTGCTTTTGCTTGTGGTTGGCATACCACTGAGGTAAATTCCTACTCTTCATGTAGTCTGGAAGACCTGTCATGTTACTTTGGCAGACACCTGTCTGAAGCCCTCCTTAAGAGGCAATGTTTGTGGTTGTTTAATTTTGTGCCAAGCAGGTTAAGTCCTCTTAAGAGGCAATTGGCAGATACAAGGGATGTGTAATCCATCCCCTTCTATTCAGTTGTGTCATTCACTTTGCTCACACCATGTGTTGATGCACTTTGAATAAAAAACCCAAAATCTTGTCCATAGAGTCAGTCATTTGTGGAGAAGAGTTCCTTCATTCTGAACTCCCACACTTTCTATTGATTAAAGCTCTCCCAGGCCAGGGATAAGAGCTATGAGGTCTTACCCTCATTTCCCATTTCATCTGCTTCACCCTAACTCTCAATGTTAGGGTTTAGAGCTAACAACACCCTTTTCCAGTTGGCTTGTTTGTCGAGGTTGATTTGACCCCTTGACTAAAGCCTAGCCTTGTATGAGCCACTTGTTTGCATATAGTGTGTGTGCTTGCTCTCTTGTGCTTGTGTTTGCTTATTTGTTGTTTAGGCTAGCTTGCTCCCTGTGCAAGTTAGGTTAGGATTAGAGACCTCAACATAGGGATCGTATGCATGACAACTTCTAGGCTCGAGTCGTAGTCTCCCTAGTATCTATTATCTCCCTAGTCTCTGGTTAGGATAGAAGTTCTTTCCCTGTTAAGGGGAACTACGTCGCCCTGATCCTCATACCAGATGAGGTACGTAGGCAGGAGATGAGCTGATCTCTCCGGGCGCCCTTTTTCTTTTTCAACCCTCTTGTTTGCTTGTTGGAGTCTGACGTAAGTCCAGCGATTGGCAGTCGGTTTCCTGTGTGTGTTTGCTTGTTGGAGTCTGACATAAGTCCAGCGATTGGCAGTCGGTTTCCTGTGTGTGGTTGTTTGTTGGAGTCTGATGTAAGTCCAGCGATTGGCAGTCGGTTTCCTGTGTGTGTTTGTTTGTTCGGAGTCTGACGTAAGTCCAGCGATTGGCAGTTGGTTTCCTGTTCGTGTTTTGTTTGGCGTGTGTTAGCCGAGCTACGAGTGCTCTGATTCTTACTCTAGTCAGAGAAGATACGTATGCATAGGATGCGACATCCTAGCGAGCATGTTTCCCATGTCCCCGAACTACGTCGACTCTGATGTTTGTGTCTGACAAACTACGTAGGCCCAGGATGCGATATCCTGCCGAGTCCTCTTCTTCCGTCTTTCATCTGTGTTTGATTCCAGTGTGTGTGCAGTGTTTTGAGCAGTTATCTAGCAACCTTTCTTCTATTCTTTCTGAGCGTGGATCCCGTCGAGTACGACGGATGCGTAGGGGTGCTAATACCTTCCCTTCGCATAACCAACTCCCGATCCTATCAATCTCTGGTCGCGAGACTATTCCTTTCCAGGTTTACTTCGAGCGTTTCCTTTCCCTCCTTCGGGATAAATAACGTACGGTGGCGGCTCTGTGTCTCATGCGCCGGTTTTTCGCGTAATGCGACAGCTGGCGACTCTGCTGGGGACCAAGAGAAGTTGACCTCCTGCTGGTCCATCTTCCTAAGCGAGTCAATCCTAGCACTCTTTAGGATAGGTTTTGGTTGCTTTTACTACTTTATTTATTGCATTTATGATTATGATGTGATTGTATATATGTGCATTATGTGTTTGCATGCATCATATTATCATTCTGCTGGCTGTGTATCTGTTTCTCTGTTGGGTGGGAGTTACCAGAGGTAAAATGCCCAATACCCAGGCTATGAGTGAACTCTAGGACACCTAGGAATAGAATGATTCATGGGAAGCGGGTGGTATGGCGCCACTTAGTGGAACATGGCATCACGAGAAGTTCAGATCCTGATGGGGTATTATCGTTGCATACATCTGGTGTGTATATGATGATATTCTTGAAAGGGTTGTTTATCCTGCGTTTCTCTTGACCTTACCCTGGCCTAGATAATACCCGTGAGTGGGGAGGGTTTGAATCATTACAGGTACCGTTGGTGACTTGATCTGTTGGTGACTTGATCTGTTGGTGACTTGGTCCTGTTGGTGACTCTTGGGTCCTGTTGGTGACTTGATTCTGAAGTATGGGTTCCAGATGACCTTAGGTTCCAGATGACTTTGGTTTCAGATGCCAGAATTCATGCCGAAGCTCTGATCCTGTGCCTTGTGATGCACAGCCAGCCAGTCATAGTTGCATCATTTGCATCATAGCATGTTTATTTTCAAAAAAAAGTAACGCAAAAAAAAAGGAAAAAAATGAATGATGAAAAATGCAAAAAAGGAACAGTTAACTCGCATACACATATCCTTTTCCAGGATCATTCATGATAAAATAGTATACGCATCATACACATCATATACATATCATTCTTGCATTACAGGTGTTCTTGAGGAGACTTCTCACTCTGGTTCCTGACTTAGGCAGGATTGCTGATCGTCGTCCGCACCGCTACGCTACAAGACTGAATCAACAGAGAAGTATGGATCAAGTTCAGTCTGAATTGGCTGAGATGAGGGCTAACATGGCCCAATTTATGAGCATGATGCAAGGGGTCGTTCAAGGGCAAGAGGAGTTGCGTGCCTTAGCCCAGAGACAAGAAGTTGTGGTTCCACCGGTCAACCGTGCTTCACCAGAGGGGGTCCTTGTTAATGAAGTTGTTGCTGCTACCATTCCCGTCAATAACTATACTGTTGGGGATGAACTGAGGGGCATCAGAATCAACGGACAACCTATTGCTGCTGAGACTGTTAATGTTCGAGCAACCCGCGCTCCAGTCCGTCATCCTGCTCCGTTGGTTGATAGACAAGAGGATATGTTCACACTCCTCAGTGAGGATGATGATGTGGGTAGGACTGAAGAGAGGGATAGAAAAGTTGATGCCCTTACTGAGAAGATCCGTGCCATGGAGTGTCAGAACTCTTTGGGTTTTGATGTTACCGATATGGGATTGGTTGATGGGCTGAGAATTCCTTATAAATTCAAGGCGCCATCTTTTGATAAATATAATGGCACTTCTTGTCCTCGCACTCATGTGCAGGCCTACTACAGGAAGATCTCTGCATACACAGATGATGAGAAGATGTGGATTTACTTTTTCCAAGACAGCTTGTCTGGAGCGTCTTTGGACTGGTACATGGACCTGAGGAGAGAATCCATTAGAAGCTGGAGGGATTTGGGTGAAGCCTTCTTGAGGCAGTATAAGCATAACATGGATATGGCTCCGAGTCGAACTCAGCTGCAGAGCTTGTGTCAGAAGACTGGTGAGAGCTTCAAAGAGTACGCCCAGAGGTGGCGTGAACTAGCCGCAAGAGTGAAACCTCCGATGTTGGAGAGAGAGCTGGCTGACATGTTCATTGGAACCCTGCAGGGTGTGTTCATGGACCGTATGGGAAGTTGCCCGTTTGGTAGCTTTTCAGATGTCGTAATCTGTGGAGAAAGAACGGAGAGTCTCGTCAAAGCAGGAAAGATCCGAGATCCTGGCTCTTCAAGCTCTTCCAGTTCTAAGAAGCCATTTTCTAGGGCACCCGGAAGGGGAAAGGGTGAAACAAATGTTGTGCACCGTCGGAGGAATGTGAACAGAGGACAGTATCGTCAGGCTGCTGCTGTGATTATTCCAGCAACTTAACCTCAACAACAGCAAAGAAGACCAACTCAGCAATATCAACATCAACAACATCGTCCTTAACAGCAGGCTTACCAGCCTCACAATGGTAATCAAGCTAGTACGAGTAATGAGAGGAAGAAGATCACTTTTGATCCGATCCCTATGTCATACGCAGAACTGTATCCCTCTTTGATAGAGCGGAACTTGATTACTCCCAGAGACCCACCGGTTATACCCGACAACCCTCGGTGGTGGTATAAGCCTGATCAGCATTGTGTGTATCATTCGGGTGCTCCTGGTCATGACGTGGATAGTTGCTTTCAGTTGAAGATTAAGGTTCAAGACCTTATGAGATCAGGTATTCTGAACTTTGAGGACGTAGGTCCCAATGTTAATCGAGCTTGAAGACAGCGAGTCCCGGGCTGGCATTGGCTTTTCTTCTGGGGTCTTCAACGAAAAGGGTTGTTCAAAAGCGGAGGTTTTATCCACATCAATCAGAGTGGGGAAGCTGCTGATGCAGAGGATACTGACATTTGTCATCCCTGGAGGGATTTGTCGCATTTGGGTCGCTGTGGATGTTCCTACAGTCATTCATAAGTCAGAGTAATAATCACTTTGTTTAAAAACCCTTCTCCCATGCCAAAAGGAGAAGTGATGACATTGTTGGCAACATTTGTGCAATGATATTTTCATTCAAATAAATTCGTGTTAAAACATTTGTTTTTCCATTTGTTTTCCCTTTTCGCTTTTTGCATGAAATTGGTGATCACAAAAAACCCTAAAAACAAGAATAAAAGCAATTTTTTCATCTGCATAATGATTGCCTTGTTTGATTTCCAAAAGGCTTTTATATTCAAAATCATTATGCAGGTTGATTCTTAAACCCATTGAACATAATGATCCAACGCCATCTCCCAATTTTGAATTCCCTGTATTCGAAGCAGAGGAAGATGATGTTGAAGGGATTCCTGACGAGATTTCCCGACTTCTTGAGCAAGAAAAGAAGATCACTCAGCTGCATCTCGAGAATCAGCAGAACAGCCAAACTGGGGCATTACAAATGTAATAAAAAAAAAAAGAGAAAGAGGAGGGTGCAAAATCAAAATCAAAATCAAAAGAAAGAAAAAAGAAAGAAAGGAACAAAAGAATAATAGCACCCTCAAATCCCAAGTTGACTGATGCTGAATGGATTCAGAGTCGTTACGACCAAGTGAATCTGATCGAAAAGAAGAGATTAACTGCCATGTGTCATGGTCAGTTATATCAGCAGAGAATGAAGAAAGCATTCGATGAGAAGGTCAAGCCTCGTGTGTTCCGAGAAGGTGACCTTGTGCTCAAGAAAGTCTTGTCTTTCGCGCCCGATTCCAGGGGCAAGTGGACTCCAAACTATGAAGGTCCATATGTTGTCAAGAGAGCCTTTTCAGGCGGTGCTTTGACACTTACAACAATGGACGGGGAGGATTTCACTCGTCCTGTGAATTCAGATGCAGTCAAGAAATACTTCGCCTAAAAAGCAGAATAGCTCGCTAAGTTGAACACCCGAAAGGGCGGCTTAGGCAAAAAGGAGCGTCTCGGTGGATTGAAAACCCGAAAGGGCGATCCAGGCAAAAGTTAGAGACATTGAAAAAAGAATTTGCATCCCTCTAGATTGAGTACCTCACACTGGGGCAATCTAGGCAAAAATTAGGGATTTGGCAAGTAACTGCATCCTGACAAGACTGTGTTCTACATCTGTCATCCGCCAGAAAATTCTTGATTCGTCGTCGACTGAAGCTTCGAATACATCGAAATTCGGAATTGGTAGAGAAATGGTCACTATGTTCAATGTAGCCCTCTTCCAATATATATCACCGATTTCAAATTTGTACAGATCTATGGAGTCTTGCCATTCGCAGACTACCATTCCATCAAATCAATTTGAGCTTTTATCCAATTATTTGCACTCTTATTTGTTTCAACTCAACAAATGTTTTGCATGTCTTAATTGATAAAATATCATTGTTTTCAAAATAAACAAATTTTTCACAAAATTGTTCTTAAACAAAGTGAACATTCACGATGATGGAAGGATACTTAGGAGATCTACAGTGCTCTCCCAAGGGTGGTATGATTCCTAACAGGTTTAGACTTTTGTTCATATCTCTGGCATAACTGTATCTTCTTCTTGCAGAATCTTTTGGGGTTTCTCCTCAGCAAGGTTGCTCAGTGCAGTGTTGGTTGAAGTTGTTCATCTTCATTTCCCCGGCAGTGCAGCGTTCTTCCTCCAAGCCATATTAGCCCTATTGTGGGTCATCCCCAGTAGAGTGTTGTATTAGCCCGATTGTGGGTCATCCCCAGTAGGTTGTTGTTTGAACACTTTTGTGGGCCAGTTCCCAAGCAGAGTGTTTGTTGAAGACTTCAACGTTCTTCTCTCCAGCAGAGCAGTCTTCTCCTCTCCCCAGCATGGGTGCTTTTCTGTGAAGATTTGGTATTTGGTGGATTGACATCCCAGTACTCCATCATTTCCTCGGATAGATCCCCAGCGGAGTTGTTGGCATGATGACCTTTATCAATGCCTATCTATCCCCACCAGAGATCTGGTTGCTTCTTGGTGTCTTTGACCCCCAGCATGAGTTGCTGTTGTGGCAGTGTATGCCTGTGCTATGAACTCTTTTCTCCGGTTGTAACTGACGATCCCTCCGGAAGCCTTTTGTGGCCTTCCTCCCCTGCAGGATGGTGTTGTCCCCTGATATCCCATTCTCCGGCAGATCTCTTTTGCTCTCGGGTGATCTTTTGGCTTTCCCTCTAGAAGGGTAGTACCGGGTGGTTGATCCCTGGACCTGTGTGTTAGACATGTCTGTTTGTCAGCATTCATCATGCATAATGCATATACGCATAATCATAACATTCAGATATTCATGTTGCATCTTTGGCCATATATCTGTTGATTGTTGTCTCCTGCTAATTGGTGATACAGATCTCTAGTAGATCTCCCCAAGCAGATGTTGGTGTGTCTGATCTCTCCATATAGAGTCAGCCCCTTAAGCAGAAAATGTCTACCATTTCCTTTTGCACTCCCCACTGAGTTATATCCTCGTGGATGACGGTTGGTTCCGTTCCCTCCCTACACACATAATGGGATGGGTTTTCCCTATTGAGTTCTTTCCTCATTAGGATGAGTCTTGATTCAGTTTGCCTTTTTGGATCGATCCTAAATTGGCTCCCTATTGGCTGTCTCTTGTGCTTCCCTGTGGTATAAATGAATAGTTGCTCACTAACCGACACTCATTCATCTTATCCTCAGCGGGATTTGTTGGCTTCTACCTACTAACCGGTAGTTGTAAGTCCTATCTTTACGGTTTTCTACCTACTAACCGGTAGTTGTAAATCCTATTTTCTCCCATTCTGTTCCTCAGCAGATTGTTGTGGTCTTCTACCTACTGACTGGTAGATGTGTACCCTCTTTTCTCCCCTTTGTGGAGCCAACCCTTATGCTCATCCTAGTCGATGACGGTTACTTTTCCGTGGTTTTCTACCTACGAACCGGTAGATGTAATCCCCTCTTTGCGGTTATCATTATCCAGTATTCGGTATTTGATAGTCCTTTTCCTTTTTGAATATTTGCTTTGATTAAGCAATCTTATCCCCAGCGGGTCTTCCCCTTCCTTTTGGATAATTGCTCTGAGTAAGCCATTTTATCCTCAGTGGGTCCTCTTTCATTCACCATTTGCCGGTAATGTTTGTGGTTTCCCTTTTTGATTGGTCATCTTTACATACCTAGTCTGGTATCCCGATGCCTTTCTTTTCGGTTGATTTATCCTTTGACAACCTACAACCCGATTATGGATAATCTTCCTTGCGAGTATATTATCTACGTTTTGACGGCTATAGATAATATATCTCATGCGCTCTTTGGTCGAAGTCTTGTCCTTCCCAGTTGAGTAAGATTCGTATTCCTTGTGGAATCGAATATCCATCCTTTAACAAGTTTGCTTTCGCTCTCTTCAGGATGATGAGTGTTTTGGAACACACACCAATTCACGATTTTGGTCGATTTATCCTTTGTCAACCTACAACCCGGTTATGGATAGTCTTCCTTGCGAGTATATTATCTACGTTTTGACGGCTATAGATAATATATCTCATGCGCTCTTTGGTCGAAGTCTTGTCCTTCCCAGTTGAGTAAGATTCGTTTTCCTTGTGGAATCGAATATCCATCCTTTAACAAGTTTGCTTTCGCTCTCTTCAGGATGATGAGTGTTTTGGAACACACACCAATTCACGATTTCGGTCGATTTATCCTTTGTCAACCTACAACCCGGTTATGGATAGTCTTCCTTGCGAGTATATTATCTACATTTTTACGGCTATATATAATATATCTCATGCACTCTTTGGTCGAACCCTTTGTTTGTTTCCCCAACTGAGTAAGATTTGTATTCCTTGTGGAATCGAATGTCCATCCTTTAACAAGATTGCTTTTCTAGCTCTCTTCAGGATGATGAGTGTTTTAGAACACAAACCAATTCACGCCTTGGTCGGTCACCTGTTATATGCCTACAACCCGGTATCCTTGGTGTTCCTTCCTGTCGGCTCCCTATTGCGACCTTGGTCCCCTGTGGAGTCAGATCTTCCTGAGTCGAAATATGCCTCTTCAGGTTTTCCTCAGATGTTTTTGGCTGATTGATATCTCTCTCGTACACCGGTCTTTGATATTCCTTCTTCCCGAGCTTGTTACCTACTAACCGGTAACACCTCACCCTTTCTTGCTTCCCCAAGAGAGTCTTTTATAGACAGTTGTTGCTGTGTTGGCGTTTTCCCCAATACATGCATGTTCCCGGCAGGGGCATCTTGTTCAGATTTCTCCCATACATCTGTTGATGTCTGGTTGAGTCCTTCCTATTCGTCCGTTGGCGTCTAGTCGTGGTTTCTTTCTCCGAAAAAATCAAAATCCCCAGTAGAGTCGTTGGTAAACGTCTTGTCGGATCCAATAATAAATATCAAATCCCCATTGGAAGATGCCATTGGTGAACATTCTTTTCTTTGCTTCATCCCCCGCATAGTGCAAATTCCAGGTTCTTTTGGTATTCAATCCCTGATTACCTTGAAAGTCTGACAGTCGTTGCTCTCAGCCGTTCAGGTTCTCAGCTGATTGAATAGGGGCAGATGTATCACCTCAAATTTGCACCCCCCACTCATGCATTCATTTCATTTTTAGGTCATTAACATTTCACTGACATTACATTAACATTGCATAGTACATTGCATCTCATCAGTCAAGACTGGCATCAAGGAGATTCATCTGTGCAAGAGACCAAGCATTTCATTGAGTGGAAGGCTACATGAGTATGCTAGAGAGCTTATATGAACCAAGGATCATTTTGAAGCAACTTGACCAAGTGTTAGAGGCTCAAAGTTCACAGTTCAGTTTCAAGTCATCTGAGGCCCATAAAAGTCAACTGCAAGTCAACTGAGGGATATGAGGTGGAGAAATGGTTTGAGACACTTCCTTCATGTCCCAAAGAGGTTTATTCAACATGTCAAACTCATGCCTTGAATATTTTGAAGCCAAATCAAAAGTTTCCAAAAATGGAAAGTGACCTGTAATTTCAAGTTTCCAAAAATCGCAAGTTTTTGGACCAACTTCAACTTGACTTTCCAACATCAAAGAAGCTTCAAATGAAATTTTGTCCAACATGAAAGTTGAAGGTCTTTCTCTCCCATTTCCAAAAAGTCCAAGATCATGAGCATCCTATGAATGGTTGAGGAGATATGATCCAATCATTGCCAAGTGTGCATGGAACTTCAAGAGGACATAACTTTTGACTCATAACTCCAAATTGAGTGTCTCTTTTTGCATAATTCTTCTCATGACATAAACTTTCCAAATCAATCATCACATTACATAAAATGTTATCACATGATCATTTGCATATCCATGCCCATTTTGGAGGGAAATTGCAAAATTTAAAAATGGTGCATTACATGAACTTTTTACCATTGCCAATGTGTTAAGAAAATGATTTTAAGTGCATTTGAGCTGATAATGGTTACTGTTCACGTGTGCATGCTTCACACAACCTCCAATTTGTCATTTTTTGCCATGCACCTTATCTTGATTAAATTTAACTAAACCACGCCTAATTTGGATTAAGAGTGGATTAGTGAAGCATATATATTCATAATCACAACAGAATTGGGGATTTTTCTGGATCTAGATCTCACAATTTTCTCTCCCTCCAAATTTTTCTCATAATCAAAAATCAAATTTCTTCAACATAACACCTTGTTTTTGTTGAAGATTCATGACCAGTGAGTGTGTTTGAGTGTGAATCCAGCATTTGTTTGAAAAATTGGAGCCATAATCGAGCAGTTGAAGTTCAAGAACATGGCCATGGAAGGTGATTGGTGAGCTAGATCTACACGTTTCCAAGCTTCAAATTCTTCATCAAACATCATCACAAGCATTCTGGAGCTGATTTGGATCGTTACAAGCTGTGAATCGCGCGAATTCAGAACCTGCTCTTCAAGAGGTAGGTTTTTCGACCTTCATAATTCTCAAATCCATGTGTATATTTGTGTAGATCTTTTAACACTGATGATTCTGAGCTAAAAATCACATGAAATGATGCATTATTGAGTGAATTATGTGTGATTGAAGTTTTGCATTCAAGAATGTTTTGCATCGATTCTCTTTGATCTTGATGAATTGAGCTTAGATTTTAGTTGATCTGTGTTCTCCATTGCATGAGCTTTGATTTGGTATGGTTTTTGATGAATTCTGGAGAATTCTGGAAAATTCTGGAAAACTCGTATGAACATTCATACTGTTCATCTTCATCTTCGTGAGGAAGATGAAGATCTTCATCCTAGCGTCCAACTAGCAACAGATTAGCGTCCAATCTGGGCTTGGCTAGGGTTTTGACCAAAACGACACCGTTTTGTGTTGGCGCGCGCTCATTTGAATGCGCACCGAATTCGATTCCTGGCGAAAGCAACATTTCAAATGTTTTCTTATTTTAGCCATTTCCCTCCAAACTTCCATGCTATGATCATTTTCATTTTCATTTTTTTTCTTCCAACTTCAAAAATCCATATAAAATTGAAAAATGACTCAAATAATTCCAAATGTTTCGTAGCATGATCCTCTGTTTGTCTAGTTTTTTATGATGATAATTGCTGAAGTTGTGCATGGCTGGATTTTGAATGGTGTTAGACTCTTTGATCATATGTGCTTGTGTGACCTTGCCTTGCTCTTCCTATTGTGAAATGCTTGATTTTAATCCAATGGACATGAAATTTTGCATGATGATTCTTGACATGTTAATGGATGTTTTAGGCTTGGTTTGGTATTTTTCTCATTTGCCATTTCTATTTTACATACATGTTTGCATGGGGTGACAATTTGTGTCACACATTTGGTTGTTCAACTTGTGCAATTTAATTCCCATATCAAATGATCTTTGTTGCTTCTGTTTTTTTTGTATGATGATCATGTTGGATGTGTTAAATGCTCATGAATTTTTCCAGAATTATTTGAATCATTTCTGTTTTGATTTGGAATTTTCATTCTCAATGTCCATTTGAATGCTTTGAAATTGTCGTTGACTTCTCTTGCACATGAAATGCCTTTGCTTGATGATTTTGTTGTGATCCTTTTTAGGACATGTTAATATGTGTTTGAAGTTGCATTGTGTTGAATTTCAGCTCCTGTTTTGAATTTTTTCCTCACCTTTGACCCTAGGCTTTGACCTAGTGGTTTGTACTTACATGTGAGCTTTGAATTTCAGGTTCAAGCATCCAATTTCCATGGTTGATGTTGCTTCATCATTTGAATGTTGATATTTGCTATTGATTGCTAACATTTGTTTGTTTTGTAGGTTGAGGATAATTCACTTGAGTTTGCCTTATGGCTTATATGTTATGCATTGGGATTGTCTGTTTGTTGATTGACTGTTGTCTGTTTGTCTGAACACTGTACTGATTTGTTTAGTTGTTTACACAGGTACCTAAGTTGCTTTAAGTTCATTTGAACTTTGCTTTGCTTTTGCTTGTGGTTGGCATACCACTGAGGTAAATTCCTACTCTTCATGTAGTCTGGAAGACTTGTCATGTTACTTTGGCAGGCACCTGTCTGAAGCCCTCCTTAAGAGGCAATGTTTGTGGTTGTTTAATTTTGTGCCAAGCAGGTTAAGTCCTCTTAAGAGGCAATTGGCAGATACAAGGGATGTGTAATCCATCCCCTGCTATTCAGTTGTGTCATTCACTTGGCTCACACCATGTGTTGATGCACTTTGAATAAAAAAACCCAAAATCTTGTCCATAGAGTCAGTCATTTGTGGATAAGTGTTCCTTCATTCTGAACTCCCACACTTTCTATTAATTAAAGCTCTCCCAGGCCAGGGATAAGAGCTATGAGGTCTTACCCTCATTTCCCATTTCATCTGCTTCACCCTAACTCTCAATGTTAGGGTTAAGAGCTAACAACACCCTTTTCCAGTTGGCTTGTTTGTCGAGGTTGATTTGACCCCTTGACTAAAGCCTAGCCTTGTATGAGCCACTTGTTTGCATATAGTGTGTGTGCTTGCTCTCTTGTGCTTGTGTTTGCTTATTTGTTGTTTAGGCTAGCTTGCTCTCTGTGCAAGTTAGGTTAGGATTAGAGACCTCAACATAGGGATCGTATGCATGACAACTTCTAGGCTTGAGTCGTAGTCTCCTTAGTAGTCTGTTATCTCCCTAGTCTCTGGTTAGGATAGAAGTTCTTTCCCTGTTAAGGGGAACTACGTCGCCCTGATCCTCATACCAGATGAGGTACGTAGGCAGGAGATGAGCTGATCTCTCCGGGCACCCTTTTTCTTTTTCAACCCTCTTGTTTGCTTGTTGGAGTCTGACGTAAGTCCAGCGATTGGCAGTCGGTTTCCTGTGTGTGTTTGCTTGTTGGAGTCTGACATAAGTCCAGCGATTGGCAGTCGGTTTCCTGTGTGTGGTTGTTTGTTGGAGTCTGACGTAAGTCCAGCGATTGGCAGTCGGTTTCCTGTGTGTGTTTGTTTGTTCGGAGTTTGACGTAAGTCCAGCGATTGGCAGTTGGTTTCCTGTTCGTGTTTTGTTTGGCGTGTGTTAGCCGAGCTACGAGTGCTCTGATTCTTACTCTAGTCAGAGAAGATACGTATGCATAGGATGCGACATCCTAGCGAGCACGTTTCCCATGTCCCCGAACTACGTCGACTCTGATGTTTGTGTCTGACAAACTACGTAGGCCCAGGATGCGATATCCTGCCAAGTCCTATTCTTCCGTCTTTCATCTGTGTTTGATTCCAGTGTGTGTGCAGTGTTTTGAGCAGTTATCTAGCAACCTTTCTTCTATTCTTTCTGAGCGTGGATCCCGTCGATTACGACGGATGCGTAGGGGTGCTAATACCTTCCCTTCGCATAACCGACTCCCGATCCTATCAATCTCTGGTCGCGAGACTATTCCTTTCCAGGTTTACTTCGAGCGTTTCCTTTCCCTCCTTCGGGATAAATAACACATGGTGGCGGCTATGTGTCTCATGCGCCGGTTTTTCGCGTAATGCGACACCGCCGACTCAACAAAAACCCACTCTCCATCTTCACTTCTGCCATTGAACCACTAAACCAACATAAATTTTTCATACATCCTTAAACTCATAACTAAGCTTCTACTTTTAATCCACTACAAAAACGCAGCAAAACAACACATCCGTTCACAAACCTTGTAGCTACCTTCTGTAGATTGAGTAACACACATATAACTCACGCCAAACACCAACATACTCATATATTTTTCTTCCAAAACTACACAAAATCAAGAAGGAAAACGACATCATCATTGAACCAGACGATACTCCCTCTACATATTACGAAAAACTCTTTCACCAATCTAACAACAACCATATGCACACACCTAAAAACATGGTCTTGCACAGTGAAATAATTCAGATCCGCCACCATTAAAACATCCTTCAAGCTCTTCGAGCTCTTCAACTCATACAATAACAAACCCCCCACGCGGTCCATCTTACGACGCCGCGCTCTCCCTCAAAACCCTAGCCGAACGCTTCGGCGAACTCACTGACATCTCCGCTTGCGCCAACCGTCACGCCTTCATAGGTTCGCAACGAACGCCGCAACTCAAGTTAACTCCAACAACGTCCTTTCGCTCTTCACCCTCGTATCCGATGTTCAAGCAAAGACGCTATCAAAACGGAATCTGAAGACCGAATCCTAATCACCATCACCGAGATCTCCTTCAACTCAAATCCAGTATCATCTTCATGAAATCGAAAATACAAAAATCAACATTAAAATTTATTCGCAATCGAGTTGTTTTGTGCGTACATAATCGAGGAGAATCGCGAATTTAGGGACGGTTGTTGTTGGGGGTGTTGATAGAGTTTTGGGGAAACATGCTGATTTGGGGGTTCCTTGGAATGCTGTTTAGATTGGTGAGGTTATGGGTATGGATTTGTTGACATAGAGTAGAGATAGGAGAAGAACAAGAACGGATAGTGGATGATTTTGGCGATGTGTTGTTTTTCCAAGAGGATGAGGAAATGGAAATGAAAAAGGATTTTATGTTGGAGTAGAGCCAAGAAGATGACGACGGCGGATCGAAGTAGGGAGAGATTGAGGGAAGAGGTGAGAGAGAGCGGTGTTGCGTTAATGCATTTACTGTGTTGATGTTGGCAACATTTACCTTGCGTTTTTTTTGTGAAAGAGAAAGTTTTGTTGTTATCCCCTGGCCACGTGTCTCGATTGAGTAGACCTATTTGGCATTCAAAATCCTATCCTCCTTCTTCAAGGAGTACCGTTACCTATTGCCTTTTATTTACTTTATTTTTTTTATATTTTTTATTTATTTTATTTAATTCTTATATATTAAGTTTTTAGGATGTGGGCCTTAGGCCTCATCAAGCTTTTTTTTTTACCAATTTATATCCACATTCCATTTATGCATTAATGACTTTTTATTTGTTCTTTATTTGGTTTTGTTTGATTATAGTAGATTTTGATGGCTCCGTAGATTATTAAGTTATTTGTTGCATCTCGTCGCGTTACGATTTAGAAAATTAAAATACATTTTGGCTTCTGAAAGTCGCATGAGGTGCATATATTCAATTCCTTGACTTTTTATAAAGTGATCCTTACATAAATCTACACTAAGATAGTTTCAAGTTAAATTCAGTTTGTTCTCGATTTCGTTTGACATCCAGTTCCATGGCTTACTCTTGGGCATATTCTCCACGAACTCTTAAGCAATATCAACTTGATTGACCAATACCTCAAACCTTCACATTGACTCTTCTATTCAAACGTATCTTTTTATTGAAATATGAAGAAAAAGACTATCCTGGATGGAATATCCAGTTATAATCCCGAATATTAGGCTCAAGCTGTAAGAGCTTGCAAGCCATAAGTATTCGTCTTCTCTTCAAAAATACTTATAAATATTCAAACTTCTTTTCTCAGTGAGTTGGAAGAAAAAGATTACCTGGATGGAATATCCAGTCGTAATCCCGAATATTAGGCTCAAGCTGTAAGAGCTTGCAAGCCATGCATATTCGTCTTCTCTTCAAAACACTCCAATATTTAAATCATTTTCTTAATAAAAGTGGAAGAAAAAGATTGCCTGGGTGGAATATCCAGACGTAGTCTCGAGTATTAGACCCAAGCTGTAAGAGCTTGCAAGTCACTAGTTCGCATTACGCGAAAAACCGGCGGGAAACAAGAACAACAGAGCCGCCACCGTGCGTTATTTATCCCAAAAGAGGGAAAGGAAACGCTCAGAGTAAACCTGGAAAGAACATGGTCTCGCGACCAAAGAGAATGGGATCGGGAGTCGGTTATGCGAAGGGAAGGTATTAGCACCCCTACGCATCCGTCGTACTCGACGGGATCCACGCACAATAGGAAGGAAAATGGTTGCTAAAACACTGCTCACGCACACACACTGGCTGAAAGAGACACAAGAAAACGAGAGACTGACTCGGCAGGACATCGCGTCCTGGGCCTACTTAGTCTATCAGGCATAGACATCAGAGTCTAAGTAGTTCGGACTGGGGAAACGACACATGCTCGCTAGGATATCGCATCCTATGCATACGTATCTCCTCGGACGAAGGAGAATCAGAGCATTCGTAGCTCGGCTAACACGCACACAAGCAAACACAGGCAAAGGCAAACATGGAGCCTGAATGCCAATTACTGGACTTACATCAGCATCCGAACCAAACACACACAAAGAGTGTGGAGACACAAAGGTTGAAAAAAGAAAAAAGGCGCCCGGAGAGATCAGCTCAATCTCCTGCCTACGTACCTCATCTGGTATGAGGATCAGGGCGACGTAGTTCCCCTACGGAGGGATACAGGACTAGCCTAACCAGATAACAGAGGGAGACACAACTAGGGAGACTACGACTCGAGCCTAGATGTTATCATGCAAATTCATCCCTAAGTTAAGGTTTCCAGCTAACTTGCACAGGAAGCAAGCTAAAGCAAACACACAATCACAAGTAGCACACACTATATGCAAGCAATGGGCTCAATCAAGGTTAGGTTTTAGTCGAGGGGTCATATCAACCTCAACAAACAAACCTCTGTAACTGAGTAATGTTAGCTCTTAACCCTAACATTGAGAGTTAGGGTGAAGCTGATGAAAGGTGAGTGAAGATGAGACTTCATAGCTCTTATCCCTGGCCTGGGAGAGCTTAAGACAAGAATGTGTGGGTTCAGAAAGGGGGAACCCTTCTACACATATGATACTGACTCAACTGTACAATTGTACAAGATCTTGGGTTTGTATCTGCAATGCATCAACACAGTGGCGTGAGCAAAGCAGATGACACACAGAATAGCAGGGGATGGATTGCACATCCCTTGGGTTCTGCCAATTGCCTCTTCACTTAGGAGGTCTTTGAGTATGCAAGGACAAAAGTAAACAAACACAAACATTGCCTCTTAAGGAGGACTTCAGACAGGTGCCTGGCCAAGTAACAGGCCAGGTCTTCCAGACTACATGAAGTAAGGAAGTTATACCTCAGCGCAAATTGCTTATCAAGCAAAGAAAAGCAAAGTTCACAAAGAACTAATAGCAACTAAAGTACCTGAAATCAGTCAAGCACAATTAGTATACCAGACACAAAGTCAAAACAAACAGCATAAACCAAACAGATAACACAGTCAAATATGTGTGCAAAGCATAAGCTCAAAGCAAGTGAGCTAAGCAACCTACAAAACAAACAAGTTAGTTCATGATAAACAATTAAACTCATTCAACTTGTATTAATCTCTTTGAAGTATTTGCTGCTTAACCTGAAACAACAAGCTTAAACATGAGCAACAAGACCACTAGGACAAGCCTAGGGTCAAAAGGAGATAAAAAGTTTAAAACAGCAAGGGACAAGTGCCCAAAGTCAAGACAGATCAATCAAGAAGCAAACCCAAGTAGTTTCACATTCATATCATTCATCATTATCATTTCACAAACAGATTAGGTCAAAGCATGGCAAATAGAACCTCAAAGAAGTCAACAGAATGACTCAACTCAAATCCAATCATAAACATTTCAAAAATTCCTCAAATAAATCATGGTCAAACATCATCCACAACATGATAGGCATACCAAATTTCAGCTTATTTGAATCAAAGGAAGTAGGGAAATTAAATTCAGAAAGGCAAGGCAAGTTCAAGCATACTCATTCAAAGCATCAAAACATGCACCAACTTCAATTAATCATAAAACAGAAACAACACAAGATAAATGAATGGGATCAAAGCCATGATGTACTTCAAGATGTTCACAATGCACAGGTCAAATTTCAAGTCCATCCAATAATGTATGAGAATTTCACAAATCATATGGCATCATGTGTCACAAAAGTCAACAATTTGGTCAAACAGGGGAGAAATTATCAATAAAATAGGAAATGCTTTCAAAAAATTCCAGAAAAATTCACACACATTCTAAACATGCACAAGTATGTTCATGCAAAAAATCAGACCATTTTGAGTTCATTAGGCAAGGTAATTAAAATCATGAAGTTGGACATGCATGGTGTGACACAAATTGTCACACCCCTATTCAAAAAATCATAACTCCACAACCAGCAATGATAAATTCACAAACTCTACACCAAAATCACCATGAACATGTCTAGTTTAAGCACAAAAAATTTGGGAAGCATTGGATAAAGTATCATAATTTCACAAGCAATTTGGTGAGACATACACAAAATGGACAACATGAACAAACCCTAGCACATTTAAACATTCACACGTGCAAAAAATCTGGAAAAATCATCATAAAAAACTAGAGGTTAGTAGAAGCAATCCACAAAAAATCCCATGAAATTTGGATCAAAATTGAGTGACTTATGATTTTTTGAAGTTGGCCATGCAAAATGAAATAAATATTGAAAAAGCCATTGAATTAATTAAAATAAGAAGCGGACAATGGCAGTTTTGTAATATTAGCGTTCATTAAGTGGAACGCTGCGTTCCAAAAAGAAGGCGTGTCACATGCTGATTGGTTCATGGCAATGGCACAGTAACTCTCATGCAAAGCGAAAATCAAAACAGCCAAACACGAGCAACAGAATTCTGGGCAATGCACAATTAGGGTTTTTGAAGCTACAGTGCAACATTCATCATGATGAAGAACATTTCTCCCAGAATTTGGAAATGAGCATGGCATTCGAACCGTCTAAACGTGTACAAAACAAATCTAACCTTATTTTTCAACAATTTGAACTAACAACCAAGAAATAAGCAAGAACATATTTAGCAACCAAACTTAAAATCAATGTAACTCTCTCAATAATCAACCATTTGCCACGATTCAAGTTGCATTGTAATCAGCATAGCAAGATCTTCATGAAGCATATCATAATTTCATCAAACAAGAGAATCAAAAACCAACCTTGTTGAAGATGCAATGATGAAACAGTAGTTCTTTGGCTATGGTGAGCTGAAACAGAAGTGCCAAGATGTTCCAAGTGATGAATGGATGTGTATTGAGAGCCCAGTTGTCTCAATTCCAGCTCCAGATTCGACCTGCCATGGCTGATGCTTCAATGGAACAGTGGTATGAGAAAGGCTTTACAGCTGGGGTTTGATGTTTGCAATGGCTCCAACAATGATGGTATATGATGGCACAAAGCACAGAAGCACGAATCCTTTGATAATTTTTCAGAAAAGTTCAAGTGGAAAAATGAGAGTTTTTGAGAGCAAATGAGTTTTTTGATCTGTTTTGGCAAAGTGTGCTAGGGTTTTTCAGACTGGAAATGATCTATATGTACTCTGTTTAATGTTACTAATCATGGTTAATGAAGTGGTAAGTGGAATTTTGCTTAATGGAAGTGTTTGGCCAATTTGCTAAAAATCACTCCAAAATACAAGGGGTGCATGTATATGCACGAAATTGGGCTTTAAACATACCCCAAACATGATTTCTGAACATTGGCAATTGGTACAAAGTGTTGGAAATGATTATTTTGAAAGTCCATTTTTCAACTCACCCCTTTTTTAATTCATGCACTTGGAAAAAGACCATTTTGATTGGAAGATTTTTGGTGAATTGTGATGAAAGATTTGGATAGAGCACATCAAATATGACTTGTAGCAAAAAACCCCACCCAATTTGGCCAAATGGTTTGGAAGATATGCCCCTTTGAAGTTCAAAAATTTCTGAAAATGACTTGATCATAACTTGCCAACCATAAATGATAAATGAGTGTTCTTGGACTTTTTGGAAAGGTGAGATCAAGATCTTCAACTTTCATGTTGGACAAAACTTCATTTGGAGCTTGTATGATGATGTAAATTTGAGGAGAAAAACTTTCTATTTTTGGCAGTTTCCAATTACAAGTCACCTGCTATTTTTGGCAATTTTTTGTCTGACTTTATTTTCTCCAATATTGAACTTTGAAATGTCAAATGAGACTTGTATGGACATGAATGAACCCTTTACCGATGGCTGCTGGGAAACAACTTGACGTAAAAGGAAGCAAGACCATTTACCGATGGTGGCTTCAAAGAAACTTGACATTTACCGATATCAACTTCAACAAGACCATTCACCGATGGCTGCTGCAACTGGGAATTCGATATTTACCGATATCGAAGAAAACGGGGCCATTTACCGATGGCATCTCTGCTTGGGGGAGGAACAAAATATATTTGTAACGGAATCAGACAAGACGTTTACTGACGACTCTTGGGGATCTTGATTTATCAATAAGAAAATAAAACACGACCAGACATTTACCGATGACTGGGATGGGACCCGATGTTTACCGACATCGAAAAATGATGTTTACCGACATCCAAAACGACCAGACATTTACCGATGACTGGGGAAATACTCGATGTTTACCGACACCAACGGAGAGGTGAACACTTCACTGGGGAAAGAAAAACAGATATTTGCAAACGGAAACCAGACAGGACGTTTACCGACGACTCTACTGGGGATTTCTAGCTGGGGATTACCATCAGACATTTACCGATGACTGAGGAAAAAATCTTGATGTTTACCGACATCGAAAGATGATGTTTACCGACATCAAACAAAGGCGACCAGACATTTACTAATGAATGGAGTGAGACTCGATGTTTACCGACACCGAAACAATGGTGTTTACCGACACCAAAAATGACCAGACATTTATCGATGACTGGGGTGAGACTCGATGTTTACCGACACCGAAACAATGGTGTTTACCGACACCAAAAAATGAACACACGCGGGTGCTGACACGACACTTACCGGTATCACAAGAACGACATCTTAAATACGTCAAGGCAAGGCTGACCACTTGCCAAGGAGGTCTCACTGAGGAGAAACAAACTTTCCGTTCGCGGACGGGTGAGGAAATAAACCTCTGTGGGGATATCAATTCCGAATGCTGTCAAAGCAACTGTAGCAGACGTGCTGTACAAGTTGAACAAAAATCCGCCTCTGCTGGGGATACAGTCTGGTTGGGTTAACACATGAATGCATATGTTTGAATTTTTCTATGGCGTAATGCTCCATATGGAATGGAAATGCTACGCAGTTTTGGAGGATGCAATGATCACTACATGCAAAATGCAAAAATGATGAAACCTCCGCCGAGAAATACATAGGACGACTGTGCTGAGAAACCATCAATCCAACTCTGCTAGGGGAAAGAACAAGGCAACTGCCGGGGAACCATCAATACAAATCCGCTAGGGGAAGACAAGGCAACTCGCTGGGGAGTAATAAAGCAACTTGCTACTGACAAAACCGGCAACTTTGCTGGGGATATCCCAATCAATCCATAAGTAGGATGAATTCTGCTATGGGAAATAACTGCTGGGGAACGCTCACAGATGACGACCTGTAAAACAGCACAACAAATGCCCCCAGGGGATACATGGACAAGATACGCTCAAGTGTCCTCAACATTCAAAATGATTTTCAAACGTCTTATCTTTCTGCAAGTTATTTTTTAGCCTTCATGTTTTTATATGCAATGTTTATCAAAAATTCGGACGTTTTTGCAAACAAAACAGTAAAAATAAAAACAAAAGAGCTATTTATCTGAATAACGACTTTTATTGATTGAAAATGTGCCTGAAAAGGCAAATACATTGGGAAGCAATTCCTAGGAAGAGGTAATTGCGCACAAAAGGAAAATAAACTATCCTAATGGCAATGTGAACACGGCATCCACTATTTCCCAACTCTGTTATAACTCATAGATCATCGATTTTTTTCTCCCATTTTTCCTTGCTTTCTGAGAAGAATGACTGGACCAATCACCTCTTTCGAGATGGCAGCTGACGAAGCGCGATGAAGTACAGATAACTCAGACTGTAGTCTTCGCTTTAATCCCTCTTTTGGCTGGATCGCCCTTTCAGGTTTTCAATCCACCGGGATACCCATTTTTGCCTAAGCCGCCCTTGCGGGTTTTCGACTTACCGGGTGTACAAATTCTTTTCATTTTTATCCCTAATTTTTGCCCGAACCTTTTCTTTCTGTTTTTTGGTTCGCCGGGATGCCCTTTTTTGCCTGGACTCTTTTATTCTTTTTGTCCAGCGGGTCAATTTATGCGAAGTATTTTTTGACTACGTCTGAGTTAACAGGGGACGGAAAATCTTCACCATCCATAGTTGTAAGCATCAAGGCTCCACCGGAGAAGACCTTCTTCACAACATATGGACCTTCATAATTAGGAGTCCACTTGCCCCTGTTATCTGTACCGGGAGGAAGGATCCTCTTCAAAACCAGATCACCAGTTTGAAATGTCCGAGGACGCACTTTCTGATCAAAGGCTCGCTTCATCCTTCTCTGGTATAACTGCCCGTGGCACACAGCTGCTAACCGTCTCTCTTCGATAAGGCTCAACTCATTAAACCTTGTACGAATCCACTCGGCTTCGTCCAGCTTGACATCCAACAATACCCTCAGAGAAGGGATCTCTACCTCAACTGGTAGGACTGCTTCCATACCATACACAAGGGAGTACGGGGTTGCCCCGGTCGACGTACGCACAGAGGTACGGTACCCATGTAAAGCGAAAGGCAGCATCTCATGCCAATCCTTGTACGTTACGACCATCTTCTGCACAATCTTCTTGATATTCTTGTTAGCCGCCTCTACAACACCATTCATCTTCGGTCTGTAAGGAGAAGAATTGTGATGTTCAATCTTGAAATCTCTGCAAAGCTCTTTCATCATCTTGTTGTTGAGATTTGAACCATTGTCAGTGATGATTCTCTCGGGGACTCCATAACGACAGATGATTTCTTTCTTGGTGAACCGGGCAACCACTTGTTTGGTAACATTTGCATAGGAAGCTGCTTCTACCCATTTGGTGAAGTAATCAATCGCAACCAAGATGAAGTGATGTCCATTGGAAGCAGTAGGCTCAATCTTCCCAATAATGTCAATGCCCCACATGGCGAACGGCCAAGGCGAGTTCATGATATTCAACGGGCTTGGTGGTACATGCACCTTATCAGCATAAATCTGGCATTTATGGCACTTCCGAGCATATTTGAAACAATCGGATTCCATAGTCATCCAGTAATAACCGACTCTCAACAGCTTTTTCGACATTGCATGACCACCAGCATGCGTACCAAACGAACCTTCATGCACTTCTTGCATCAACATGTCTGCTTCGTGTCTACCCACGCATCTGAGCAAGACCATGTCAAAGTTACTTTTGTACAACACATCATCCTGATTCAAGTAAAAGCTTCCAGCTAGCCTTCTCAGGGTCTTCTTATCATTCTTTGATGCACCTTCAGGATATTCTTGAGTTTTGAGGAAGTTCTTGATATCATAGTACCACGGTTTCTCATCAATCGCAACAGACTCGGCTGCAAACACATACGCAGGCCTCTCGAGTCGATTCACCGCAACATGTGGCACATGATTCCACCAATGAACTTTGATCATGGACGATAAAGGAGCCAAAGCATCAGCCATCTGATTCTCGTCCCGGGGGACATGATACAACTTCACCTTCTTGAAGAACGTCAGTATTCTTCTGGTGTAATCTCTATACGGAATCAGATGCGGCTGGTTCGTATTCCAATCTCCATTGACCTGATTGATCACTAGAGCAGAATCTCCAAATATGTCAAGAGTTTTGATTCTCAGGTCGATGGCTTCTTCTATCCCCATGATACAAGCCTCATACTCAGCTTCATTGTTGGTGACATCAAACGTCAATCTGGCAGAAAAAGGTATATGAGCACCTTTAGGATTGATCAGCACTGCCCCAACACCATTACCGTTCATATTTACAGCCCCATCAAACATTAGTGTCCACTTGTCATCAGGATCCGGTCCTTCCTCGACAAGCGGCTCTTCACAATCTTTCACCTTCAGATACATGATGTCCTCATCAGGGAATTCAAACATCATCGGCTGATAATCATCAATTGGTTGCTCGGCAAGGTAGTCCGACAGAATACTACCTTTGATGGCCTTCTGTGACGTGTACTGGATGTCATATTCGGTTAAAATCATCTGCCATCGAGCAACGCGCCCGGTGAGAGCCGGCTTCTCAAAGATGTACTTTACTGGATCCATCTTAGAAATCAATATGGTAGTATGGTTCAACATATACTGCCTTAGTCGGCGAGCAGCCCAGGCCAAAGCACAGCAAGTTTTCTCGAGCAGTGAATATCTTGTTTCACAGTCGGTAAACTTTTTGCTAAGGTAGTATATGGCATGCTCTTTTCGACCAGACTCGTCATGCTGACCCAATACACACCCCATCGAGTTCTCGGTAACTGACAGGTACATTATCAACGGTCTCCCTGGATCTGGAGGGATAAGGATTGGAGGTTTCTGTAAATACTCTTTTATCTTGTCAAAAGCCTTCTGACAGTCATCATTCCACCTGATTGCTTGATTCTTTCTAAGCAGTTTGAAAATTGGTTCACACGTGGCCGTTAGGTGAGATATGAACCTCGCAATGTAGTTCAACCTCCCTAAAAACCCATGGACTTGCTTTTCCGTTTTCGGTTCAGGCATCTCTTGAATGGCTTTGACTTTAGCTGGATCAACCTCAATCCCTTTCTCACTGACAATGAAGCCTAACAGCTTACCGGATCTCACCCCAAACGTACACTTGTTCGGATTCAGCCTCAGCTTGAACTTGACCAGTCTGTCAAACAACTTCTGCAAATTAACCAAATGCTCCTCTTCTGTCTGCGACTTCGCAATCATATCATCCACGTACACTTCAATCTCTTTGTCATGAAAGAGAGTCGTCATCGCCCTTTGATAGGTAGCACCGGCATTCTTCAGCCCAAATGGCATTACTTTATAGCAGAATGTGCCCCAAGGTGTAATGAATGTCGTCTTTTCCATGTCCTCTGGCGCCATCTTGATCTGATTATAGCTTGAGAAACCGTCCATGAAAGAGAATACCGAGGATTGAGCCGTATTATCCACCAATACATCGATGTGAGGTAATGGGAAATCATCTTTCGGACTCGCCCTGTTCAAATCCCGGTAATCGACACACATTCTGACTTTGCCATCCTTCTTCGGCACAGGAACGATGTTGGCTACCCACGGTGGATAACTGGTAACAGCTAGAAAACCTGCATCCCACTGCTTCTGGACCTCTTCCTTGATCTTGACAGCCATATCAGGACTAGTTCTCCGAAGCTTCTGCTTGACTGACGGACACTCTTCTCTGAGGGGTAGCCGATGCACCACAATGTCTGTATCCAAACCAGGCATATCTTGATATGACCAGGCGAATATTTCCATATATTCTCTCAGCATCTCGATCAACCTCCTCTTGACAGAGTCCTCTAAAGCAGCCCCAATCTTGATCTCTCTTCTGGCGTCCTCAGTACCCAGATTAACAATCTCCAACTCCTCCTGATGAGGTTGGATGACCCTTTCCTCCTGCTTCAGTAATCTGACCAATTCTGCGGGGAGTTCACAGTCTTCCTCACTCTCCTCTTCGGCTTGGTAGATGGGATTATCAAAATCATACTGAGCCATAACAGGATTGTTCATAGTGGATGCCATAAGGTCACTTCTGCATGTTTTAATGTTTTATTTTAGAAAAAGAGTTCAATAAAGTCACAAAAAACAAAAACATTGCCATTTTTATTGTTTTTTAGAAAAAGTGAAAACAAAAAATAGAAAGACAGGGATCACAAAATTTGATTGCAAAACGTCCTTTATTTATGATAATCATTAAAACATGATGAGGCCCTACAATGAACCACTACGCCTTGGGCAGAACGTAGGGTTTTTATGCAAAATGAAAAAACAAAGGAAAATTACTCTGTCTGAAGAGTAACTTGAACCACTTCTTCAGCCGTCCAGTTGTTGATAGACTCCCCTGGGGCACACGGGCGAACCCAGACGTCTAAATCACAGTCGCTGTCACAGTCTTCACCACCGGTTGCAAAGACGTCGCCATGATTCATCAGCCCAGCGCTGGTGAAGGTACTCGGACCCGTCTGCACACTCTGCTCTACTTGGAGAGGCTCATATCCGATACCGAACTTGTCTTCCTTGACAGGCAAGTCTACCATTTTGCCCCAGCCCTCAGCTTTGCCGGAATCAACGACCTCATTGGCTTGCTTGTACGAAGCAATCGAAGCACCCGGCTTCCTCTGATCAGCGTACGCCACCTTTTCCAGAGCCACGGTCTCAAATGCCTGGCATAATGTTTCGTGGATCTCGCCATCTACCTCGACATACTTGAACGAGGATAGGTGACTCACCAGAATCTCTTCTTCGCCACACACGGTCACAATTTGGCCGTTCCAAACATACTTGAGTTTTTGATGGAGAGTCGACGAGACTGCCCCTGCTGCGTGAATCCAAGGACGCCCCAACAGACAGCTGTAGGCGGGTTGAATGTCCATAACATAAAAAATGATGTCGAAAACCTCTGGGCCTATCTTCACCGGCAAGGTAACTTCACCAAACACAGAACGTTTGGATCCATCAAATGCGCGCACAATAAGGTCACTAGGAGTGAGCACAACTCCTTCAACATCAATCTTCTTAAGAATCTACTTTGGTAGGACATTCAACGACGACCCGGTGTCTACCAACACGTGAGACAGAACTGCCCCCTTACACTCCATCGTGATATGCAAGGCTTTGTTATGATTGCGACCCTCAGGCGTTAAGTCTAGGTCAGTGAAACCTACATCATGCCTGGTGCTCACGTTGGCCAACACTCCCTCTAGTTGGTTGACGGAAATCTCTTGCGGTACGTATGCCATGTTCAGCATCTTCAACAAAGCATCACGATGTGCCTCAGAGCACAGCAGCAAAGAGAGAATTGAAATCTTGGACGGAGTCTGGTTGAGCTGATCTACGATCTTGTAGTCACTCTTCTTTATGATCTTCATAAATTCCTCCACGTCCTTTTCAAATGAACCCTCAGCCTCCTTCTAAGTCGGTTCCTCGTCAACAACAACCTGTTTGCCCTTCGCCCTAGCAGATGCCTCAGCATTGGCATCCCTCAACGGTTGAGGCGCAAACAATCGTCCGCTTCTAGTAAAACCACCCGGACCACCAACATTGTCCACAACTGGACTTACAACGGCCGGAGTTCTACTAGGTGCCACAATAGTTATCGGAGCTTGACTTGCTGGCCTCGTCTGATTATCAGCCCTTCTGTTGCTGCGGTAGGCATTATCATATCTCCATGGCACAGCCCTACTATTCTCCACTGGTCTTCTTCCAGACGCCACTATAGTAGTTGGAGCACTGATGGTTACCGGAGCGGAAATGGTAACTGGAGTACCACTTGCTGCAGATGAACTAACGACCCCTTGTCCTCGTCCTTCAGCCGGTTTAAAGTAGATGGTGACAGTTGACACTGACCCATTATCTTTGACAGCCCGACTGAACTGCACACAACCCTCGTCGATCAGCTTTTGAATACCAGCCTTCAACTGGTCACAACCATTATCAGCTTCAACACAACCAACACAACCCTCATTACAACCCGGGTAGACACCCCCATTCAGCAAACGGCCCTTTACCACCAGTAGAGAAGTTTGAACATCATCAACACTATCAACTAGATCTTCAGCTTCCCCTTCAATATTGTTTACCCTATGCCCACCATGCTGAGGCATAGGATTGTTCACAACGTTAGGTACCGGAGAGAAGTTGATCGCCTTGGAATCGATCAAATCTTGGACCTTGTGCTGGAAAGCCCGACATTTTTCAGTATGGTGCCCTGGTGCCCCGGAGTGAAAGTCACAACGGACGTTGGCGTCGTATCCAGGAGGCAACACTGTTGGTGGAGCCATTGTACGCAACTCTACAAACCCTAACCTGAGTAGTTCGGGTAACAGTTCGGCGTACGACATTGGTAGAGGATCAAAACGTCGATCAGGCATCCTCTGTCTGGCCTGATACGGACGTGGTTGCTGTTGTTGTTGTTGTTGCGGTTGTTGAACTCTTTGTTGTTGTTGACGAGGTTGTGGTGCAGGAATGGTCACTGCAGCGACCGGGCGATATTGATCTCTGTTCACACTGCCTCTGTACACATTCCCTCGGTGTTGTACAACATTGGTTTCACCTTCTCTACAGCGAGGTGCCCCAGAGAAAGGTTTCTTTGACGATGAAGAAGAACCCACATCTTGAATTTTGCCAGCCTTGATCAAACTTTCAGTTCTTTCGCCACAGATGACGACATCAGAAAAACTACCGAATGGGCAGCTTCCCATCCGGTCCATAAACACACCTTGAAGAGTGCCGATGAACATGTCTGTCAACTCCCTTTCCAGCATAGGGGGTTGAACTCTTGCAGCAAGTTCACGCCACCTCTGGGCGTACTCTTTAAAGCTCTCGTTGTTTTTCTGGCACAGACTCTGCAGCTGAGTCCGGCTAGGTGCCATATCCATGTTATGTTTGTACTGTCTGAGGAAAGCTTCTCCCAAATCCCTCCAGCATCTGATCGAATCTCTTTTTAACTCCATATACCAGTCCAAAGACGCCCTAGATAGGCTATCTTGGAAAAAGTACATCCACATCTTCTCGTCGTCAGTATACGCCGAGATCTTTCGATAGTATGCCTGCACATGAGTGCGAGGGCAAGAAGTGCCGTTGTATTTGTCAAAAATGGGTGCTTTGAACTTATACGGGATTCTCAAGCCTTCCACTAATCCCATATTAGTTACGTCAAAACCGAGAGAATTTTGACACTCCATAGCCCGGATCTTTTCAGCAAGGGCCTCAACTTTGCGATCTCTCTCATCAACCCTTCCCAGGACGTCTTCGTCTTCACTGAGCATAGTAAAGATATCCTCTTGTCTGTCCACCAACGGAGCCTGATTACGGGCCGGGGCACGGACTACTCTGGCATTGGCGGTCTCTGGAGCAATCGGTTGACCGTTGACTCGAATACCTCTTAACTCATCCCCTACAGCATAGTTGTTGATGGGAACAACAGCAGTAGGGTTGTCATTGATCGGGCCTCCCTCTGGCAAAGCTTGGTTGGGTGGTGGAATTACAGCTTCTTGCCTCTGAACTAGAGCTCGGAGTTCTTCTTGTCCCTGTGCAACCCCTTGCATCATGTGCATGAACTGGGCCATGTTAGCCCTCATCTCAGCTAACTCAGCTTGTACTTGATCCATGTTCCTTTGATGGTTGAGTCTCGTTGAGTAGCGATGCGGTCTCTGATCAGCTATCCTGCCTAAACACAGGAACCAAAATGAGAAGTCGGCACAAGAACACCTGTTATGCAAATGAGATGAGTATGATGTTAATGACGTGTATGATGCACATGATATGCTCATTTCTCAAGCATTCAAAGAGCCTGATCCATCCTCAAAAGATGGCAACCTGCTGCAACAAGGGAACAACACAATACAAGGTAAAATGAGAACAACGGGAAATACCAACAACCTTATCTATAAATAAAGGCAAAAAGATCATACAACCAAGTCAACAAATATTCGAATAAACAGAGTACAACGACGAATCCCTTCCAACAAGCCTGGAGGTGATTCTCAACATAAACATCAAAGATACAATCTAAGACAAACGGTCTTCCGGAATGAGGGTCTTCAGGTACTGGCACTGGTCTATCAACAGTGTGCATTCTGAACATTCTGGTAGAGGGGTGATCTTCTCCTTCAGTTGCCTTCTAAGCTCCATAACTTCTCCTCCAAGATAGTCCTCTGATGCCTGTCTCAAGTCTACCTCCTTCTTCAACTGGACGTCTTTGTCTCTGAGTTGCTTCTCTAGGTCTCTGATCTTCTTCTGATAGCTGGCTTCAGCTCTCTGCAGCCTCAAGCACTCCTGATGTTCTGCATCCAACATGGATTCCATCTCTTCATAGGATCTCTTCTTGCTCCTCACTCTACTAGCATCCTCTCCTTGCACTTCCCTGAGTTGATGGGCCAAGTGCAACCTATCAGCCTTGGCTTTGTAGAGCTCCATCTGGGTATCTTGCTCCTTCTCCCTCAACCGGCGATTCTCCATCAAGGCTTGTTTATAGTGCTCAGTAGGCACACTCTCGGCAAGGATCAAAGGCGGTTGCTCCTGAAGTGGCTCCATCCTATCGTAGGGTAGCAACAAAGTTTCCACTCTCTTCTTTACCCAATCAGTGTAATCGGGCATAGCAATGGCAAACTTCTTCCCTAAGACAGATCCATCCTTAACTCCAACAGACCTCCAAGCTCTTCCTATTTGCTCCAATCTAGCCGGGTCATTCTGCTTCTCAAAATACACACTTTCAGCTACCTCAGCTTCAAGTGGTTCTCCTTTCATTACAAACCCTAACTGACGAAGAGAAAGAACTGGATTATAATTTATGCAGCCTTTGGTCCCCACGAGTGGCACGTTCCGGAATTCTCCACAGCTCATAATAACATTCTTCACATCCATCCGGTATGACTGCCATCTGATGTCATAGGAGGTAAGCGACATGACCCTCTGAGTCCACTTAAGAGTGCTCTGGGCATCCACTGGCTGGCAGAAGGGACATGAACCATCTGAGTAGGAGAGGTAGACAACATCTGATAGCTCCACCCTTACCATGCCTACTGTGAATAGCATAGTAAGTGTCAGCTAACAGAGTGGGAACTGGATTCCCTCCAATGAAGATACAGACCGCAGCATAGTCAACAAAATTGGGCATGCTTGGGAATAGGACGATCCCATAGATCATAACAGCAAGCTGAGCATGAAAAGCTTCCCAATTACCCTTCTCCGCTTCTCCTCTGGCAACTCTCAGCAGAAACTTCAACGGCAGACCCACAACATCCCCACTGGGCTTCCAGTTATCACAGACTTCTTTGACACTCAACTGGAGAGCTCTAGCAACAACTCTGAAATCAACTTCCTTCGGTACGTCCAAGAAAGGAACCTGATGCTGAATCGGAACACTCAACATAATGGAATACTCCTCAAGAGTGGGCGCCAACTGATAATCTTGAAAGGTGAAACAATGAAGCTCCGGGTCGTAGAACTGAAGAAGGGTCTGTAACGGCACCGGATCGACTACCATCTTCAACAGCATCAGAATATCTCCAAACTGGTCAATAAACCCCTTCTGGTTACCACTGGTTATCAGGCTACTCAACTCGATCAATGAAGTCAACGGCTCACGATGGAAGCTGTAGGAGCAGGTCTTCCGCTTCGGCTCTGGGACTGTTGCCATCTCTATCAGTGAACAAGCTCTGGAATGTACCTGAGAAATGATATGCATGCAGAGATTAGTTTTTTTTTCTTTTTTTTTTTTATATATTGCGTATTCTTTTGAAAATAAATATGCTATGATGCACATGATGCAGACGGGACTGGCTGGCAGTGCATCTCTGAACACAAGGTCGAAGCTTCGGTTTAACTCAGAACCCCAAATCCACTTGAAACCCAAAGTCAACTGAGACACTGTTGTCTGAACCCAAAGTCACCAACAGAACCACAAGTCACCAACGGTACCTGTAATAATGATCAAACCCTTCCCCACTCACAGGTGACGTCTAGGCCAGGGTAAAGTCGAGAGAAACGCAGCATAAATAACCTTTCGCAGAATACCATCATATACACACCTGAAGTATGTAACGACAATATCCCACCAGGGTCTGAACTGCTCGTGATATCAACGTTCCGCTAAGTGGCGCAATACCACCCGCTTCCCATGAATCACTCTATTCCTAAGCATCCTAGATTTCACTCATGGCCTGGTGTCGCATTACGCGAAAAACCGGCGGGAAAAGAAGAACAACAGAGCCGCCACCGTGCGTTATTTATCCCAAAAGAGGGAAAGGAAACGCTCGAAGTAAACCTAGGAAAGAACATGGTCTCGCGACCAAAGAGGATGGGTTCGGGAGTCGGTTATGCGAAGGGAAGGTATTAGCACCCCTACGCATCCGTCGTACTCGACGGGATCCACGCACAAAAGGAAGGAAAAATGGTTGCTAAAAAAAACACCGCTCACACACACACAAACTGGCTGAAAGAGACACAAGAAACTGACTGAAACTGACTCGGCAGGATGTCGCATCCTGGGCCTACTTAGTCTATCAGGCATAGACATCAGAGTCGAAGTAGTTCGGACTGGGGAAACGACACATGCTCGCTAGGATATCGCATCCTATGCATACGTATCTTCTCGGACGAGAGAAGAATCAGAGCATTCGTAGCTCGGCTGACACGCACACAAACAAACAAAGGCAAAGGCAAACGTGGAGCCTGAATGCCAATCACTGGACTTACATCAGCATCCGAACCAAAACACACACAAAGAGGCAAACGTGGAGCCCAAACGCCAATCACTGGACTTACATCAGCATCCGAACCAAACACACGCACACTGGAACCTAACTGCCACTCGATGGACTTACATCAGCTTCCAAGCACACAACAACACAACAAGTTAATAGGGAGTCGGGGACTCGAGCCTATAACTGTCAAGCACACACTCAAACAAACAGACAACAAATTGCTAAGGAGTCAGGCACTCGAGCCTAGCAACTGTCAAACAACACACACAAAAAGAAAAAGGGCGCCCGGAGAGATCAGCTCAATCTCCTGCCTACGTACTTCATCTGGTATGAAGATCAGGGCGACGTAGTTCCCCTACGCAGGGATACAGGACTAGCCTAACCAGATAACAGAGGGAGACACAACTAGGGAGACTACGACTCGAGCCTAGATGTTATCATGCAAATTCATCCCTAAGTTAAGGTTTCTAGCTAACTGGCACAGGGAGCCAGCCTATCCTAGTCATGACTTGCACAGGAAGCAAGCCACGCACACACTTAACTTGCACAGGAAGCAAGCCAAGCAAAACCTAACTTGCACAGGAAGCAAGTCTAAACTAACCCTAACTTGCACAGGAAGCAAGTCAAACAAACATAAGCACAGGTAGCACACACTATATACAAACAAAGGCTCACACAAGGGTTAGGTTTTAGTCGAGGGGTCATATCAACCTCAACAAACAAACCTCTGGAACTGGGTAGATGTTGCTCTTAACCTTGACATTGAGAGTCAAGGTGAAGCAGATGAAGGGTGAGTGAAGATAAGACTTCACAGCTCTTATCCCTGGCCTGGGAGAGCTCAAGACAAGAATGTGTGGGTTCAGAAAGTGGGAACCCTTCTACACATTTGATACTGACTCAACTGTACAATTGTACAAGATCTTGGGTTTGTATCTGCAATGCATCAACACAGTGGTGTGAGCAAAACAGATGACACACAGAATAGCAGGGGATAGGTTGCTTATCCCTTGGGTTCTGCCAATTGCCTCTTCACTTAGGAGGTCTTTGACTCTATACAAGGACAAATTAAACATACACAAACATTGCCTCTTAAGGAGGACTTCAGACAGTCGCCTGGCCAAGTAACAGGCCAGGTCTTCCAGACTACATGAAGATAGAAAGTATACCTCAAGCAAGTTGCTAAATAGAAAAGCAAAGCAAGTTCAAAGAACTTAAGCAACTAATGGTACCTGAAATGGTCAAACAGATCAGTACACAGTTCAACAGTCAAAGCAAAAGGAATTGGGAAACAACAGTCAACACAGAGGGACCAATGTACAAAGCACAAGACTCAAACCATATGAGTCAAGCCACCTACAAAACAAAGGTTAGCTCATGATAAACAATCAAGCTTAATCAAAAAGAAATGGTCTCAATGGTCACTTGGTGTTCAACCTGAAAACATAAGCTCAACAGTGAGTAACTGGACCACTAGGGCAAGCCTAGGGTCAAAAGAGAATGAAAAAGTCAAAACAGCAAAGGGCAAGCATCCAAATCATATTCAAACAATCAAGAAACAAAACCAATTGGGTTCACATTCATATCAATCATCATCATCATTTCATGAGCAAATTAAGTCAAAACATGGCATTTAGAAGCTCATAGAAGTCAACAGCAAGACTTAACTCAAAAGCAATCTTAAACATTTCCAAAAATCACCAAATAAATCATGACCAATCACAACCCACAGCATGGTAAGCTTGTCAAATTTCATCTCATTTGGACAAGTGGAAGGCAGTCAATGAAAATCAGAAAGTGAAAGCAAGTTTAAGCATGCTCAAAGAAGTCAACCAAACATGTATCAACTTCAAAAATTCATAAGTCAGGGATGGTGTATGATAAATGAATGGGACTAAAACCATGGCAAAGATGAGGATGTCTAGTTATCTCATGTAAAATTTCATGTCCATCCAATAAAGTATGAGAATTTCACAAATGAAATGGGAACAAGTGTCACAAAAAGTCAATATATGACCAAGCAGGGGAGAAAATCTCAAACAATTAGGAAATGCCACAAATAATTCCAAGAAAATTCACATGTAAACTAGACATACAAGAGTAGGTTCATGCAAAAAATCAGATCAATTGGAGGTCAAGAAGCATGGTATCAAAAATCATCAAGTTGGGCATCAATGGTGTGACACAAATTGTCACACCCTAATTCAAAAAATCATAACTCACAAACCAGAAATGATAAATCCACAAACTCTACACCAAAATCACCATGAGTGTGTCTAGTTTAAGCACAAAACATTTGGGAGCCATTGGATAAAGTATCACCATTTCATAAATGTTTTGGCAAAGTGTACAAAATATGCATACATGTCACAAACCCTAATACCAATTAAAAACCAACCATCCAAAAATTCTGGAAAAAATATGATAAAAAACTAGAGATTGTGATGAACATGATGCAAAAATTTTCATGAATTTTGGAATTAAAATGGATGAGTTATGAATTTTGTAAGTTGATGCATCAAAATGAAATAATAATTGAAAACACACATGGTTTAATGGTTTAATTTGGGCATGGTGGCAATTTTGTAATTATTGGCACAGCTAAATGAAACGCTGCGCTTAAGGTCACAGGCGTGGCAAGCTGCTATTGGATGTGGGCGATGAAACAAGGCAATGCATGCAACGAAATGGCCAGGCACGTGAACTGGGAATTCTGGAAAAAATAACTTAGGGTTCTTCGCTGCTACAGTGCATTCATCATCTTCATCCAAATCGAAAAAATATTTTGTGCCCAGAAATTGGAATTGAATATATCATTCGAAACAGCAAACAGCAAGCATGCATAATCTAACAACCAATTCCATTAAATCATGCTAAGCAAGACGAAATAAGCAAGAACAAATTTGAATGTGAAACTTAAAAACCCGATTTCTCCCACATCACTCAGTCATTTTCAATGGTTCAAGGCTCATTGGAATCAGCAAAACAAGGCCTACCTAAAGCATATCGTAGTTTTGTAAATAGTGGAGGTCGAAAACTCACCAAATCTGCAAAACAGTTGAGATACAGCGGTTATTTGGTGTTGTTGGCTTAAAACAGATGAAGCTCCAAGCTTGCAATGATGAATGATGAAGATGGTTTGATTCAGCAACCCTTGAAATGGCTTAACTCAAAATCTGCCATTGATGGAGCTTATCAAAACAGTGCTGCTTTCCTTGCTTCCAGTTGATGTTTGAGACTTGAAATGACTTCCAAAGATGTGTTGAATCAAAGCCAGGTACACAGTAACACGAGCTCTATGGAAGTTCTTGCAGAATTTTCCAAAATGAAAAATGGTGTGTTTGAGAACAGTTGGACAAAGGCTCCTTCCAGTTGGAGAAAAATGGTTGCAATGTGCTCACAAGGTTGTTTGAATGATGGAACAACAATGGCCAAGCTCAGTTCTTTTAGAGTTTTTTGACAGATTTTGGAAAATGCAAGCAATGAGGTTTTTGAGAATGAGTAATGTTCTGTTTGATGGCTGCACCTAGTAGTGTTTCTAAGTGACAGAAAATGATGTTTATCTCTGCTGTTTGATGTTGCTTGTGGTACTGAATGATGGTTCATGAAAATATGGAGTAGAGTGGGTGAAAGTGTACTTTTTTTCAAGTTTCAAGCAAGTTGGCATGGGCTATGTGTACTGCATAAATTTGACTTTGTAACATGACCAAAACCACATTTCTGAACTATTTCAATTGGCCAAATGGTTGGAAAATGATTATTTTAAAAAGTCAAAATTCAACTCACTTGAAATTAATTAAGGCAAGTTCAAAAATGCCATTTTGCATGGTGATGTTTTGGTGCATGAGGATTACATTTTTGGAAAGAGGGGATCAAATGTGACTTGTAGGAAAAAACCCCACCCAAATTGGCCAAATGGTTTGAGAGATATGGCCTTTTGAAGTTCAAGAATTTTTGAAAATGATTTGATCATAACTTGCCAACCACACATGGGAATTGAGAGTTCTTGGACTTTTTGGAAATGGGAGAACAAGATCTTCAACTTTCATGTTGGGCAAAAATTCATTTGAAGCTTGTATCATGATGTAAGTTTGAGGATCAAGACTTTCCATTTTTGGTAAGTTTCAGTTACAGGTCCAGTTTCCATTTTTGGAAATTTCTGATCTGGCTTCAAATTCTTCAATAATGGTCTTTGACATGATACATGAGGCCTATTTGGACATGAATGAGCTCTCTCAAACCAAATCTAACCATCAAAACCATAAAATCAGACACAGTTGACCAAGTTTGACTTTTTAGGGTTTCTGACTGACTGTGCATTGACTGATGACTTCTGAACATCCAATCCTTGACCAAAACACTTCAAATGGACCCCCAAGTCATGTGAACATGTTGGACAAACCCTAGGGCCTTGGCTCAATGGAATTGTACTTGCTTGCTTGGTTGACTGATCTCCTGATCAATTTGACCTAATTTCTTGATTGGCTTGCACTTGAGGCAAATGGGACAATGCAATGCTATGCAATGGACCGTGTTATGCTATGACCTAATGTGAGAATGTATGTACAATGATAGGTGCAAATTTGAGGTGCTATAGCTGCCCCTATTCAATCAGCTGGGAACCAGAACGGATGATAGCAACGGCTGTCAGACTTTCAGGGTAAACAGGGATTGAATACCAAGAACCGTAGAAATTTGCACCGACTGGATATGATACAAAAAGAACCACGTCATTTACTGATGACGCCTGCAATTGACAACTTCAGAAAAGCGAAACCATTTACCGATGGTTAGAAACTGGAAACTTGATATTTACCGATATCAACTTCAGCAAGACCATTTACCGATGGCTGTTGGGAAACAAATCTGATGTAAAAGGAAGCAAGACCATTTACCGATGGTAGCTTCAAAGAAACTTGACATTTACCGATATCAACTTCAACTCGACCATTTACCGATGGCTACTGCAACTGGGGATCTGATATTTACCGATATCGAAGCATACGGGGCCATTTACCGATGGCGTCTCCACTTGGGGAGAAACCAAATCTTTGTGGTGTAACCAGACAAGACGTTTACCGACGACTTCCGGGGATTTTGATTTTATTAACAAGAAAACACAGCATGACCAGACATTTACCGATGACTGGGATGAGACTCGACGTTTACCGACATCGAAAGATGATGTTTACCGACATCAAAACAAACGACCAGACATTTACCGATGACCGGGGAACACTTCACTAAGGGAAAAAACAAGTGTTTGCAACTGGAAACCAGATAGGACATTTACGGATGACTCTACTGGGGATTTCTAGCTGGGGATTATCAGACATTTACCGATGACTGCAGAAAAGACTCGATGTTTACTGACATCGAAAGATGATGTTTACCGACATCAAAAAAATGACCAGACATTTACCGATGACTGGGTGCGACTCGATGTTTACAGACACCGAAACAATGATGACCAGACATTTACCGATGACTGGAGAGAAAACCCGATGTTTACAGACACCGAAACAATGGTGTTTACCGACACCAAAAATGATGACCAGGCATTTACTGATGACTGAGGAGAAAACCCGATGTTTACAGACACCGAAACAATGATGTTTACCGACACCAAAGATAATGACCAGACATTTACTGATGACTGGGGAGAATACCCGATGTTTACAGACACCGAAACAATGGTGTTTACCGACACCAAAGATAATGACCAGACATTTACCGATGACTGGGGAGAAAACCCGATGACTGGGTGCGACTCGATGTTTACAGACACCGAAACAATGATGACCAGACATTTACCGATGACTGGAGAGAAAACCCGATGTTTACAGACACCGAAACAATGGTGTTTACCGACACCAAAAATGATGACCAGGCATTTACTGATGACTGGGGAGAAAACCCGATGTTTACAGACACCGAAACAATGGTGTTTACCGACACCAAAGATAATGACCAGACATTTACTGATGACTGGGGAGAATACCCGATGTTTACAGACACCGAAATAATGGTGTTTACCGACACCAAAGATAATGACCAGACATTTACCGATGACTGGGGAGAAAACCCGATGTTTACAGACACCGAAACAATGGTGTTTACCGACACCAAACAAAGAAACACACGCGGGTGCTGGCATGACACTTACCGGTATCACCAGAACGACATCTTAGATATGTCAAGGCAAGGTTGACCACTTGCTGGGGGTCTCACTGGGGAGAAACAAACTTTCTGTCACCAACGGGTGAGGTAATAAACCTCTGTGGGGATATCAATCCTGAGTGCTGTCAAGAGCAACTGTAGCAGGCTTGCTGTGCTGATGTTGAATGAAATGATCCGCCTCTGCCGGGGATACGGTCTGGTGAGGTTAACACATGAATGCATATGTTTGAATTTTTCTATGGCGTAATGCTCCATATTGAATGGGAATGCTACGCAGTTTGAGGATGCAATGATCACTACAATGCAAAAATGCAACAATGATGAAAAAACTCCGGCTGGGGAGCCAAACTGATCGGGTACTCCAACTCTGCGGGGAGACTCTGCAAGGAGAGCAACGACTTCTCACTCATGTTGGAGAATAGCACTGCTGCTGGGGAAGGTAAACTCCGCTGGGGATATCCTTCAGTCCACAGATAGGATAAATGCTGGAGATAAATTTCAATGAGTCTGCCTCACTCGGGAGGAAATCGGCAAATACAGGCCTGCTGGGGATAGGCAATCCTTAGATCTGTTGGGGAATAGAAGGCACTATCCACAGACTTCTCCGCAGGGGAACATAGCTCTGATAGCTTCCAAACTTGCTTGGGGGAAAATATCTGCTGAGAAAACGTCCTCACAGATGCCATCCTGAAAAACAACAAAATGCCCCCAGGGGATACATGGACAAGATACGCTCAAGTGTCCTCAACATTCAAAATGATTTTCAAATGTTTTGTCATCCTGCAAGCCATTGTTTAGCCTTCATGTTCTTATATGCAATGCTTATCAAAAATTCGGACATTTTTGCAAACAAAACAGTAAAAACAAAAACCAAAGAGCTATTTATCTGAATAACGACTTTTATTGATTGAAAATGTGCCTGAAAAGGCAAATACATTGGGAAGCAATTCCTAGAAAGAGGTAATTGCGCACAAAAGGAAAAATCTATCATAATGGCAATGTGAACACGGCATCCACTATTTCCCAATTCTGTTATAACTCACAGATCATCAGTTTTCCTCCCAACTCCTTGCTTTCTGAGAAGAATGACTGGACGGATCACATCTTTCGAGATGGCAGACGACAAAGCTCGATGAAGTACAGACAACTCAGACTGTAGTCTTCGCTTTAATCCCTCTTTTGGCTGGATCGCCCTTTCGGGTTTTCAATCCACCGGGATACCCATTTTTGCCTAAGTCGCCCTTGCGGGTTTTCGACTTACCGGGTGTACAAATTCTTTTCATTTTATCCCTAATTTTTGCCCGAACCTTTTCTTTCTGTTTTTTGGTTCGCCGGGATGCCCATTTTTTGCCTGGACTCTTTTTTTCTTTTTGTCCAGCGGGTCAATTTATGCGAAGTATTTTTTGACTACATCTGAGTTAACAGGAGACGGAAAGTCTTCACCATCCATAGTTGTAAGCATCAAGGCTCCACCGGAGAAGACCTTCTTCACAACATACGGACCTTCATAATTAGGAGTCCACTTGCCCCTGTTATCTGCACCGGAGGGAGGATCCTTTCAAAACTAGATCACCGATCTGATAGCTTCGAGGACGCACTTTCTGATCAAAGGCTCGCTTCATCCTTCGCTGATACAACTGTCCATGGCATACAGCTGCTAGCCGTCTCTCTTCGATAAGGCTCAACTCGTTAAACCTTGTTCGAATCCACTCGGCTTCGTCCAGCTTGACATCCAATAAAACTCTCAGAGAAGGAATCTCCACTTCAACAGGTAGGACAGCTTCCATACCATACACAAGGGAGTAAGGGGTTGCCCCGGTCGACGTACGTACTGAGGTACGGTACCCATGCAAAGCGAAAGGCAGCATCTCATGCCAATCCTTGTACGTAACGACCATCTTCTGCACAATCTTCTTGATATTCTTGTTTGCCGCTTCTACAGCACCATTCATCTTCGGTCTGTAAGGAGAAGAATTGTGATGTTCAATCTTGAAATCTTTACAAAGCTCTTTCATCATCTTGTTATTGAGATTCGAACCATTGTCAGTGATGATTCTCTCAGGAACTCCATAACGACATATGATTTCTTTCTTGATGAACCGGGTAACCACTTGTTTGGTAACGTTAGCATAGGAAGCTGCTTCCACCCATTTGGTGAAATAGTCAATCGCTACCAAAATGAAGCGATGTCCATTCGAAGCAGTAGGCTCAATCTTCCCAATCATATCAATGCCCCACATGGCAAACGGCCAAGGCGAATTCATGACATTCAGAGGGCTTGGTGGTACATGCACCTTATCAGCATAGATTTGACACTTATGGCACTTCCGAGCATACTTGAAACAATCGGATTCCATAGTCATCCAGTAATAACCCGCTCTCAACAATTTCTTAGCCATTGCATGTCCGCCGGCATGAGTACCGAAGGAACCTTCATGAACTTCCTGCATTAACATGTCCGCCTCGGGTCTGTCCACGCATCTGAGCAAGACCATGTCAAAGTTTCTCTTATACAGCACATCATCCTGATTCAAATAGAAGCTTCCAGCTAGCCTCCTCAGGGTTTTCTTGTCATTCTTCGACGCACCTTCAGGATACTCCTGAGTCTTGAGGAAGTTCTTGATGTCATAATACCACGGCTTCTCATCAATCACAACAGACTCGGCTGCAAACACATACGCAGGCCTCTCAAGTCGATTCACCGCAACATGTGGCACATGATTCCACCAATGAACTTTGATCATAGAAGACAAAGTTGCCAAAGCATCAGCCATCTGATTCTCATCCCGGGGGACATGATACAACTTCACCTTCTTGAAGAACGTCAGTATTCTTCTGGTGTAATCTCTATACGGAATCAAATGCGGCTGATTCGTATTCCAATCTCCATTGACTTGATTGACCACTAGAGCTGAATCTCCAAATATATCAAGAGTTTTGATCCTCAGATCAATGGCTTCTTCTATCCCCATGATACAAGCCTCATACTCAGCTTCGTTGTTGGTGACGTCAAACGTCAATCTGGCAGAAAAAGGTATATGAGCACCTTTAGGATTGATCAATACTGCCCCAACACCGTTACCGTTCATATTCACAGCCCCATCAAACATCAGTGTCCATTTGTCATCCGGATCCGGTCCTTCCTCGACAAGAGGCTCTTCGCAATCTTTCATCTTAAGATACATGATGTCTTCATCAGGGAATTCAAACATCATAGGCTGATAATCTTCAATCGGTTGCTCGGCGAGGTAGTCTGACAGAATACTACCTTTGATGGCCTTTTGTGACGTGTACTGAATATCATATTCTGTTAGAATCATCTGCCAACGAGCAACGCGTCCGGTGAGAGCTGGTTTCTCAAAGATGTACTTCACTGGATCCATCTTAGAAATCAATAAGGTAGTATGGTTCAACATATACTGCCTCAGTCGGCGAGCAGCCCAGGCCAAAGCACAGCAAGTTTTCTCGAGCAGTGAATATCTTGTTTCACAGTCGGTAAACTTTTTGCTAAGGTAGTATATGGCATGCTCTTTTCGACCAGACTCGTCATGCTGTCCCAATACACACCCCATCGAGTTCTCAGTCACTGACAGGTACATTATCAGAGGTCTCCCTGGAACTGGAGGTATAAGGATTGGAGGTTTCTGTAAATACTCCTTAATCTTGTCAAAAGCTTTCTGACAGTCATCATTCCACTTGATCGCTTGATCCTTTCTAAGCAATTTGAAAATTGGTTCACACGTGGCAGTTAGATGAGATATGAACCTTGCAATGTAGTTCAACCTCCCTAAAAACCCGCAGACTTGCTTCTCCGTTTTCGGTTCAGGCATCTCTTGAATAGCTTTGACTTTTGCTGGATCAACCTCAATCCCTTTCTCACTGACAATGAAGCCTAAAAGCTTCCCTGACCTCACCCCAAACGTACACTTGTTCGGATTCAACCTCAGCTTGAACTTTCTCAACCGGTCAAACAGCTTCTGCAAATTAACCAGGTGCTCCTCTTCTGTCTGCGACTTCGCAATCATATCATCTACGTACACTTCAATTTCTTTGTGCATCATGTCATGAAAAAGAGTCGTCATTGCCCTCTGATAGGTAGCACCAGCATTCTTTAGCCCAAATGGCATCACCTTATAGCAGAACGTGCCCCAAGGTGTAATGAATGTCGTCTTTTCCATGTCCTCTGGCGCCATCTTGATCTGATTATATCCAGAGAAACCATCCATGAAAGAGAATACCGAGGATTGAGCCGTATTATCAACCAATACATCAATGTGAGGTAATGGGAAATCATCTTTCGGACTCGCTCTATTCAAATCCCGGTAATCGACACACATTCTGACTTTACCATCCTTCTTCGGCACAGGAACGATGTTGGCCACCCATGGGGGATAACTTGTAACAGCCAAAAAACCTGCATCCCACTGCTTCTGAACCTCTTCCTTGATCTTAGTTGCCATATCAGGACTCGTTCTACGAAGCTTCTGCTTGACCGAAGGACATCCTTCTCTAAGAGGTAATCGATGCACCACAATGTCTGTATCTAAACCAGGCATATCTTGATATGACCAGGCGAATATCTCCACATATTCTCTCAGCATCTCAATCAGCCTCCTCTTGACAGAGTCCTCTAAAGCAGCCCCAATCTTGATTTCTCTTTTGGCGTCCTCAGTACCCAAATTAACAACCTCCAACTCCTCCTGATGAGGTTGGATGACCCTTTCCTCCTGCTTCAGCAATCTGACCAATTCTGCAGGGAGTTCACAGTCTTCCTCACTCTCCTCTTCAGCTTGGTAGATGGGATTGTCGAAATCATACTGAGCCATAACAGAACTGTTCATAGTGAATGCCATAAGATCGCTTCTGCATGTTTAATGCTTTGTTTTAGAAAAAGAGTTCAATAAAGTCACAAAAAACAAAAACATTGCCATTTTTATTGTTTTTGAAAAAAGATGAAAACAAAAAATAGAAAGACAGGGATCACAAAGTTTGATTTCAAAAAATGTCCTTCATTAATGATAATCATTAAAACATGATGAGGCCCTACAATGAATCACTACGCCTTGGGCAGATCGTAGGATTTTCATGCAAAATGACAAAACAACAGAAAATTACTCTGTCAGAAGAGTAACTTGAACCACTTCTTCAGCCGTCCAGTTGTTGATAGACCCCCCTGGTGCACACGGGCGAACCCAGTTGTCCAGATCACAATCACTGTCACAGTCTTCACTACCGGTTGCAGAGACGTCGCCATGATTCATCAGCCCAGCGCTGGTAAAGGTACTCGGACCCGCTTGACCATTCTGCTCTGCTTGGAGAGGCTCATAACCAACGCCAAATTTGTCTTCTTTGACAGGCAAATCCACCATCTTGCCCCAGCCTTCAGCTTTGCCAGAATCAACAACCTCCTTAGCCTGCTTGTAAGAAGTAATTGAAGCACCTGGCTTCCTCTGCTCAGCGTACGCCACTTTCTCAAGAGCCACAGTCTCAAACGCCTGGCATAAGGTTTCGTGGATCTCGCCATCCACCTCAACATACTTGAACGAGGATAGATGACTCACCAGAATCTCTTCTTCACCGCACACAGTCACAATCTGACCGTTCCAGACATACTTGAGTTTTTGATGGAGAGTCGACGAGACTGCCCCTGCTGCATGAATCCATGGACGCCCCAATAAACAACTATAGGCGGGCTGGATGTCCATAACATAGAAGATGATATCGAATACCTCAGGACCTATCTTCACAGGCAAGGTAACTTCCCCACACACAGAACGTTTGGATCCGTCGAAAGCACGAACGATCAGGTCACTGGGAGTAAGCACAAACCCTTCCACATCAATCTTCTTCAGAATCTGCTTAGGCAGCACATTCAGCGACGACCCGGTGTCTACCAATACGTGAGACAACACTGCCCCCTTGCACTCCATGGTGATGTGCAAGGCTTTGTTATGGTTCCGCCCTTCAGGCGGTAAGTCCAGGTTGGTGAAACCCACACCATGCCTGGTGCTCACATTGGCCATCACACCCTCCAGTTGATTGACAGAAATCTCCTGAGGCACGTAAGCCAGATTCAACATCTTCAGCAAGGCATTACGGTGTGCCTCAGAGCACAACAACAGTGAAAGTATAGAAATCTTGGACGGAGTTTGATTCAACTGATCTACAATCTTGTAGTCACTCTTCTTGATTATTTTCATAAACTCCTCCACGTCCTTCTCAAATGACCCCTCGGGCGCTTCCTTCTGGACAGGTTCTTCCTCAACCACAGCTTGCTTACCCTTTGCTTTGGCGAGAGCCTCAGCATTATTGTCCCTCAAAGGCTGCGGTGCGAACAGACGACCGCTTCTGGTAAAACCTCCTGGACCCCCTACATTATCCACAGCCGGACCAACAGTTGCAGGAACTCTATTCGGTAAACCAATTGTCACTGGAGCTTGATTCACTGGTCTCGTCTGACTTTCAGCCCTTCTGTAACTGCGGTGAGCATTATCATACTTCCACGGCACGGCTCTACTATTCTCAACAGCCCTTCTTCCAGACGCAGCGATAGTAGTTGGAGCACTGATGGTTACAGGCACGGAAATGGTAACTGGGGTACCATTTGTTGCAGGTGCACTAACGACCCTTTGTCCACGTCCTTCAGACGGTTTAAAGTAAATGGTGATAGTTGACACTGTTCCACGATCTTTTACAGCCCTACTGAATTGCAAACAACCCTCATCCATCATACCCTGGATACCGGCCCTTAACTGGTCGCAACCATTCTCAGATTCTGCACAGCCCAAACAATCCTCATCACAGCCCGAGTAGACACCCCCATTCAGCAGACGGCCCTTCACAACTAGCAGAGAAGTCTGAACATCATCAACATTAACAACCAGATCTTCAGCTTCTTTCCCCTCAATATTGTTCACTCTATGCCCACCATGCTGAGGCATAGGGTTGTTTACGACGTTAGGCACTGGAGCGAAGTTGATCGCCTTGGCATCGATCAAATCTTGGACCTTGTGCTGGAGAGCCCGACACTTCTCAGTATGATGCCCTGGTGCCCCAGAGTGAAAGTCACAACGGACGTTGGCGTCGTACCCAGGAGGCAATACTGTAGGCGGAGCCATTGTACGCAACTCAACCATCCCCAACCTGAGTAGTTCGGGCAGCAGTTCGGCGTACGACATGGGTAGCGAATCAAAACGTCGATCAGGCATCCTTTGTCTGGGCTGATACGGACGTTGCTGTTGTTGTTGTTGCGGTTGTTGAACTCTTTGTTGTTGTTGTTGACGAGGTTGAGGTGCCGGAATGGTCACTGCAGCAGCTTGACGGTATTCACTTCTGTTCTGATCTCTGCGGTGTTGAACAGCATTAGTTTCACCCTCTCTTCGACGAGGTGCCCCAGCAAACGGCTTCTTAGAAGAAGAGGAACCAGCATCTTGGATCTTCCCAGTTTTAATCAAGCTCTCAGTCCTCTCTCCACAAATGACAACATCAGAAAAACTACCGAATGGGCAGCTCCCCATCCGGTCCATAAACACACCCTGAAGAGTACCGATAAACATATCTGTCAACTCCCTCTCCAGCATAGGGGGTTGAACTCTAGCAGCCAGTTCACGCCACCTCTGGCGTACTCCTTGAAGCTCTCATTGGATTTCTGACAAAGACTCTGCAGCTGAGTCCGGCTCGGTGCCATGTCCATGTTGTGTTTGTATTGCCTCAAAAAGGCCTCACCCAGATCCCTCCAGCATCGGATAGAATCTCTCTTCAATTCCATGTACCAGTCCAAAGAAGCCCCAGATAGACTATCTTGGAAAAAATACATCCACATCTTTTCATCATCGGTATACGCAGAGATTTTTCGATAATAAGCCTGCACATGGGTGCGAGGGCAAGAAGTACCGTTGTATTTATCGAAGGACGGTGCTTTGAACTTGTAAGGGATTCTCAAACCTTCAACCCCATATTGGTAACATCAAAACCGAGAGAATTTTGACATTCCATAGCACGGATCTTCTCAGCAAGGGCCTCAACTTTGCGATCTCTCTCATTAACCCTTCCCAGAACGTCTTCGTCTTCACTGAGCAGAGAAAACATATCCTCTTGTCTGTCAACAATCGGAACAGGATTACGGGCCGGGGCACGGACTGCTCTGGCATTAGCGGCATCTGGAACAATAGGTTGACCGTTGATTCGAATACCCCCCAACTCATCACCTATAGCATAGTTGTTGATGGGTACAGCAGCAGCGACATTGTTATCACTGACCGGGCCTCCCTCTGGCGGAGCATGGTTGACCGGTGGAATTGCAGCCTCTTGTCTCTGAACCATGGCTCGAAGCTCTTCTTGACCTTGTGCAACCCCTTGCATCATATTCATAAACTGGGCCATGTTAGCCTTCATCTCAGCCAACTCAGCTTGAACTTGATCCATACCTCTCTGTTGATTCAGTCTTGTTGAGTAGCGGTGCGGACGTTGATCAGCTATCCTGCCTGAACAGGAACCAAGAGTGAGAAGTCACGACCAAGAACACCTGTTATGCAAAATGATATGAGTATGGTGCTAATGATGCGTATGATGCACATGATATGTTCATTCCTCAGGCATTCAAAGAGCCTGAGTCATCCTCAAAAGATGGCAACCTGCAGCAAGAACAACATAGAAGCACAGAAACAACATACACAAGAGTGATGAGTACAAGGTGAAACCAACAACCTCATCTATATGAGTAACAGGATCATACAACAAAGTCGACAAAGAAAATCCAAACAATCGGAGTACAACAATGAATCCCATCCAACAAGCCTGGAGGTGATTCTCAACATACACATCAAAGATACAAGCTAAGACAAACGGCCTCCCGGAATGAGAGTCTTCAAGTACTGACACTGGTCTATCAACAGGTCACATTCTGAACATTCTGGCAAAAGAGTGATCTTCTCCTTCAGTTGTCGTCTAAGCTCTACCACTTCTCCTCCAAGGTGGTTCTCTGATGCCTGTCTCGAGTCTACTTCTTTCTTCAACTGGATGTTTTTATCTCTGAGTTGCTTCTCCAAGTCTCTGATCTTCTTCTGATAGCTGGCCTCAACTCTCTGCAGCCTCAAGCATTCCCGGTGTTCTGCATCTAACATGCTCTCCATCTCCTCGTAGGATCTCTTCTTGCTTCTCAGTCTGCTAGCATCTTCTTCTCGCACTCCTCTGAGTTGATGAGCCAAGTTCAACTTATCAGCTTTGGCTTTGTACAACTCCATCTGGGTATCTTGCTCCTTCCTTCTCAAACGGCGATTCTCCATCAAGGCTTGCTTGTAGTGCTCCGCAGGCACACTCTCAGCAAGGATCAAAGGTGGTTGCTCCTGCAACGGCTCCATCCTATCGTAGGGTAACAACAAAGTTTCTACTCTCTCCTTGACCCAATCAGTGTAATCAGGCATAGCAACGGCAAACTTCTTCCCTAAGACAGATCCATCCTTCACACCAATAGACTTCCAAGCTCTCCCTATCTGCTCCAATCTGGCCGGGTCACTCTGCTTCTCAAAATACACACTTTCAGCTACCTCAGCCTCAAGTGGTCTTCCCTTCATCACAAACCCCAACTGGCGGAGAGAAAGAACCGGGTTGTAATTGATGCAACCCCTGGTCCCTACAAGTGGCACATTACGGAATCCTCCACAGCTCATAATGACGTTACGCACATCCATCCGGTAAGATTGCCATCTGATATCATAGGAGGTAAGAGACATAACCCTCTGAGTCCACTTATGCGTGCTCTGAGCATCCACAAAAGGTCCACTGACTGGCAGGAGAGACAAGAACCATCTGAGCAAAAGCGGGAGACAACATCTGATAGCCCCACCCTTACCATGCCTACTGTGAATAGCATAGTAAGTGTCAGCTAATAGAGTAGGAACTGGATTTCCTCCAATGAAAATACTGACTGCAGCATAGTCAACAAAATTGGGCATACTCGGAAACAGGACGATCCCATAGATCATGACGGCCAACTGAGCATGAAAGGCTTCCCAACTTCCCTTCTCTGCTTCTTCTCTAGCTACCCTCAACAGAAACTTCAAAGGCAATCCTACAACATCCCCACTGGACTTCCAACTATCACTGACTTCCTTGATACCCAAATGGAGAGCTCTGGCAACAACTCTGAAATCAACCTCCTTGGGCACATCCAAGAAAGGAACCTGATACCGGACCGGGACACTCAGCAGAATGGAGTACTCCTCAAGAGTAGGCGCTAACTGATAATCTTGAAAGGTGAAACAATGAAGCTCTGGGTCGTAGAACTGTAGAAGAGTCTGCAACGGCACCGGATCGACTACCATCTTCAACAGGGTCAGAATATCTCCATACTGGTCAACAAACCCCTTCTGGTTACCACTGGTCATAAGGTTGCTCAACTCAATCAGAGACGTCAAAGGTTCACGGTGAAAGCTGTAGGAACAAGTCTTCCGCTTCAACTCTGGGACTGTTGCCATCTCTATCAGTGAACAAGCTCTGGAATGTACCTGAGAAATGATATGCATGCAGGGATTAGTTTTTTTTCTTTTCTTTTCTTTTCTTTTTTTTTTCTCTTTTTTTTATTGCGTATTTTTTTTGAAAAATAAATATGCTATGATGCAAATGATGCAGACTGGACTGGTTGGCTGTGTCTCTCAGATCACAGGATCAAAGCTTCGGCTTGAACTCGGAACCACAAATTCATCTGAAACCCAAAGTCATCTGAGACCCCAAACTTCTGAACCAATAGTCACCAACAGGATCACAAGTCACCAACAAGTCACCAACAAGTCACCAACTGTACCTGTAATAATGATCATTCCCTCCCCACTCACGGGTGTCGTCTAGGCCAGGGTAAGGTCGAGAGAAACGCAGCATAAATAACCTTTCGCAGAACATCATCATATACACACCCGAAGTATGTAACGATAATGCCCCACCAGGGTCTGAACTGCTCGTGATATCAATGTTCCGCTTAGTGGCGCAATACCACCCGCTTCCCATGAATCACTCTATTCCTAAGTATCCTAGATTTCACTCATGGCCTGGGTATTGGGCCTTTTACCTCATGTAACTCCCACCCCAACAGAGAGAAACAGACAACCAGCCAGCCAGGTGAACAGAGGAATATGAATGCAAACATTAATGCAAACAATAAATGCAAACAATAAATAAATGAATGCAATAAATAACAGCAAAAGCAACCAAACCCTATCCTAGAGAGCGCTAGGAGAGACTCGCTTAGGGAAGATGGACCAGCACAGGTCAACTTCTCTAGTCCCCAGCAGAGTCGCCAGCTGTCGCATTACGCGAAAAACCGGCGGGAAAAGAAGAACAACAGAGCCGCCACCGTGCGTTATTTATCCCAAAAGAGGGAAAGGAAACGCTCGAAGTAAACCTAGGAAAGAACATGGTCTCGCGACCAAAGAGGATGGGTTCGGGAGTCGGTTATGCGAAGGGAAGGTATTAGCACCCCTACGCATCCGTCGTACTCGACGGGATCCACGCACAAAAGGAAGGAAAAATGGTTGCTAAAAAAAACACCGCTCACACACACACAAACTGGCTGAAAGAGACACAAGAAACTGACTGAAACTGACTCGGCAGGATGTCGCATCCTGGGCCTACTTAGTCTATCAGGCATAGACATCAGAGTCGAAGTAGTTCGGACTGGGGAAACGACACATGCTCGCTAGGATATCGCATCCTATGCATACGTATCTTCTCGGACGAGAGAAGAATCAGAGCATTCGTAGCTCAGCTGACACGCACACAAACAAACAAAGGCAAAGGCAAACGTGGAGCCTGAATGCCAATCACTGGACTTACATCAGCATCCGAACCAAAACACACACAAAGAGGCAAACGTGGAGCCCAAACGCCAATCACTGGACTTACATCAGCATCCGAACCAAACACACGCACACTGGAACCTAACTGCCACTCGATGGACTTACATCAGCTTCCAAGCACACAACAACACAACAAGTTAATAGGGAGTCGGGGACTCGAGCCTATAACTGTCAAGCACACACTCAAACAAACAGACAACAAATTGCTAAGGAGTCAGGCACTCGAGCCTAGCAACTGTCAAACAACACACACAAAAAGAAAAAGGGCGCCCGGAGAGATCAGCTCAATCTCCTGCCTACGTACTTCATCTGGTATGAAGATCAGGGCGACGTAGTTCCCCTACGCAGGGATACAGGACTAGCCTAACCAGATAACAGAGGGAGACACAACTAGGGAGACTACGACTCGAGCCTAGATGTTATCATGCAAATTCATCCCTAAGTTAAGGTTTCTAGCTAACTGGCACAGGGAGCCAGCCTATCCTAGTCATGACTTGCACAGGAAGCAAGCCACGCACACACTTAACTTGCACAGGAAGCAAGCCAAGCAAAACCTAACTTGCACAGGAAGCAAGTCTAAACTAACCCTAACTTGCACAGGAAGCAAGTCAAACAAACATAAGCACAGGTAGCACACACTATATACAAACAAAGGCTCACACAAGGGTTAGGTTTTAGTCGAGGGGTCATATCAACCTCAACAAACAAACCTCTGGAACTGGGTAGATGTTGCTCTTAACCTTGACATTGAGAGTCAAGGTGAAGCAGATGAAGGGTGAGTGAAGATAAGACTTCACAGCTCTTATCCCTGGCCTGGGAGAGCTCAAGACAAGAATGTGTGGGTTCAGAAAGTGGGAACCCTTCTACACATTTGATACTGACTCAACTGTACAATTGTACAAGATCTTGGGTTTGTATCTGCAATGCATCAACACAGTGGTGTGAGCAAAACAGATGACACACAGAATAGCAGGGGATAGGTTGCTTATCCCTTGGGTTCTGCCAATTGCCTCTTCACTTAGGAGGTCTTTGACTCTATACAAGGACAAATTAAACATACACAAACATTGCCTCTTAAGGAGGACTTCAGACAGTCGCCTGGCCAAGTAACAGGCCAGGTCTTCCAGACTACATGAAGATAGAAAGTATACCTCAAGCAAGTTGCTAAATAGAAAAGCAAAGCAAGTTCAAAGAACTTAAGCAACTAATGGTACCTGAAATGGTCAAACAGATCAGTACACAGTTCAACAGTCAAAGCAAAAGGAATTGGGAAACAACAGTCAACACAGAGGGACCAATGTACAAAGCACAAGACTCAAACCATATGAGTCAAGCCACCTACAAAACAAAGGTTAGCTCATGATAAACAATCAAGCTTAATCAAAAAGAAATGGTCTCAATGGTCACTTGGTGTTCAACCTGAAAACATAAGCTCAACAGTGAGTAACTGGACCACTAGGGCAAGCCTAGGGTCAAAAGAGAATGAAAAAGTCAAAACAGCAAAGGGCAAGCATCCAAAATCATATTCAAACAATCAAGAAACAAAACCAATTGGGTTCACATTCATATCAATCATCATCATCATTTCATGAGCAAATTAAGTCAAAACATGGCATTTAGAAGCTCATAGAAGTCAACAGCAAGACTTAACTCAAAAGCAATCTTAAACATTTCCAAAAATCACCAAATAAATCATGACCAATCACAACCCACAGCATGGTAAGCTTGTCAAATTTCATCTCATTTGGACAAGTGGAAGGCAGTCAATGAAAATCAGAAAGTCAAAGCAAGTTTAAGCATGCTCAAAGAAGTCAACCAAACATGTATCAACTTCAAAAATTCATAAGTCAGGGATGGTGTATGATAAATGAATGGGACTAAAACCATGGCAAAGATGAGGATGTCTAGTTATCTCATGTAAAATTTCATGTCCATCCAATAAAGTATGAGAATTTCACAAATGAAATGGGAACAAGTGTCACAAAAAGTCAATATATGACCAAGCAGGGGAGAAAATCTCAAACAATTAGGAAATGCCACAAATAATTCCAAGAAAATTCACATGTAAACTAGACATACAAGAGTAGGTTCATGCAAAAAATCAGATCAATTGGAGGTCAAGAAGCATGGTATCAAAAATCATCAAGTTGGGCATCAATGGTGTGACACAAATTGTCACACCCTAATTCAAAAAATCATAACTCACAAACCAGAAATGATAAATCCACAAACTCTACACCAAAATCACCATGAGTGTGTCTAGTTTAAGCACAAAACATTTGGGAGCCATTGGATAAAGTATCACCATTTCATAAATGTTTTGGCAAAGTGTACAAAATATGCATACATGTCACAAACCCTAATACCAATTAAAAACCAACCATCCAAAAATTCTGGAAAAAATATGATAAAAAACTAGAGATTGTGATGAACATGATGCAAAAATTTTCATGAATTTTGGAATTAAAATGGATGAGTTATGAATTTTGTAAGTTGATGCATCAAAATGAAATAATAATTGAAAACACACATGGTTTAATGGTTTAATTTGGGCATGGTGGCAATTTTGTAATTATTGGCACAGCTAAATGAAACGCTGCGCTTAAGGTCACAGGCGTGGCAAGCTGCTATTGGATGTGGGCGATGAAACAAGGCAATGCATGCAACGAAATGGCCAGGCACGTGAACTGGGAATTCTGGAAAAAATAACTTAGGGTTCTTCGCTGCTACAGTGCATTCATCATCTTCATCCAAATCGAAAAAATATTTTGTGCCCAGAAATTGGAATTGAATATATCATTCGAAACAGCAAACAGCAAGCATGCATAATCTAACAACCAATTCCATTAAATCATGCTAAGCAAGACGAAATAAGCAAGAACAAATTTGAATGTGAAACTTAAAAACCCGATTTCTCCCACATCACTCAGTCATTTTCAATGGTTCAAGGCTCATTGGAATCAGCAAAACAAGGCCTACCTAAAGCATATCGTAGTTTTGTAAATAGTGGAGGTCGAAAACTCACCAAATCTGCAAAACAGTTGAGATACAGCGGTTATTTGGTGTTGTTGGCTTAAAACAGATGAAGCTCCAAGCTTGCAATGATGAATGATGAAGATGGTTTGATTCAGCAACCCTTGAAATGGCTTAACTCAAAATCTGCCATTGATGGAGCTTATCAAAACAGTGCTGCTTTCCTTGCTTCCAGTTGATGTTTGAGACTTGAAATGACTTCCAAAGATGTGTTGAATCAAAGCCAGGTACACAGTAACACGAGCTCTATGGAAGTTCTTGCAGAATTTTCCAAAATGAAAAATGGTGTGTTTGAGAACAGTTGGACAAAGGCTCCTTCCAGTTGGAGAAAAATGGTTGCAATGTGCTCACAAGGTTGTTTGAATGATGGAACAACAATGGCCAAGCTCAGTTCTTTTAGAGTTTTTTGACAGATTTTGGAAAATGCAAGCAATGAGGTTTTTGAGAATGAGTAATGTTCTGTTTGATGGCTGCACCTAGTAGTGTTTCTAAGTGACAGAAAATGATGTTTATCTCTGCTGTTTGATGTTGCTTGTGGTACTGAATGATGGTTCATGAAAATATGGAGTAGAGTGGGTGAAAGTGTACTTTTTTTCAAGTTTCAAGCAAGTTGGCATGGGCTATGTGTACTGCATAAATTTGACTTTGTAACATGACCAAAACCACATTTCTGAACTATTTCAATTGGCCAAATGGTTGGAAAATGATTATTTTAAAAAGTCAAAATTCAACTCACTTGAAATTAATTAAGGCAAGTTCAAAAATGCCATTTTGCATGGTGATGTTTTGGTGCATGAGGATTACATTTTTGGAAAGAGGGGATCAAATGTGACTTGTAGGAAAAAACCCCACCCAAATTGGCCAAATGGTTTGAGAGATATGGCCTTTTGAAGTTCAAGAATTTTTGAAAATGATTTGATCATAACTTGCCAACCACACATGGGAATTGAGAGTTCTTGGACTTTTTGGAAATGGGAGAACAAGATCTTCAACTTTCATGTTGGGCAAAAATTCATTTGAATTTTGTATCATGATGTAAGTTTGAGGATCAAGACTTTCCATTTTTGGTAAGTTTCAGTTACAGGTCCAGTTTCCATTTTTGGAAATTTCTGATCTGGCTTCAAATTCTTCAATAATGGTCTTTGACATGATACATGAGGCCTATTTGGACATGAATGAGCTCTCTCAAACCAAATCTAACCATCAAAACCATAAAATCAGACACAGTTGACCAAGTTTGACTTTTTAGGGTTTCTGACTGACTGTGCATTGACTGATGACTTCTGAACATCCAATCCTTGACCAAAACACTTCAAATGGACCCCCAAGTCATGTGAACATGTTGGACAAACCCTAGGGCCTTGGCTCAATGGAATTGTACTTGCTTGCTTGGTTGACTGATCTCCTGATCAATTTGACCTAATTTCTTGATTGGCTTGCACTTGAGGCAAATGGGACAATGCAATGCTATGCAATGGACCATGTTATGCTATGACCTAATGTGAGAATGTATGTACAATGATAGGTGCAAATTTGAGGTGCTACACCTGGGTATTGGGCCTTTTACCTCATAGGACTCGCACCCCAACAAAGAGAAACAGACAACCAGCCAGCCAGATAAACAATGAATGTGAATGAATGCAAACATAAGTGCAAACATAAATGCAAACAAATAAATGAATGCAAACAATAAATAATGAATGCAATAACAAAACAGCAAACAGCAACCAAAACCCTAACCTAGAGAGCGCTAGGAGAGACTCGCTCAGGGAAGATGGACCAGCACAGGTCAACTTCTCGATATTCCCCAGCAGAGTCACCAGCTGTCGCATTACGCGAAAAACCGGCGGGAAACAAGAACAACAGAGCCGCCACCGTGCGTTATTTATCCCAAAAGAGGGAAAGGAAACGCTCAGAGTAAACCTGGAAAGAACATGGTCTCGCGACCAAAGAGAATGGGATCGGGAGTCGGTTATGCGAAGGGAAGGTATTAGCACCCCTACGCATCCGTCGTACTCGACGGGATCCACGCACAATAGGAAGGAAAATGGTTGCTAAAACACTGCTCACACACACACACACTGGCTGAAAGAGACACAAGAAAACGAGAGACTGACTCGGCAGGACATCGCGTCCTGGGCCTACTTAGTCTATCAGGCATAGACATCAGAGTCTAAGTAGTTCGGACTGGGGAAACGACACATGCTCGCTAGGATATCGCATCCTATGCATACGTATCTCCTCGGACGAAGGAGAATCAGAGCATTCGTAGCTCGGCTAACACGCACACAAGCAAACACAGGCAAAGGCAAACATGGAGCCTGAATGCCAATTACTGGACTTACATCAGCATCCGAACCAAACACACACAAAGAGTGTGGAGACACAAAGGTTGAAAAAAGAAAAAAGGCGCCCGGAGAGATCAGCTCAATCTCCTGCCTACGTACCTCATCTGGTATGAGGATCAGGGCGACGTAGTTCCCCTACGGAGGGATACAGGACTAGCCTAACCAGATAACAGAGGGAGACACAACTAGGGAGACTACGACTCGAGCCTAGATGTTATCATGCAAATTCATCCCTAAGTTAAGGTTTCCAGCTAACTTGCACAGGAAGCAAGCTAAAGCAAACACACAATCACAAGTAGCACACACTATATGCAAGCAATGGGCTCAATCAAGGTTAGGTTTTAGTCGAGGGGTCATATCAACCTCAACAAACAAACCTCTGTAACTGGGTAGTGTTAGCTCTTAACCCTAACATTGAGAGTTAGGGTGAAGCTGATGAAAGGTGAGTGAAGATGAGACTTCACAGCTCTTATCCCTGGCCTGGGAGAGCTTAAGACAAGAATGTGTGGGTTCAGAAAGGGGGAACCCTTCTACACATATGATACTGACTCAACTGTACAATTGTACAAGATCTTGGGTTTGTATCTACAATGCATCAACACAGTGGCGTGAGCAAAGCAGATGACACACAGAATAGCAGGGGATGGATTGCACATCCCTTGGGTTCTGCCAATTGCCTCTTCACTTAGGAGGTCTTTGAGTATGCAAGGACAAAAGTAAACAAACACAAACATTGCCTCTTAAGGAGGACTTCAGACAGGTGCCTGGCCAAGTAACAGGCCAGGTCTTCCAGACTACATGAAGTAAGGAAGTTATACCTCAGTGCAAATTGCTTATCAAGCAAAGAAAAGCAAAGTTCACAAAGAACTAATAGCAACTAAAGTACCTGAAATCAGTCAAGCACAGTTAGTATACCAGACACAAAGTCAAAACAAACAGCATAAACCAAACAGATAACACAGTCAAATATGTGTGCAAAGCATAAGCTCAAAGCAAGTGAGCTAAGCAACCTACAAAACAAACAAGTTAGTTCATGATAAACAATTAAACTCATTCAACTTGTATTAATCTCTTTGAAGTATTTGCTGCTTAACCTGAAACAACAAGCTTAAACATGAGCAACAAGACCACTAGGACAAGCCTAGGGTCAAAAGGAGATAAAAAGTTTAAAACAGCAAGGGACAAGTGCCCAAAGTCAAGACAGATCAATCAAGAAGCAAACCCAAGTAGTTTCACATTCATATCATTCATCATTATCATTTCACAAACAGATTAGGTCAAAGCATGGCAAATAGAACCTCAAAGAAGTCAACAGAATGACTCAACTCAAATCCAATCATAAACATTTCAAAAATTCCTCAAATAAATCATGGTCAAACATCATCCACAACATGATAGGCATACCAAATTTCAGCTCATTTGAATCAAAGGAAGTAGGGAAATTAAATTCAGAAAGGCAAGGCAAGTTCAAGCATACTCATTCAAAGCATCAAAACATGCACCAACTTCAATTAATCATAAAACAGAAACAACACAAGATAAATGAATGGGATCAAAGCCATGATGTACTTCAAGATGTTCACAATGCACAGGTCAAATTTCAAGTCCATCCAATAATGTATGAGAATTTCACAAATCATATGGCATCATGTGTCACAAAAGTCAACAATTTGGTCAAACAGGGGAGAAATTATCAATAAAATAGGAAATGCTTTCAAAAAATTCCAGAAAAATTCACACACATTCTAAACATGCACAAGTATGTTCATGCAAAAAATCAGACCATTTTGAGTTCATTAGGCAAGGTAATTAAAATCATGAAGTTGGACATGCATGGTGTGACACAAATTGTCACACCCCTATTCAAAAAATCATAACTCCACAACCAGCAATGATAAATTCACAAACTCTACACCAAAATCACCATGAACATGTCTAGTTTAAGCACAAAAAATTTGGGAAGCATTGGATAAAGTATCATAATTTCACAAGCAATTTGGTGAGACATACACAAAATGGACAACATGAACAAACCCTAGCACATTTAAACATTCACACGTGCAAAAAATCTGGAAAAATCATCATAAAAAACTAGAGGTTAGTAGAAGCAATCCACAAAAAATCCCATGAAATTTGGATCAAAATTGAGTGACTTATGATTTTTTGAAGTTGGCCATGCAAAATGAAATAAATATTGAAAAAGCCATTGAATTAATTAAAATAAGAAGCGGACAATGGCAGTTTTGTAATATTAGCGTTCATTAAGTGGAACGCTGCGTTCCAAAAAGAAGGCGTGTCACATGCTGATTGGTTCATGGCAATGGCACAGTAACTCTCATGCAAAGCGAAAATCAAAACAGCCAAACACGAGCAACAGAATTCTGGGCAATGCACAATTAGGGTTTTTGAAGCTACAGTGCAACATTCATCATGATGAAGAACATTTCTCCCAGAATTTGGAAATGAGCATGGCATTCGAACCGTCTAAACGTGTACAAAACAAATCTAACCTTATTTTTCAACAATTTGAACTAACAACCAAGAAATAAGCAAGAACATATTTAGCAACCAAACTTAAAATCAATGTAACTCTCTCAATAATCAACCATTTGCCACGATTCAAGTTGCATTGTAATCAGCATAGCAAGATCTTCATGAAGCATATTATAATTTCATCAAACAAGAGAATCAAAAACCAACCTTGTTGAAGATGCAATGATGAAACAGTAGTTCTTTGGCTATGGTGAGCTGAAACAGAAGTGCCAAGATGTTCCAAGTGATGAATGGATGTGTATTGAGAGCCCAGTTGTCTCAATTACAGCTCCAGATTCGACCTGCCATGGCTGATGCTTCAATGGAACAGTGGTATGAGAAAGGCTTTACAGCTGGGGTTTGATGTTTGCAATGGCTCCAACAATGATGGTATATGATGGCACAAAGCACAGAAGCACGAATCCTTTGATAATTTTTCAGAAAAGTTCAAGTGGAAAAATGAGAGTTTTTGAGAGCAAATGAGTTTTTTGATCTGTTTTGGCAAAGTGTGCTAGGGTTTTTCAGACTGGAAATGATCTATATGTACTCTGTTTAATGTTGCTAATCATGGTTAATGAAGTGGTAAGTGGAATTTTGCTTAATGGAAGTGTTTGGCCAATTTGCTAAAAATCACTCCAAAATACAAGGGGTGCATGTATATGCACGAAATTGGGCTTTAAACATACCCCAAACATGATTTCTGAACATTGGCAATTGGTACAAAGTGTTGGAAATGATTATTTTGAAAGTCCATTTTTCAACTCACCCCTTTTTTAATTCATGCACTTGGAAAAAGACCATTTTGATTGGAAGATTTTTGGTGAATTGTGATGAAAGATTTGGATAGAGCACATCAAATATGACTTGTAGCAAAAAACCCCACCCAATTTGGCCAAATGGTTTGGAAGATATGCCCCTTTGAAGTTCAAAAATTTCTGAAAATGACTTGATCATAACTTGCCAACCATAAATGATAAATGAGTGTTCTTGGACTTTTTGGAAAGGTGAGATCAAGATCTTCAACTTTCATGTTGGACAAAACTTCATTTGGAGCTTGTATGATGATGTAAATTTGAGGAGAAAAACTTTCTATTTTTGGCAGTTTCCAATTACAAGTCACCTGCTATTTTTGGCAATTTTTTGTCTGACTTTATTTTCTCCAATCTTGAACTTTGAAATGTCAAATGAGACTTGTATGGACATGAATGAACCCTTTCAAACCATCTCCCACCTTGAAATCCATAAAATCAGGCACAGTTGACCACAGTTGACCATAGTTGACTTCCTAGGGTTTCTGGTGGACTGCACATTGACTGATGACTTCTGAGCACCCAATCTTTGACCAAACCACTTCCAAAGGACCCCTAGGTCATTTGAACATGTTGGACCAACCCTAGGGCCTTGTCTCAATGAAAGTTGCACTTGCTTGCTTGATTGTCTGATCTCCTGACCAGTTTGACCTAATTCTTCTGAATGGCTTGCACTTGGGCAAAGGGACAATGCAATGTTATGCAGTGGACTATGTTAATGTTATGACCTAATATGAGAATGTATGTACAAAAGGTAGGTGCAAATTTGAGGTGCTACAACTAGTACTCGTCTTTCAAACTCCAAAATACTTAATTCCTATCTTAACCCCTTTCAATAAAGATGGAAATGGAACATGGTGGATACCGTGCACTCCTGAGATTAAGATTCAAGGTGGATACCTCACCTATCTTAGCTCTCGCCATCATCTAAAATTGTCATTGCGGTTTCTTCAAACCCTTTCAAACCTCAAAACACTTAATTCTTATTAAATACTTTTGCAAATAAGATGGAAAGGGAACATGGTGGATACCACGCACTCCTGAGACTAGGATTCGAGATGGATATCTCGCTCATCCAAGTTCTCGCCATTACTCAAAAATACATCCAACCAATCAAACTCTTTTCTTCGCCGCCGTGCGATCAATTAGAAAATCTTTTCATAAACGAAAGACATCTTGTCTTAAGATGATGCAAAGCAATGCTTCGGCCATAATTGTTGAGTTGAGATAAGTGACGTTTTTCCGAATGTTGATTTGTAAATCCATTCGATGTGTGGTACACGTCCGCTCCTCATCTGTTTTGGGTAAAACAATGTTTTCGTCGATTAATACAATATAGCTTTCGCTAAAATCGACCAACAAACAAACATTTTATACTCAGAACTACGTAAGCCTTGAGTTCTCTATTGAGATACGTAGGAGCAGGATTTGTAAATCTTGTCAGGCCCATTAATAAAAAACTTAGATTTAGTCCTTCGTTAAAAAATCCAAAAATATTCTCCTCTCTTCAATTATTACCCACTTAATAACTTGAAAAGCCTAACATTTCCAACTAACACTAACGCACACAACTGACCTAACGGTTCCCGTTGAGTACAACTGACGTGAGGGGTGCTAATACCTTCCCCTTGCGTAATCGACTCCCGAACCCTGATTTGGTTGCGACGACCATAATCATTGTCATTTTTTTCTTGGGTTTTATCAATATTTCCCCTTTCCTTTTTAGGAATAAATAAAGTTCGATGGCGACTCTGTTCAGTCCATCATTGCGAGCGTGCGATTGCGTTTCGCTAAGTTGTGCTCTCATTTTTCGAGGTGCGACAGCGGTCCAGGAAAAAATTAGAGACATAAACAGAAAGTAATCATCCCGGTAGATTGAACCCAAAAAGGAAATCTAGGAAAAAGTTAGGGATTATGGCAAGTAACTGTATCATGGAAAACTTGATCGTTTGAAGCAACAGTGTCTATCATATGTTCCTATTCAATCATCTTCGACCTAAGTCCAGAGCATAGTGGAATTCAATGTTGTTGGGGAGAACAGTGGTCATTGTACTTCAATGTAGCCATTTCCATGTATTTACCATTTTCCAACTTTGTAATGATCGATGGAGTCACGCCATTTGCGGACTACCATTCTATCCATAAAATTTGAGTCTTTTGCCCATTTGTTCGCTATTCTTATTTTGTTTAAGTTTTCAAATTTTCATTTATTTTTTATGATAGTTTTTGAAACAAAAAAATATCTAAACAATCATATTTTTGAAAATTTACAAAAAAGATATATATTTTCCCCGACTTGTGAATACAAAAGAGGAATGTTATTGGCAATCTCAAGGATGGTAAGATCCTGAAGAATGGAATTCAGTGACTTCTCCAGGATGAATTTTATTTTGTTACATGTATAGCAGTCTCCTGATGTTGAGTAAATCAAAAGAAGTATTTTGTTATCGTATCCACAGAGACTGGAGCGATATTACCAACGTTTTAGATGACTGATATAGTTTAAGTTCAAGTTTTCGGAAAGTTGAAATTTAAATCCAAAGTAATAGTGAATCGTAAGATAAACCGAATAAAATAAGTGGAATTGTAATATGACAAATTATCTTGTAGGGATTTGATTTCTTCTACCCTTTACGTATGCAATGTACCAATTAATTTTGGCATAACCATGTATTGATTCATACTTCCACATACTTTTCAAAATAACATGTATGTATATGATCGGAAAAATAGCAAATGTACTATTTTGCCTGTTATAGTAATAAAGGGGAAATTCCCCGAATGTCGATCTCAAGGACTGCAAGTTAATATTGAGTTCAGTTCATCATTCAATTAAACAAAAATTATAATTAGGGTTTTTAAATTCAAAATTATAAAAATAAAGGCAAAGGAAAATAATAATAAAAATAAGGGTTTGCAAGGTATGAGGAACAATGCCAAGGAAGGTGTATGATTTATCCCTATAACAACTTTGAGTCACTACTACATCAACAAATATCAATTACTACCAGTTCTCAAGGGTATTTTCTCTCAAGTCCTTGGTGAGAAAACCTTTAATCAATCTATCCTAATTTCTATGTCCATAGGCAATTAGGGTGAAGTTAAGCTTTATTATATCAAGAATGCTCTAATTCATACAGGGTATCCCTAGTCCTATGTGATATCTACTACAGAGTAACCTTATGAAAACCTTACCAATGACGGTCCAGCCTAATTGATAACCACAAAACAATCTCAATTGGTCCGAAAAAGAAAGCATTAAACACAACAAAAGGTTATCGTAAGAATAATATTATACATGCAATCATAAACTCATAGTCACTACAATTCTAAATCAAGGACACCCCCAAGCATTGGAGGGTTTAGCTACTCATATTGTTCAAAATAAATTCAAGATAAAAAATACACGTTACAAATAATTGGATGACGTGGATCTTCAATCGCTTCCCCTCATGAAAACCTTCCGCTCTTTGAATTCCTTGATCTCTGTAATCCTTGCTTGTTTGACAATATTGTGTTCGCCTCGTTCTAAGATGATCTTTTCTCTTGTAGAAACTCTCCTAATATAGTGAAAATCCCTTGGCAGAAGGTGGAAATCTCCAAAACATCCCTGCAGCTTAAACCTGGTGAAAAAGCCCAAAAACTGGAAAATTAGCATTTTGGGTTGACACGGGCAGTGTCAGCTGGCACGACCGTGTCAGGCTAACACGGGAGGCCGTGTCAGCTCTCTTCCTTGTGGTTTCCTTGCTGACACGCCCCAGGTGACCTGACACGGGCCGTGTCAGGCTGACATAGGCTGTGTCAGCTAACATAGGTGGTCGTGTCAGGCCATTGTCCTCAACATTACTTATTCTTTTTTTTTTTTTGCTTTCCTCCTTACATGGCCCATGTCAGGTGACACGGGTGGCCGTGTCAGGCCTCCTGAACTGTGAAATCTTCTTTTTTCGACCGCCGGAACTTTCCACTTTCCCGCATTTAGTCTGATGGATCTTTTCCGTGGACCTGGAGGGCATAAACACGACAACCAAAGCATAAAATCACGAAAACACAAAATAAAACTGACAATTAATAAAATTTCTTAAATAACTTACGACAATTAAAATTATCTTTAAAGGTACCATAATGCGTACACAATGTCTCAAAATCCTTGGTTTCTTGTCGGATAAGCAACGAAAACATAGTGAAAATGGTGACCGATCACAACCTCAAACTTAGATAATTGCTTGTCCTCAAGTAATGTTCTATACGACACAATGTATCACTTCCTAAAATTTGCATTCTTACCAGAATACTATCGAGATCTTTTGCCAACGCCTTCACTCTCCCATTCATAGTCCCTGCTTTTCCTAATGAGTTTTCCGACGCACATCCACATTGAGGTACCGTGTCACCTAACAACTTATATCACACTCTCACCAATTCTCTCGGGGTTAAAGTGTTTTCACTCACAATTCAGAATATGCAATATCAACTCATAAGTTTGAATAGTTTCTCCTTTGATATCAACTACACACAACACACACTTTTTGAGGTCTTTCGGGTTGTAACGAGGCTTGGGTTATAATGTGGTAAATACAAACAAAAGGGGAAACAAGTGGTTTTGGGTTCAGAGCCAATATCATTATTCTTTTCACTATGTTTTTTCATTTTACTTCTTTTTAATTACTCAGTTTTTTTATCTTCTCTTTTTTTCCAACTGAGTACTCTTCCTTCGGTGAGTGCTTCTTTCGAACCATTGACTACATTTCATTTTTTCATTTTTTACTGGTCATTTTTCTTCTTATTAATTTTTTTGCACTCACCTTGGTTTTTGATATTTATAGGGTTTACCCCAAACTTAGAATTTAACACAACTTAATGACATCACATTGACTCCGACAAGGTAAGGAAGTATTTTGGGTCGCGGGTTACATTTATGTGGTTAGACAAACAAAGGTTACATGCTCAAATGGGGTTAACAAAGGATAACATTAACGGGATGGCTAGAAAGGCTCAAGGCTATAATCAAATAATGTGCCTCAGTGTGTGTATACATGCAATGAAATTCCCAAAGAACCTATGCAAAGTCAGAGTGATAAAGACATACCTGAATATCGCTCACGATGACAAATGTGTTTGGCTTTTTATGCACTTACCATGTTAGGTAAAGCTTGACAGCATCCACAATACTTCGAGTATAGTGCGTCTTCTTACTCAACTCCGAATGCACAAGGAACCTACATTAGTTGAGCTTAGAAGTTGCGTCCGTTATTTTCTTCAGCAGTATCGACTTTCTAGGAAGATCCTTCACAACAAGCAATAGTAAATGGAGTGATCATTTCATCCACTACCGCTATTGATCATTACCTCATCCAACTATAATACCAAGAACCTGAAATACATGCAGTACATGATACCCGACAGTAAAAATAAACCAAATGTGAACGGTAAAATTTGGGAACTAATCAAATAAAACATAAAACAAAACAAAAATAAAGGCAAAAAGCATAGGAAAACCTCCCCCACACTTGAACTAAACATTGACCTCAATGTTTTAGAACAAGATAGAAGGAGGGTGATTCATAGTGCCCCACTGAGGAGGGTTGGGGCGGAAGTGCAACATGCCCGCACGAAATTCAAATTTTCCAAACAAATTTCAAATCTGCAGGCCTGACACGGGCCTCGTCGCTTAGAGTAGATTCTTTATATGGAGTTGATGCCCGGCAAGTAAGTTGTCGCAGGTAGCAAACAGTCTAATGGATCCATGACTCTAGGAACTTTTTTTTGAAACCTTAGATCATACCTGGTGAGAACCATGTTCTATACGAAGCAATCAGACTTACCTTTGCCTTAAGCCTATTGAACTTATACAAAAAAATGCTTCACATTCATCCACATACATTGCATCAACATCATAAAAAGCAAGCTCTTAGTTGTCTCTTATTTGTTTCAGGAATTGAGAAATTGAAAATGACAACTTCAAGGAGACACACTTTCACACTCAAGTACAAGGAACCTAAGTTGGACAGCCTGAAGGGTTTGATCTCTGATTTGACTCTCAGCAGACGCGATGAGTTCGGAAAAGACTATGGGAAAATTTTGAGTCTTCTGACTAAGAAAGTTGACTATGGAATTATAGGCTCTTTGGCACAATATTATGATCCACCTCTGCGCTGTTTCACATTCGTTGATTTCCAACTAGCTCCTACTTTGGAAGAAGTTGAGAGAATTGTGGGTCTCAAATTGAAAGATTTCAATCCATTTCCAAAGCTCGAAGAAGAAGCGGGCCCAAAGAAGATAACTTCAGCCCTAAGTATCAATGTCCCGACTGTTCGAGACAATTGGGTTGAAAAAGGGGGTTGCGAAGGTTTTGCCGCGATGTTTTTGGAAGATTTAGCTCTGAAGTTCAAGAAAAGTGGAAATTGGAATGCATTCTATGCTGTGTTGGCTTTATTGATCCATGGGATTGTGCTCTTCCCAAATGTTAAAAAATTTATGGATCGGGTAGCCATAGAAGTCTTTCTCTCTGGCAATCCAGTACCATTTCTCTTAGCTGACATTTACTGAAATTCTAGTTATCAGACTTTGGATGTCACACGGGTTGTTATGACATCCAATTCTGCACAGACAGGAATTATGCAGAACTTAACAGTAAGTGCAGTAAATAACACAAGTAATTGTTTACCCAGTTCAGTCCAACATGACCTACATCTGGGGGCTACCAAGCCAGGGAGGAAATCCACTATTAGTAGTATCAATTCAAAGCTAAACTCACCCGTTTACAACTTATCACTTAATCCCTACCCAATGCAATTTCAATCTTAACCTAAGATCAGAGTTCCTACTCACTCCCCCTCAATCACCTCAGTGATTACTATCTTTAAACAATATTAAAGACAAGTTGAAGTCACACTTCAAACAACTCTTGATTGTGCTTCACAGCTTTAATCAAGATACACAGCACTCACGCTTAAAAGCTTTGAGCGACACAACACTTACAACTCAATGAACACCCTATGCCACAGCTATCATCTACTTGATAATGGCTTGGCTTACAAGATACGTCTAATACAAGACTCACAAAAATACAGCAGTGAAGTATGATGGACACACAAAATCTTCACGCCTCAAGAATCCCTGAAACTGAATGAAGGAACGCCTTCCTTTTATATTGCAGTACCCTGGGCTTTTGCACCTGTATTCTCCTGAATTTAAGGTCACGCGAGTTCCCATAAATTCAACATTTAGGTTACTAACAAATAGGCTATTTGTTAGGTTCATTGAATGTAGCTTGGTTGTTGATTTCCTGGATTTTCTCTCAGTTGTTGAATCCCTGAAGAATAGCCTGAGAAAAAGCTGAAACAGAAAACTGAACAACCTACAATATAGCATATGCTGTCAGGCATGAATGTCACGACATTCAGCTTGACATCAAGGTCCATATGCTGAGTCTGTTTTTCCAGAAAACAGACTGTACAATTTTGCTGACCTGTACATGATCAAAAAGACCATACTACAGTAACAGCTTACATTAATAAATGTCAAAGTGTCCAACTTAACATTTACACATTTGGCCTTTAGTCAGTTCTGTTATTCTCTTGAATAACAAACTAAGTTACATGCTGAAGTATAGCAGAACACCACTCTGTCTAATGTTCAGTAGCTGCTGTCAATGAATGTCATAACATCCAGTTTGACGTTCAGTCAGTAGGCCTTATGCCAGGTCTGGTCTTTCCTTGATAACCAGACTGGAAATAAATACTAAGTTCTAACAGAACACCAGCTGTTCTATTTCTTAGTATCTGTTGACAGGTATGAATGTCACAGCATCCAGTTTGACATTCAATAAATCCTGTGTTAGCTAATCCTGCAGTAACTACTCAAGTGTGTCATGACATCAGTCAAGACATCAGAGTACAGTTAGATATTCTAACCTACAATGTAGTCACACATACATACTATGTCATGACATCAGTCAAGACATTTGAACCATCTAGTGTTTTACCATATAATGCAGCCAATTAAACACCTACAAACTCCCCCTTTGGCAAATTTTTGGCTAAAACACTTTGATCCCCATAACAGAGTTCATAGCAGCGGAATCACACACCTAGAAGGAAATAATAGCTAATACACTCAGAGTGGCAGCACACTCACACACATGGAAGTTAAATAAAAACTTCATACAGCAGCACACACATACAGAAGTTAAATCTAAACTTCAACACACAATAGCTGCAGGGGAGGAATCTGTCGTCATGAGAGTCTGTTGTAGAGACTCACTCTGTTTGTCAGGGGTTACTCCCCCTTTTTGTCAAAAATGTTGCCAAAGCCAACAACATAACCAGAGAATAATGACAGAGTTACAGACTTGGTTTGACTTCACAGTTTCAACCAAGTTACCATCCACTTGATCTTGCTTCACAGCTTTGATCAAGTAATCACCCACTTTTGCTTTACAGTAGGTACCACCATATCAGATGCCATGATTTTGTTTCTGACATCCAGAACCACTCCTGCATGAACAGCATCCTTGAACTCTTGCAGGTACATTGGCCTTCTCACAGTAGGGTGTCTCCTTACCCTCTTGTATCCACCCTTGTTGCAAGTAGCATAGCTATGATCTGTTGACCAATCATAGCCTAGTACAAATTGTTTAATAGGCAGAAATATTAAACAATTTATCCCAACCATCAGTGGTTGCTATAAGGTCTCAGAGAGACATATTCCCAGTTTGCTCCTTAAGTTTTCAAACTGAGTAGCATCCAGAGCCTTTGTAAATATGTCAGCCAGTTGAAGATCCGTGGCTACATGTTCCAAAGTGATCACCTTGTCTTCCACCAGATCTCTGATGAAGTGGTGCCTAATGTCAATATGTTTGGTCCTGCTGTGTTGGATGGGATTCTTGGAGATATTGATGGCACTGAGATTATCACAGAACAATGTCATGACATTTTGAGTGACATTGTACTCAGTGAGCATCTGTTTCATCCAAACCAGTTGGGAACAACTGCTTCCAGCAGCTATGTATTCAGCCTCTGCAGTGGACAGAGAAACACAATTCTGCTTCTTGCTGAACCAAGATATGAGGTTGTCTCCCAAGAAGAAGCATCCACCTGATGTGCTTTTTCTGTCATCAGCACTCCCAACCCAGTCAGCATCACAGTACCCAGATAGGACAGGCTCAGACCCATGTGAATACAGCATCCCATAGTCACAGGTCCCATTGATGTACTTGAGAATCCGTTTGACTTGATTCAAGTGGCTCACCTTAGGCTCTGCTTGATATCTGGCACACACTCCAACTGCATAAGAAATGTCAGGTCTACTTGCAGTTAGGTACAGCAGACTACCTATCATGCTTCTATACAGGCATTGATCAACACTAGGCCCTCCATCATCTTTGGTCAACTTCAGATGAGTGGGAGCAGGAGTCCTCTTGTGCCTAGCATTATCCATACCAAACTTCTTAACTATGTTCTTGGCATACTTGCTTTGGGAGAGAAACATAGAGTCCTCCATTTGGTTTACTTGCATTCCAAGGAAATAGGTCAGTTCTCCCACTAAACTCATTTCAAACTCAGACTGCATCTGGTGAACAAATTTTTGAACCATTTGTTCTGACATTCCACCAAATACTATATCATCAACATAGATTTGAGCTATCATGATTTTGCCTTCTTCATCCTTCACAAACAAGGTTTTATCTATGCCACCCTTTCTGTATCCATTTGAGGTCAGAAATTCGGTTAACCTTTCATACCATGCTCTAGGTGCTTGTTTCAACCCATACAAGGCTTTCCTCAACTTGTATACATGCTCAGGTTGGTTAGGATCACAGAACCCTTTAGGTTGTTCCACATAGACTTCTTCATTCAGGTAGCCATTCAAGAATGCACTCTTCACATCCATTTGGAATAGCTTAAACTTCAGGATGCATGCTACCCCCAACAGCAATCTGATGGACTCAAGCCTAGCCACAGGAGCAAATGTCTCATCAAAATCTACCCCTTCAACTTGAGTGTATCCTTGAGCTACTAGTCTTGCTTTATTCCTAGTAATTACTCCTTTCTCATCAGATTTGTTTTTGTAGATCCACTTGGTACCAATGATGTTGGTCCCTTCAGGTCTTGGAACTAGCTCCCAGACTTCATTCCTTTTGAACTGCTCAAGTTCCTCTTGCATGGCAGTGATCCAGTATTCATCAGTCAGGGCTTCTTTCACATTCTTTGGTTCAACCTTGGATACAAAGCAGGAATTTGAGTTTATTCCCCGTGACCTGGTAGTTACACCACTGGTGGGATCCCCTATGATAAGATCCTTAGGGTGGTCTTTCTGAATTCTGATAGATGGCACTTTGGTGGTTGCATCTACTTCACATTCAGGAGGAGGTTCATGTACTTCTTCAGACTTGACTGGACTGTCAGTTGAACTGTCAAGGAATGTTTCAACATCCTTCATGACATCGGTTCCTTCCTGTAACACCTCAAAATTTTCCCTCCTCTCTTGGGACTGGCTTAACATATTACATATCATTTTTAGGTCATTAGGCATTGCATATTGCATATCATGTGGTCACATTGTGCAAGTCATCCTCCTAAGTCTTAGTCAAAAGATGGAGAGGTCATGGTGCAAGCTAGGGTTTCATTGGACTGGTCATTAATCATTTGAGGATGTGGAGGTCTAAATTAGGGTTTTTGATTTCTCAAGGAGATTGAGCTTCATCTTGGTTGAAATGATACATCATCATCATCATGGTCTTGTTGTCATCCAGAAGATTCAAGAGTTTGATCAAGATACCTTGAGATTAGGGTTTTGACCACTGGTCAACCCTAATCAGTTGCATTGGGCCAATCAGGGCATGGTAAGGAGATGGGGTCTGTAATGGATATGGGGATCATTTCATGATTGTATTGAGCTTATTGAGGCTAGGGTTTCATCCTTGAGCCATTTCATCAGAGAATTGGGGCTCAGATTGATCAATGCATTGCCAAATTCATCTATCAGTTGAAAAGTCAACTGTGGTCAACTGTGCTTGATTTTATGGATTTGGAGGTGGGAGAGAGTTGGATACACTTCATTCATGTTGAAACAAGTGTCATTTGACATGTCAAAGCTCAAGAATGAAGAAAATAAAGTCAGGAGAAAGATTGCCAAAAATAGAAAGTGACTTGTAATGGAAGTTTCCAAAAATGGAAAGTTTTTCATCACAAAATTACGTGTCCAAAAAAGCTTCAAATGAAAATTTGTTCAACATTAAAGTTGTAGATCTTGGTCTCACCTTTCCAAAAAGTCCAAGAACTTGAAATTCCCATGTATGGTTGACAAGTTATGGTCCATTCATTTTCCAAAAATGCCTATAATCAAAGTGGCATAACTTTCACATGGAGTGTCCAAAATGAGTGATATTTTTATGAGCAAACTCCATTTGACATGTACTTTCATGGTGCATAATCAAAATTCATCAAAAATGGTCAATGCAAAAGGTCAATTTTCAAGTGTACTAATTAAATCCAAGGGGCAAAATGGTCCAACTTGCAAAATACTTGGAATTTTGGAATGGGAGTTTTTGCAACACATCACAAAGGCCAAATAGAAGTTGTTCCAACTGTCATGAGCTGTCAAGGATCAATATTTGGCTAGGCTATTTTTGAACTTTCACTTAAAGTGCATTTTTGGCATGGCATAGTGAAAATGAGAAATACAAGGCCAATTGACATGAGACCAAAGCCAACACATCACAAATGCCATTTAGAAGATGTTCCAACTGTCATGAGCTGTCATATGGTGATATTTGGCAAGGGCATTTTGGAGCTTTCACTCAAATTGCACATTATGTTAATCCATTTCATTTTTGCTAATTGGTGATTAAGAGGATGATTAAGCTGGAGTATAAGTGTCTAATTGTAACTGAATTGCAAATCATAATCACAATTCACAAGAACCTAACCACTTTTCCCTCCATTTTTTCCCAAACTCATCAAGAACTTCATCAAACAAAATTCATCAAAACTTCATCAATTCTTCATCATTTAGCACGATTTTTCTTTGGTTGATCTTCTACAAGCATAAACTCCATCTGTTTTGGTGAATTGGTGCCATAACCATGCAAAATCGCGACTGTTCATATCTTGCACATTCATGGTGATTTGAGATTTCTTGCAATTGAAGCGATCCTGAGCTAAAGTGTGAGTTCCAATCATCTTCCTCAAGCTTCATCTGCATCTGTTTCATGTAATTACGCGTAGAAACTCAAAGATCAAGCACTGCCTTCATCAATTGGTCAGTTTTCGAATTCTTTCTTTACTTAAATTATCATATGCGTTTTGAAGATCGTGGAACGTAGAACATCATGCAAGTTGTGGTTTGTGAAATGATTAACTGTAGAGAGAGATATCGTGCTTCGAATGTTTGATGTCATGGCTTAAAATGCTCGATCCCGATTGTATGTTAGGAAATAGGAGAAATGAGTTACATATCTTGAATCTACATGTTCATGCGGTTCTTTTGGTTATCCATTTGTTGATTTTGGTGGAAATTCGTGGATCATGATTTTCTGCATTTTCTGGATTTTTGAAGAACACGATGAACAGTGTTTTGATCTTCATTTTTGCCTTGCCTTGTTTGAATCATGTTTCCCGCCTTCGCTTAGCCAATAGGAACGCGCCATGGCGTGTGTTTGAAGCGACGTCGTTTCGCTCTGGCACATTAATATTACGAACGTGCCATTCCATCAATTTAATTATATTATTTCATTTTCTTTTTGTCATTTTGATTTCATTTTTGTTACATGATCTTCCAAAATTCATATCTCACTCATTTTTCATCCAAATTGAGTGAGATTTTTTGCATTATTCTCATGATGATGTGTAGAATTTAATGGTTATTTTTGTGGATTTTTTGCATGTATAGAAAAATAATTGGCCTAGGGTTTGTGGAATGTGTCATATTTATGTATGTCTTGCCAAAACCTTCATGAAATGCTCATACTTACAAAGAAATGAATGGAAATTTTTGTGCTTATTCTGGACATGTTAATGTTGATTTTCATGTAGAGTTTGTGGTTTTTGGATACCTGGTTGAGGAGATATAAACTTTTGAGTTAAGGTGTGACAATTTGTGTCACACCAAGCTAGGTCAACTTTCTGATTTTATTTGCCTAGCTTAGGAATGTTTGATTGCACCAATTTTTTGCATGAATGATCATTGATATGTCAAGATAACATGAGATTTTTGCTGGAATTTTTGATGTCATTTTCTAATTGATTGATAATTTTCTTCTCTGTGTGCTCATTTGGTAACCTTGTGTGACGCATGTTGGCATTTTGCTTGTGAAATTCTCATAGTGTATTGGATGAAGATGAAATTTGGTGTGAGCATGGTAGACACATTATAGGACATTGTGGTTTTGGTCCCATTCATTTTTTAATTGTTCTCACTGTTTTATGATTTATGGAAGTTAATACTTGTGTTGATGCCTTGAATTGGCTTGTATAAATGTGTCTGGACTTCTTGATTTTTATTGACCTACTTTCTTTTGTCCAATTAAGCTGAAAATTGACATGCTATACATTGAATGTGTCCTGTTTAGGTGTGAATTTTTGTGGAATTAATTGAATTGAATTGATATGATTTTGAGTGAGATAGTTCTGTTTGGTCTTTTGGAGTTGCAAATTGCATGTTTGATACTAAATTGTGCATGAAATGATAATGGTGATTGATATGAGCATGGGACCAATTGCAATTGCTTTTAATTTGTTTGAATGTGATTTTGGTTGGTTTGCACTTGCTGTTTTGATTTTTTTATCCCCTTTGGACCCCAGGCTTGGCCTAGTGGTCTAGTTTCTCACATTTGGTTTGGATTTTCAGGTTGAAATGCAAAAGGCTTAAGGAGAAAAACTCAAGTTGTAAATTGAGATTGTTTGATGTTGTAAACTAACATTGATTTTGTGTTGTAGGTTTGATGCTTGAGCTTGAGCTCATGGCTTGTACTTATGTGCATTAACTTGTGTTGTCTGTATAGATTGACTTTTGCTGTTTATTGTTGGTTTGTCTGAGTACTGATGATACTTGATTGATTTCAGGTACATTTAGTCGCTTACAGTTCTTTAAGAACTTGCTTGCTGTTGCTTGGTTTTTAAACCAGTTGAGGTAGACTCTCTTGTCTTCATGTAGTCTGGAAGACCTGGCTTGTTATTTAGCCAGGCAACTGTCTGAAGTCCTCCTTAAGAGGCGATGTTTGTGATTGTTTACTTTTGTGCCAAGCAGGTAAAGACCTCTATGAGGCAATTGGCGGAATCCAAGGGATATGCAATCTATCCCCCGCTATTCTGTTGAGTCGTCCCTCTGCTCACACCACTGTGTTAATGCATTGGGACACAAACCCAAGATCTTGTGCTGTTGCACAATCGAGTCAGAGTCTTTGAGCGTAGAAGGGTCCCTCCATTCTGGACCCACGCTCCTTTGTCTGAAGCTCTCCCTGGACAGGGATAAGAGCTGTGAAGTCTAATCTTCACTCACCTTTCATCAGCTTCACCTTAGCCCCTCAATGGCAAGGTTAAGAGCTAACACTACCTCTGTACAGATGACTTGCTTCGGCAGTCCACCCTTGTTTGAGCCTCACTTGACTGGATATAGTGTGTGCTTTGTGAATAATTGCTTGAAATGCTTGTTTTGATTGATTGATGCTTGCATGCTTGTTTTCCTGGATAGGATTAGCTTGCAGTTGTGCAAGTAGGTAGAAACCACAACATAGGGCAATGATGCATGATAACACTAGGCTCGAGTACAGCTCCCTGGTAGTGTGTCTCCCCTTGGTTTCTGGCTAGATTTTCTTTCCCTTTCAGGGGAACTACATCGCTCTGATCCTTGTTCCAGACGAGGTATGTAGGCAGGAGACCGTGCGAGGTCTCTCCGGGCACTTTTTTTCTTTTTGTGTGTGTTTGCTTGTTACCTGATTGTGTGTGTTTTGGTTCGGATGCTGATGTAAGTCCAGTGATTGGCATTCAGGCTCCATGTTTGCCTGTGTTTGTGTTTGCTTGTTTGGCGTTCGTGAGCCGAACTACGGCAGCTCTGATTCTCGTTCCAGACGAGATACGTAGGCATAGGATGCGATGTCCTATCGAGCTCTCTTCCTCTTAACCCCACCCGCGTTCCTTGTGTGTGTGTGATGTTTTAGCAACCTTTTCTTTCTTTTAGAACGTGGATCCCGTCGAGTACGACGGACGTGAGGGGTGCTAATACCTTCCCCTTGCGTAACCGACTCCCTTACCCTTTCTCTTTGGTCGCGAGACCATGCTTTTTCCAGGTTTCTCTGAGCGTTTCCTTTCCCTATCTTGGGATAAATAACGCGCAGTGGCGGCTCTGTGTTGTTTTTTTGTTTTAGCCCGCCGGTTGTTTTTTCGCGGATGCGACAGCTGGCGACTCTGCTGGGGAACCATCACGATGTTGACCTGTGCTGGTCCATATTCCCTAAGCGAGTCTCTCCTAGCGTTCTAGGATGGTTTAGGTTGCTTGTTTTGTTTTATTTATTGCATTTATTATTCTAATAGTGTATATATTTGCATAAATATTTGCATGCATCATACTATCATGTTGCTATCCTCTGTGCAGGTGGTTCCTCTGTTTGGGGTGGGTGTTCTGAGTGGGGCTAAAACCCAGGCCCGAGTATACACCTAGGATTAGCGTGGTCTCACGTCGCTCATATGCCGGTTGGGCACATTGTTGCGACGTGACATACCACAAGCCGGACGAGGTTCAATCTGAGAAGTGCTCTTCCAGTGGGGTTTTCCACTTTGGTTGGGTTATCTCTTTTGAACTATTGACTCCGGTGACCGATCATTTCCCGGATCTTTGGTTTAGACGATCTCAGGAGAGCTACAATGGCACACCCGAAAGGGCAAACCCATTGAGTATCTCTGCCCGATTGTCGAGACTATTATCCGCCTTAGGGTGACCTGTTTAGAATTTACCTGTGAGGGGAGGGTGATTCTTTCAGATGCATGTTCAGATGGTGACTTTGATGGTGACTATTGGTTCCGGTGCTCAGAGTCCTATTTATAAGTCGGATTTATGGCCATTTCTTTCTGAGACGCCGAAGTACTGTCCGAGTTATTTATCAGTGGGGATCCGTTTATTTCAGGATTCCCCGAGCCGGTTCAGAGATTGAGGTTATCTGCTCAGAGATTGTCTGATGATGATGATGATGATGATGTATCTTGCAGTTCCGTTTATTTCGGAACTCCCAAGTCGGATTTGTGGTTAGTCAGACCTCAGATGGTTGTGATCAGTTCAGAGATCAGGCTTCAGTGCAACAGATGATCAGAGGACTTGGAGGATGACAGTGCATTGCATTCACGCATCAGCATCATCCACATTTTGCATTCATCTGCATCGAACCTATGTCTAGCCATATGGGGGAGTATTATTGATTGAGAATCTGGTTGAGAGACATCTTGAATTTTAGAATGTGGATGTCAAAATATTATCTGTCTCGATGAAACTAGAATCAAAGGACGGAATCTTCCTCATATGGATAGATGTTGCATTCATGCATATTAACCCATTTGCTGTTTTGTAGGTGTCAACCGGTGCGCATAGCTTGTTTGCTCAGATATCCTGCTAGGGGCAACAAATCCAAACTGATGGATTCTCCCAACGCCGACATCCTCGAACTGAAAGAGATGGTGAGGGATTTGTTCAGTGTTGTGCAAGGGCTTGCCTTGGGGCAGAAAGCCATGGCCGAGAGATTGGAAAGGATTGAGGGCTGGATGATCAAGGAGAAAGTTCAGGGAAAGGCTCCGTCATCCGAAGTAACAAATCCCTCTGGCTTTGTAGCAAAGAAGCCCTCTGGCAATGGTCATCTTGGGAAGGAAGTTGAATCAGGTGGTGTGCAGGCCAAAAGAGAACGCGGTAAGGATCGTTATCACCCATATGCTGATACGGTAACAATCCCTACTAGTAATCAATCTGCACAACAACAGCAACCACCACCTCAATTGAGAACACAAAGAGCTGGGGGCCAAATGAGAAGGAGGACGACAGATCGTCATTTCAATAAGCCGCCCGTGACTTACGCCTCTCTGTTTAAAAAGTTGAAGGATCTTGGGTTGGTGCAGCCGAGGATGTTGACTCTGTTGAAACCTGATCAGAGGCCTGCCAGTTACGATGAGAATGTCAGGTGTGAGTTCCATGCTGGGGCACCCGGACATCATGTAGAGGATTGCAAAGCTTTTAAGCACGTAGTCCAAGACCTGGTGGATTCTAAAGCAATCAACTTTGCTCCATCTCCCAACGTGAATGCCAATCCCATGCCGGCACATGGTCAGGCGATGGTGAGTGCAATTGCTGAGGATTCAGATCGCGTCTGTGCGGTGGGGGAAGGGACTGACAACGACTGTGAACTGGGGTCGTGGATAAAATTGTGTGTACCAGGAGACTGGAAGGCCTAAAAAAGATCATCACTGTCGCTCGTCTGGAAGAGTAATGTTTCTTGTTTTCAGTTTTATCTGCATGAAAGCCATATGTGTTGCCCGACACGTAATGGTTCATTGTAAGGGCCACCTCATGTTCATAATTTGCAACATTTCTGCATCATTAATAAATGGATGTTTTTCAGTCAAAAAGCGGTGTTCCCTGTTTTTCATTTATTTTTGCAGTTTAAAAAACAAATAAAAATGGCAATGTTTATTTTCATTTTTCCTTTTTTGATTTGTCTCGTTCCGAATTCAAAAATAATTCTCCGGATCTCGTTGATAACAATTTGGTTACACCTCATATGACTTCGACAAACCGATCTATCATGCCGAAGAAGAAGGTGAAGAAGATTGTGATCTGCTGGAAGATTAGCCAGGTTGTTTAAACAAGAGGAGAAAGCGATTCAGTCGCACGTGAAGCGGGTTGAGGTTGTTATTCCAAGCACCGCCGAGGTCAGGAAGGAAAATTGGGGCCGCTTCGGAGGCGAGTCGAAAGCAGAATGGTAGTCCTGTTGAAAGAGCATGTGGATACCTTCACCTGGTCATGTCAGGATATGCCAGGGTCTAATACCGGTGTCGTTGCGCACAAGATACCAGGGGAAGGAGACTGTCCTCTAGAGAAGCAGAACGCCGGTGCTACTTGTCAGAAAGTCATGGTGACTTTGATTCATGATATGATTCATCATGAAGTTGAATGCTATGCTATGACATGATAGCAAAGTCCCAAACAGGAGAGGGGCATTTGGCAAATCTGGCCAAGGTGTTGGACTAGTTGAGACAATTCAAACTGAGGTTGAATTCAAATAAGTGCACTATTAGAGTGCGGGCCGGTAAGCTGCTGGGGTTCATTGTAAGAGAGGAATCGAGGTTGATCCTGCTTAAAAAAAAAAAAAAAGCAATGAGAGAAAAATGCCTGAACCGAGAATAAAGAAAGAGGTTCGTGGTCTCTTGGGCAGATGGAACTACATGTCATGGTTCACATCTCATCTAACAGCCACGTGTGAACCCATATTCAAGGAAAAAAGGATCAAACGGTTAGGTGAAATAATGATTGCCAAGGGGCATTGAAAATAAAAGAATAAATTGCAGGAACCTCTGATTCTAATGCCTCCTGTGGAAGGAACAATTGTCAATTCTGTATTTGACGGCCTTCGAGGGGTCTACGAGGGGTATTGGGTCAGCATGACGAGTCTGGTCGAAAAGAGCATGCAATTTACCTTAGCAAAAAAGTTTGCCGACTGTGAAAACAATACATTCACTGCTCGAGAAAACTTGATGTACTTTGGCATAGGCTGCTCGCCGACTGAGACAGTATATGCTGGTTCATACCACTTTGTGGATTTCCAAGATGGATCCGATCAAGTATGGGTTTGAGGATCTAGTATTGACCGGACAGGTTGCGAGGGTGCCAAAGAATGTTGACTGATTTGTGATACCCTCAGAAAGCAATCGAGGGGTGTATTGTCTGATTACATCGCTCCGCGACCTAGTGAGAATTATCAACCGAGGAAGTTTGAGTTCCCTGATGAGGACATCTCGAGGTGCTCCAATCGAAAGATTGAGAGTGACCGATCCCGGAGGAGGGGCTGGACCCTGAATCCGAACGGATTCTGATGTCTGATGGGGTTAATGTGAAGAAGGAGTTAGTACTGCTTTGGTTACACTGAAAGGATCCCATATTCCTTTTGTTTCCCGGTTAGCATTCGAATGCACCGACAGTATGGGCAAGTGTGAAGCTTGTATTCGGGGTATTGTACCTCGATGCGCCTACTGGGGCAAAGTCTTTCCCATTGGTGTATGGAATGGAGGCTGTATTACCTGTTGAGGTTCAGATTCCCTCTTTGAGAGTCCTGATGGACGTGAAATTGCAAGAGGCTGAATGGGTAAGGACCCGGTACGAGGAGTTGAGCCTGATCGAAGAAAAGAGGCTGGCAGCCATCTGTCATGGGCAGTTGTACCAGCAAAGGATGAAGCGTGCTTTTGACAAAAAGGTACGACCTCGGGTATATCACGTGGGAGATATGGTGCTGAAAAGGATCCTTCCTCCTCAAAACGATCGAAGGGGCAAATGGACGCCGAATTATGAAGGTCCATTCGTGGTCAAGAAGGTTTTCTCTGGCGGAGCCTTGTTGCTAACGACCATGGATGGCGAAGATTTTCCATCCCCTGTGAATGCGGACGCAGTTAAAAAAATACTTCGTATAAAGAGACCCGCTGGACAAAAAGAATAAAATAGTCCAGGCAAAAATGGGCATCCCGGCGAACCAAAAAACAGAAAGAAAGGTTCGGGGAAAAATTAGGGATAAAAATGAAAAATGTACACCCGACAAGTTGAAAACCTGAAAAGGCGACTTGGGCAAAAAGGGGTATCCCGGTGGACTGAAAACCCGAAAGGGCGGTTCAGGCAAAAGAGGGATTGAAACGAACAACTGCGTCAGGCATGATCGTTTGCGCTTTGGTTAGAGCATCATGGATAATACCCGGTAGGGATCAATCAGAAACGTCTTGTTCAGAAGGCAGAAAGCATGGAGAGTCTGAGGACATATGGGGTGTAACCGAGTTGGAACTCGATGAGATCACGGTTTCACATTGCCATTAGGATAGTTTTTTTCCTTTTATGCGCAATCACCTCTTTCCAGGGTTTGCTTCCCATGTATTGCTCAGTTCTGAGCCATCCTTTTTGTTTTAGTCAATAAATGCGTGTTCGGTCAAATAATTTTGTTTTTGTTTTCATTACCGCTTTGATTACGAAAACATCCGTTTATTTTGATAAAGAATATTTGCATTTTGAAACATAGAGGTCCCTTCCGATGCATGGTTATAAGATTGAAATCTGGAAATCTTATTCAGAAGTTTGAGTGACCAAGATGTTGAAACGTGGGGCACGCCTGGGGCACGCTTTTATCTAACAATCTCTTGTGCAGGTACTGTTAGATATCTTCATTCGCTGGCAAGTAGTGATATGAAATCTTTCGACAAAAGATCCCCACAGAGTCCAATCAGGGACGAGGAATGACGAGGAGACATCGAGACGTACGACGATCCTTGAATGATAATCAAGAAGACTCTTCAAAGTCGGAAGACTGAAAAGTCTGTAGAAATTCCCCGCAGAGTCCAATCAGGGACAGGCGAGTTGAAGGAACGGTGAGGAGACGACGAGAGACGTACGACGATCCTGGAAATTAATCAAGAAGACTCTTCAAAGTCGGAAAATTGAAATTTCTGTATAAGTCCCAGGAGTTCGCTCTCCGTCGAGCACGAAGCGGTTGGGAATACAAGATGATGGAGCAGAAAAGGTCCAGACGAGTCTGGGAGTTCTCAAAAGTGAAAAGATGATACGAGATTGGGAGGTGGATACCATGGTTCGACGAGTCGACGGGTGTTCTGTGCCAACTTTTCTCATTTCCCCAGCTATATCCCCAAGCAGAGTTGTGAGGACTAACTCCATAGCAGATCCAAGGTCTATGGATCCCTTAGCCGAGTCGAGGTGGTTGTCCCCGGCAGGTTTAAAACGGTGTTTCCTCAGCAGCCAGGCCTGAAGGTTGCTATTCCCCGAGTGGAGCGGGTTTCAATGAAATATATCTCCAGCAGTGTTCATCCTACCAGTGGATCAGATGAGTTTCCGTAGTAGACTGATATTTGCATCCCCAGCTGAGTTGATTCTACCTATGGATTGCATGGGTTGTCCCCAGCGGAATGGCATTCGCTTCCCTAGCAGGGTCAGGATGGTTATCCCCAGCAGGTGTCAGATCAATGCTTCCCCAGGCGCCAGGCCTGGAGGTTGCTGTTTCTCCAGCAGAGCTATCGGTGAGCATTTCCCCAGTGAAGTCGTCAGGTATCTGTGAGGGTTTCCCAAAGCAAAGTTGGGATTGATATCCCCAGCAAGTCAAAGACTGTTGTATCCCCACAGAGTGTTGGTGGTTCTTATCCCCACCAGTTTCCCGAGCGGATTGGGTGCAAAGGAAGTTCTTCCCCAGCAAGGGTTACCTTTTCCCAACAGCAGTGTTATTCCCCAACAGGGTGGAGAGCGGAGTATTGACGAGTTCCTCAGCAGAGTGTCTCGTGCTCCTCAGCAGAATCCCTTGAGGGGGACGCTTTTTATGCATTCATCATGTAGAATAAGCATAGCATATTGCATAATAAATCGTGTAGCATTTCCATAATTATGGAGCATTACGCAAAAAAAGTCATTCATCATTGCAAGCATAAGCTAGTCTCAAGCCGTGGTTATCGTTTGAGAAGTGGTTTTGCCCAAAGGTGAAGAGGTGTTACTCCGAGGAGTTCAGCATCATGATTTTTTTATCAAAGGTATTCCCCAGTAGTGCGATATTGGAGGAATTTTTCCGTCGGACAGAGATGGAAAGGTTACGCGATCAGCGCGACTCAAGCCGTGGTTACCGCTTGAAGGTTTGGTTTCACCAGATGGTGAAGATGTTACTCTGAGGAGTTTGGCATCATGACGTCAGATCAGCAATGTTCCCCAGTAGTGCGATACTGGAGGAAATTTTTCCGTCGGGCGAAGATGGAAATAAAATCAAAGGACGTTACGCGATCAGCGCGATTTTGGGGTTCAAATGGAGAAAAGGAAATGTTGTGACATTTTCTGGAGATCGGGGTTCAAATGGAGAAAGGGAAGTGTTGAGGCATTTTATGGAGAACGGGGTTCAAATGGAGAAAAGGGAATGTTGAGGCATTTTCTGGGGTTCAAATAGAGATTGGAGTTGAAGATTGTGTCCGGGATGAGGTCCTCAGGATTATCTTCTGTTCATGTGTCACCTTAGACTTGGGCTGAGGCCAATGAAGGTCGTTATGGGTGTCTTCTGAGGAAGAGATGCACATGTTACCTTCCTTTTGTGAAGGTATACCCTCTGATATGTCGCCATCAGAGTGGTGTTTGGTGTTATTTCCGACGTTGCCAGCGGAATTATCACGAGAAAGCGGAGAACGGGGTTCAAATGGAGAAAAGGAGATGTTGCGACATTTTCTGGAGATCGGGGTTCAAACGGAGAAAAGGAAGTGTTGAGGCATTTTCTGGAGAGCGGGGTCCAAATGGAGAAAAGGAGACACGAGGTGTTTTCTCGAGATGGGGTTCATATTGACGATCGCAAGTAATCGTCAGGCGACTGGGGTTCAAACTGGAGAATGGGGTTCATTATCTTGGCAAACAGGAAAACGGGGTTCAAATGCAGTGATCTGGGATCATTTGTGCAAAAGAAAATTTCGGGGTTCAAGAAAATGAAAAAGAAGAGAGCAATTATCAAAAATTTCGGGGTTCAAGAAAAAATAAAAAGAAGAAGAGATAATAATCCCCAGCGGATGTGGTGTTCGGGCCATGGTTATCCCTGCGTTACCATTTATTTTGGTATCCAGGTCGATGTTGCTGTTTCGGTGATCGGGCCGACTTTCTCCGTATCAGACGGATTTTTGTTCAGAGATTGTTTCTTCGCCGATTCTGACGGGCGTTCTTAATTATTTCCCATCAGAGTGCAAATTGTTCGTCTGTTCTTGGTATTCAATCACTCTTCATCCTGATCATCTGAAAGCTGAGGCTATTCATATCGACAGGTTCACAGTGGATTGAATAGGGGCAGCTGTAACACCTCAAAATTTGCCCTCCTCTCTTGGGACTGGCTTAACATATTACATATCATTTTTAGGTCATTAGGCATTGCATATTGCATATCATGTGGTCACATTGTGCAAGTCATCCTCCTAAGTCTGGGTCAAAAGATGGAGAGGTCATGGTGCAAGCTAGGGTTTCATTGGACTGGTCATTAATCATCTGAGGATGTGGAGGTCTAAATTAGGGTTTTTGATTTCTCAAGGAGATTGAGCTTCATCTTGGTTGAAATGATACATCATCATCATCATGGTTTTGTTGTCATCCAGAAGATTCAAGAGTTTGATCAAGATACCTTGAGATTAGGGTTTTGACCACTGGTCAACCCTAATCAGTTGCATTGGGCCAATCAGGGCATGGTAAGGAGATGGGGTCTGTAATGGATATGGGGATCATTTCATGATTGTATTGAGCTTATTGAGGCTAGGGTTTCATCCTTGAGCCATTTCATCAGAGAATTGGGGCTCAGATTGATCAATGCATTGCCAAATTCATCTATCAGTTGAAAAGTCAACTGTGGTCAACTGTGCTTGATTTTATGGATTTGGAGGTGGGAGAGAGTTGGATACACTTCATTCATTTTGAAACAAGTGTCATTTGACATGTCAAAGCTCAAGAATGAAGAAAATAAAGTCAGGAGAAAAATTGCCAAAAATAAAAAGTGACTTGTAATGGAAGTTTCCAAAAATGGAAAGTTTTTCATCACAAAATTACGTGTCCAAAAAAGCTTCAAATGAAAATTTGTTCAACATGAAAGTTGTAGATCTTGGTCTCACCTTTCCAAAAAGTCCAAGAACTTGAAATTCCCATGTATGGTTGACAAGTTATGGTTCATTCATTTTCCAAAAATGCCTACAATCAAAGTGGCATAACTTTCACATGGAGTGTCCAAAATGAGTGATCTTTTTATGAGCAAACTCCATTTGACATGTACTTTCATGGTGCATAATCAAAATTCATCAAAAATGGTCAATGCAAAAGGTCAATTTTCAAGTGTACTAATTAAATCCAAGGGGCAAAATGGTCCAACTTGCAAAATACTTGGAATTTTGGAATGGGAGTTTTTGCAACACATCACAAAGGCCAAATAGAAGTTGTTCCAACTGTCATGAGCTGTCAAGGATCAATATTTGGCTAGGCTATTTTTGAACTTTCACTTAAAGTGCATTTTTGGCATGGCATAGTGAAAATGAGAAATACAAGGCCAATTGACATGAGACCAAAGCCAACACATCACAAATGCCATTTAGAAGATGTTCCAACTGTCATGAGCTGTCATATGGTGATATTTGGCAAGGGCATTTTGGAGCTTTCACTCAAATTGCACATTATGTTAATCCATTTCATTTTTGCTAATTGGTGATTAAGAGGATAATTAAGCTGGAGTATAAGTGTCTAATTGTAACTGAATTGCAAATCATAATCACAATTCACAAGAACCTAACCACTTTTCCCTCCATTTTTTCCCAAACTCATCAAGAACTTCATCAAACAAAATTCATCAAAACTTCATCAATTCTTCATCATTTAGCACGATTTTTCTTTGGTTGATCTTCTACAAGCATAAACTCCATCTGTTTTGGTGAATTGGTGCCATAACCTTGCAAAACCGCGACTGTTCATATCTTGCACATTCATGGTGATTTGAGATTTCTTGCAATTGAAGCGATCCTGAGCTAAAGTGTGAGTTCCAATCATCTTCCTCAAGCTTCATCTGCATCTGTTTCATGTAATTACGCGTAGAAACTCAAAGATCAAGCACTGCCTTCATCAATTGGTCAGTTTTCGAATTCTTTCTTTACTTAAATTATCATATGCGTTTTGAAGATCGTGGAACGTAGAACATCATGCAAGTTGTGGTTTGTGAAATGATTAACTGTAGAGAGAGATATCGTGCTTCGAATGTTTGATGTCATGGCTTAGAATGCTCGATCCCGATTGTATGTTAGGAAATAGGAGAAATGAGTTACATATCTTGAATCTACATGTTCATGCGGTTCTTTTGGTTATCCATTTGTTGATTTTGGTGGAAATTCGTGGATCATGATTTTCTGCATTTTCTGGATTTTTGAAGAACACGATGAACAGTGTTTTGATCTTCATTTTCGCCTTGCCTTGTTTGAATCATGTTTCCCGCCTTCGCTTAGCCAATAGGAACGCGCCATGGCGTGTGTTTGAAGCGACGTCGTTTCGCTCTGGCACATTAATATTACGAACGTGCCATTCCATCAATTTAATTATATTATTTCATTTTCTTTTTGTCATTTTGATTTCATTTTTGTTACATGATCTTCCAAAATTCATATCTCACTCATTTTTCATCCAAATTGAGTGAGATTTTTTGCATTATTCTCATGATGATGTGCAGAATTTAATGGTTATTTTTGTGGATTTTTTGCATGTATATAAAAATAATTGGCCTAGGGTTTGTGGAATGTGTCATATTTATGTATGTCTTGCCAAAACCTTCATGAAATGCTCATACTTACAAAGAAATGAATGGAAATTTTTGTGCTTATTCTGGACATGTTAATGTTGATTTTCATGTAGAGTTTGTGGTTTTTGGATACCTGGTTGAGGAGATATAAATTTTTGAGTTAAGATGTGACAATTTGTGTCACACCAAGCTAGGTCAACTTTCTGATTTTATTTGCCTGGCTTAGGAATGTTTGATTGCACCAATTTTTTTACATGAATGATCATTGATATGTCAAGATAACATGCGATTTTTTCTGGAATTTTTGATGTCATTTTCTAATTGATTGATAATTTTCTTATTTGTGTGCTCATTTGGTAACCTTGTGTCACGCATGTTGGCATTTTGCTTGTGAAATTCTCATAGTGTATTGGATGAAGATGAAATTTGGTGTGAGCATTGTAGACACATTATAAGACATTGTGGTTTTGGTCCCATTCATTTCTTAATTGTTGTCACTGTTTTATGATTTATGGAAGTTAATGCTTGTGTTGATGCCTTGAATTGGCTTGTATAAATGTGTCTGGACTTCTTGATTTTTATTGACCTACTTTCTTTTGTCCAATTAAGCTGAAAATTGACATGCTATACATTGAATGTGTCCTGTTTAGGTGTGAATTTTTGTGGAATTAATTGAATTGATTTGATATGATTTTGAGTGAGATAGTTCTGTTTGGTCTTTTGGAGTTGCAAATTGCATGTTTGATACTAAATTGTGCATGAAATGATAATGGTGATTGATATGAGCATGGGACCAATTGCAATTGCTTTTAATTTGTTTGAATGTGATTTTGGTTGGTTTGCACTTGCTGTTTTGATTTTTTTATCCCCTTTGGACCCTAGGCTTGGCCTAGTGGTCTAGTTTCTCACATTTGGTTTGGATTTTCAGGTTGAAATGCAAAAGGCTTAAGGAGAAAAACTCAAGTTGTAAATTGAGATTGTTTGATGTTGTAAACTAACATTGATTTTGTGTTGTAGGTTTGATGCTTGAGCTTGAGCTCATGGCTTGCACTTATGTGCATTAACTTGTGTTGTCTGTATAGATTGACTTTTGCTATTTATTGTTGGTTTGTCTGAGTACTGATGATACTTGATTGATTTCAGGTACATTTAGTCGCTTACAGTTCTTTAAGAACTTGCTTGCTGTTGCTTGGTTTTTAAACCAGTTGAGGTAGACTCTCTTGTCTTCATGTAGTCTGGAAGACCTGGCTTGTTATTTAGCCAGGCAACTGTCTGAAGTCCTCCTTAAGAGGCGATGTTTGTGATTGTTTACTTTTGTGCCAAGCAGGTAAAGACCTCTATGGGGCAATTGGCGGAATCCAAGGGATATGCAATCTATCCCCCGCTATTTTGTTGAGTCGTCCCTCTGCTCACACCACTGTGTTGATGCATTGGGACACAAACCCAAGATCTTGTGCTGTTGCACAATCGAGTCAGAGTCTTTGAGCGTAGAAGGGTCCCTCCATTCTGGACCCACGCTCCTTTGTCTGAAGCTCTCCCTGGACAGGGATAAGAGCTGTGAAGTCTAATCTTCACTCACCTTTCATCAGCTTCACCTTAGCCCCTCAATGGCAAGGTTAAGAGCTAACACTACCTCTGTACAGATGACTTACTTCGGCAGTCCACCCTTGTTTGAGCCTCACTTGACTGGATATAGTGTGTGCTTTGTGAATAATTGCTTGAAATGCTTGTTTTGATTGATTGATGCTTGCATGCTTGTTTTCCTAGATAGGATTAGCTTGCAGTTGTGCAAGTAGGTAGAAACCACAACATAGGGCAATGATGCATGATAACACTAGGCTCGAGTACAGCTCCCTGGTAGTGTGTCTCCCCTTGGTTTCTGGCTAGATTTTCTTTCCCTTTCAGGGGAACTACATCGCCCTGATCCTTGTTCCAGACGAGGTATGTAGGCAGGAGACCGTGCGAGGTCTCTCCGGGCACTTTTTTTCTTTTTGTGTGTGTTTGCTTGTTACTTGATTGTGTGTGTTTTGGTTCGGATGCTGATGTAAGTCCAGTGATTGGCATTCAGGCTCCATGTTTGCCTGTGTTTGTGTTTGCTTGTTTGGCGTGCGTGAGCCGAACTACGGCAGCTCTGATTCTCGTTCCAGACGAGATACGTAGGCATAGGATGCGATGTCCTATCGAGCTCTCTTCCTCTTAACCCCACCTGCGTTCCTTGTGTGTGTGTGTGATGTTTTAGCAACCTTTTCTTTCTTTTAGAACGTGGATCCCGTCGAGTACGACGGACGTGAGGGGTGCTAATACCTTCCCCTTGCGTAACCGACTCCCTTACCCTTTCTCTTTGGTCGCGAGACCATGCTTTTTCCAGGTTTCTCTGAGCGTTTCCTTTCCCTATCTTGGGATAAATAACGCGCAGTGGCGGCTCTGTGTTGTTTTTTTGTTTTAGCCCGCCGGTTGTTTTTTCGCGGATGCGACACTTTCTCTTTATCGTCCACAATGACATTTATGGATTCCATCAGGACATTGGTCCTGTAGTTGAACACTCTGTAGGCTCTGCTGTTAGTGGAGTATCCCAGAAATATACCTTCATCACTTTTGGGATCTAGCTTCCTTCTCTGTTCACGATCTGTGAGAATGTAGCATTTACTTCCAAAGATATGAAAGTACTTCACAGTGGGTTTTCTGCCTTTCCATATTTCATATAGAGTGGAGGAGGTTCCTTTTCTCAAGGTGACTCTGTTGTGAACATAGCATGCGGTATTCATTGCTTCAGCCCAGAAGTGCATGGGGAGCTTCTTTGCATGAATCATTGCTCTGGCAGATTCTTGAATAGTTCTATTTTTTCTTTCAACTATTCCATTTTGCTGAGGAGTTATAGGGGAGGAGAACTCATGACTTATTCCTTCAGACGAGCAAAACTCATCAAACTTGGAATTCTTGAACTCCGTACCATGATCACTTCTAACCCGGACCACACAACTGTCCTTTTCCCTTTGAAGTCTTATGCACAGGTCTTTGAAGACATCAAATGTATCTGACTTCTCTCTGATGAAGCTTATCCACGTGTATCTGGAATGGTCATCCACCACCACGTATGCATATTTCTTCCCACCAAGACTTTCAACCTGCATAGGTCCCATTAGGTCCATGTGCAACAGTTCCAGAACTCTGGAGGTTGTGGGATGTCCCAGCTTCGGATGTGACATCTTGGTTTGCTTGCCCACCTGGCATTCTCCACAGACTCTTCCTTCATCAATCAGAAGCTTTGGAATTCCTCTGACTGCTTCCTTGGATATAATCTTCTTCATTCCCCGTAAGTGGAGATGTCCAAGACGTCTATGCCACAGCTTCACATCCTGTTCTTCCTTGGCTGAGGAGCATGTTGTGGAAAAGTTAGAGACTTCAGGTTCCCACAGGTAGCAGTTATCTTTGGACCTGGTTCCTCTCATAACTTCCTGATTGTCACCATTTGTCACAATGCATAGCTCCTTAGTAAACTGAACATGAAACCCTTGATCACATAGTTGACTTATGCTGATGAGGTTTGCAGTTAGTCCTCTTACTAACAGCACATTATTCAGTTTTGGCACTCCAGAACAGTCCAGTTTGCCCACACCTTTTATTTTTCCTTTGGCACCATCACCAAAGGTCACATAGCTGGTAGTGTGAGGTTGAATATCTACCAGTAGATCTTCCATACCAGTCATATGTCTTGAGCATCCACTGTCAAAGTACCAGTCTTCTCTGGTAGAAGCCCTTAGAGCAGTGTGTGCTATCCTAGCATACCATTGTTGCTTCTTAATGGGAACATAGCGCTTATGTGTTTTATGCTTAGGCCTGACATGCGAGGCTTGGTTAGGGAAACCATGAATCCAGTAGCAGAAGGCTTTTATATGACCAAGCCTACCACAGTGGTGACACCTCCACTCCTAGTATTTCCTCTTCTGATGATCATTCATCCTAGTTCCTCGATGTTGAGACATTGGCTTTGACTTCCGCTTGAACTTCTGAACTTTAGCCTTTGGGCGTTTGTGTTCAGTTGAGGATCTTTTCCCAAATCCAAGGCCAGATTTGGTTCCAGACTGCTGTCCCACCTTTAGAATCTCTTCCAAGGTGTCAGTTCCCTTATTCATCATTCTGATGGATTTAGTCATCTGATTCAGCTTGGAGGTCAGCAGGGTTATCTCACCATTTAGACCCTCTATGACAGACAGTTGCTTCTGTCTCTCATCTTCCAGTTCCTTGATGAGTTTCTTTTGCTTTTCTCCTTGTGCACGCACTTCTGCACTGGTGGAACACAGCTTCTTATAGGCTGCAGCAAGTTCATCAAAGGTCAGTTCATCTGCACTTGAGTCATCATCAGAGGCACAAACACTGGTTAGTGCAGTGACATGTTTGGCAGATTCTCCTTCAGATTCACTTTCAGAGTCTCCTTCAGACCATGTGATAGCTAGCCCCTTATTTTGCAATTTGAGGTAAGTAGGGCATTCAGCTCTGACGTGTCCATACCCTTCACAACCATGACACTGGATTCCCTTGCCGTGATTGAACTTCTCATCAGAAGTTGATCTTTTCTTAATGTCAGACGGGATGTTCTTGACATTGGGTCTACCTCTTTGATCAATCTTCTTCACGAACTTGTTGAACTGTCTCCCAAGCATGGCTAAGGCTTCTGATATACTTTCATCACCTCCAGTATATCCTGCTTCTGACTCCTCTTCAGCATTAGATACAAAAGCTATACTTTTGTTCTTCTTCTCAGCATACTCACCCAAGCCCATTTCAAAGGTTTGGAGGGAACCAATGAGCTCATCCACCTTCATGTTGCAGATGTCCTGTGCTTCCTCTATGGCTGTGACCTTCATAGCAAATCTCTTAGGCAAGGACCTGAGAATCTTTCTTACAAGTTTCTCTTCAGCCATTTTCTCACCTAGTCCACCAGAGGTGTTTTCAATTTCAAGAATATTCATGTGAAAGTCATGAATAGTCTCATCCTCTTTCATCCTCAGATTTTCAAACTTGGTGGTCAGCATCTGAAGTTTGGACATCTTCACCTTGGAAGTACCTTCATGAGTTACCTTGAGGGTATCCCAAACTTCCTTAGCTAGTTCACAGTGGTGTACCAGCCTGAAGATGTTCTTACTGATTCCATTGAACAATGCATTCAAGGCCTTGGAATTTCCAAGAGCTAATGCCTCTTGCTCCTTGTCCCACTCTTCTTCAGGAATCTGCACACTGACTTCATCTTCACCTGTCCTCATTGGATGTTCCCATCCTTTGTTGACAGCTCTCCAGACTTTGCTGTCTAGAGACCTTAAGAAGGCTATCATACGAGGCTTCCAGTCACCATAATTAGAGCCATCCAACATGGGTGGTCTGTTTGAGTGTCCTAAATCCTTGTCCATGGTACTAGAAAGTAACTTCCCTAGATCTCACCCAGAAATTCACAGGCAGGGTGCCTGCTCTGATGCCAATTGAAATTCTAGTTATCAGACTTTGGATGTCACACGGGTTGTTATGACATCCAATTCTGCACAGACAGGAATTATGCAGAACTTAACAGTAAGTGCAGTAAATAACACAAGTAATTGTTTACCCAGTTCAGTCCAACATGACCTACATCTGGGGGCTACCAAGCCAGGGAGGAAATCCACTATTAGTAGTATCAATTCAAAGCTAAACTCACCCGTTTACAACTTATCACTTAATCCCTACCCAATGCAATTTCAATCTTAACCTAAGATCAGAGTTCCTACTCACTCCCCCTCAATCACCTCAGTGATTACTATCTTTAAACAATATTAAAGACAAGTTGAAGTCACACTTCAAACAACTCTTGATTGTGCTTCACAGCTTTAATCAAGATACACAGCACTCACGCTTAAAAGCTTTGAGCGACACAACACTTACAACTCAATGAACACCCTATGCCACAACTATCATCTACTTGATAATGGCTTGGCTTACAAGATACGTCTAATACAAGACTCACAAAAATACAGCAGTGAAGTATGATGGACACACAAAATCTTCACGCCTCAAGAATCCCTGAAACTGAATGAAGGAACGCCTTCCTTTTATATTGCAGTACCCTGGGCTTTTGCACCTGTATTCTCCTGAATTTAAGGTCACGCGAGTTCCCATAAATTCAACATTTAGGTTACTAACAAATAGGCTATTTGTTAGGTTCATTGAATGTAGCTTGGTTGTTGATTTCCTGGATTTTCTCTCAGTTGTTGAATCCCTGAAGAATAGCCTGAGAAAAAGCTGAAACAGAAAACTGAACAACCTACAATATAGCATATGCTGTCAGGCATGAATGTCACGACATTCAGCTTGACATCAAGGTCCATATGCTGAGTCTGTTTTTCCAGAAAACAGACTGTACAATTTTGCTGACCTGTACATGATCAAAAAGACCATACTACAGTAACAACTTACATTAATAAATGTCAAAGTGTCCAACTTAACATTTACACATTTGGCCTTCAGTCAGTTCTGTTATTCTCTTGAATAACAAACTAAGTTACATGTTGAAGTATAGCAGAACACCACTCTGTCTAATGTTCAGTAGCTGCTGTCAATGAATGTCATAACATCCAGTTTGACATTCAGTCAGTAGGCCTTATGTCAGGTCTGGTCTTTCCTTGATAACCAGACTGGAAATAAATACTAAGTTCTAACAGAACACCAGCTGTTCTATTTCTTAGTATCTGTTGACAGGTATGAATGTCACAGCATCCAGTTTGACATTCAATAAATCCTGTGTTAGCTAATCCTGCAGTAACTACTCAAGTGTGTCATGACATCAGTCAAGACATCAGAGTACAATTAGATATTCTAACCTACAATGTAGTCACACATACATACTATGTCATGACATCAGTCAAGACATTTGAACCAGCTAGTGTTTTACCATATAATGCAGCCAATTAAACACCTACATTTACCATGCCCTTCACGCTCGACATGAAAAGAGGGGTGGAACTTTGTTGTGCTGTGCTCCTTTGCTTTATACTTGGTTCATGCAACACATGCCTGAAGAAGGCCCTTTTGTGGCAAAAGAACTTAAGTCTCCTCAAAAATTAGCTTCTTTCACTGCAAGTTCCATCAGATGGTATATTCGAGAGTGGGAAACCCCAGACATTATAGTCAGCTGTGGGGAATTTCCTAATGTATCATTGTTGGGTACCAAGGGTTGCATCAATTATAACCCTATGTTATCTCGAATGCAACACGGTTACTCCATGGATGGTCCTCCTGACGCGAAGGACTTACAACCATTTGTGCTCTTTGACATCCAAGCAAGCAATCCTGATGTAAGAGCAGTACGAAAGGCTTGGTTAACGGTTATTAGGAAGGGTAAAGAGTTTGGAAAAAGAAACCTTCTCGCCAAAGAACCTTACACTCGATGGGTAAAAGAAAGAGTTGGGGAAATCCATTTGCCATTTATCTTAAGAAAGCTGAATATAGAATCTGCGAGTTAGGGAGAATGTTGGATAAATCCCTTATGGATAAGAAAGAAATTAAGCTCGACTTTGAGGCACAGATCCGTGAACTGAGGGACACTTTGAAGAAATGCAAGGAAAAGTTATCTCGCGAGATACTCCAAAAGGAAGAAGCTGAAAGAAACTGTCACCATCTCAGGTACCAGTTGGAAGAAGCTAATAGGAGGTTTGCAGTTTTGGAAAGCCAGGAAGGTGATGCAGCCTACTTGCTCCTAAAGAATGATTGTGTGTATTGGAAAATGTTGTATAGAAAGGCTAGAGCAACCTTAGATGAAGATCAAAAGGTCATCAAGAAACTCCAAGAGCTCTATATTGAATGGAATGGCAAGTTCCGCAACTTAGCTAGGTTTGTTAACCTCAACATGTTGGAACTCCCAGAAAAACTCCAGGAAGCAGATTGGTGTATATGTCCAGAAAACACGCCTCCTCAAGTTTTCAATTTCGTCAAGTTTATCAAGAAAATGATGAAGGAGCTCACCACAGGTCTTGCTACGATCATAAGAGTTGAGACAGAGCTTAAGTTTACTTGTACTTGAATTTGAATTGTTGGTGTTTAAATATTTTTGTATTCAAATCATGTGTACTTGAAGTTAAATCCTTTGTATTCGAATTCGATTTTAATTAATGGAAGTTGTGATTTTGGGTCTCAATTATTACGTGTTATTCTTATTTAATATATTCTAACATTGCTGGAATAAATAATAAAGATAACTAGAGCTATGCACAAAATTCACCCATAACATGCACTCATGTCATTCTTCAAGCAAAAAAAAACTCATTTTTGTGTCTTCTTCAGTTCCACACTGAGTCCTCAACACCATTACAACACCAGAGCCAGCGCTCGTCAAAGAATGGCAGATCAAGAACAAGAATTGGAGAGGGTGGGCTCAGAACTCGAAGACCTACAAGGAAACATGGGTCAAGTCATGGAGATACTACAAGTCATTAGGGCCAAGTTGGACACCCAAACGACGGTCGTTTCAGAAGTCACCGGTCCTACGATTGAACCCCAACCTACAAGGACAGTACCAACCACTTGGCCAGCCTATGGTTTACCTCCCGGTTTCACACCTCCAATTGAAGGCGCCCCTGGTTTTATACAATCCACTCAGCAGACGGTTCCTCTACCAGCTATCAATGAAACTCACACAGTGGTCCACACGTTCGCACCACCCCTTGCCCGTGCACACGTGCAACCTTATTTTGAGGATCAACAACATGCTCCGGACTTTTCGGACGAAGATGATGAAAGGCAGGAAGACATTAGAGGGATGAAAGAGAATTTCCAGATTCTTGAGAAAAGGTTAAGGGCTATGGAAGGTGACCAAGGTTTTGGTACTGCTACTAAAGAGATGTGCTTAGTGTCAGGTCTTGTGATTCCTACGAAATTCAAGACCCCGGATTTCGATAGGTATGAGTGCCACTCATGTCCTAAAAGTCACCTTATTATGTACTATCGAAAAATGGTTGCGCACGTAGAGGACGATAAACTTATGATACATTGCTTCCAAGACAACTTGAGGGGTGCTCCCTCTAAGTGGTACTTAAGCCTTGATCAAAGTAGAATTCGTTGTTTCCAAGACTTATCTGATGCTTTCATCCAACATTATAAGTATAACATGGATATGGCCCCAGATAGGAGGCAATTGCTCAGCATGTCCCAGAAAGATAACGGGTCTTTTAAGGAATATGCACAACGATGGAGGGAAGTGGCCTCGCAAGTCAAACCACCCCTTGTTGAGAAGGAGTTAGCAGATTGGTTCATGGATACAGTAAAACCTATGTTCTATGAAAGGATGGTGAGTAGTGTATCGGCAAGTTTCTCTGACTTGGTTGCCGTGGGCATAAAGGTCAAGCTTGGATTGAAGAATGGAAAAATGATAAACACCTCTGAAACATCTGGTAATAATGTCAAAAAGTTTCCCGGAAGTTTTCAAAGAAAGAAAGAGGGTGAAACAAATGCAGTGTCAACTAGTCAAAGGAGGAGTCATTCATGGAAGAAGTGTCATACCCCAATTTTGTCCGGGCAATTCAAAACTTTCGGACATGGTGCATAAACTCAAAGCTTAAGCATTCTCATTGGATCCAAGCTTCATAATCCCCAATCATGTCGAAATTTCTTTGGACAACTTCACAACCTTAAAACCTTCACCATTCATAGTTTGTTCTCATTTGCACTGATAGATTTAAGCATTCACTTGCTCATAGTCAATAACCCTAGTCCAAGTTCTTGGCCCCGTAAAATTTCTCATCAATGCTCAGTTCCTCTAAATACTCCAGGCACGTTTTGTTCTTAGTTTATTCATCTTGTGTCCTATACCGGCTCATTCCTAAGAAAGTTCTTAAAGCATAAGGTGGTAGTTTTGCTCACATGTCAATATGTAGTATATAAAAAAAACCCAATTCAAGTTATTCTCATGAATTAATCCAAGAGATGCATTTCAAGGCAAATTCCAGCATTTGGGATGCTCTCCTCGTGGGCAGTAATAACCATTCAAACGGGAAATTGGGGGAACTAGCTATTAGGAGCATTGTGAATTTGAATCTTTATAATTCTGATGCTTATGGGATGTTGTCTCATATATATGCTGCTTCTGGCAAGTGTAAGAACATCAATAGGGTTAGGGTTATAAGGAAAGGAAAGGGGAGTAAGGAACAAATAACTTATAGATGCAGATTGGAGACAAACTTCATTGTTTTGTTGGATGGGATCCTTCATATCCAAATATAGACGATATTCATGAAGCTTTAAGGAAGGTTGCACTACATAAGGATTATAGAATTTCAAGCCAATTATTTGATTTGATGTTAAGGGCAAGAATAATTTGAACTGCTGTGAACATCATATGCAAGTTAGAACCTGGGAGTTGGGGACTGTGACTTTCTGTAGTTACGATAGGTGGGAATTGAAGCAGTTACACATTTAAAACCGATATACAAGGATGATATTTCAAGATATGCATTTAAAGGGTTTGAATGTCCTGAATAGGGCAGCCTTTCTTTTGAGACATTTCAGACATAATGGTTCATTTCTTGCTGGATGATATTCTATTTATTCATATGCGTGTGATTAAAGTATTGGTTATTTGCCTACTTAAGAAATAACTGAATTGTTGGTTAGAAGTTAAAATTTGAATAAAGGAACTCCAAAGTAGACATTAGCAGCATCGTTAAATGCAATAAATGAAGAGTAAAGTGTGATGTATTAATGAAAAATATTGGCTCTATCTGTTCCTGTGTGTGATCAAACTGCAAACTCAATGATTTAGGTTGGCATTATAAGGTAAGGAATAGTCCCAACATGAGCAGAGTGGAGGCAAGAGTAAGGCCCGCAGCATCATACACACACTTTGATTTTTGGCAAGTTTCAACCTATATCACACAAAATCAACCAAAATTTCATTACACACAAGATACAACTGATTATCACCAGGGCAAGGAGTTCAAATCAGGGAACAACCTATTGTCATAAGCCAGCAGGTGGGCATAGGACATTCGCCGCAGTTGCAAGATTTCCGGCTTTATAATGAATCCATTGACCATAACATTGCAGCAAGAGCTATGGAAGCCAAACCCAACATGTCCAACCTGAGAAAAACAACCAACAAATTGAAGTTGATAATGTGAAAAGCCACAGCCCCCTTCGGCAACATATGTCAAGGCAACATAATCAGGAGCTTGATATCACCATTCAATTACAACCAAGTTGGTGCACACTCTTAATCGACCATTTACCTCAGTATCCATGACAGCATCCTGGAACGCTTTCCGTCCATCTAGCCAGCACAAGTGCAATAATAAAAATGCCTCATGACACCAAGCAATGTCCCAACGTCAACTAGTTGTCGCAATGGTCAAAATGCATACGTAGTAATCATACGAATATAAAAACCTGCATTCCACAAAAGAAAACATGTCAAAAAAGAACCAAAGTGACAACAGAAGCATAATGAGAAATGCAAAACCAGCTGCAAGATGAAGTCCACTCAAAGCATTGCTTAAGAATGTTCAGTAAGTCGTACCTACCAAAACACAAGCAAGGTGACCGATAGAACATGATAGCATAATAAGGGACAGTCAAGGGTCGTACGCCATCTAAAAAATCGAATTTTACATGACAGTAAAAATAAGGATTCTTACCATGACAGATACAGGTGTCACTACGGTAAAGAGGCTAGTGAGAACAGTCTTGCATTTTGTGAGGATCTTGCCAACGGAATGGATTCGCATTACAACTTTCACATAAGAGACCACACAAAATCCAGAAGGAAATCTTACTCTAACAGAATGATTTGCTGGATCCACCAGCTCACACCATCACATGAACCTCGTACCACCTCTCTATAAGAAGGGAGTGAAATCCACTGAAAAAGGACCCTGAAAAAAAGCACTGTTATGCTGCAGAAAACAACCCAAAGACACTTAAAGCTCTAAAATTTCTAAGCTTGCTGAGATCTCACGTTGAATCTCGACGAGTTTGAGCTAAAAAACCACTACCTTAACATCAATGAGTCAGCAATAATCATACAGAGGAGCGTGGAGTAGGAGGAAGAGAATCGAAGCAGCTGACAAAGAAAAGAGGCAATTATCGAGCGATTACCTGAGGTATCCATGGTCGCTCTAACTTCGCCGGAGTCACGGCACTCTGGTGGAATCATTTCTCATTTGCTTTAAAATGCTTATGTATTGTATCCTTTTATGCACTTACCACCATCTGACTTTAAACTTCGAAGGTTTTTGTTGATGATTGTTGATATAAAAGGAGAATTAGGAGCTAGGTTATATTTTTGATAGTTAGATCTATTAGACAAAAGTTGTTGATATGCTAAATTTAATTTGAGGTGTAGAAACGGGGAGGGTGTGCGGTCGTCTCCCTTTCAGTTTTGTGGGGTTGCGGTTTTTAGTGAGTGGTATCGCATGAAATATGGGTTAGCATGAAAAGAACACCACAAGGTGTTCATTTTTTTTTCTCAAAAGCTGAGTTTTTGACTGATATACACAAAGGAGATGGTTTTTTCAGTGAGAGTAGTATGACCGTTCGAATAAAGAGAGAAGAGTATACATATTTATTTGTGCAATGCAAAGATGGCATTGAAGAGGTCGAGAAATAAAATCCTTTTTTATTAAATGCCTTTATTGTTTGGTCCTTTGGTTAAAGTTATTTTAAAAGCATTTGTCAGTTATTGATCTTCCCAATGATTATGTGTATTCCCCATTTAAACTCTCTAATGCATGGTTGCCGCGTGTGTTTACCAGAAGAGAGAGTGGAGGCCAAACGCCGTCCTCTTGTTTCTCTTTCTATCATCCCTTTTGTGAAAATTTTATCTTGTACCCCTACAATTAGCCCTGTACCCCTACAAAATTTTAAAAATTCTCATTTTACCCTTAATTGGTTTTAACCAATTTACCATTACATTTTTAACATTCAGTAGAAAATTTGAGAAATTTCACTTTCACACCCCTCGCACCGGAACTCTTGCAAAAAGACTTCCGGTATGTATTTTTCCAAACCGGAAGACTTTTGGAATGACTTCCGGAACACACAAAAAAGCAAACCGGAACACTTACTGAAAGAGTTCCGGTTCAATGAAAAAAAATTTACAAAACCGGAACACTTCATAAAGAGTTCCGATGAACAAATTTTACATACCGGAACTCTTTGGTGAAGTGTTCCGGTATGTATTATGTGTGTTCCGGAAGACTTTCTTTAAGTCTTCCGGTACGTTTTTTTTTTTTTTTTAAATTTTTTTTAAATTTTTTTTTTTTGTGCAGAAATGGAAAATCTTCCCAAAATATGTGTAGATACTACTGATGCGTTTATGACGACGAAAAGATTTGGTACACGAGAAGAGGTTATCAGATGGATTAAAGAGGTTGGAATCGACAATAAAGTAACTGTTATTATCAGTCGTTCAGATACTGAAACGGGGAAGAGAGGGAGAAGTAACAAAATAATATTTGGTTGTGATAGAGGTGGGAAACACAAGATTAGTGATAGTAGTACCCAAAGTGCGTCCAAGAAATGTGGATGTCCATTTAAAATCAGATCGACTCCGGCGAAAGATGGATCTGGTTGGAAGATTGATGTAAAATGTGGGTTACATAATCATGGTTTACCTGATAGATTAGAAGGTCATTCGTTTATTGGTAGGTTGACCACAGATGAGAAGCAACATGTCGCTGATTTGGCAAAGAGACATGTAGCACCTAGAAACATTTTGCTTTCCTTGCAAGACAAGTTTCCTGAGAATGTCACTCGGATTACGCAAGTATACAAGCATAAGAGTGTGATAGAAAAAGAGATAAGAGGTCCAAGGAGTGAGATACAACATCTGTTTAAGCTTATTGAGGATGCAGGATATGTGTATTGGAGTAGAAAAAAGGATGACTCATAAGTGGTGAGAGAGATATTTTGGGCACGTCCTGATTCAGTTAAGTTGTTGAATATATTTCCGATTGGACGCATCTCCAAGATATCGGTAGAGGGTAACTAGTGCAGCTGCTCCCCAACTATATCCTGAACATCCATCCAAGTCCGTAAACAGGAGGAGGTATCGTGCCTCTACAAGTGTAAAGGTCTTATCAGCAAATATGGTGGAACCCACCAACATCAATAAATATGCTCTAGTCGCATATGCCCAGCTGGAAGCAGCTCTATGATGTACGAATAAATCGTATAACCACTCCAACTTGTAATACGACCCCCTGCAGCTGCGAACATGTGACTGTGCCTGACCCTGTGACACTCCTAGGTAGACAACAACAAGTTTAACAGCCACCTCTTCCGTCACATCCTGAGGACTCCAGAAGATACCCCTGATGGGCAAGTGAAGCAGACATGCGACATCATCTATAGTAATGCTCATTTCACTAAACGGCATATGAAATGTAGATGTCTCTAGATGCCATCTCTCCACAAATGCAGAGACAAGATTTGTGTCTATCTTGTTCAAACTGGTTCTCTGCAGTGAAGATAAACCGGATCGCGATACCCATCTCTCCATCTGTGGTGGAAGAGCCAATGGAACCCTGGAATTCAACTTCAGTCCATGTCCAACCACCTTCAACTCTTTCTTTGGACCTCTTTCCTAAAAACAATTAAAACACATATTAGAAAACAAATTATAAAATATTCAACTATTATTCATTTTCAAATATATCCCGTTTACTTACCTCACCGAACCATATATGTCGAGCAACATGATGCTCGTACTTCACCAAAAGAGACGTATCGTACGGCCCTCCTGGATATCCAGTCGGCTCAGCTGCAGGTGCAGATGAAGATGCACCCCGGTCTAACGTGCGGACTGGAATCCGGCCATCTGCACCTCGTCTTCGAACCACTGCAAAAACAATGTTTAAAAAAATAATTAAAAAAAAAAAAATTACGTACCGGAACACTTCAAAGAAGAGTTCCGGTTAATAAAAAACAAAAAAAGCCTTCCGGAACACTTTCTTAAAGAGTTTCGGTGTACATCATCCAAACCGGAAGTCTTTAAGAAAGTGTTCCGGTATACACCTATACAAACCGGAAGACTTTCTAAAAGACTTCCGGTTCAGAGCCCCTAAAAGACAACAAACCGGAACTCTTTAGAGAAGTGTTTCGGTATACAATTATTGAACCGGAAGACTTACTCTTAAGTGTTCCGGTATACAATGCAAAAAAGCCAAATATTTGTCTTCTCCGGAAGTCTTCAACGAAAATGGTAAAAAAAAATTGAAAGGGAAAATATACCCTATTTATATGAGGGTATTTTGGTCCAAAAAAATTAAATGTAAGGGTATGGGTACAATTGTAGGGGTATAGGGTACAATTTTCCCCTTTTGTTGTTTTTTTGGGAAATCTTGGAAACGTTTTGGGCCTCCGGCCAACCCGGATCCGTGAAGATGATACCATGGGCCTTTGTGGTTTTCTTATTTGGACTTCACCCTTCATTTCATTCCTACACCCTATTTCTTTTAAAGACTTACTTATTCTTCTACTTTTGTTGTTTTATTATTTAACTTGAGTTTAATCATTGTTTTAATTTGCACCTTATATTATTTATTTATTTTTTAGAACATTACGATTAAATGAGTAGTTGATTTACTAAAGTAAATAAGTGCTTAATTCATTATGTATCTTGTCGCTAAATTAATTTTGAGCAAATACCAAGTACTTTTATCTAAACTTTATTAGTTTTGTAAAATCGAATTCAAAGTCTTTAATCAATATATTCCTCAAAACTTTTAATTCTATTTTTTTTGGATGAAAAAGGGAATAGTGAGCATCCGCTTCATTATCTCTTGATTATTCGAATAATTGGCGTACGCCATATTGCTCGGATTTTCGTCATTCAATTTAAACCTTAACCATTCAAATCACATTTTCTAAATCAATTACAAATGATAAAATCCATTTAATTCTACATTTCCGATAATAAAAGGATATGAGGCGTACGCCTCACTATCTTTCGATTATTCGAATAATTGGCGTACGCCACATTGCTCGAATCATCGACCTTTCAAAACTCACCAATTCAAATTCAAAATATCTTCACAAATCGAATACAATATCTAAAAACATATTTTTTACAATTTAAACCTCGGATGATAAAAGATGGGAGGCGTTCGCCTCGCCATCTCTCGATTATTTGAATAATTGGCGTACGCCATATTGCATAAATTATCGACTTCCGACTAAAACACGCTAAATAAACTTGGATAAGGGAATAGGTGGCGCTCGCATCATTATTCTTTGAATAAGCAAGTAGGAGGCGTACGCCTCACTACCGTGCATATTCAACATCCGTAAACAAACTTTCAAAAATAATTCAAATGAAAAGGGAGTAGAAGGCGTTCGCCTTATTATTCCTCGAAAGAATTGGACGATCGGTGTACACCACATTGCTCAATCTTTCGTCGTTCTTCAAAAAACATCTCCAACAAATCAAATATAATTCCTCGCCCCCGTGCGATCGAAACCAAACCAAAACACCCAAACACATCAAATCAACTTGTCACCCCCGCGTGACCAAAACCCTTTCAAAAAGTACACTGTCAATCCTTTCTAATGCGCACAACAAACCAGTGCTAGAGCCTCCACCGAGAGTAGACAAGCCAGCGTTTAGCCGTTAGAACGCCGACCTACACAGTCGTTCATCAAAACAAAACACACCAAATATTCGTAGTAGCCCGAACTACGAATGCTCTAATTTCCTTATTGCACCATAAGGATACGTAGGCAGGAGATTGTTGTATCTTCGCGAGCACACTAATAAAAAACCTCCCATTTCCCCCTCCTGAGGTCTTCATCCATATCTATCATCAATTCTAATTACTCGAAGCAAGCAGATAACAGTCAATTAACAGTCAAATAGCAAATCAGACTAAAAGGTTCCCGTTGAGTACAACGGACGTAAAGGGTGCTAATACCTTTCCCTTACGTAATCGACTCCCGAACCCGAATATGGTTGTGACGACCATTATTCTTATTTCTAAAGGTTTTCTCGATATTTTCCTATTCCTTCATTGGAATGAATAAAGTTCGGTGGCGACTCTGTTTCGAACTAACAATTTTTCGCGTTCCATCGTGAGGGATCGCATTATCATTTTTGAGGTGCGACAAGAAGCAACACCAATTTTCTCAGCAACAACCAACTTATCCAGTGCAGTATATTCAACAACCGTATGTGGCAGCAGTCACACCAAATTTCAACCAGTCACAAGCTCCTATCTATTAACCTATTCAACAAGCACCAGTATACCAACAAGCACCCACGCTACCTGCTTATCAACAGCCAAGGGCACAGGCTCCCCGTCCACAAAATCTTCCAAATCAAAATAGGGTACAAAGAGGTAGACTTCCTTTCGCTTCAATCCCTATGACGTACACTGAGTTATACCCATCGTTACTGCGAAAAGGGTTGGTGACTCCCAGACCTTTGGGTCCTCCACCAAATCCCTTACCTCCATGGTACAATCAAGATACCTATTGTCCTTTCCATGAGGGTGCCCCTGGGCATGATTTAGAGGGGTGTTATGCTTTGAAACATATTATGCGAGAGCTGGTTGAGAAGAAGATTCTTTCATTTCGAGATGTCGGACCCAACGTAAAAAGTAACCCTTTGCCAACGCATGGTGATGTTAATGCCATTGGGGATGCTTCTGATGGTTGTATAATCAAAAATGTTGAAAATGTTAAAACTCCGTTGCCAGCACTTCATGTAAGATTGGTGGGAGCTAGTTTGATTGATACACGCCACGACAACTGTGAAGAATGTGTCGTTCATCCAAGGGGATGTAAAATGGTACGAACTGATATTCAAAACTTGATGGATCAAGGTGTTTTGCAAGTTTGTGGTCCTACAACAAACGAGGAAGTTTCAGTCATTGAACCCTTTTTCAATTTACCAGAACATGTTGAGATAACTTATCATAGAAAGGATGTTATTCATCCATCACCCGTGGTTGTTTGTATGCCTATCCCCTATCCTTTTGAAAGCACCAAAGCGGTACCTTGGAAATATGACATAACTATGGTAGATGGAGTGGTAGATGAAGAACCCAAAGATGTCGAAGGTGAGAAAGGCTTGGAGAATGTTGACACCAATATCACTAACATCGCAGGGACGAGCAGAATGACCCGCAACGGTCGGATTTATACTCCCAATGTTAATATAAACCCTCAAGAACCAACAAGGGAAGCTGCAACTGCAAACCCTACCCCAGAGTATGGAGGGACACAGCCGACAGTGCAAGTAGATGAAGCGAGTGAATTTCTAAGAATAATAAGGAAAAGCGACTACAAGATAGTTGATAAGTTACATCAGACACCGTCAAAAATATCTATCTTGTCTTTGCTTCTAAATTCCGAAGCTCATAGGGAGGCTCTACTGAAAGTGCTTGCTCAAGCTCATGTTACCCAAGATATAACGGTTGGCCAATTCGATGGGGTGGTCGCCAATATCACAACCTGCAACACTCTAATTTTCAGCAATGAAGAGCTACCCAAGGAAGGGAAGAATCACAACCGCGCATTACATGTATCCATAAAGTGCCAAGAAGATGCTCTGGCCAGGGTTTTAGTTGACACTGGATCGTCCCTCAATGTTCTACCAAAGAGGGCACTTGCTAAATTATCTTACCAAGGATCGGAATTGAAACCTAGTGCACTTGTGGTAAAAGCATTTGATGGTTCTCGAAGGACAATAGTTGGGGAGGTAGAGCTACCAATCCAGATCGGACCGCATGTTTTCCCCATCAATTTCCAAGTCATGGACATAAATCCCGCTTACAGCTGCCTTTTGGGACGTCCATGGATACATGTTGCTGGGGCAGTAACTTCTACTTTGCATCAAAAAATGAACTTTTTTGTCGATGACAAGCTCGTCATTGTCTCGGGTGAAGAAGATTTTATCATTAGTCAACTCTCCTCTTTCTGTTATATCGAGGCTGACGAGGATGCCTTAGAGACCTCTTTCCAAGCACTCGAAATATCCAATGCCACACTTGCAGAGGTTGAAGAGCCTATTGAGAAAACCAGTTTGTCGTTCGCCTTTTTGAATAGTGCAAGGTCAGCAGTTGAAAGTGGAGCTCCTACAGGTTGGGGGCAAGTCATCAATGTCAGCGAGAAAAATGATCGTTTTGGTTTGGGGTACAAGCCTTCTGCTAAGGGAGGAGCCTTGGTCCCTGTAAAGGACCGCGTGCGGAGCATACAAGAAGTATTCCTAAGCACAGGATTTATCCATGGGGATCAAGTTGGTGCAGTTGAAGATGACACTGAAGATGGAGAAGCATCAAATCTGATATACCGGTGTGAAGCAGCCTTAACAAATTGGGAAGCAGTTGAGATTCCAGAAGTTTTTCCTGTGTCAAAGTAATTATGTTTTCCTTTGTTTTTTTGAAAATCCTTAGCTCTGCCCAAGGCTAATGGATCATCTGTAGGGTCCCTTTAAATTTCAAAATCATTATGACAAATAAAGAGCATTTTTTTCAAGTTCTTATCGTTCATTCATTTGTTTTTCTTTCCTTAAAATGGCAATCCTTTCAAAAACTACAAAAATATTTTTAATTCTTTTGCATTTTATTTCCATTTTTTCTAAAAAACCATCATTAAAAAACATGCAGAATAATCAATAAACCAGTTGAATTCGATGATCCCACTACTTCCTATAACTTTGAACTCCCCATCTACCAAGCGGAAGAGGATAGCGAGGAAGATTGTGATTTCCCTGAAGAATTGGAAAGGATGCTCGAGCACGAGTCGAATGCCCTTCAGCCGCATCAAGAACCAGTGGAAACAATCAACCTTGGCATTGAAGAAGATAAGAAAGAGGTCAAAGTTGGGACTACACTTGGGGCAAGCATCAAAGAAAGATTGATCAAGTTGCCACAAGAATATGTAGATGTATTTGCTTGGTCGTATCAGGATATGCCAGGTTTAGATACTGATATTGTTGTCCATAAGCTACCCCTACAGCCTGATCACCCGCCAGTAAAGCAGAAGCTCCGAAGAGTAAGACCCGACATGGCTCTCAAGATTTGTGACGAGGTGAAACGTCAATTTGATACCGGCTTTCTAGAAGTTGCAAAGTACCCTCAATGGGTAGCTAATATTATACCTGTACCCAAAAAGGATGGCAAGGTCAGGATGTGTGTTGATTACAGGGATCTAAGCAAAGCTAGTCCAAAGAACGATTTCCCCCTGCCACATATTGACACTTTGGTAAACAACACTGTTAAGTTCGCGATCTTCTCCTTTATGGACGGATTCGCGGGTTATAATCAAATTAAGATGGATCCAAAAGACATGGAAAAGACCACATTCATCACCCCTTGGGGAACATTTTGCTACAAGGTAATGCCATTTGGTCTCAAAAATGCTGGGGCAACTTACCAAAGAGCAATGGTCACTCTTTTCCATGATAGGATGAACAAGGAAATTGAGGTTTATGTAGATGATATGATTGCAAAATCCCAAAGTGAAGAGGATCATATAGACCACTTGCAAAAGCTATTTGAGCGTCTTCGGAAATTTCGACTACGGCTGAATCCTGCTAAATGCACCTTTGGTGTCCGATCTGGAAAGTTGCTTGGTTTCATTGTTAGTCAACGAGGAATTGAGGTAGATCCAGACAAAGTTAGGGCAATACAAGAAATGCCTGCTCCACGTACAGAGAAAGAAGTTAGAGGATTCCTGGGACGTTTGAACTACATCTCTAGGTTTATATCTCATATGACTGCTATGTGTGAACCTATATTCAAGTTGCCGAGAAAAGATCAGGCAGTTGAATGGAACTCTGACTACCAAATGGCTTTTGAGAAGATTGGACAATACCTACAAGAGCCTCATATTCTAATTCCACCTGTTTAGGGGAAACCACTCTTTATGTACTTAACTGTGCTTGAAAAGTCAATGGGATGTGTGCTGGGACAACATGACGAAACCGACCGAAAGGAGCATGCCATCTACTATCTAAGTAAGAGATTTATCGATTGTGAAACCCGATATTCACTCTTGGAGAAAACTTGTTGTGCTTTAGCATGGGCTGCTCGTCGTCTAAGACAATACATGATTTGCCACACTACTTTGTTGATCTCAAAAATGGATCCAATAAAGTATATCTTTGAAAAGCCTGCTTTAACTGGAAGACTCTCCCGTTGGCAGATGTTACTATCTGAGTATGACATCCAATATGTATCTCAGAAAGCCATCAAAGGAAGCGTATTATCTGATTACCTGGCAAACCAGCCCGTTGAAGACTACCGGCCGTTGAAATTTGACTTCCCTGATGAAGACATTATGGTAGTAAAAGATTGTGAAACCCCAAGACTCGATGAAGGACCTGAACCGGGATCTCGGTGGAAGCTCATGTTCGATGGTTCCTCCAATTACATGGGGCATGGCGTAGGAGCTGTTCTGTTAAATCCAAATGGTGGGTACACTCCTTTCACAACAAGGTTGTGTTTTGATTGCACAAATAATATAGCAGAATATGAGGCGTGCATCCTAGGCATTGAAGCAACAATTGACCTCCGAATCAAAATCCTCGAAGTATGTGGAGACTCAGCCTTGGTGATATACCAAGTCAAAGGCGAATGGGAAACCCGTGATACCAAGTTGATCCCATATTGTGCCTATGTCATAGAACTAATAAAATACTTTGACGAAATCACTTTCCGGCATATCCCGAGAACTGAGAACCAAATTGTTGATGCTTTGGCTATGTTGGCTTCAATGTACCAAGTTAGATTCCATAATGAAGCACCTCTCATTCAGATCGAGCGGAAAGTTGAGCCTGCCTACTGCCAGTCGGTTGAAGAGGAAGCCGATGGTAAACCTTGGTTTCACGACATCAAATGCTTTTTGCAAAATCAAGAATATCCAACAAATGCAACAACCCTTGACAAGAAAACATTGAGGAAGTTAGCATCCGAGTTCTTCTTAAGCAATGATGTGTTATACAAGAGAAACCACGACATGATTCTGCTCAGATGCATGGATTGACGTGAAGCGGACCTGTTGATCAAGGAAATTCTAGAAGGATCCTTTGGAACTCATGCCAATGGGCATGCCATGGCCAAAAAGATTTTGAGAGTTGGTTATTACTGGTTGACCATGGAATCCGACTGCTTCAATTATGCTAGAAAATGTCATAAATGCCAAATCTATGCCGACAAGGTACACGTGCCTCCGACCCTACTAAATATTTTGACCTCACCTTGGCCTTTCTCAATGTGGGGCATCGACATGATTGGCTCCATCGAGCCTAAAGCTTCTAACGGTCATCGCTTCATCCTGGTTGTTATTGATTACTTTACCAAATGGGCAGAAGCCGCCTCTTACGCTAATGTGACAAAACAAGTGGTTGCACGATTCCTCAAGAAGGAGATCATTTGCCGTTATGGAGTTCTAAGCCGGATCATCACAGATAATGGGACGAATCTGAACAATAAGACCATGAAAGAATCATGCGAAAGCTTCAAGATTGAACACCATAACTCTTCACCGTATCGTCCAAAGATGAATGGCGCTGTTGAAGCCGCTAATAAAAACATCAAGAAGATCCTGCAGAAAACGGTGAAAACCTATAAGGATTGGCACGAAATGCTACCATTTGCACTGCATGGATATCGGACTTCCGTCCACACTTCAACAGGGGCAACCCCATTCTCTTTGGTATATGGGATGGAAGCAGTTCTCCCAATTGAAGTGGGGATACCTTCAATGAGAATCCTGATGGAAACCAAGCTAGAGGAGGCTGAATGGATCCAAAATAGATTTGATCAGTTAAAACTTATAGATGAGAAGCGAATGACTTCTTTGTGCCATGGACAGTTATACCAGAAACGGCTCAAAAGGGCTTTTGACAAGAAAGTACATGTTCGGGAATTCAGAGAAGGAGACCTCGTGCTCAAGAAAATCTTGCCAATACACAAGGACTCACGTGGGAAGTGGACTCCCAATTATGAAGGCCCATATGTTGTGAGGAAAGCTTTCTCCGGAGGTGCCTTGATTCTCACAACTATGGATGATGAAGAGCTCACACACCCCGTGAACTCTGATGCAGTTAAAAAATACTATGCCTAATAAAAACCCGCTAAGTCGAAAACCTGAAAGGGCGATTTAGGCGAAAAAGGGTATCCCGGTGGACTGAAAACCCGAAAGGACGGTCCAGGCAAAAGTTAGGGATGAATAAAAAATGGTAGCTCGCTAAGTCGAAAACCTGAAAGGGCGACTTAGGCAAAAAAGAGCGTCCCGGTGGATTGAAAACCCGAAAGGGCGATCCAGGCAAAAGTTAGGGGCACAAGGCATAAACTACATCGTTTGTTACTGATTGACACAGAAGAATCTGAGGTGGAAGATCAATCCAGTTACTCCCCTTAGAAGCAAGGTTTTGGGGAATCATATCTATTGGGGATGTTAGTGGTCACTGAATTCAACGTAAACCTTTCCTTATTGCCATTTTCCAAAAATCGTAACATTTCATGGAGCTGCGCCATTTGTGTGCTACCATTCTTGAATAAAATACAAGTTTTGCTTGTTAATCATTGTTAATTGTGTTCTTCTATGTTTTCCTTTGTTATGCGAAGTGTCATTTATTTGTTAATAATGAAATTTTGAAACTCGAGAGGAATTTGAAATTTAGTGAAAGGAACAAATTGCTTTGATATATGTGAAAATCAAGAGAAAATCATTTGCTTTTCTGAAAGTCTCAAGATTGCATAAATATTCCTGGATCACCAACAAAAATCCCCATGGAATACAACTTATTAATCTTCTGGAAGGATGGACCTTTGGTTATTTATAATTGTCAATCTTAATAGATTCTCCTCTGGATATGCCTGTTAATTGTACGGGTTTGAGTTATTGGTGTTGAGGAATCAAAATCTCTGTAAACAGTCTCTACAAACTCACAGTCTGCCTATTGTCAGCATTGCATATCATGATCATTCACATATCAGGCATAAAACAAAGATTAAATCATGCATGGTTCAAAGTGTACCCTATACCCATGTGTGTGACCCCTTCGGGGCCGTTGTTCATTGTTATCCCTTGACCCAAAGACCAGTTGTCGCTAGTATAGTTTCAAAAGTTCAAATCGTCGTTGGCATCACTGTCAGTCTGTTTGTAAATACATTTGTAATTAATATCTGAAGTTTGGTTGTCGCCAACATCGTTTCAAGTCCAACTGTTGTTGGCACCAATTTGTTAAAAGCTGGTTGTAATCCATTGCTCACAATTAAAGTCCAATTGTTGTTGGCACCAATCTATTAAAAGCTGGTTGTAATCCATTGCTTACAGTCAAAGTCCAATTGTTGTTGGCACCTATCCGTTAAAAGTTGGTTGTAATCCATTACTTACGGTTAAAAGTCCAATTGTTGTTTGGCACGTACAGAGAGTTTGATTACCCTGTCTTTCCTGATGGTTCCGTGAAAGTCATGTATGACTCATCATCTTGAGGAATTCCCAGAAGCTTAGAGGTTTTTTTCGTGATTAGAAAACTCCAATGATGTTGGTTTTGTTTGATTTCTTTGTAAAGAATTATCATAGCCTTTTGCGTGGATTATCTACTTATAAGAAGACTCCCGTTTATCTTTGTTTTTCATAAATTCCCTGTTAGGAATCTCCAAAATCTTTGAATTTCTTGTGAGAAATCTCCAGAATTGTTAGATGTATTCTAAGGTGTCAGGTCATGTGTGAACCTGTTGATGAAACTTGCTTTGTGTGTTTCCCAATATTGTCAGGTCATGTATGAACCTATGGATGTATTTTCTTTGAATTTTCCAGTGTCGTCAGGTCATGTCTGAATCTGTGAGTGAAACTTTCTTTGAATATCTAAATGTTGAGGTCACATATGAACCTCTTGATTAAAAATTCTTTGGTTTTCTAATATTCTTAGGTCATGTTTGAACCTATTGTCGAAACGCTTTGAATTTTCCAATGCTGTTAGGTCATGTTTGAACCTGTTTATGGAACCTTTTTGATATCCCCTAACATTGTCAGGTCATGTTTGAACCAGTTGTTGAAAATTCCTTGAATATTCAAGTATTGTTAGATCACGTTTGAACTTGTTGTCGAAAATCCTTTGAATTTTCCGGTGTTGTCAGGTCATGTATGAACCTGTTGATATACTCTTTTTGATTTTTTTTTCTGAGTTTGTTAGGTCATGTTTGAACCTACTGCCAAAACTTCTTGGTATTCCCCAGCATTGTCAGGTCATGTATGAACCTGTTGCTGTTGAGCCTTTATTCCGGTATTACCAGGTCATGTCTGAACCTGTTTTGAAGAATCTTTTTCTTTGATTATTCCAGTGTTGTCAGGTCATGTATGAACCTGTTGCGGAACCTTTTGTTCCAATGTTGTCAAGTCATGTATGAACTTGTTGTGGAAATTTTCTCAAAATATTCAAGTTGTAGTAAGTCATGTGTGAACTTACTATCAAAATATCTGGTGTTCTAAGTGACGTTTGTCAACTTTCACTTCGATTACTCCCCAGTGTGTGTCTGACTCTCCAGCAGGATTGTTATCCCCAGCGAGTTGGCCGTGCATTATTTGTCTATTTCCCTGTGGGCCATCAGAGTTCCCCACAGATTGGTTTGTCTGTTATAACATCTCCTGTTAAAAGTTCACCGTGTCCCTGACAGATAAATTCAAAAAAATAAAGAGTCTTGCATCCATGCATACCATATCATAGCATTTTCATTTTTTCAGGTTCAAAATCGGGGTCTCCATGGTATTTAACCATCCCCCACTGCGATCCGATGAAAAATTCCGTTTCATTTTCCTCTGGTGGAGGATGTTTAAATAGGGGCAACTGTCACACCCCAATTTTGACCCTGAATTGCTGATTCAATACATTCATCATAGCTATTGCATCTCTACATAGCATACCATGTATTCCATACCATATAGCGCCTAGAATATCAGTCGAAATAATTTTTTTGGATCTACAGGCAAACCGATTGAATTAATCGACGGATGTGCGTCAAAACAGTAGACGGAAAAATTTCCAAATAAGGCTTGCAGACATCAGTTTTATTAATCTACGTTTCTCGTAGTTTAATCTGGCCTGCTCAATTTATTTTTTGGCCATTTTTCGGTCACCTTTCGACTCGCCTGAGCCTTTTAACCGGTCAGAATTTATTTCGAAATTAAAAGAAACGCTGTATTTTTTCAATAAGTTTATTTCGTACTGATCATGATGGTGCGGTCAGTTTATTTCTTTTAGCATTTTTTTTGCGTCCGCCTTTTATTCATTTTGGGTTAATTCTTTTTATTTTTTGGTCAATAGATTTTAAATAATTAAATAGGATTGTTTGTGTTTTTGTTTTGATTTCATTTTGATAATTTAAAGTAGTTTGATTTATATTTATGTTATTAGTTTTATTCTATTTCTACACCTAAAAGAGTCAAATGACATTGTTGGTACAAAGAAAACAATTTTTTATGCATTGTGGGATATCAACAGACATGGGATGCAATTGGTGTTGTCACTTTGCATCAAATTGCACATATTTCTTTTTGATGATAAAAGAGAGAGAGAATACTTTCTAAAATGAGAGGAAGAGACCAATCAATTCAATACAGCATAATATGGGTGTTGGGTCGGAGGGATCTCAAAACAAAAATTAATTTAATAAAGTAATAAGAGAGTAAGGACAAATTTTCTTTTTGGCATGGACCATTTAGTGGACTTCTTGATGATACCTTAACATCAACACACTCTGCAACTTGAGGACAAAAATTGTTTCAATTTTCTAATATATAAAAACTCATCAAGCCATCATTTAAAGATGGCACGGAACAGAGGAGGAAAAGAAACTATTCTGATTTCATTACTTTGGCTAAGGAGTTTGGACTCTCTCATGTGAAAAATTGTTGCATTATTCGCTATTCCCCACAGCCAGGTATCTCTATTTTTTCTTTTTTATATATACTCTGTTTCCAACTTTTTATTTGTGTTAAGAGAGGGCACTTTTCAAAACACCCTCATGCATGTTTTTTTCACATAACAACACATGAGCACAACATCAACACTACACCAAACACTCACTACCGATCTTCATACTCATACTACACAAGTCATCACCTTGCATCAAACTAAATCACTCTCCAAAATTTCAACAAAAGAGTGTAACTTTCCCCAAACAATAACTTGTACATCATCATTTTATTTCCAATAAAACCTATAAAACAACAAATCATATCTCATAAAAACTAATTTCTCATTACTATTCATATTTCTTATCCACTCTTCACAACACCAAAACTCACAACATCCTAAGAAGCTTCATTCTTATCACTCAAACACAACTCTTCACTTTGTTCACCGTCAACATCATCTTATTCATGTGAACAACATCACTCACCGCCTCCTCACATCGCCGACCTTTCAACCACCGACCGAAATTCTTACCGTCGACTCAACAAAAACCCACTCTCCATCTTCACTTCTGCCATTGAACCACTAAACCAACATAAATTTTTCATACATCCTTAAACTCATAACTAAGCTTCTACTTTTAATCCACTACAAAAACGCAGCAAAACAACACATCCTTTCACAAACCTTGTAGCTACCTTCTGTAGACTGAGTAACACACATATAACTCACGCCAAACACCAACATACTCATATATTTTCCTTCCAAAACTACACAAAATCAAGAAGGAAAACGACATCATCATTGAACCAGACGATACTCCCTCTACATATTACGAAAAACTCTTTCACCAATCTAACAACAACCATATGCACACACCTCAAAACATGGTCTCGCACAGTGAAATAATTCAGATCCGCCACCATTAAAACATCCTTCAAGCTCTTCGAGCTCTTCAACTCATACAACAACAAACCCCCCACGCGGTCCATCTTACGACGCCGCGTTCTCCCTAAAAACCCTAGCTGAACGCTTCGGCGAACTCACCGACATCTCCGCTTGCACCAACCGTCACGCCTTCATAGGTTCGCAACGAACGCCACAACTCAAGTTAACTCCAACAATGTCCTTTCTCTCTTCACCCTCGTATCCGATGTTCAAGCGAAGACGCTATCAAAACGGAATCTGAAGACCGAATCCTAATCACCATAACCGAGATCTCCTTCAACTCAAATCCAGTATCATCTTCATGAAATCGAAAATACAAAAATTGACATTAAAATTGATTCGCAATCGAGTTGTTTTGTGCGTACATAATCGAGGAGAATCGGGAATTTAGGGACGGTTGTTGTTGGGGGTGTTGATAGAGTTTTGGGGAAACATTCTGATTTGGGGGTTCCTTGGAATGTTGTTGAGATTGGTGAGGTTGTGGGTATGGATTTGTTGACAGAGAGTAGAGATAGGAGAAGAACAAGAATGGATAATGGATGATTTTGGCGATGTGTTGTTTTTCCAAGAGGATGAGGAAATGCAAATGAAAAAGGATTTTATGTTGGAGTAGAGCCAAGAAGATGACGACGGCGGATCGAAGTAGGGAGAGATTGAGGGAAGAGGTGAGAGAGAGCGGTGTTGCGTCAATGCATTTACTGTGTTGATGTTGGCAACATTTACCTTGCGTTTTTTTTGTGAAAGAGAAAGTTTTGTTGTTATCCCCTGGCCACGTGTCTCGATTGAGTAGACCTCTTTGGCATTCAAAATACAATCCTCCTTCTTCAAGGAGCACCGTTACCTATTGCCTTTTATTTACTTTATTTATTTTTATTTTTATATTTATTTTATTTAATTCTTATATATTAAGTTTTTAGGATGTGGGTCTTGGGCCTCATCAAGCTTTTTTTTACCAATTTATATCCACATTCCATTTATGCATTAATGACTTTTTATTTGTTCTTTATTTGGTTTTGTTTGATTATAGTAGATTTTGATGGCTTCGTAGATTATTAAGTTATTTGTTGCATATCGTCGCGTTATGATTTAGAAAATTAAAATACATTTTGGCTTCTGAAAGTCGCATGAGGTGCATATATTCAATTGCTTGACTTTTTATAAAGTCATCCTTACATAAATCTACACTAAGATAGTTTCAAGTTGAATTCAGTTTGTTCCCGATTTCGTTTGACATCCAGTTCCATGGCTTACTCTTGGGCATATTCTCCACGAACTCTTAAGCAATATCAACTTGATTGACCAATATCTCAAACCTTCACATTGACCCTTCTATTCAAACGTATCTTTTTATTGAAATATGAAGAAAAAGATTATCCTGGATGGAATATCCAGTTATAATCCCGAATATTAGGCTCAAGCTGTAAGAGCTTGCAAGCCATAAGTATTCGTCTTCTCTTCAAAAATACTTATAAATATTCAAACTTCTTTTCTCAGTAAGTTGGAAGAAAAAGATTACCTGGATGGAATATCCAGTCGTAATCCCGAATATTAGGCTCAAGCTGTAAGAGCTTGCAAGCCATGCATATTCGTCTTCTCTTCAAAACACTCCAATATTTAAATCATTTTCTTAATAAAGTGGAAGAGAAAGATTGCCTAGGTGGAATATCCAGACGTAGTCTCGAGTATTAGACCCAAGCTGTAAGAGCTTGCAAGTCACCAGTACTCGTCTTTCAAACTCCAAAATACTTAATTCCTATCTTAACCCCTTTCAATAAAGATGGAAATGGAACATGGTGGATACCGTGCACTCCTGAGATTAAGATTCAAGGTGGATACCTCGCCTATCTTAGCTCTCGCCATCGTCTAAAATTGTCATTGTGGTTTCTTCAAACCCTTTCAAACCTCAAAACACTTAATTCTTATTAAATACTTTTGCAAATAAGATGGAAAGGGAACGTGGTGGATACCATGCACTCCTGAGACTAGGATTCGAGATGGATATCTCGCTCATCCAAGTTCTCGCCATTACTCAAAAATACATCCAACCAATCAAACTCTTTTCTTCGCCGCCGTGCGATCAATTAGAAAATCTTTTCATAAACGAAAGACATCTTGTCTTAAGATGATGCAAAGCAATGCTTCGGCCACAATTGTTGAGTTGAGATAAGTGACGTTTTTCCGAATGTTGATTTGTAAATCCATTCGATGTGTGGTACACGTCCGCTCCTCATCTGTTTTGGGTAAAACAATGTTTTCATCGATTAATACAATATAGCTTTCGCTAAAATCGACCAACAAACAAACATTTTATACCCAGAACTACGTAAGCCTTGAGTTCTCTATTGAGATACGTAGGAGCAGGATTTGTAAATCTTGTCAGGCCCATTAATAAAAAACTTAGATTTAGTCCTTCGTTAAAAAATCCAAAAATATTCTCCTTTCTTCAATTATTTCCCACTTAATAACTTGAAAAGCCTAACATTTCCAACTAACACTAACGCACACAACTGACCTAACGGTTCCCGTTGAGTACAACGGACGTGAGGGGTGCTAATACCTTCCCCTTGCGTAATCGACTCCTGAACCCTGATTTGGTTGCGACGACCATAATCATTGTCATTTTTTTCTTGGGTTTTATCAATATTTCCCCTTTCCTTTTTAGGAATAAATAAAGTTCGGTGGCGACTCTGTTCAGTCCATCATTGCGAGCGTGCGATTGCGTTTCGCTAAGTTGTGCTCTCATTTTTCAAGGTGCGACAGCGGTCCAGGAAAAAATTAGAGACATAAACAGAAAGTAATCATCCCGGTAGATTGAACCCGAAAAGGAAATCTAGGAAAAAGTTAGGGATTATGGCAAGTAACTGTATCATGGAAAACTTGATTGTTTGAAGCAACAGTGTCTATCATATGTTCCTATTCAATCATCTTCGACCTAAGTCCAGAGCATAGTGGAATTCAATGTTGTTAGGGAGAACAGTGGTCATTGTACTTCAATGTAGCCATTTCCATGTATTTACCATTTTCCAACTTTGTAATGATCGATGGAGTCACGCCATTTGCAGACTACCATTCTATCCATAAAATTTGAGTCTTTTGCCCATTTGTTCGCTATTCTTATTTTGTTTAAGTTTTCAAATTTTCATTTATTTTTTATGATAATTTTTGAAACAAAAAAATATCTAAACAATCATATTTTTGAAAATTTACAAAAAAGATATATATTTTCCCCGACTTGTGAATACAAAAGAGGAATGTTATTGGCAATCTCAAGGATGGTAAGATCCTGAAGAATGGAATTCAGTGACTTCTCCAGGATGAATTTTATTTTGTTACATGTATAGCAGTCTCCTGATGTTGAGTAAATCAAAAGAAGTATTTTGTTATCGTATCCACAGAGACTGGAGCGATATTACCAACGTTTTAGATGACTGATATAGTTTAAGTTCAAGTTTTCGAAAAGTTGAAATTTAAATCCAAAGTAATAGTGAATCGTAAGATAAACCGAATAAAATAAGTGGAATTGTAATATGACAAATTATCTTGTAGGGATTTGATTTCTTCTACCGTTTACGTATGCAATGTACCAATTAATTTTGGCATAACCATGTATTGATTCATACTTCCACATACTTTTCAAAATAACATGTATGTATATGATCGGAAAAATAGCAAATGTACTATTTTGCCTGTTATAGTAATAAAGGGGAAATTCCCCGAATGTCGATCTCAAGGACTGCAAGTTAATATTGAGTTCAGTTCATCATTCAATTAAACAAAAATTATAATTAGGGTTTTTAAATTCAAAATTATAAAAATAAAGGCAAAGGAAAATAATAATAAAAATAAGGGTTTGCAAGGTATGAGGAACAATGCCAAGGAAGGTGTGTGATTTATCCCTGTAACAACTCTGAGTCACTACTACATCAACAAATATCAATTACTACCAGTTCTCAAGGGTATTTTCTCTCAAGTCCTTGGTGAGAAAACCTTTAACCAATCTATCCTAATTTCTATGTCCATAGGCAATTAGGGTGAAGTTAAGCTTTATTATATCAAGAATGCTCTAATTCATACAGGGTATCCCTAGTCCTATGTGATATCTACTACAGAGTAACCTTATGAAAACCTTACCAATGGCGGTCCAACCTAATTGATAACCACAAAACAATCTCAATTGGTCCAAAAGAGAAAGCATTAAACACAACAAAAGGTTATCGTAAGAATAATATTATACATGCAATCGTAAACTCATAGTCATTACAATTCTAAATCAAGGACACCCCCAAGCATTGGAGGGTTTAACTACTCATATTGTTCAAAATAAATTCAAGATAAAAAATACATATTACAAATAATTGGATGACGTGGATCTTCAATCGCTTCCGCTCATGAAAACCTTCTGCTCTCTGAATTCCTTGATCTTTATAATCCTTGCTTGTTTGACAATATTGTGCTCGCCTCGTTCTAAGATGATCTTTTCTCTTGTAGAAACTCTCATAATATAGTGAAAATCCCTTGGCAGAAGGTGGAAATCTCCAAAACGTCCCTGCAGCTTAAACCTGGTGAAAAAGCCCAAAAACTGGAAAATTAGCATTTTGGGATGACACGGGCAGTGTCAGCTGGCACGACCGTGTCAGGCTAACACGGGCGGCCGTGTCAGCTCTCTTCCTTGTGGTTTCCTTGCTGACACGCCCCAGGTGACCTGACACGGGCAGTGTCAGGCTGACACAGGTTGTGTCAGCTAACATAGGTGGTCGTGTCAGGCCATTGTCCTCGACATTACTTATTCTTTTTTTTTTGCTTTCCTCCTTACATGGACCGTGTCAGGTGACACGGGTGGCCGTGTCAGGCCTCCTGAACTGTGAAATATTCTTTTTTTGACCGCCGGAACTTTCCACTTTCCCGCATTTAGTCTGTTGGATCTTTTTCGTGGACCTGGAGGGCATAAACACAACAACCAAAGCATAAAATCACGAAAGCACAAAATAAAACTGACAATTAATAAAATTTCTTAAATAACTTACGACAATTAGAATTATCTTTAAAGGTACCATAATGCGTACACAATGTCTCAAAATCCTTGGTTTCTTGTCGGATAAGCAACGAAAACATAGTGAAAATGGTGACCGATCACAACCTCAAACTTAGATAATTGCTTGTCCTCAAGTAATGTTCTATACGACACAGTGTATCACTTCCTAAAATTTGCATTCTTACCAGAATACTATCGAGATCTTTTGCCAACGCCTTCACTCTCCCATTCATAGTCCCTGCTTTTCCTAATGAGTTTTCCGACGCACATCCACATTGAGGTACCGTATCACCTAACAACTTATATCACACTCTCACCAATTCTCTCGGGGTTAAAGTGTTTTCACTCACAATTCAGAATATGCAATATCAACTCATAAGTTTGAATAGTTTCTCCTTTGATATCAACTACACACAACACACACTTTTTGAGGTCTTTCGGGTTGTAACGGGGCTTGGGTTATAGTGTGGTAAATACAAACAAAAGGGGAAACAAGTGGTTTTGGGTTCAGAGCCAATATCATTATTCTTTTCACTATGTTTTTTCATTTTACTTCTTTTTAATTACTCAGTTTTTTGATCTTCTCTTTTTTCCAACTGAGTACTCTTCCTTCGGTGAGTGCTTCTTTCGAACCATTGACTACATTTCATTTTTTCATTTTTTACTGGTCATTTTTCTTCTTATTAATTTTTTTTGCACTCACCTTGGTTTTTGATATTTATGGGGTTTACCCCAAACTTAGAATTTAACACAGCTTAATGACATCACATTGACTCCGACAGGGTAAGGAAGTATTTTGGGTCGCGGGTTACATTTATGTGGTTAGACAAACAAAGGGTACATGCTCAAATGGGGTTAACAAAGGATAACATTAACGGGATGGCTAGAAAGGCTCAAGGCTATAATCAAATAATGTGCCTCAGTGTGTGTATACATGCAATGAAATTCCCAGAGAACCTATGCAAAGTCAGAGTGATAAAGACATACCTGAATATCGCTCACGATGACAAATGTGTTTGGCTTTTTATGCACTTACCATGTTAGGTAAAGCTTGACAGCATCCACAATACTTCGAGTATAATGCGTCTTCTTACTCAACTCCGAATGCACAAGGAACCTACATTAGTTGAGCTTAGAAGTTGTGTCCATTATTTTCTTCAGCAATATCGACTTTCTAGGAAGATCCTTCACAACAAGCAATAGTAAATGGAGTGATCGTTTCATCCACTACTGCTATTGATCATTACCTCATCCAACTATAATACCCAGAACCTGAAATACATGCAGTACATGATACCCGACAGTAAAAATAAACCAAATGTGAATGGTAAAATTTGGGAACTAATCAAATAAAACATAAAACAAAACAAAAATAAAGGCAAAAAGCATAGGAAAACCTCCCCCACACTTGAACTAAACATTGACCTCAATGTTTTAGAACAAGATAGAAAGAGGGTGATTCATAGTGCCCACTGAGGAGGGTTGGGGCGGAAGTGCAACATGCCCGCACGAAATTCAAATTTTCCAAACAAATTTCAAATCTGCAGGCCTGACATGGGCCTCGTCGCTTAGAGTAGATTCTTTAGATGGAGTTGATGCCCGACAAGTAAGTTGCCGCAGGTAGCAAACAGTCTAATGGATCCATGACTCTAGGAACTTTTTTTTGAAACCTTAGATCATACCTGGTGAGAACCATGTTCTATACGAAGCAATCAGACTTATCTTTGCCTTAAGCCTATTGAACTTATACAAAAAAATGCATCACATTCATCCACATGCATTGCATCAACATCATAAAAAGCAAGCTCTTAGTTGTCTCTTATTTGTTTCAGGAATTGAGAAATTGAAAATGACAACTTCAAGGAGACACACTTTCACACTTAAGTACAAGGAACCTAAGCTGGACAGTCTGAAGGGTTTGATCTCTTATTTGACTCTCAGCAGACGCGATGAGTTCGGAAAAGACTATGGGAAAATTTTGAGTCTTCTGACTAAGAAAGTTGACTATGGAATTATAGGCTCTTTGGCACAATATTATGATCCACCTCTGCGCTGTTTCACATTCGTTTATTTCCAACTAGCTCCTACTTTGGAAGAAGTTGAGAGAATCATGGGTCTCAAATTGAAAGATTTCAATCCATTTCTAAAGCTCGAAGAAGAAGCGGGCCCAAAGAAGATAACTTCAGCCCTAAGTATCAATGTCCCGACTGTTCGAGACAATTGGGTTGAAAAAGGGGGTTGCGAAGGTTTTGTCGCGATGTTTTTGGAAGATTTAGCTCTGAAGTTCAAGAAAAGTGGAAATTGGAATGCATTCTATGCTGTGTTGGCTTTATTGATCCATGGGATTGTGCCCTTCCCAAATGTTGAAAAATTTGTGGATTGGGTAGCCATAGAAGTCTTTCTCTCTGGCAATCCAGTACCATTTCTCTTAGCTGACATTTACCATGCCTTTCACGCTCGACATGAAAAGAGGGGTGGAACTTGGTTGTGATGTACTCCTTTGCTTTATACTTGGTTAATGCAACACATGCTTGAAGAAGGCCCTTTTGTGGCAAAAGAACTTAAGTCTCCTAAATAATTAGCTTCTCTCACTGCAAGTTCCATCAGATGGTATATTCGAGAGTGGGAAACCCCAGACATTATAGTCAGCTGTGGGGAATTTCCTAATGTACCGTTGTTGGGTACCAAGGGTTGCATCAATTATAACCCTATGTTATCTCGAATGCAACACGATTGCTCCATGGATGGTCCTCCTGACGCAAAGGACTTACAGCCATTTGTGCTCTTTGACATCCAAGCAAGCAATCCTGATGTAAGAGCAGTACGAAAGGCTTGGTTAAAGGTTGTTGGGAAGGGTAAAGAGTTTGCGAAAAGAAACCTTCTCGCCAAAGAACCTTACACTCGATGGGTAAAAGAAAGAGTTGGGGAAATCCATTTGCCATTTATCTTAAAAGCTTCAGCTTTTCCCAAAGCTCCTGAGCCCAAACCCGTACTCTCTGAGGACATGGGGAAACTCACTACTAAGGTTAAGAAGCTCGAATTGGAGAATACTGAATTACGGATTCAGATGAACCGAGTTATCTTGGAAAATCAGAATTTGAAAGAGGAACGTAAGGGGAAAGCCCAAGAACTTGAGAATACTAACAAGAGAGCCAGGCTATTGGAAAACCAGAAGGATGATCTTGATCATATCCTTATAGGTTCCACATCAGTGATCCGAACCAGGAAGGAAGAGCTCAAGAAAGCTGAATATAGAATCTGCGAGTTAGGGAGAATGTTGGATAAATCCCTTATGGATAAGAAAGAAATTAAGCTCGACTTTGAGGCACAGATCCGTGAACTGAGGGACACTTTGAAGAAATGCAAGGAAAAGTTATCTCGCGAGATACTCCAAAAGGAAGAAGCTGAAAGAAACTGTCACCATCTCAGGTACTAGTTGGAAGAAGCTAATAGGAGGTTTGCAGTTTTGGAAAGCCAGGAAGGTGATGCAACCCACTTGCTCCTAAAGAATGATTGTGTGTACTGGAAAAGGTTGTATAGAGAGGCTAGAGCAACCTTAGATGAAGATCAAAAGGTCATTAAGAAACTCCAAGAGCTCTATGTTGAATGGAATGGCAAGTTCCGCAACTTAGCTAGGTTTATTAACCTCAACATGTTGGAACTCCCAGAAAAACTCCAGGAAGCAGATAGGTGTATGTGTCCAGAAAACACGCCTCCTCAAGTTTTCAATTTCGTCAAGTTTATCAAGAAAATGATGAAGGAGCTCACCACAGATCTTGCTACGATCATAAGAGCTGAGACAGAGCTTAAGTTTACTTGTACTTGAATTTGAATTGTTGGTGTTTAAATCTTTTTGTATTCGAATCATGTCTACTTGAAGTTAAATCCTTTGTATTCGAATTCGATTTTAATTAATGGAAGTTGTCATTTTGGGTCTCAATTATTACGTGTTATTCTTATTTAATATATTCTAACATTGCTGGAATAAATAATAAAGATAACTAAGAGCTATGCACAAAATTCACCCAACACATGCACTCATGTCATTCTTCAAGCAAAAAAAAACACTCATTTTTGTGTCTTCTTCAGTTCCACATTGAGTCCTCAACACCACTACAACACCAGAGCCAGCGCTCGTCAAAGAATGGCAGATCAAGAACAAGAATTGGAGAGGGTGAGCTCAGAACTCGAAGACCTACAAGGAAACATGGGTCAAGTGATGGAGATACTACAAGTCATTAGGGCCAAGTTGGACACCCAAACGACGGTCGTTTCAGAAGTCACCGGTCCTACGATTGAACCCCAACCTGCAAGGACAGTACCAACCACTTGGCCAGCCTATGGTTTACCTCCCGGTTTCACACCTCCAGTTGAAGGCGCCCCTGGTTTTGTACAATCCACTCAGCAGACGGTTCCTCTACCAGCTATCAATGAAACTCACACAGTGGTCCACACGTTCGCACCACCCCTTGTCCGTGCACACGTGCAACCTTATTTTGAGGATCAACAACATGCTCCGGAATTTTCGAACGAAGATGATGAAAGGCAGGAAGACATAAGAGGGATGAAAGAGAATTTCCAGATTCTTGAGAAAAGGTTAAGGGCTATGGAAGGTGACCAAGTTTTTGGTAATGCTACTAAAGAGATGTGCTTAGTGTCAGGTCTTGTGATTCCTGCGAAATTCAAGACCCCGGATTTCGATAGGTATGAGGGCCACTCATGTCCTAAAAGTCACCTTATTATGTACTATCAAAAAATGGTTGCGCACGTAGAGGACGATAAACTTATGATACATTGCTTCCAAGACAACTTGAGGGGTGCTCCCTCTAAGTGGTACTTAAGCCTTGATCAAAGTAGAATTCATTGTTTCCAAGACTTATCTGATGCTTTCATCCAACATTATAAGTATAACATGGATATGGCCCCAGATAGGAGGCAATTGCTCAGCATGTCCCAGAAAGATAACGAGTCTTTTAAGGAATATGCACAACGATGGAGGGAAGTGGCATCGCAAGTCGAACCACCCCTTGTTGAGAAGGAGTTAGCAGATTGGTTCATGGATACAGTAAAACCTATGTTCTATGAAAGGATGGTGAGTAGTGTATCAGCAAGTTTCTCTGACTTGGTTGCCGTGGGCATAAAGGTCGAGCTTGGATTGAAGAATGGAAAAATGATAACCACCTCTAAAACATCTGGTAATAATTTCAAAAAGTTTCCCTGAAGTTTTCAAAGAAAGAAAGAGGGTGAAACAAATGCAGTGTCAACTAGTCAAAGGAGGAGTCATTCATGGAAAAAGCAACACAAATTTTCTCAGAAACAACCAACTTATCCAGTGCAGTATGTTCAACAACCGTATGTGGCAACAGTCACACTAAATTTCAACCAGTCACAAGCTTCTGTCTATCAACCTATTCAACAAGCACCAGTATACCAACAAGCACCCACGCCACCTGCTTATCAACAGCCAAGGGCACAGGCTCCCCGTCCACAAAATCTTCCAAATCAAAATAGGGTACAAAGAGGTAGACTTCCTTTCGCTTCAATCCTTATGACGTACACTAAGTTATACCCATCGTTACTGCGAAAAGGGTTGGTGACTCCCAGACCTTTGGGTCCTCCACCAAATCCCTTACCTCCATGGTACAATCAAGATGCCCATTGTCCTTTCCATGAGGGTGCCCCTGGGCATGATTTAGAGGGGTGTTATGCTTTGAAACATATTGTGTGAGAGCTGGTTGAGAAGAAGATTCTTTCATTTCGAGATGTCGGACCCAACATAAAAAGTAACCCTCTGCCAGCGCTGTCTCTTTCATCAGTATGGATTCCTTTGTGCCACAAGTCCTTTTTAACATCTATCTTCTTACCTTGTTTTCATTTTCCTTTATTTCTCTTGGTTTTTGGAATGGAGATGGGAGTTTTTCCCTTCAAGGTGGCTAATGGCAGTGGTGAGAGTCGAGAGGGTCTTCCTGTATCTTTCTCTGATGTTGGTATGTTACTTTACCTTCCCTCCTCTGTCTTGATTAAGCCTACTTGATAGTGAGATTCTGTATCTTTCTCTAGCTTCTGGTCTTTAATAGCATTCAATGTTATCTCTTTGTCGTGAACTTTCAAGGTTAATGTGCTCTGATCCATGTCGAGATTGCATTGACTTGTCTGCATGAAAGGTCGACCCAGAATGATAGATGCCTCATCATCTTCAGGTATGTCTAGGATTACAAAATCAACGGGAAAACCCAAGTCCTCTATTGTTACCATTACGTCTTCTGCTATACCATATGCATCCTTTCTTGAGTGATCTGCAAACTTCAGGTTGGTCTTTGTATCACTGACATTTTTAATATCCAACCTGTGATAGATTGATAGTGGCATCAGACTCACACTTGCTCCAAAATCTATTAGTGCCTTTTTGAAGGTTCTTTCTTTAATCGTGCATGGTATTGTTACCGTTCTCGGATCCTTTTGTTGTTTTGGAATTTTCTTTCCTAGTGAGTTTGCATTATACTTTTCTTTCCAGGCTACCAGTTCTTCTGTTATTGGTTTCTTTTCGGCCATTACCTCTTCCATGAATTTCTTGTACATGGGCATTCTTTTGAGTGCTCCAAACAAAGACATATGACCCTCGACCTTTTTAACATTGTCATGAATTTCTCCAAGTCTGACTCGCTTGGTTCCTTCTTTGTCACTCTTTTAGGGTAGGGCAACTTAATAACCAGTTTAGTCTCCTTTGTAATTTCCTCTTCAGTCGGCTTGCCCGATGATATAACTTTTTTATTTTTAGCGACCTTCTTCTTTTTTACCGTGACAATACTAATATTCTCTTGATTTCTAGGATTTTGAACTGTTTCACTTGGTAAGGAGCCTGGTGTTTGAGAACTTACTAGTTGTTGTGCTATCTGCCCCAGCTGAACTTCAAGATTCTTTAGAGAGGCAGTGGTGTTTTTCTGATTGTTTCTAGTATCTTCTTCGAATTGCCTATTTTGAGCGGCCATGTTTTCAATGGCAATCTCCAAGTCTGCTTTCCTTGGAGCTTGTTGTTACTGCTGTTGTTGATATTGAGTCTGGTACTGACCTTGACCATGTTGTGGAACATTCCCTTTCTGATCTTTTCAGGAGAAGTTTGGATGATTCTTCCAATCTGGATCGTAAGTGTTAAAGTAGGGGTTATTCTGCTTTAAGAATTTTATCTCTTCAATTTGTTGAGGAGTTGCAAAGCAATACACAGTGTGGTGAGGTCCATTACAGATTTCACAAGTGATGGTCTGAGCAGGTTGAATTTGAGCTACCTGTTGAGTACCTATATTCATCATTTTCAATTTATTTTCTACTTCAACAACGACTGTATCTTCCAACCGGATTTTATTAGCTTCTAGCTTCAGATCACTGACTCCTTCAGTTTTGCTTGTACACCTATCTGTAATACCCCAAAATTTACCCTTCATTTTTCCTAGAAGCATACGCTTTACACCTCATGCATGCATTCATTTTTAGGTCATTTAACATTAGATACATTGCATTTCATCATGTCAATCAGAATTAGATCCAAGAAACTTTATTTTAAAAAAACAAAAAAAAAAACAAAAAACAAAAAAAAAACAAAAAAATAATTAAAATAAATAAATAATAATAATAATAAATAAATAAATAAATAAATAAAAGAAAAAATCTCAGACTTGGACCTCTCTCAAAAGCCCACTAAGCTACCAATATTAGGCTATAAATACTAGAGTTTCAGTGAAAAAATATTTTTCTAATTCCTATGACCCTGAGGAAAAAGATAGTGAGAGAAGAGCTAACAGAGTTCAGAGCAGCCTCCAAACCCTGAAGGGAACTCAACTGCACAGAATCACCTCTGCCTCACATAAACCCTAAAGATTGTTTTGTAAACCTCACGGGTGCAACTCAATTTCAATCAAGCTCTCCAATTAGGTTTGCCCTATATCCATCATCTTTATGCCTTTAATTTGAATGCTCTAAATGTATGAGGTATTAGGGGTGAATTTGATACCCTTTTGATGCATGTCTTTTTTTGTGAATTTTAATGGCATGATTCATGTGGTTACATTTTGATTTGGGGGCAACCCTTGATTACCCTATTTTTTTGTCTCTAACCTGTTTGTTGAGTTTTTGTGAGGGCTCACATGACTTTTGCAGGGATAACTTGCGTGGTTTTCCACTTTATTTGTGGGATACCCCCTGGAGGTTTCATTCCGATTACCTGTACTGACTCACTTTCTTTGATGGTGTTTAGCTTGGAAGGATCCATGGGTTTCCCATTCCTCTAACTGTTGTTACTTCGGATCTTTATTCGCGTGGTACTTTTACATTTTTCCCGCATTTTACTGCTTTCCTAGCTGGAAGACCTCGATAGGAGTGTAACACCTCAAATTTGCACCTATCATTGTACATACATTCTCATATTAGGTCATAGCATATCATGGTCCACTGCATAGCATTGCATTGTCCCAGTTGCCTCAAGTGCAAGTAAATCAAGAGAATTAGGTCAATTTGATCAGGAGATCAGTCAAGCAAGCAAGCAAGTGCAATTTTCATTGAGCCAAGGCCCTAGGGTTGGTCCAACATGTTCACATGACCTAGGGGTCCTTTTGAAGTGTTTTGGTCAAGGTTTGATTGCTCAGAAGTCATCAGTCATGGCTCAGTTCACCAGAAACCCTAAAAAGTCAACTGTTGGTCAACTGTGCATTTGATCAGGGATTTGAAGGTGGGAAGTGGTTTGAGAAGGCTCATTCATGTCCATATAAGCCTCATATATCATGGCAATCAACATCATTGAAGAATTTGAAGCCAATCAGAAAATTTCCAAAAATAGAAACTGGACCTGTAATTTTAACTGCCAAAAATGGAAACTTCTTGATCCCAAACTTACATCATGATACAAGCTTCAAATGAATTTTTTCCCAACATGAAAGTTGAAGATCTTGTTCTCCCATTTCCAAAAAGCCCAAGAACTCTCAATTCCCATGCATGGTTGTCAAGATATGATCAAATCATTTTCACAAAATCTTGAACTTCAAAAGGCCATATCTCTCAAACCATTTGGCCAATTTTGGTGGGGTTTTTTCCTACAAACCACATTTCATCTCCTCTTTCCAAAAATGTAAATTTCATGTGCTAAAACATTGCCAATCAAAATGGCATCTTTTGACTTGTCTTATTTAAATTCAAGTGTGGACCAAAGTTGACTTTTTGATTTAGCAATTTTTAACACATTTGGCCATTTGGGAATTGTTTGGAAGGTTATTTGAGACTTGTTTGAGGCCCAAACTCGGCCAGACTTCACACCTCCATGTGCACATGTTCAAAATTAGCAATTTGGCAAAACCTCTTCATTCAAGCTAATCTTGTGTAGCACTTCCATTACCAAAGTTAAACAGCAAATATAAGTCACATTTTCTGCAAAACTCAACCCTAGCTGCAGCCTCCCAAAGATCAAAAACTCTCATTCTCTCTCAATTTGCATTTTCACAAATTGCAATTTCTGAGCAAAACCTTCAAAGCACTCGAGCAACTCTTGTTTGTTTCATCACTTGGCCAACATTTGGAAGCCTTTTGCAGCACCAAATCACGACTGGAACAACATCTTCATGTTCTGTTTTCTTCAAGCATCTTCAATGGCCAACTCGATTTAAGCTGGATTTAAGTGGGTTGAGCTAAACTTCTTCAAGAACCCATCATTTCCAACCACAAAGAACATCTGTTTCGAGCCAAAGCAGTCAAATAGCAACTGCATCATCACTGAGCTTCACTTTTGGTTAGTTTTCGATTCACTTATTTTCCAAAATCGTGCCATGGTTTGGATAGTTTATACCTTGCTGAGTCCAATGAGCTTTAGATTATTAAAAATGGTTAAGTGTGGAGTGAGTAATTCGGTTTTAAAGCTTGATGTTCATGGATGTTTTTGCTTGTTGCTTCGTGTTTAGTTTGTTTTAATGAATATGGTTGCTGGAATATTGATGTGCGTTGCTTGACGTTTCGATTGGTATGTTGGATTCAAGTTTCTGGAAAAAAAGTTCTTCATCGTGATGAACACGATCACTGTATGCGTAAACCCTAAACACTGTGCTAAAACCCTAAAATTCGTTTTTTCCAGAATTTACTGTTCACGTGTTGGCTGCTGTTGTCGCTTTTGTCTGCATGAGCTCACACTATTTCATTGCCACGCCCAGTTATCACTTGACACGCCTGCAAGCTTATACTCACCGTTTCATTAAACTGTCCCAAATATTACCATATTGCCACCGTGCTCCATTAATTAATTAATCATGTGTTAAATAATATTTCATTTCAATGTTTATTTCATTTTGGTTCATCATTTTACAAAAATCATAACTCGTGCATTTTAATTCCAAAATTCATGAAAATTTCAGCATTGTGTTCTGCTTGATGTCTAGTATTTTATCATGATTTTTCCAGGATTTTTGCATGGTCGAATTTTTAAATGGCATTAGGTTTTGCTCATGTATGCATATTTTGTACATTTTGCCAAAACCATTGTGAAATTGTGATGATGTATCCAATGACCCTGAATTTTTGTGTGCTTAATCTACACTCATCCATGGTTATTTTGATGTAGAGTTCTTGATTTTATCTTATCTGGTTATTAAGATATGAATTTTTGAAGTAGGGTGTGACAATTTGTGTCACACCAATGATATGCAATTTCATGATTTTTGTTGACATGCTTCCTGACCTCCAATTGATGTGAAATTTTGCATGAACCTACCCTTGTATGTCTAGCTTATGTGTGAATTTTCTTGGAATTATTTGAGCTATTTCCTATTTGTTTGAGATTTTTCTTCCCTGCCTAGTAAAATGTTGACTTTGTGTGACACATCTTGCCATTCCATTTGGGAAATTCTCATATCTTATTGGATGATCATGAAATTTTACATGTGCATACTAGACATCTTAAGCTTTGCATTGGTGTTAATCCCATTCATTTCTCATCTATTGTCATTGAGTTATGATTTTTTGAAGTTGATACATGTTTGATTGACTTCTTTGTGCATGCTTGAAATTGTTTTGACTTCCTGATTTTAATTGACCATCTTCCCATGATCCAAATGAGCTGAAATTTTATATGCATGTCATGTTATGGGTTGTGATTGACCATGAATTATTTGATAATTTTTGGAATTGATTATGTTTGGTTTTGAGATAAGTCTTGCTGTTGACTTCTATATGCTCTCATTTGCCATGCTTTGCATTCTTTTGTTTGTGAATTGATGATGATGCATGATATGAACATGAAACCAATTGGGATTGCTCCTTATATGTTTGAACTTGGTTTTGATTGGACATTGCTTGCTGTTTTGACTTTTTCATTCTCTTTTGACCCTAGGCTTGCCCTAGTGGTCCTGGTACTCACTTTTGAGTTTATGTTTTCAGGTTGAACACCAAATGACCAATGAGACCTTTTCTTTCTGATTAAGCTTGATTGTTTATCATGAGCTAACCTTTGTTTTGTAGGTGGCTTGACTCATATGATTTTAGTCTTGTGCTTTGCACATTTGTCCCTCTGTGTTGACTGTTGTTTCCCAATTCCTTTTGCTTTGACTGTTGAACTGTGTACTGATCTGTTTGACCATTTCAGGTACCATTAGTTGCTTAAGTTCTTTGAACTTGCTTTGCTTTGCTATTTAGCAACTTGCTTGAGGTATAATTCCTTTTTCTTCATGTAGTCTGGAAGACCTGGCCTGTTACTTGGCCAGGCAACTGTCTGAAGTCCTCCTTAAGAGGCAATGTTTGTGAATGTTTAAATTGTCCTTGTACATAGTCAAAGACCTCCTAAGTGAAGAGGCAATTGGCAGAACCAAGGGATAAGCAACCTATCCCCTGCTATTCAGTGTGTCTTCTGTTTTGCTCACACCATTGTGTTGATGCATTACAGATAAAAACCCAAGATCTTGTGCAATTGCACAGTTGAGTCAGTATCAAATGTGTAGAAGGGTTCCCACTTTCTGAACCCACACATTCTTGTCAAATGCTCTCCCTGGCCAGGGATAAGAGCAATGAGGCACACCCCTCATCTCCTTTCATCTGCTTCACCTTGGCTCTCAATGTCAAGGTTAAGAGCACCATCACCCATTTCCAGAGGTTTGTTTGTTGAGGTTGATATGACCCCTCGACTAAAACCTAACCCTTGTGTGAGCCCCTTGCTTGTGTATAGTGTGTGCTACCTGTGCTTGCATGTTTGTTTGACTTGCTTCCTGTGCAAGTTAGGTTTAGTTTAGACTAATCCTTGTTTGCTTTCGCCCTCGTTGCGATCCTTTCTCTCGCCCTCGTTGCGATCGAGACTTTCCCTTTCTCTTGCCCTAGTTGCAATCGAGTCCTTTTTCCCTCCGTAGCCGAACTACGGCAACTCTGATTCTCATGTTCAGATGAGATACGTAGGCACGAGATGCGATGTCTTGTCGAGTTTGACTAACAACTAACACTAATTCTTTTCTCTCGCCCTCGTTGCGATTGAGACCTCCCCTTTCTCTTGCCCTAGTTGCAATCGAGATCCTTCTTGCTTTCTGTGCAAGTTAGGTGTGTGTGTGGCTTGCTTCCTGTGCAAGTCATGTTTAGGATAAGTTGGCCCTTGTGCCAGTTAGCAAGAAACCTTAACTTAGGGTTGACTTTGCATGACAACATCTAGGCTCGAGTCGTAGTCTCCCTAGAGTTGTGTCTCCCTATGTTATCTGGTTAGGCTAGGTCCTTTGTCCCTGCGTAGGGGAACTACATCGCCCTGATCTTCATACCAGATGAAGTATGTAGGCAGGAGATTGAGCTGATCTCTCCGGGCGCCCTTTTCTCTCTTTTGTGTGGGTTGTTTGACAGTTGCTAGGCTCGAGTGCCTGACTCCTTAGCAATTTGTTGTCTGTTTGTTTGAGTGTGTGCTTGACAGTTATAGGCTCGAGTCCCCGACTCCCTATTAACTTGTTGTGTTGTTGTGTGCTTGGAAGCTGATGTAAGACCATCGAGTGGCATTCGGGTTCCAGTGTGTGTGTGTTTTGGTTCGGATGCTGATGTAAGTCCAGTGATTGGCATTCAGGCTCCACGTTTGCCTTTGTCTTGTTTGTTTGTGTGCGTGTCAGCCGAGCTACGAATGCTCTGATTCTCCTTCGTCCAAGGAGATACGTATGCATAGGATGTGATATCCTAGCGAGCATGTGTTTTCCCCATTCCGAACTACTTCGACTCTGATGTCTATGCCTGATAGACTAAGTAGGCCCAGGATACGATATCCTGCCGAGTCAGTTTCAGTCAGTTTCTTGTGTCTCTTTCAGCCAGTGTGTGTGTGTTTGAACAGCGTTTAGCAACCATTTTCCCTTCCTATTGTGCGTGGATCCCGTAGAGTACTACGGATGCGTAGGGGTGCTAATACCTTCCCTTCGCATAACCGACTCCCGAACCCATCCTCTTTGGTCGCGAGACCATGTTCTTTCCTAGGTTTACTCTGAGCGTTTCCTTTCCCTCTTTTGGGATAAATGACGCACAGTGGCGGCTCTGTTGTTTCTTTCTTTTCCCGCCGGTTTTTCGCGTAATGCGACAGCTGGCGACTCTGTTGGGGATATAGAGAAGTTGACCTGTGCTGGTCCATCTTCCCTGAGCGAGTCTCTCCTAGCACTCTCTAGGTTAGGGCTTTGGTTGCTTTGTGCTGCTTTATTTATTGCATTCATGTTATTTATTGTTTGCATTTATTGTTTGCATTTATGTTTGCATGCATCATACTGTCATTGAGTTGTCTCCTGTGCAGGTGGTTCCTCTGTTTTGGGGTGGGTGTTCTGAGTGAGGCCCAATACCCAGGCCTGAGTATACACCTAGGATTAGTGTGGTCTCATGTATCTTCACATGTTGTACGACATGATGAGGAGACATGTCACCACAGCCGGACGAGGTTCATTTGAGAGAGTCCTTCCGGGTGGAGTTATTCCGCTTAGGTCGGATTATCTCTTATGAGCTGTTGACTTCGGTGACCGTTCTTTCCCGGATCTTTGGTTTTGGCGATCTTAAGAGAGCTACAACGGCACACCCGAGAGGGCAAACCCGTTGAGTATCTTTGCCCGATTGTTGACACCTTTGTCCGCCTTAGGATGACCTTGTTAGAATTCACCTGTGAGGGGAGGGTTTGATTCCTGCAAGTACAGTTTCTGACAGTGATGCTGTGTTGATGATCTTGAGTCGGATTTATGGATCGTTATTTCTGGACGCCGGAGGTTTGACCCTGGTATTGATCAGAGGGTTCCGTTTATTTCGGATCCCTGGGCTGAATTTGAGGGTACTCGCTCAGATGGCGACTCAGTTCTCCAGACATGGGTTCAGATGCCAGCTCCTCAGATGACTTTGGGGTTTCAGATGGTTCCTCAGATGCCAGTTCCTGCCAGTCTTGGCTCCATCATTTGCATCATAGCATGTTTATTTTCCAAAAAAATAGTAATGCATGAAAATGAAAAAAAAATTAACTCGCATACGCATATCCTTTTCAGGATTATTCATGATAAAATAGCATTCGCATCATATGCATATCATACACATATCATCCTTGCATTACAGACATGCTTGGGAGTGACTTCTCACTTTGGGTTTTGACTGAGACAGGATTGTTGATCACCGTCCGCACCACGACCAGACTCAATCATCAGAAGAAGTATGGATCAAGTTCAGACTGAGCTAGCTGAGATGAGGGCGAACATGGCCCAGTTCATGAACATGATGCAAGGGGTCGTTCAGGGGCAAGAGGAGCTGCGTGCCTTAGCCCAGAGACAGGAAGTTGTGATTCCAACTGCCAACCGTGCTTCACCAGTGGGTGTTCCTGTGGATGATAATGTTGCTGCTGCCGCTCCCGCCAGTAACTTTGATGGGGTTGATGAGTTGGGGGGCATCAGAATCAATGGACAGCCTCTTGCTGCAGAGGTCAATATCAGAGCTACCCGGGCTCCGATTCGTCATCCAGCTCCGTTTGTCAACCAACAAGAGGACTTGTTCACGTTGCTGAGTGAGGAAGATGAAGTGGTCAGAATGGAGGATAGGGATCGTAAAGTGGATGCTCTTGCTGAGAAAATCCGAGCCATGGAGTGTCAGAACTCACTTGGGTTTGATGTGACCGACATGGGTCTGGTGGAAGGGTTGAAGATCCCCTACAAGTTCAAGGCACCCTCATTCGAAAAGTACAATGGCACCTCCTGTCCTCGCACCCACGTGCAGGCTTACTTCAGGAAGATCTCTGTTTACACTGACGATGAGAAGATGTGGATGTACTTTTTCCAAGACAGTTTATCTGGAGCGTCTTTGGATTGGTACATGGATCTGAAGCGAGAATCAGTTAGAAGCTGGAAAGATTTGGGTGAGGCCTTCCTAAGGCAATACAAGCACAACATGGACATGGCGCCGAGCCGAACCCAATTGCAGAGTTTGTATCAGAAAGATAAGGAAAGCTTCAAAGAGTATGCCCAGAGATGGCGTGAACTAGCCGCAAGAGTGCAACCTCCGATGCTGGAGAGAGAGCTGACTGACATGTTCATTGGAACCTTACAAGGTGTGTTCATGGATCGCTTGGGAAGCTGCCCGTTCAGTAGCTTTTCAGATGTTGTTGTCTGTGGGGAGAGAACTGAAAGCCTTATCAAAGCAGGAAGGATACATCCTGGATCTTCAAACTCTTCAAATTCTAAGAAGCTATACTCTGGGGCACCCAGAAGGGGAGAGGATGAAACAAATGCTGTGCACCGTCGAAGGAGTGCAAACAGAGGACAGAATCGTCAGGTTGCTGCTGTGACTATTCCAGCTACTCAACAGCAACAGAGAAGACCAACTCGGCAGTGTCAGCCTCCACAACATCGTCCTCAGCAGCAGGCTTACCAGCCTCCCATTGATAATCAAGCTGGTACAAGTAATGAGAGGAAGAAGATCATTTTTGATCCAATCCCCATGTCCTACGCCGAACTGTATCCCTCTCTGATAGAGCGGAACTTGATCACTCCCAAAGACCCGCCGCCCATACCTGTCAACCCTCGGTGGTGGTATAGGCCTGAACAACATTGTGTGTATCATTCGGGTGCTCCTGGTCATGATGTGGACAGTTGTTTCCAGCTGAAGATGAAGGTTCAAGACCTTGTGAGGTCAGGTATTCTGATCTTGGAGGATCTAGGTCCCCGTGTTAATCAAGCTTGAAGTTAACAAGTCCTGGGCTGGCGCCGACTTTTTCTTCAGAAGGGTTGTTCAGAAAACAGAAGCTGCTGATGCAAGAGATACTGACAGTTGTCATCCCCGGCGGGATCTATCACAATTGGGTCACTGTGGGCGTTCCTACAGTTGTTCATGAGTCATTGTAATAATCACTTTGTTTAAAAACCCTTCTCCCATGCCAAAAGGAGAAGTGATGACATTGTTGGCATTATTTTGTGCAATGATATTTTCATTCAAATAAATTCATGTTAAACATTTGTTTTTCCATTTTGTTTTTCCTTTTCGCTTTTTGCATGAAATTGGTGATCACAAAAAACCTTAAAAAAAAAAAAAAAAAAAAAAAAAAAAGAATAAAAGCGATCTTTTCATCTGCATAACGATTGTCTTGTTTGATTTTCAAGGAGCTTTTCATATCAAAATCTTTATGCAGGTTGTTTCTCAAACCCATTGAACATAATGATCGGACGTCATCTCCCAATTTTGAATTCCCTGTATTCGAAGCGGAAGAAGATGATGATTGAAGGGATTCCTGACGGTATTTCCCGACTTCTTGAGCTAGAAAAGAAGATCACTCAGCTGCATCTCGAGAATCAGCAGAACAGCCAACTGGGGCATTATCAAAAAAAAAAGAAAAGAAAAAAAAAGAAAAAAAGAAAGAAAAAAGAGGAGGGTGCAAAATCAAAAGAAATCAAAAGAAAAAAAACAAAAGAAAGATAGCACCCTCAAAGTCCCAAGTTGACTGATGCTGAATTCGATCGAAAGGAAGAGATCAACTGCCATGTGTCATGGTCAGTCATATCAGCAGAGAGTAAAAAAGGCGTTCAACAAGAAGGTCAAGCCTCGTGTGTTCCGAGAGACCTTGTGCTCAAGAAAGTCTTGTCTTTCGTGCCCGATTCCAGGGGCAAGTGAACTCCAAGCTATGAAAGTCCATGTGTTGACAAGAGAGCCTCTTCAGGCAATGTCTCGACACTTACAACAATGGATGGAGAAGTTCACTCGTCCTGTGAATTCCAGATGCAGTCAAGAAATACTTCGCCTAAAAAAAAAAAAAAAAAAAAGCAAAAGCTCGATGAGTCGAACACCCCAAAGGGCGACTTAGGCAAAAAGGAGCGTCTCGGTGGATTGAAAACCCGAAAGGGCGATCCAGGCAAAAGTTAGAGACATTGAAAAAAAAAAAGAAAGAGAGAATTCGCATCCCGCTAGATTGAGCACCTCACACTGGGGCAATCTAGGCAAAAATTAGGGATTTGGCAAGTAACTGCATCTTGACAAGACTGTGCTCTATATCTGTCATCCGTCAGGGATTCTCGATTCGTCGTCGACTGAAGCTTTGAATACATCGAAAATTCAGAATGGTAGAGGAAAGGTCATTATGTTCAATGTAGCCCTCTCCAATATATATCATCGATTTCAAACTTGTACAGATCCATGGAGTCTCGCCCTTTGCAGACTACCATTCCATTACATCTATTTGAGCTTTTACCCAATTATTTGCACTCTTATTTGTTTCAACTCAACAAACGTTTTGCATGTTTTAATTGATAAAGTATCATTGTTTTCAAAATAAACAAATTTTTCACAAAATTGTTCTTAAACAAAGTGAACATTCACAATGATGGAAGAATACTTAGGAGACCCACAGTGCTCTCCCGGGGGTGGTATGATTACCGACTGGTAAGACAATCGTTCGTATCTCGAGCATGACTGTATCTTTGTCCTGCAGAACCTCGTATGGTCTCTCCTCAGTGAAGTTACCCGATGCAGTGTCGTTTGAAGTTATTCATCTTCATGTTCCCGGCAGTACAGATTCTTCCTCCAAATCCCTGTTAGCTCTATTGTGGGGCATCTCCAGTATAGGGTTGTTTGAGCCCTACCGTGGGGCATTCCCAGCAAGGTTGCTTTTGAAATACTTTTGTGGGGCAGCTCCCCTAGCAGAGTGTTTACTGAAGACTTCAACTTTCGCCTCTCCAGCAGAGCAGTCTTCATCTCCCCCCAGCATGGGTGCTTTTCTTGGAAGACTCAGTATTTGGAGGATCGACATCCCCGTAATCCGGCATTCCCTCAGATAGATCCCCAGTGGAGTTGTTCGCGTAAGGAGCTTTATCAATGCTTTTGTATTTCTCATCAGAGATCTGGTTGCTTCTCGGTATCTCAGATTTTCATCACGAGTTGTTGTGGCGCATACGCCTGTATGTTGAACTCTGTTCTCCGGTTGTGACTGACGATCCCTCCGGAAGCCTCCGGTGGCCTTCCTCCCCTGCAGGATAAATGTTCCCTGATATCCCAGTCCCCAGTGGATTTTCTTTGCTCTCTGGTGGCTTTGGTTTTCTCTCCGGACGGTTGATTCCCGGACCTGCGTGTTGAGCATGTCTGTTTGTCAACATTCATCATACATTCATCATGCATAATGCATACATGCATAATCATAGCATTTGGATACTCATGTTGCAGCTGTCGCCGAGTATCTGTTGATTGTTACCTCCTGCTATTTGTTGATACAGATCTCTCCAGTAGATTTTCTCCTAGCAGATGTGGGTGTGTCTGATCTCTCCATGTAGAGCCAACCCCTTAAGCAGAAAGTGTCTATCCTTTCCTGCCATTTCCCCACTGAGATACATCCTCGTGGATGACGGTTGTTTCCGTTCCCTCCCAACACACATTGGGATGGGTTTTCCCTATTGAGTTCTTTCCTCATTAGGATGAGTCTTGTTTCAGTCTGCCTTTTTGGATCGATCCTAAATTGGCTACCCGTTGACTGTCTCTTGTGCTTCCCTGGGGCATGAATGAATAGTCGCTCACTAACCGGCACTCGTTCATTTCATCCTCAGCGGAATTTGTGGCCTCTGCCTACAAACCGGTAGCTGTAAGTCCTATCTTTGTGGTTTTCTACCCACTAGCTGGTAGTTGTAAAATCCCACTTTCATCCCCTTGTTGGAGTTAACCCTTTGTGCTCATCCCGATGATGACTGGTTACTTTTCCGTGGTTTTCTGCCTACAAACCGGTAGATATAATCCCCTCTTTGTGGTATTGATACTCTTTTCCCCTTTGGATACTTGCCTTGATCAAGCAGTATTGTTCCCATTGGGTCTTCCCCTTCTTTTTGGATATTTGCTTCGAGTTAGCAACGTTATCCTCCTTTGATTGGTTATCTTTTGCATACCTAGCCTGGTACCCTGATGCTTTTCTTTTTGGTCGTTTATCCATTTAACAACCTACAACCCGGTTATGGATAATCTTCCATGCGAGGTTATTATCTACGTTTTGACGGCTATAGATAATATATCTCATGCACTCTTTGGTCAATCTTTCGATTGTTATCACCAGCAGAGTAAGATTCGTATTCCTTGTGGAATCGAATGTCCATCCTTTAACAAGTTTGCCTTCGCTCTCTTCAGGATGTTGTCGGTCGATTATTCATTTAACAACCTGCAACCCGGTTATGGATAATCTTCCATGCGAGGTTATTATCTACGTTTTGACGGCTATAGATAATATATCTCATGCACTCTTTGGTCAATCTTTCGATTGTTATCACCAGCAGAGTAAGATTCGTATTCCTTGTGGAATCGAATGTTCATCCTTTAACAAGTTTGCCTTCGCTCTCTTCAGGATGTTGTCGGTCGATTATTCATTTAACAACCTGCAACCCGGTTATGGATAATCTTCCATGCGAGGTTATTATCTACATTTTGACGACTATAGATAATATATCTCATGCACTCTTTGGTCAATCTTTCGATTGTTATCACCAGCAGAGTAAGATTCGTATTCCTTGTGGAATCGAATGTTCATCCTTTAACAAGTTTGCCTTCGCTCTCTTCAGGATGTTGTCGGTCGATTATTCATTTAACAACCTGCAACCCGGTTATGGATAATCTTCCATGCGAGTGTATTATCTACGTTTTGACGGCTATAGATAATATATCTCATGCACTCTTTGGTCAATCTTTCGATTGTTATCACCAGCAGAGTAAGATTCGTATTCCTTGTGGAATCGAATGTCCATCCTTTAACAAGTTTGCCTTCGCTCTCTTCAGGATGTTGTTGGTCGATTATTCATTTAACAACCTGCAACCCGGTTATGGATAATCTTCCATGCGAGGTTATTATCTACGTTTTGACGGCTATAGATAATATATCTCATGCACTCTTTGGTCAATCTTTCGATTGTTATCACCAGCAGAGTAAGATTCGTATTCCTTGTGGAATCGAATGTCCATCCTTTAACAAGTTTGCTTTCGCTCTCTTCGGGATGTTTTCGGTCGTTTATCCATTTAACAACCTACAACCCGGTTATGGATAATCTTCCATGCGAGTGTATTATCTATGTTTTGACGGCTATAGATAATATGTCTCATGTTTTTTCCGGTATTCAGGCCGAAGAAGTTTCCGACGATCAGGTCGATGTACTTATGTTTTTCCGGTATTCAGACCGAAGAAGTTTCCGACGATCAGGTCGATGTACTTATGTTTTTTCCGGTATTCAGACCGAAGAAGTTTCCGACGATCAGGTCGATGTACTTATGTTTTTTCCGGTATTCAGACCGAAGAAGTTTCCGACGATCAGGTCGATGTACTTATGTTTTTCCGGTATTCAGACCGAAGAAGTTTCCGACGATCAGGTCGATGTACTTATGTTTTTTCGGTATTCAGACCGAAGAAGTTTCCGACGATCAGGTCGATGTACTTCTGTTTTTCCGGTATTCAGACCGAAGAAGTTTCCGACGATCAGGTCGAGGTACTTATGGCACTCAGGCCAATTTTCCGGTATTCAGACCGAAGTGGCATCCAGGCCAATTTCCGATGTTTCAGATCAACATCAAATCTCTCATACACCGATGCTCAGTATTCAGACTGACGAGCGGCGCTCAGGCCGTGGTTATCCCTGTTGTTACCATTTATTTTGGTATCCAGGTCGACGTTTCTGTTTCGGTATTCAGGCCGATTTCTTTTTCCGTTCCAGACGGATTTTTCTTTCAAGACTGTTTCTTTGCCGATCCTGACAGGCATTCTTGTATTATATCCAGTCGGTGCAAATTTCTACGGTTCTTTAGTATTCAATCCCTGTTTACCCTGAAAGTCTGACAGCCATTGCTATCATCCGTTCGGGTTCCCAGCTGATTGAATAGGGGCAGCTGTAGCACCTCAAATTTGCACCTATCATTGTACATACATTCTCATATTAGGTCATAGCATATCATGGTCCACTGCATAGCATTGCATTGTCCCAGTTGCCTCAAGTGCAAGTAAATCAAGAGAATTAGGTCAATTTGATCAGGAGATCAGTCAAGCAAGCAAGCAAGTGCAATTTTCATTGAGCCAAGGCCCTAGGGTTGGTCCAACATGTTCACATGACCTAGGGGTCCTTTTGAAGTGTTTTGGTCAAGGTTTGATTGCTCAGAAGTCATCAGTCATGGCTCAGTTCACCAGAAACCCTAAAAAGTCAACTGTTGGTCAACTGTGCATTTGATCAGGGATTTGAAGGTGGGAAGTGGTTTGAGAAGGCTCATTCATGTCCATATAAGCCTCATATATCATGGCAATCAACATCATTGAAGAATTTGAAGCCAATCAGAAAATTTCCAAAAATAGAAACTGGACCTGTAATTTTAACTGCCAAAAATGGAAACTTCTTGATCCCAAACTTACATCATGATACAAGCTTCAAATGAATTTTTTCCCAACATGAAAGTTGAAGATCTTGTTCTCCCATTTCCAAAAAGCCCAAGAACTCTCAATTCCCATGCATGGTTGTCAAGATATGATCAAATCATTTTCACAAAATCTTGAACTTCAAAAGGCCATATCTCTCAAACCATTTGGCCAATTTTGGTGGGGTTTTTTCCTACAAACCACATTTCATCTCCTCTTTCCAAAAATGTAAATTTCATATGCTAAAACATTGCCAATCAAAATGGCATCTTTTGACTTGTCTTATTTAAATTCAAGTGTGGACCAAAGTTGACTTTTTGATTTAGCAATTTTTAACACATTTGGCCATTTGGGAATTGTTTGGAAGGTTATTTGAGACTTGTTTGAGGCCCAAACTCGGCCAGACTTCACACCTCCATGTGCACATGTTCAAAATTAGCAATTTGGCAAAACCTCTTCATTCAAGCTAATCTTGTGTAGCACTTCCATTACCAAAGTTAAACAGCAAATATAAGTCACATTTTCTGCAAAACTCAACCCTAGCTGCAGCCTCCCAAAGATCAAAAACTCTCATTCTCTCTCAATTTGCATTTTCACAAATTGCAATTTCTGAGCAAAACCTTCAAAGCACTCGAGCAACTCTTGTTTGTTTCATCACTTGGCCAACATTTGGAAGCCTTTTGCAGCACCAAATCACGACTGGAACAACATCTTCATGTTCTGTTTTCTTCAAGCATCTTCAATGGCCAACTCGATTTAAGCTGGATTTAAGTGGGTTGAGCTAAACTTCTTCAAGAACCCATCATTTCCAACCACAAAGAACATCTGTTTCGAGCCAAAGCAGTCAAATAGCAACTGCATCATCACTGAGCTTCACTTTTGGTTAGTTTTCGATTCACTTATTTTCCAAAATCGTGCCATGGTTTGGATAGTTTATACCTTGCTGAGTCCAATGAGCTTTAGATTATTAAAAATGGTTAAGTGTGGAGTGAGTAATTCGGTTTTAAAGCTTGATGTTCATGGATGTTTTTGCTTGTTGCTTCGTGTTTAGTTTGTTTTAATGAATATGGTTGCTGGAATATTGATGTGCGTTGCTTGACGTTTCGATTGGTATGTTAGATTCAAGTTTCTGGAAAAAAAGTTCTTCATCGTGATGAACACGATCACTGTATGCGTAAACCCTAAACACTGTGCTAAAACCCTAAAATTCGTTTTTTCCAGAATTTACTGTTCACGTGTTGGCTGCTGTTGTCGCTTTTGTCTGCATGAGCTCACACTATTTCATTGCCACGCCCAGTTATCACTTGACACGCCTGCAAGCTTATACTCACCGTTTCATTAAACTGTCCCAAATATTACCATATTGCCACCGTGCTCCATTAATTAATTAATCATGTGTTAAATAATATTTCATTTCAATGTTTATTTCATTTTGGTTCATCATTTTACAAAAATCATAACTCGTGCATTTTAATTCCAAAATTCATGAAAATTTCAGCATTGTGTTCTGCTTGATGTCTAGTATTTTATCATGATTTTTCCAGGATTTTTGCATGGTCGAATTTTTAAATGGCATTAGGTTTTGCTCATGTATGCATATTTTGTACATTTTGCCAAAACCATTGTGAAATTGTGATGATGTATCCAATGACCCTGAATTTTTGTGTGCTTAATCTACACTCATCCATGGTTATTTTGATGTAGAGTTCTCGATTTTATCTTATCTGGTTATTAAGATATGAATTTTTGAAGTAGGGTGTGACAATTTGTGTCACACCAATGATATGCAATTTCATGATTTTTGTTGACATGCTTCCTGACCTCCAATTGATGTGAAATTTTGCATGAACCTACCCTTGTATGTCTAGCTTATGTGTGAATTTTCTTGGAATTATTTGAGCTATTTCCTATTTGTTTGAGATTTTTCTTCCCTGCCTAGTCAAATGTTGACTTTGTGTGACACATCTTGCCATTCCATTTGGGAAATTCTCATATCTTATTGGATGATCATGAAATTTTACATGTGCATACTAGACATCTTAAGCTTTGCATTGGTGTTAATCCCATTCATTTCTCATCTATTGTCATTGAGTTATGATTTTTTTGAAGTTGATACATGTTTGATTGACTTCTTTGTGCATGCTTGAAATTGTTTTGACTTCCTGATTTTAATTGACCATCTTCCCATGATCCAAATGAGCTGAAATTTTATATGCATGTCATGTTATGGGTTGTGATTGACCATGAATTATTTGATAATTTTTGGAATTGATTATGTTTGGTTTTGAGATAAGTCTTGCTGTTGACTTCTATATGCTCTCATTTGCCATGCTTTGCATTCTTTTGTTTGTGAATTGATGATGATGCATGATATGAACATGAAACCAATTGGGATTGCTCCTTATATGTTTGAACTTGGTTTTGATTGGACATTGCTTGCTGTTTTGACTTTTTCATTCTCTTTTGACCCTAGGCTTGCCCTAGTGGTCCTGGTACTCACTTTTGAGTTTATGTTTTCAGGTTGAACACCAAATGACCAATGAGACCTTTTCTTTCTGATTAAGCTTGATTGTTTATCATGAGCTAACCTTTGTTTTGTAGGTGGCTTGACTCATATGATTTTAGTCTTGTGCTTTGCACATTTGTCCCTCTGTGTTGACTGTTGTTTCCCAATTCCTTTTGCTTTGACTGTTGAACTGTGTACTGATCTGTTTGACCATTTCAGGTACCATTAGTTGCTTAAGTTCTTTGAACTTGCTTTGCTTTGCTATTTAGCAACTTGCTTGAGGTATAATTCCTTTTTCTTCATGTAGTCTGGAAGACCTGGCCTGTTACTTGGCCAGGCAACTGTCTGAAGTCCTCCTTAAGAGGCAATGTTTGTGAATGTTTAAATTGTCCTTGTACATAGTCAAAGACCTCCTAAGTGAAGAGGCAATTGGCAGAACCAAGGGATAAGCAACCTATCCCCTGCTATTCAGTGTGTCTTCTGTTTTGCTCACACCACTGTGTTGATGCATTACAGATAAAAACCCAAGATCTTGTGCAATTGCACAGTTGAGTCAGTATCAAATGTGTAGAAGGGTTCCCACTTTCTGAACCCACACATTCTTGTCAAATGCTCTCCCGGGCCAGGGATAAGAGCAATGAGGCACACCCCTCATCTCCTTTCATCTGCTTCACCTTGGCTCTCAATGTCAAGGTTAAGAGCACCATCACCCATTTCCAGAGGTTTGTTTGTTGAGGTTGATATGACCCCTCGACTAAAACCTAACCCTTGTGTGAGCCCCTTGCTTGTGTATAGTGTGTGCTACCTGTGCTTGCATGTTTGTTTGACTTGCTTCCTATGCAAGTTAGGTTTAGTTTAGACTAATCCTTGTTTGCTTTCGCCCTCGCTGCAATCCTTTCTCTCGCCCTCGTTGCGATCGAGACTTTCCCTTTCTCTTGCCCTAGTTGCAATCGAGTCCTTTTTCCCTCCGTAGCCGAACTACGGCAACTCTGATTCTCATGTTCAGATGAGATACGTAGGCACGAGATGCGATGTCTTGTCGAGTTTGACTAACAACTAACACTAATTCTTTTCTCTCGCCCTCGTTGCGATTGAGACCTCCCCTTTCTCTTGCCCTAGTTGCAATCGAGATCCTTCTTGCTTTCTGTGCAAGTTAGGTGTGTGTGTGGCTTGCTTCCTGTGCAAGTCATGTCTAGGATAGGTTGGCCCTTGTGCCAGTTAGCAAGAAACCTTAACTTAGGGTTGACTTTGCATGACAACATCTAGGCTCGAGTCGTAGTCTCCCTAGAGTTGTGTCTCCCTATGTTATCTGGTTAGGCTAGGTCCTTTGTCCCTGCGTAGGGGAACTACATCGCCCTGATCTTCATACCAGATGAAGTATGTAGGCAGGAGATTGAGCTGATCTCTCCGGGCGCCCTTTTCTCTCTTTTGTGTGGGTTGTTTGACAGTTGCTAGGCTCGAGTGCCTGACTCCTTAGCAATTTGTTGTCTGTTTGTTTGAGTGTGTGCTTGACAGTTATAGGCTCGAGTCCCCGACTCCCTATTAACTTGTTGTGTTGTTGTGTGCTTGGAAGCTGATGTAAGACCATCGAGTGGCATTCGGGTTCCAGTGTGTGTGTGTTTTGGTTCGGATGCTGATGTAAGTCCAGTGATTGGCATTCAGGCTCCACGTTTGCCTTTGTCTTGTTTGTTTGTGTGCGTGTCAGCCGAGCTACGAATGCTCTGATTCTCCTTCGTCCAAGGAGATACGTATGCATATGATGCGATATCCTAGCGAGCATGTGTTTTCCCCATTCCGAACTACTTCGACTCTGATGTCTATGCCTGATAGACTAAGTAGGCCCAGGATACGATATCCTGCCGAGTCAGTTTCAGTCAGTTTCTTGTGTCTCTTTCAGCCAGTGTGTGTGTGTTTGAACAGCGTTTAGCAACCATTTTCCCTTCCTATTGTGCGTGGATCCCGTAGAGTACTACGGATGCGTAGGGGTGCTAATACCTTTCCTTCGCATAACTGACTCCCGAACCCATCCTCTTTGGTCGCGAGACCATGTTCTTTCCTAGGTTTACTCTGAGCGTTTCCTTTCCCTCTTTTGGGATAAATAACGCACGGTGGCGGCTCTGTTGTTTCTTTCTTTTCCCGCCGGTTTTTCGCGTAATGCGACAACGAGGCAATGTTTTTGTGTTTTTTTTTACAAGTTCCTTCGTCAAGGACTGCCTTTTTGCATGAGTTCACCAAACTTTAACCCTTCATTGATTTTTCTTCTTCTAAACACACGTTTACTCCTTCTACTACAGGTGAGTAAGTCTCCAAAGGTCGAGCATCCGGTAGATTGTGTAGTAACGTCGTTCGTCCAAAACCCACTCCATAACCCCGTAGTTAGCCGAACTACGGCTTGCTCTGATTCTCATTCCAGATGAGATACGTAGGCATAAGACGCGATGTCTTAGCGAGCACACATCCCCCCAACCCATAGGTCAGCCGAGCTACGAAGACTCTGATTCTCATATTCAGATGAGATACGTATGCTGTGGATGCGACATCCACGCGAGTCATTTTCATTTAACCCTTTTTTTTGGTAAACAACACAAAATAAACTCACACCCTTTAAACAAGAACTACAAAAGTGGATCCCGTAGAGTACTACGGATGCGTAGGGGTGCTAATACCTTCCCTTCGCATAACCGACTCCCGAACCCAAGATTTGGTTGCGAGACCCCATCTTTTCCTTTCCTTTTTCAGGTTTACTTCGAGCGTTTCCTTTCCCTCCTTTGGGATGAATAACGCACGGTGGGACTCTTCTGTCATTTTCTTTCGCCGGTTGTTTTTTCGCGCACTGTATTTTTCAGGTTGCGACAGCTGGCGACTCCACTGGGGAAACTAAGAAGTTGACCTCTTGCTGGTCCATCTTCCCTAAGCGAGTCCCTCCTAGCTTGTGTGATTTCTTGTTTATTGGGTGTTCATGCTTTTGTACATTTATTTGCTTACCTGCTTGCATGCATCTGTTGTATCTGTTGGATCTGTTTGTTTGTTTGTTGGGATGGGGTGTTCTATGAGAGATAAGCCCATTACCCAGGCTTGAGTGTACACACAGGTTTTAGAGTGGATAATCATGAGGCTTACGTGGCGTGTTGCTACGTTAAGTCGTTCGTGAAGAACCACACCCAGACGAGGTTTCTTTTGGATGTATTATGTCTTACGGGTGTTCCGTAACGGCAGGATGTTCCTCTAGAAATCGTCGACTCTGGTGACCATTTCCCGAGAACTCAGTCGAGGCCTCTCCTCCGAGACGTGATTATGTTAGCTCTGGTGGGCGCATTCTCGCTGCTCAATCCGAGGACCCCGAGACTGGGAACTTGCTTTAGGATGTCCTGTTGAGGGGAGTCAATGGAGGTCTTTTGTCCCGTAATAATACCAAACCTTCATGTAAGAACAAAAATAGTTCTACAATAGATTCCATGATTTTGATGATAACAAAGGATGAAACCAAAAGTTGTACCCTAACGAAAAGTTTCTAAGTGTGCAGGGTTCTAAAGAAAGAAGAAATAAATCTGATGATGTCATCAGATGCAAAACAAGATCAGATGCAAAATCTCAAGTATCAGAAGCATCTAAAGAGGAATCTCATTCAAGAAGCTCTAAACTCTGGACAAAACTGCAAGTATCAGAAGCATCTGAACATGAAGTAAAGTCTAGAAGCTCTGACTCTGAACAAATGCCTTCTGTAACTCTGAAGTTATCAGCGCCATCTGAACATTCAAGAAATAACATCAGAAGCCAATTCTCCAGATACACAAAGACTCTAATCAGAATTGTTAATCATGATGAAGTAACGTTTAAGCCAAGTTAAAGTTCTGCAAATGGATTTCCTCAATTAGAAAGAGACGTTAATCTCCTCTTCCAAGAGAAAAGATACTAATTGTGGTAAGTAGTCACTTCTAAGTGAAAAAGTCTACTGCAGAAGCTATTAATGGAATGGCGTAATTACATCTCAATATCCAACAGATTCAACGCTACTTCAACTCTACTTCAACTCCTATAAATAGAGAAGAAATCTCATTCAGTAAACACGAAGAAATCACTAGCCAAAACTATACTGAAATCATATCACGCTCAAACATCTTTGTTCTTCAAAGATTTTCACTAAGCTTTTGCTTATCAAGTGAAAAATTTGTTCTTAAGTTTGTAATATTTGCTTTCTTAGAAGCACTCTAGATTACACATTTTGTATCTTATTTTTATTTGATTTTCTCAAGTGACTCTTTGTAGTCTGTAGACTTGAGAGGACTAAGAGATTTTCTTCTCTCTTAGGGGTTGTTTGTAATCTTTCAAGATTAGTGGATTAAGTCCTTGTTGAAGGCGAAATCACCTTGGCCGGGTGGACTGGAGTAGCTTTGTGTTATAAGCGAACCAGTATAAAATCATTGTGTGATTTCATTTTTGCAAAAGAGCTTATTTTTCAAAACAATTCAAACCCCCCCTTTCTTGTTTTTTCTCACCTTCAATTGGTATCAGAGCTCCGGCTCTGTTATTGATTTTCAAATCAAACACTTAACCGTGTAGAGAGATCCAGTGCGAGAAAAACAAATGGCCCACTCAAATGAGAAAGATTCTTACAATGCCAAGCCTCCTGTTTTTGATGGAGAAAAGTTTGATTACTGGAAAGATAGAATCGAAAGTTTCTTTCTGGGTTATGATGCTGACCTCTGGGACATTGTCACAGATGGATACAAACCTCCAACCTTAAATGGAGCTGAAGTTCCCAGAAGCAAAATGTCAGAAGATCAGAAACGTGAGTTCAAAAATCATCACAAGGCCAGAACAATACTTCTAAATGCCATATCATACAACGAATATGAGAAGATCACCAACAGAGAGACAGCCAAAGATATACTTGACTCTCTAAGGATGACCCATGAAGGAAACTCCCAAGTCAAGGAGACGAAGGCTCTGGCGTTGATCCAGAAGTATGAAGCCTTCAAGATGGAAGATGACGAAGCTACAGAAGCTATGTTTTCCAGATTCCAAACTCTTATTGCAGGTCTTAAAGTGCTAGACAAGGGATATACGACTGCAGATCATGTTAAGAAGATTGTCAGAAGTCTGCCAAAGAAATGGAGACCAATGGTTACTGCTCTGAAGCTATCAAAGGATCTGAACAACATCAGCCTTGAAGAACTTGTTAGCTCTCTCAGAAGTCATGAGATAGAACTAGAGGAGGATGAGCCTCAGAAAAGGAACAAGTCAGTGGCGCTGAAGTCCAGACCTGAAAGACGGAAGTCAGACAGAACCAAGGCTCTTCAAGCAGAAACTGCAGACACTGATGACTCTGAACCTGAAGACTCTGATGATGAAGAAGAACTGTCCTTACTAACCAGAAGAGTTAAGCAACTCTGGAAAAGAAGGAACAACAACAACTTCAGAAGATCAAGACCCAGAGGGGATAGATCAGAGTCAACTTCAAAAGGTAAACCTAATAAAGATATTACCTGTTTTGAATGTAAAGAAACAGGTCATTATAGAAATGAATGCCCCAAGCTGAAGAAAGATAACTCCAAGAAAGAAAGCTTCAAGAAAAATGCCTTCAGAACAAAGAAGGGATTAATGGCCACCTGGGACGATAGTGAATCAGGATCATCAGAATCTGACTCTGATGAACAAGCCAACGTAGCATTTATGGCTACCACATCCAGCAGCTCAGATGAAGAATCTGAAGAGGTATTTTCTGAACTTTCTAGATCTGACTTAGAATCATGTTTATCAGAAACTCTTACCTCTCTTCAGAAATTAAAACAAAAAGTTAAAAGCATTAAAGGCCTTCTTAAAGCAAAATCTGAAGAATGTAGTGAACTTGAGACAACAATTCTAGCACATGAAGATACAATCAAATCTTTAACGTTAGAAAGAGATGGAGCTAAAACAAAAAGCTTAGAATTAGAAGAAGTGTTGTCTCAAGCACCACAAACTTCAAATGAAATTATTTATAAGTATGAAGAAGCCTTTCAACAATTTCTGAAGAATGGGATAAATAGGAGTATTATGGCATCCATGATTTATGGAGTAGGTCAGAATAATAAAAAGGGAATTGGGTATGATTCTGATTCTGATAAAACTTCTACCAGTAACCAAATTAAATCGCCTTTCTCATACCACTACACACACACACAAGAACACAAATTTAAAAATGCTAGAAGACCCAAAGTTGTAAGAAACTCTGGGAAAACTAATCTGAAAGGACCCAAGAGATTCTGGGTACCGAAAGATAAGATTATCTATGTTGCAGATATCCTATGCAGCAAAGTTCAGACACCAGTCATGGTACCTGGACTCTGGATGCTCGCGACATATGACGGGAAGAAAGTCTATGTTCCAAAGCCTGGAACTTAAAGACGCTGGCTTTGTAGGCTTCGGAGGAGATCAGAAAGGAAGGATCAGAGGCTCCGGAACTATTGGTAATGGTACTCTTCCCTCTATATCTGATGTTCTTTATGTAGAAGGATTAATGCATAACTTGTTATCCATAAGTCAATTAAGTGATAACGGTTATGATGTAATCTTTAATCAAAAAACGTGTAAAGCCATTAATCAGAACGATGGCTCTGTCCTTTTCACAGGCAAGAGGAAAAACAACATTTATAAAATAAATCTTTCTGATTTAAAAGATCAAAATGTTAAATGTTTAATGTCAGTTCACGAAGAGCAATGGGTATGGCATAGACGCTTAGGCCACATTAGCATGAGGAAACTTTCTCAGCTAACTAAACTTGAGTTAGTCAGAGGCTTACCTAAACTGAAGTTTTCTTCAGATGCTCTGTGTGAAGCTTGTCAGAAAGGAAAGTTTTCAAAAACATCTTTTAAAAAGAAAAATGTTGTTTCTACCTCCAAGCCTCTGGAGCTTCTTCACATTGACTTATTTGGTCCTGTGAAAACAGCATCAGTCAATGGAAAGAAGTATGGACTAGTAATCGTTGATGATTACAGCCGCTGGACATGGGTAAAATTCCTAAAGCACAAGAGTGAGTCTCACTCTGTATTCACCAGTTTCTGTTCTAAAGTGCAAAAAGAATTTGACTCTAAAATTATTAGAGTCAGAAGTGATCATGGTGGAGAATTTGAAAATAAAGATTTTGAAGAATTATTTGATTCTAATGGAATATCCCATGATTTCTCCTGCCCTAGAACTCCACAACAAAATGGAGTTGTAGAGAGGAAGAATAGGACACTCCAAGAAATGGCCAGAACCATGATCAATGAAACTAATGTAGCAAAGCACTTTTGGGCAGAAGCTGTAAATACAGCGTGTTACATTCAGAATAGAATCTCTATTAGACCTATTCTGGATAAGACTCCCTATGAACTGTGTAAGGGAAGAAAACCCAACATTTCATATTTTCATCCTTTTGGATGCATTTGCTTTATATTAAATACTAAAGAACATCTGAACAAGTTTGATTCCAAAGCACAGAAAGGTATTATGTTAGGATACTCAGAACGCTCTAAAGGCTATAGAGTATACAACACAGAAACCAAAATTGTGGAGGAATCAATTCATGTTAGATTTGATGATAAGCTTGACCCTGAAAAGTCAAAGCTAGTTGAAAAGTTTGCAGATTTAGAAATCACTCTGGTAGAATCTGAGAAAACTCCAGAAGCAACTGTCACTCCAGACTCTGAAGAAATTAAATCTCCAGAAATTCCAAGAAAAGTCAAGAGTCGTAGCAACGTATCTGAAGATTTGATTCTGGGAAACAAAGATGAACCTGTTAGAACCAGATCTACCTTCAGAACTTCTGAAGATATTCCTCTGGGACTAGTGTCTCTGATTGAGCCTACGTCCTGTGATGAAGCTCTTCAAGATAACGATTGGGTGGCAGCTATGCAAGAAGAGTTGGATCAATTCTCCAAGAATGATGTCTGGGATCTCGTTCCTAAACCCAGAGGCACTCATGTCATTGGAACCAGATGGGTTTTCAGAAACAAACTGAACGAGAAAGGAGAAGTTGTCAGAAACAAAGCACGACTGGTAGCTCAAGGTTATAGTCAACAAGAAGGTATTGATTATAATGAAACTTTTGCTCCAGTCGCAAGGTTAGAGTCTATTCGTCTTCTTGTATCTTTTGCTATTAATCATTCTATCAAATTATACCAAATGGATGTCAAAAGTGCATTTCTTAATGGTTATATTTCAGAAGAAGTGTATGTAAATCAACCTCCTGGCTTTGAAAACTCAAATTTTCCAGAACATGTTTTCAAACTTAAGAAATCCTTATATGGACTTAAACAAGCTCCCAGAGCTTGGTATGAACGCTTAAGTAATTTTCTTCTGGAACAAAATTTTATCAGAGGGAAAGTTGATTCTACACTCTTCTGTAAAAATCATAAAAATGATCTCATGATATGCCAAATTTATGTTGATGACATCATTTTTGGTTCTGCTAATATCTCTGTTTGCCAAGAATTTTCTAAGTTAATGCAGGCAGAATTTGAAATGAGTCTAATGCAAGAACTAAAGTTCTTTCTGGGAATTCAAATCAATCAAACTCCAGAAGTCACGTACATTCATCAAAGCAAGTACATTAAAGACGTTCTGAAGAAGTTTGATATGTCTGAATGCAATTCTGCAAAGACTCCCATGCATCCAACTTGCATTCTGGAGAAGGAAGAGGTAAGCAACAAGGTTTGTCAGAAGCTCTATCGAGGTATGATAGGCTCTCTTCTCTATCTGACTGCTACTCGTCCTGATATTCTCTTTAGCGTCTGTCTTTGTGCCAGATTCCAATCAGATCCTAGAGAATCTCATTTAACAGCTGTTAAGAGAATTCTTAAGTATCTGAAAGGAACCCCTAACCTGGGCCTGATGTATGAGAAAACATCAGAGTATAGGCTTTCTGGTTATTGTGATGCAGATTATGCAGGAGATAGAATAGAACGTAAAAGCACATCTGGAAATTGCCAGCTTCTGGGAAACAACTTAATCTCCTGGGCTAGCAAAAGACAGTCAACAATTGCTCTATCAACTGCAGAAGCAGAATATATCTCAGCGTCACTATGCACAACTCAGATGCTCTGGATGAAACATCAGCTAGAAGATCTACAAATCTTTGAGAGTAACATTCCTATCCTTTGTGATAATACTGCTGCTATTTGTTTGAGTAAGAATCCCATTTTGCATTCCAGAGCCAAACACATAGAAATAAAACATCATTTTATTAGAGACTATGTTCAGAAAGGGATAGTAACGCTGAAGTTCATTGATACAGAACATCAATGGGCAGATATCTTTACTAAGCCTCTAGCTGAAGATAGATTTCGTTTCATCTTAGAAAATCTGAACATTAAAAATTGTCCTGAGTAAAATTTGGCTCTGAACATGTAAAATGAGACTCTGATAAAAACAAATATACTTCTGCCTCTGACTCTGATACTTCTACCAAGTTAAGAAGATATCTGAGTTAGAAATCTTCAGAAATCCTTTGGTTTTCCTGAAGATCAGAAACATCAACACGTGGGGAACATGCGTCTAACCTTAGAACTTCTAGACAGCTGTCAAAAGAAATCAAAGGTCAGAACGCTTGAAATCTCCTTGAGCAGTGTGCTTACTGTTGGGATTAGACATTCATTAATGAGCTGTAATCATTTTTCCCCCAAACGTGCTATTTTGGTTTTTGTGCTAACGCTGGTATGTGTGTCGTTTTGCATGTGTTTTTACCCTTAGTATATAAACACTTTTCTCACATTTCACACACTTATCACTCTCACTCACTCTTAAACCCTAAACCCTCTCTCGAAGTTTTCTCTGCAACCTTCTCAGTTCTTCATCTTCTTCATCAATCTTCATCATGAATCCTCAAGAACAAGCTGTTTTTAACTTCTCCCAACAAATGGAAGCTGCTTCTAACCCCCAAACCTCAAACACTCAAACACCCATGGTTGTAGATGTTACCACAACCCCAGTTTACAAAGAACCTCACATTTTGGAACGTGAACAACACATTCATCTTTCTACTCCCTTTGAAGGTTTGGATGTACTGTGTGAATCGCTCGTGGATTTTGAAAATTTGAAAAGAAATGGCGTTGATTTAACTGAAGATCTTCGCAAGCAAGGTTGGGAAACCTACTTCAACAGATTGTATGGTCCAATCTATCCTCTTCTGGTGAAAGAATTCTGGAGATGTGCAGATGCTGATGATGAGTTCATCGTTTCTTTTGTTCTGGGTGTGAAGATCATTATCACAGAAGCGTCTATTGCTTCTTTGCTGAATATGGAAAAGGCTGGAGGTAAAAGGATTTACAACATTCCTCCAAGGTCCAAGCGCATCACAGAAGTCATTAACCCTACTATCTTCAAAGCAAACGTTGAAGGAAACCCATCTAAGAACAAGGAGCTTCATCAGAACCTCCGAGTTTGGCTGAAGATTATTCTGGGAACAATCCATCATCGTCCAGCCTCCAACTCTTCAGATTATATAAATGCTGATCAGAAGTGCATCCTCTACTGTATTCAGAAGGGTATTCCAATCAACCTCCCTGTTCTTCTCTTCAGATATCTGAGGGATTCAGTCAGAGAAACAAGGAACAATATGAAGCCCAGATCCTACATTCCTCTGGGAAGATTGCTCTCTGACATCTTCATTGAGCATGGGCTGGTAGATGCTCTGGAGAAGACCAGATGCATGGATGATCTGGCAATTGACGTTGGAAAGCCTCTGAATGCCAGAAATCTGAGGAGTATGGGAATCATCAAGGACATCAGAGTCAAGCCCACTATGAATGTGACCTGGGAAGCTCTGAAGGATCAGAGGAAGATGCCTCATGGCCTTGAAAGGTTCTTCAAGAATGAACCCAGAGATGCCATTGCTATCTACCTTCAGGATCGTCTGGATGAAGGCATTGATATCTCTGATTTTCGCCTAGAAGACTGTCTGGACTCTGTAGAAGATCTGGTCAGATACAAAAGAGGCCTTTCTGAAAAGAAGATAGCTGAGGAAGCAAGGAAGGCAAAGAAAGCCAGAATTGGAGAAACCTCTGGCACCAAAGCTTCAGCACCTCTGAATGTCTCCTCTGGTAAGTCCATTCCTCCTGTCTCTTCTGAATCTGTAATGGCTTCCTCTAACCCTCTCTCCTCTCAACCAATTTTTACAACCTCAGAAATACCACCTTCTACCATTAGAACCTCTCAACCTCCACCTGTTCTAAAAATTGCCCGTACTTTTACAACAACCTCTGACCCAAATCAACTATATCACCACAGTTCTTCCTCATCCTCTGAGTATGAGTCACCACCTTACCTTTCCCCTTCTTCTAACCAAGAGTCCTCTGATCATGAGTCTTCTGATCAAGAACACTCTGACCCAAACTCTCCAACAATAGCTGAAATTTATGCTAAAAATTTCGCCCCACAAACTCAAACACAAACTGAAGTAACCTCTCCCCTCCGAACTTCCCTTCCACCACAAACAACCACCACACCCTCTGAAACTCAACCATCTGTAATTCGCCCATCTGAACCTTATATCACTCCACCATTAATTCCCGCTGTACCTAGCCCAGACTCTGACCCATTAGATGTAAACCCACTCTATGCTTCATCCCCCAGTATTCAACCAGACCCAGATTCTGAATTTCAACCAGAAGCAGAATCTGAACCCCAGCCAGAACCAGAAACTGAACCTCAACCTCTAAATCTCAGCCCTCAAAACTCTCCACCTCATTCACCTGAACCTGAACCTAAAATTATCACACCTACCCTTGAGGAGGCCATTATACAGGTTGCAGAAGCTTCAGTCCAGAAGATCAAGTCTCTGGCTAAAAATTCTGAAGTCAGTGATGATCCTAAATCTGTTAGGACACACTGGAACAGAGTTATTAGTTGGATGACCTCTGAGTCTTATAGGCTGAAGAGTATCTCTGAACAAGTCAGAAATGGCTACATCAGAGACTCTGAGGAAAGACTCCAGGAAAGACTGGCTAGAGAAGCTGAGGCCAGAAGGTTAGAGGAAGAGAGACTGGCTAGAGAAGCTGAGGCCAAGAGATTAGAAGAAGAAAGATTAGCTAAGGAAGCTGAAGAAGAAGCTAAGAGGTTGGAAGAAGAACGCCTGGCAAAGGAAGCAGAACTTCTGAGAATTCAGGAAGCAGAAGCCAAGGCTAAGGCAGATGCAGAAGCCCAAGCTGCTGCTGAAGCTGAAGCTCAGCAGGCTCTGATTCAGGGGGAGTCTTCCTCTGCGATCCCTCTGATTCTTAACACTCTGAAGGAGATCAAGCAAGATCAGAAAGAGATCAAGCAAGATCAGAGTGAGCTCCGGGCAAGGATGGACAAACAAGACGCTCTGAATGAAAACCTCCAGAATATGTTTGCCATGCTACTACAGAGACTTCCTCCTCCTCCAAACCCTTAGGCACTTAGGATTTCTTTTGTTTGCCTTGTGTTATTGCTTCTGTCTTTTTCTTTTTTAGCTCTGATATTTCTTTGAATCTGTTGTTTTTGACTGCTGTTTGCCTTTGTGCTTTTTAATGAAGTGTTTTTCTCTCTATTATTCTTTTTATGTTTTATGCCTTTTTGATTATGCCAAAAAGGGGGAGAAATTATTAAATAGCTCTGATGAAAACTATGTCTAAAACCTTAAGCATTCTGCAACAATTATAGAAATAGTTCTGATATAAATAGCTCTGATTAAATAATAGCTCTGATTAAATAACTCTAACTTTAAAGTTAAGCATTTGCAGAAAGTTTTCAGAAACCTAATTACTTGGAAAAGCTCTGGTAAGAACTTCTGAACTCCCTAGCGCTAACTCAGGGGGAGCTTTTGTCTATCTGATCTAATATTTTTCATGTTTCATCTGATAATTTTATTTGTTTTGTCATCATCAAAAAGGGGGAGATTGTAAGAACAAAAATAGTTCTACAATAGATTCCATGATTTTGATGATAACAAAGGATGAAACCAAAAGTTGTACCCTAACGAAAAGTTTCTAAGTGTGCAGGGTTCTAAAGAAAGAAGAAATAAATCTGATGATGTCATCAGATGCAAAACAAGATCAGATGCAAAATCTCAAGTATCAGAAGCATCTAAAGAGGAATCTCATTCAAGAAGCTCTAAACTCTGGACAAAACTGCAAGTATCAGAAGCATCTGAACATGAAGTAAAGTCTAGAAGCTCTGACTCTGAACAAATGCCTTCTGTAACTCTGAAGTTATCAGCGCCATCTGAACATTCAAGAAATAACATCAGAAGCCAATTCTCCAGATACACAAAGACTCTAATCAGAATTGTTAATCATGATGAAGTAACGTTTAAGCCAAGTTAAAGTTCTGCAAATGGATTTCCTCAATTAGAAAGAGACGTTAATCTCCTCTTCCAAGAGAAAAGATACTAATTGTGGTAAGTAGTCACTTCTAAGTGAAAAAGTCTACTGCAGAAGCTATTAATGGAATGGCGTAATTACATCTCAATATCCAACAGATTCAACGCTACTTCAACTCTACTTCAACTCCTATAAATAGAGAAGAAATCTCATTCAGTAAACACGAAGAAATCACTAGCCAAAACTATACTGAAATCATATCACGCTCAAACATCTTTGTTCTTCAAAGATTTTCACTAAGCTTTTGCTTATCAAGTGAAAAATTTGTTCTTAAGTTTGTAATATTTGCTTTCTTAGAAGCACTCTAGATTACACATTTTGTATCTTATTTTTATTTGATTTCCTCAAGTGACTCTTTGTAGTCTGTAGACTTGAGAGGACTAAGAGATTTTCTTCTCTCTTAGGGGTTGTTTGTAATCTTTCAAGATTAGTGGATTAAGTCCTTGTTGAAGGCGAAATCACCTTGGCCGGGTGGACTGGAGTAGCTTTGTGTTATAAGCGAACCAGTATAAAATCATTGTGTGATTTCATTTTTGCAAAAGAGCTTATTTTTCAAAACAATTCAAACCCCCCCTTTCTTGTTTTTTCTCACCTTCACTTCAGTGGTAAACGTATTATTCACGACTGAAGGGCTGAAGCTGACGAACTTCTGTTCTTAGAACCTACCAGTGAGGGGCGGGCTAAATTCAGGAAACCTTAACCTCCGACCAACCCGGTTTTCTGGAGCAGAGATCTGATCTTATATTATATTCTTCAGTGGGTTTTCTCTTCAGGAAGTGCAACCCGACAGATGTTCAAGCAGATACAGCAATCTTGATTTCCATGCCACTGTGTTGCATTCATATCATTGCATCACATCATTCTGCATTCATATCATTTAACACATGTTTATCCATTTCTAGGGGGTTTACATCTTCTTCTTGATTCTAGTCGGGGTTTTCTTCTTATACTATTTATCAAATGTGAGACTGGAATCAAGGGGGTAGAATGCCTTTTGGAATTGATAAACATGTCATTGCATTTGCATAGTCATCCGCATGTCTTGCATAACAGGTACCGCCACAGTGTTCTCAGTTGTTTGGTGTTCCATCAGCAGGATAGCTGATCCAAGCATTCACCGATACGGTACCCGAAGGAATCAACAGAGAGCAATGGAAGGTGTACAAGCAGAGCTCGCTGAGATGAGGATCCGCGTGACCCAATTCATGGATGTGGTTCAAGGGGTGGCTCAGGGACAGCAAGAGCTCAGACAGATGATGCAGAGGAATCCCGCCGCTACTCAACCAGAGACATTGGATGATCCTCCAGATAGAGAGGCTAATGGTCCCAATGGACCGGGGCCTATCCCGATCCCACATGTCAACCTTGATCAACAGCTCATCCATGATGATCAGGCCGATCAATTCCCCCTACTTCAGGAAGACTTTGGCATGGGCCATGGCATGAACCCCATGTTTAGAAGATTAGAGGAGAGGCTGAAAGCTGTGGAAGGATAGAATCCTCTGGGAGTAGATGTTGCTGACTTGGGGCTGGTCCCAGGTGTGAGAGTGCCACCGAAATTCAAAGTCCCGGTCTTTGACAAATACAATGGCAGCTCTTGCCCCAAAACTCACGTGCAAGCCTATTTCCATAAAATGGTTGCATACTCTGATGACGAGAAGCTACTTATGTACTTCTTCCAGGATAGCCTAGCTGGGGCATCCTTGGAATGGTATATGAGGCTGGACAGAGCCCATATCCGCTGCTGGAGGGATTTGGCGGAGGCTTTCGTAAAGCAGTATCAGTATAATGCAGACATGGCTCCGAATAGAACTCAACTTCAGAATCTGTCTCTTAAAAGCAATGAGTGCTTCAGGGAATACGCTCAACGCTGGAGGGAGATATCTTCCCGTGTTCAGCCTCCTATGTTGGAAAAGGAAATGGCCAACATGTTCATGAATACGCTGCCTGGACCTTATCTGGAGCGTCTGGTGGGGTGCAATGCCTCCAACTTTGCTGATGTGGTCTCTACCGGAGAGAGGGTGGAGAATTACCTGAAGACCTGCAAGATCCAAAATGGAGTTGGATCTTCATCAGGGGTAAAAAAGTCGTTCATTGGAGGGCAAAAACAGAGAGAGGGGGGAGTGAATTCTTTGACTTCCTATCAGAACAGAGGTGTTAGAAGGAACAGTTTCCAGAATTATCATCAACAACCGTATGTTGCGGCTGTGACCATTCCAGTTGCAGCACCACAACAACAACAACAACCACAACCTCAACCAGCTTAGTACCAACAGCAGCAACAATCGGGTAACAGACCCGCCTATCAACAGAGGCAAAGGATGATGGACCGACGTTTCGACACCCTTCTAATGTCGTACGCTCATTTGCTTTCTAGTCTTCAACAACTACAACTTGTGCAATTGTGCACTTTGGCTCCTTCTGTTGGTAGACTTCCGGTGGGTTACGACGCCAACGCTAGGTGTAGCTTCCACTCTGGAGCACTTGGCCATAACATTGAGAACTGCAAAGCTTTTAAGCACGTAGTTCAGGACCTCATAGATTCAAAGGCCATCGACCTTGCACTGGTTCCAAATGTCGTCAACAATCCCATGCCACAACATGGTGGGGAAAATGTTAACATGGTTGAAGGAGAAGCCAAATCCGTTGGGCAGGTATCAGCAATCAATGAAGAGGGTGGGGATAGTGATTGTGACATCAACAACTGGGTGCGTCCGAGGATCCCGGGTGAAGTCATCAACAATTGGTCTTCTGAGGAGACTGTCCAAGTCACTTTTCTGAAGGAGTAATTTTCTTTGTTTATTCATGCATGTCCAAGTCTTACGTTCCGCTCAGGGCGTAATGACTCATTGTAGGGCTCATCTATGTGACACTTGCATTTTTTATCATAAATAAAGGACGTCTTTTTGCATTCAAATATTTCGTTCCCTGTCTTTCTATTTTTGCAGTTTTTAAAAATAAAAAAAATAGCAATGTTTTGTTTAGTTTCCACTTTTTTCTTTCACACTCATAAGCACATACCATCACTCATGCAGATGCACGTCACCGGATCCTATTGACAACGGTTCTGCTATGGCTCGCTTCGACTTTGAAAATCCAATCTTTCAAGCTGAAAAAGAGGGTGATGAAAATTGTGAACTCCCCGACGAACTTGCCAAGTTCTTAAAACAGGAAGAAAGGGTCATTCAAGCGTATCAAGAGCCTACTGAAGTGATTAATCTCGGCCCCGAGGACGCCAAGAGAGAAATCAAGATAGGGGCTGCTTTGGGAGATGATGTGAAGAAAGGGCTGATTGAATTGCTGCAAGAATACGTTGACATCTTCGCCTGGTCTTATCAGGACATGCCCGGGCTGGACACAGACATCGTGGTACACCGCTTGCCTCTCAAAGAAGGTTGTCCTCCGGTCAAGCAGAAGCTCAGAAGAACAAGACCAGAGATGGCTGTCAAGATAAAGGAAGAAGTGCAAAAGCAGTTGGATGCAGGGTTTCTAGCAGTCACCAATTATCCGCCATGGGTTGCAAACATCGTCCCAGTACCTAAGAAGGATGGAAAGGTACGGATGTGTGTCGACTACCGGGATCTGAACAGAGCTAGCCCTAAAGATGATTTCCCATTACCTCACATCGACGTTATGGTGGATAATACAGCTCAGTTCTCGGTATTCTCCTTCATGGATGGCTTTTCTGGCTATAACCAAATCAAGATGGCACCAGAGGACATGGAAAAGACAACTTTCATAACCCCATGGGGCACCTTCTGCTACAAGGTGATGCCGTTTGGTCTGAAAAATGCCGGAGCAACATATCAACGAGCTATGGTGACTCTGTTCCATGATATGATTCATCATGAAATCGAGGTTTATGTGGACGATATGATTGCCAAATCTCAGACAGAAGAAGAACATTTGGTGAATCTGCAGAAATTGTTTGAACGGTTAAGGAAATTCAAACTGAGACTTAATCCGAACAAGTGCACTTTCGGGGTGAGATCGGGAAAATTGTTGGGTTTTATTGTTAGCGGAAAAGGGATTGAGGTGGATCCTGACAAAGTGAAAGCAATACAGGAAATGCCTGAGCCAAGAACAGAGAAGCAAGTCTGTAGTTTCTTAGGTAGGTTGAACTACATTGCAAGGTTCATCTCTCACCTAACAACCACGTGTGAGCCAATTTTCAAATTGCTGAGGAAAGATCAGGCTATCAGGTGGAATGAAGATTGTCAAAGGGCTTTCGAGAAGATAAAAGAGTATTTGCAGAATCCTCCTATCCTTATGCCTCTAGTCCCAGGGAGGCCGCTGATTATGTATTTGACAGTACTAGACAATTCCATGGGTTGTGTTCTCGGTCAACACGACGAGACATGTAGGAAAGAGCATGCCATCTACTACCTGAGTAAGAAATTCACAAATTACGAGTCGAGATACTCAATGCTTGAAAAGACATGTTGTGCACTTGCATGGGCTGCTAAGCGATTGAGACAATACATGTTGTCTCACACAACCCTACTGATCTCCAAGATGGATCCAGTCAAATACATATTCGAGAAGCCAGCTCTCACCGGAAGGGTGGCTTGTTGGCAAATGGTACTGACAGAGTACGATATCCAGTATACATCCTAGAAAGCCATCAAAGGGAGTATTCTGTCAGACTATCTTGCTCAGCAGCCGATTGATGATTATGAGCCGATGAAGTTTGATTTTCCAGATGAAGACATCATGTTCCTCAAGATGAAAGACTGTGAAGAGCCAGTTGTTGAGGAGGGACCTGATCCAAACGAAAAGTGGACTTTGTTGTTTGATGGGGCTGTCAATGCTAGAGGAAGTGGAATTGGCGCTGTCATTACTACTCCGCAAGGTGCCCACGTGCCTTTCACCGCTCGTTTGACTTTTGAGTGCACAAATAATGAAGCTGAGTACGAGGCCTGTATCTTGGGTATTGAGCAAGCCATTGATCTGAGAATCAAGACTCTGGACATCTTCGGAGATTCAGCTCTGGTGATCAATCAAGTAAATGGTGATTGGAATACTCTCCAACCCACTCTGGTCCCCTACAGAGATTACACGAGAAGACTGTTGACTTTCTTCACAACAGTAAAATTGTATCATATACCTCGTGATGAGAACCAGATGGCAGACGCACGTGCTACTCTATCCTCCATGATCAAGGTAATTCGTTGGAACCATGCTCCCAGGATCGATGTGATGCGCCTTGACAGGGCCGCGTACGTGTTTGCTGCTGAACTGGTAGTCGATGACAAGCCCTGGTATCACGATATCAAGTGCTTTCTGAAGAATCAAGAGTACCCTGCAGGGGCATCCAACAATGACAGAAAGACTTTGAGAAGATTGGCAGGCAGTTTCTTCTTGAACAAAGATGATGTGCTGTATAAGAGGAACTTCGACATGGTTTTGCTCAGATGCGTGGACAGACACGAGGCGGACATGTTAATGCAGGAAGTTCATGAAGGTTCCTTCGGTACTCATGCCGGCGGACATGCAATGGCTAAGAAATTGTTGAGAGCGGGTTATTATTGGATGACCATGGAATCAAATTGCTTCAAATATGCTCGGAAGTGTCATAAATGCCAGATTTATGCTGATAAGGTGCATGTGCCGCCAAATCCTCTGAATGTGATGACTTCGCCGTGGCCGTTTGCTATGTGGGGCATTGACATGATTGGAAAGATTGAGTCGACTACTTCCAATGGGCATCGCTTCATCCTTGTTGCCATCGACTATTTCACCAAGTGGGTCGAAGCAGCATCGCTCGCGAATGTCACCAGACATGTGGTTGCCCGTTTCATCAAGAAAGAAATCATTTGTCGCTATGGGATTCCCGAAAGAATCATTACTGATAATGGTTCTAATCTCAACAACAAAATGATGAAGGAGTTGTGTCAGAACTTCAACATTCAGCATCACAATTCTTCCCCTTACCGCCCTAAGATGAACGACGCTGTTGAGGCGGCAAATAAGAACATAAAGAAGATTGTGCAGAAGATGGTCGTCACGTACAGAGATTGGCATGAGGTGCTACCCTTTGCCTTGCATGGGTACCGTACTTCAGTACGTACGTCGATTGGGGCAACCCCTTACTCCCTGGTGTATGGTATGGAAGCAGTCCTACCCGTTGAAGTGGAGATTCCTTCTCTAAGAGTCCTGTTGGATGTCAAGTTAGACGAAGCCGAATGGATTCGGACAAGGTTCAATGAGTTGAGTCTTATCGAAGAGAAGCGAATGGCAGCCATTTGTCATGGGCAGTTGTATCAGAGTCAGATGAAGAGAGTCTTTGATCAGAAAGTGCGTCCTCGTTGTTTCCAAGTCGGAGATTTAATGTTGAAAATGATCCTTCCTCCTCAGACAGATCACAGGGGCAAGTGGACTCCTAACTATGATGGACCGTATATTGTCACCAAGGTTTTTGATGGTGGGGCCTTAATGCTTGCAACTATGGATGGTGAAAACTTCACTTCCCCTGTGAACTCAGACGCAGTTAAAAAATACTTCGCATAAAATAGACCCGCTGGACAGTAAAAAGAATAGTCCAAGAAAAAATGGGCATCCCGACGAACCAAGAAAATGAAAAGGTTCGGGCAAAAATTAGGGATTAAAAATGAAAAGATCGTACACCCGGTAAGTTGAAAACCTGAAAAGGCAACTTAGGCAAAAATGGGTATCCCGGTGGATTGAAAACCCGAAAAGGGCGATCCAGGCAAAAGTTAGGGATTAAGCGAATGACTGCGTTCTGAGTTAGTTCTGAATCTCATCTCATGTCGATGACGGGAAATTTTCGAAAGGTAGGAAACAGTCCAATCACCTTCTCAGAAGGCTGATCATCTGGAGGATCTTGAAGACGGGCAAGTCATAGCAGAATTGGAACCCAATAGAAATCCATTTCACATTGCCATTAGATTAATTTCTGTTTTTATCTTTTGTGCGATTACCTCTTTCCAGGGATTGCTTCCTGATGTAAATGCCTATTCAGAGGCCATTCAATCAATAAAATCATGTTATTCAGTATATCTCTGTTTTCATTTTCATTTTACTGTTTTGTTTGCAAAAATGACGTCCGAATTTTTGATAAACATTGCATCATGACACATAAGGGCTTTACAGGTACATGCTTAATAAACATTTAAAATTGCTGTAAATTTTAAGTGCTTTGGATCGTCTATTCAGAACAGATACCCTCGGGGCATTTCCTTAAAATGCCCTGCAGATGATCGTGAATATCTTCCCCAGTGAAGTCGCCAACAGACGAATCCGGCGTCTTATCCCTGCAGAGCTGATCAGAGTGTTGGATTCTTCAATCCCCAGCAGGTTCTCACCACTGTACTTCCCCAAGCGTTTGTTTCAGGACATACACTCCCCAGTAGAGTTGACAGTGCCAGACTATATATCCCCAGCGGAGTTGACAGTGCCAGACTGTATCTTCCCAGCAGAAGTGGCTGCTCCTTAGAGTTCGAGGCCAGATCGATAATCCCAATGCCAGATCCATGGTTTCCTTCCTTGAAGTAGAACCTCGGTACCGTATCAGTGTTTGCTTCCCCTGCTGAGTCATCTCTCACAGATCGTGGTTGCCAGAACCACTATCATTTTCCCCAACAGCAGGTTTTCAGTGTCGTTCTCTCCCCAGTCTGAATCTCGGCATTTCGTCATTGCTAGAACACCGTGTGGCGGGTCATTTCCCCACATAATTCTTTGCGCTGTGCATCTCCAGCAGCCTTGCCAGGGTCCAGAAGATGGTGATCATTTCCCCAGCAGATCCCCTTGCCTCAGCTTGGCATTCTACCAAGCATTTCGTATCCCTGCATGTAGAATCATATTGCATTGCATCTCTCCAAATCGCGTAGCATTTCGCCATTAAAAAATTCAAACATACGCATGTAAGCATAAAACATTCTCGGTATCCCAAGTGATAAGCTAGAAGTTGTTTCCAGTACTCAGACTGAAGATTGTTCATGATTTACCTTTGTTATCCCCAGCAAGTGTCATTGGCCCATGCGCCGCCTCTATTATCTTTCCCTATTTCTGCCGATGTTGACAGGCATGAAGTTTTTCCGGTATTCAGACCGAAGTGACATTCAGGCCAATTTTCCGGTATTCAGACCGAAGTGGCATTCAGGCCAATTTTCGATATTCAGATCGAAGTGGCATTCAGGCCAGTTTTCCGATGTTCAGATCGAAGTGGCGTTCAGGCTAATTTCCGGTATTCAGACCGAAGTGGCGTTCAGGACAATTTTCCGATGTTCAGATCGAAGAAGTTTCCGACGGTCAGGTCAATGCAGCTTGTGGCATTCAGGCCAATTTTCCGATGTTCAGATCGAAGAAGTTTCCGACGTTCAGGTCGATGCAACTTGTGGCATTCAGGCCAGCCTCTCGGTGTTCAGACCGATATTAATAATCTCATATCTCCCGATGTTCAGATTGAAGTCATTTCCAGTATTCAGACTGATGAGCGGCATTCAGGCCATGGTTATTTCTGTGTTACCATTTATTTTGGTATCCAAGTTAACATTCTTTTTCGGTATTCAGACTGACTCTCACCGTACCAGACGGATTCTTCTTTCAAGACCACCTCTTTGCCGATTCTGACAGACATTGTTACTTCACTTCACTTCAGTGCAAATTTTTGGGCTTTTATTGTATTCAATCCCTTGATACCTCGAAAGCACGAAAGCCGCTGCTACCTTCTTTCCAGGTCTCCAGTTGATTGAATAGGGGCAGCTGTAATACCCCAAAATTTACCCTTCATTTTTCTTGGAAGCATACGCTTTACACCTCATGCATGCATTCATTTTTAGGTCATTTAACATTAGATACATTGCATTTCATCATGTCAATCAGAATTAGATCCAAGAAACTTTATTTAAAAATAAAAATAAAAACGAATAAATAAATAAATAAATAAATAAAAATAATAATAATAAATAAATAAATAAATAAAAGAAAAAATCTCTGACTTGGACCTCTCTCAAAAGCCCACTAAGCTACCAATATTAGGCTATAAATACTAGAGTTTCAGTGAAACAAATATTTTTCTAATTCCTATGACCTTGAGAAAAAAGATAGTGAGAGAAGAGCTAACAGAGTTCAGAGCAGCCTCCAAACCCTGAAGGGAACTCAACTGCACAAAATCACCTCTGCCTCACATAAACCCTAAAGATTGTTTTGTAAACCTCACGGGTGCAACTCAATTTCAATCAAGCTCTCCAATTAGGTTTGCCCTATATCCATCATCTTTATGCCTTTAATTTGAATGCTCTAAATGTATGAGGTATTAGGGGTGAATTTGATACCCTTTTGATGCATGTCTTTTTTTGTGAATTTTAATGGCATGATTCATGTGGTTACATTTTGATTTGGGGGCAACCCTTGATTACCCTATTTTTTTGTCTTTAACCTGTTTGTTGAGTTTTTGTGAGGGCTCACATGACTTTTGCAGGGATAACTTGCGTGGTTTTCCACTTTATTTGTGGGATACCCCCTGGAGGTTTCATTCTGATTACCTGTACTGACTCACTTTCTTTGATGGTGTTTAGCTTGGAAGGATCCCTGAGTTTCCCATTCCTCTAACTGCTGTTACTTCGGATCTTTATCCGCGTGGTACTTTTACATTTTTCCCGCATTTTACTGCTTTCCTAGCTGGAAGACCTCGATAGAAGGCAATGTTTTTGTGTTTTTTTTTTACAGGTTCCTTCGTCAAGGACTGCCTTTTTGCATGAGTTCACCAAACCCTAACCCTTCATTGATTTTTCTTCTCCTAAACACACGTTTACTCCTTCTACTACAGGTGAGTAAGTCTCCAAAGGTCGAGCATCCGGTAGATTGCGTAGTAACGTCGTTCGTCCAAAACCCACTCCATAACCCCGTAGTTAGCCGAACTACGGCTTGCTCTGATTCTCATTCCAGATGAGATACGTAGGCATAAGACGCGATGTCTTAGCGAGCACACATCCCCCCAACCCATAGGTCAGCCGAGCTACGAAGACTCTGATTCTCATATTCAGATGAGATACGTATGCAGTGGATGCGACATCCACGCGAGTCATTTTCATTTAACCCTTTTTTTTGGTAAACAACACAAGATAAACTCACACCCTTTAGACAAGAACTACAAAAGTGGATCCCGTAGAGTACTACGGATGCGTAGGGGTGCTAATACCTTCCCTTCGCATAACCGACTCCCGAACCCAAGATTTGGTTGCGAGACCCCATCTTTTCCTTTCCTTTTTCAGGTTTACTTCGAGCGTTTCCTTTCCCTCCTTTGGGATGAATAACGCACGCTGGCGACTCTTCTGTCATTTTCTTTCGCCGGTTGTTTTTTCGCACACTGTATTTTTCAGGTTGCGACACTATCATATAATTCCAGATGCTCATTTGCGGTTATCGCTTTAATGATCCTTTTAATACCAGTGGCTATTGAGAAATTTGTTGAGCCACCGACTGCTATATCAATCAACTATTTTGTCTTTATTTTCAGCCCGTTAATAAACATTTGCATCTGTTCAGTCTGATCCATATTATGAGTTGGGCAAGCTACCAGGACCCTTTTGAATCTTTTGTAGGTATCTCCCAAAAACTCACCATCCTTCTATTTGAAGTTTAAGATTTCATACATTCTTCTCAGAAATACTGATGCTGGAAAATACTCATTTAAGAAAGCGGTTTCCATCTCTTCCCATGATGTAATACTGCCTGATGGCAGAGAGTAGAACCATTCTTCCGCCTCTTCAGCTAAAGTGAACGGGAACATTCTTAACTTCTTTGCTTCATCATTATGACCATCAATTTTCAAAGTAGTACTCATGGTAAAAAATCTCTGCAGGTGCTTGTTTGCATCTTCATTAACCTTGCCGGTGAAAGATTTTCTTTCAAGTTGATTGATTATGCTAGGATGCAGTTGAAAATTTGTCACATTCACCGGTTAGTTGACAATGGTCAATCTACCACCCGACGCATTTGTACCTCCATAGTCACCTAGGAGTCTTTCCGGAGGTGGAAGCGATGGAATTGGAGGAATTTCAGCCATAGTTTTTTTTTCTGAATCTGAGTGATCAAAGGGAACTTCTTCTTTGGAATCCAATCTAGCGTTTCTGCGTCTCCGGTGAAGGGTTCTCTCGATTTTTGCTCAAAAAGAAATTATGCTGAGGGCTCTCCTCGCATACACAGATTAGTGAATTAAATTATATAAATGACAGAAAAATAATTTCATTGCAGAGCAACAAAATTTTAATTGAACTAAAAATTAAACTCTATATTTTGGTAGTCCCCGACAACGGCGCCAAAAACTTGATTGGAAAAATAACAAGTGTACTATTTTGCCTGTTATAGTAGTAAAGGGGAAGTTTTCCGAACGTCGATCTCAAGGAATGCAAGTTAATATTGAGTTCAGTTCATAGTTCAATTAAAAAAAATTATAATTGGGGTTTTTAAATTCAAAATTATAAAAATAAAGGCAAAGGAAAATAATAATAAAAATAAGGGTTTTCAAGGTATGAGGAACAATGCCAAAGAAGGTGTATGATTTATCCCTATAACAACTATGAGTCACTACTACATCAATAAATATCAATTACTACCAGTTCTCAAGGGTATTTTCTCCAAGTCCTTGGTGAGAAAACCTTTAATCCATCTACCATAATTTCTATGTTCATAAGCAATTAGGGTGAAGTTAAGCTTTATTATATCAAGAATGCTCTGATTCATATAGGGTATCCCTAGTCCTATGTGATATCTACTACAGAGTAACCTTATGAAAACCTTACCAATGGCGGTCCAGCCTAATTGATAACCACAAAACAATCTCAATTGATCCGAAAGAGAAAGCATTAAACACATCAAAAGGTTACCGTAACAATAATATTATAAATGCAATCATAAACTCATAGTCATTACAATTCTAAATCAAGGACACCCCCGAGCATTGGGGGGGTTTAGCTACTCATATTGTTCAAAACAAATTCAAGATAAAAAAAATACACATTACAAGTAATTGGATGACGTAGATCTTCAATCGCTTTCGCTCATGAAAACCTTCTACTCTCTGAATTCCTTAATCTTTGTAATCCTTGCTTGTTTGACAATATTGTGTTCGCCTCATTCCAAGATGATCTTTTCTCTTGTAGAAACTCTCATAATATAGTGAAAATCCCTTGATAGAAGGTGGAAATCTCGAAAATGTCCCTGCAACTTAAACCCGGTGAAAAAGCCCAAAAACTGGAAAATTAGCATTTTGGGGTGACACTGGCAGTGTCAGGCTAACACAGGTAGTGTCAGGCTGACACAGGTAGTGTCAGGCTGACAAGGGCGACTGTGTCATCTCTCTTCCTTGTGGTTTCCTTGCTGACATGCCCCAGGTGATCTGACATGGGTCGTATCAAGCTGACACGGGCTGTGTTAGCTAACACGGGCGACCGTGTCAGGCCACTGTCCTGGACATTACTTATTCTTTTTTTTTGCTTTCCTCCTGACACGGATGGCCGTGTCAGGCCTCCTGAACTGTGAAATCTTCTTTTTTCAACCACCGGAACTTTCCACTTTCTCGCATTGAGTCCGTTGGATCTTCTCCGTGGACCTGGAGGGCATAAACACGACAACCAAATCATAAAATCACGAAAACCCAAAATAAAACTGACAATTAATAAAATTTCTTAAATAACTTACAACAATGAGAATTAACTTTAAAGGTACCATAATGCATACACAATGTCTCAAAACCCTTGGTTTCTTGTCGGATAAGCAACGAAAAAATTGTAAAAATGGTGACCGATGAGTATACATGAAAGTTTCAAGATTTCAATCAGCTTATTGAATCGATGATGTCTCAACCGATTAAACAATTTGATTGTATGAAGATCAAGTATTTTTAGGTGGATATTTAAGCTAATTTTGTGTCTTGAAATTAGAGTTTAATCGATTCATCATCTTTGATTCATGAGTATGAAAGCAATTTTCATTAACAAATCGAATTCATAAAATTTGATGATAATAATAAGATATAATCAATAATCATGAAAGCATGTTTATATTAAGAATATAATCGGCAAATATACATACGATTACAGTAGATTCTTCAAATCCCAACAAGAGAGAGATATATTAGCTATCCATTTTCATGGTAGCTTGTACAAAAAGGAAGAATTGGAAATGAATGAGCATCAATGACGATTCCTCGATCCTTGATGTGTATCCAGTTCAATTCTTTGATTCCCTTCCCTAAGTGTCTATTGCAACCGTTTTTGATAAAATATAATAACTATTACAAACTGTTATCAAAACACAAGATAATTCCTTTTGCATTGCTCTTGGTCTTTTTTTATAATGGTTATGGTCGCCTGAGTTCGCTTAGCGAGATGAAGTTTCGCTAAGCGAACTATTCAATCTTCTCCACTAAGTTTTGAGATGTTAAACCACCTTCCAAGAGCCGCCTAACTTCATTAAGTGAAGTATAGTTCGCTAGGAGAACTTTCTTAGCAGCTTCTCGCTGCTAGCAAACTGGGGTGTTTTGCCTTTGACTTGGTTTCACTAAGCGAAACAAAGCTCGCTTAGTGATTCAGACCTTTGTTGCCTCTTTGCTGCTAGCGAACCTGGATGCTTTGCTTCTGACTTGGTTTCGCTAAGCGAACCAGAATTCGCGTAGTGAAATAGGACATGTTTTTTTGCTTTTCTTTTTTCCTTCCTTTGATCTATTCCTGTAATAATTAACTACACATCATTAGAAGTATCATTTTCTTGAAAAAGTGTGTATAATTTCATGAATAAGTGTTTCCTTAATTCGATAAATGCTATTTTTCATAAGTAAATATTATCCTTTTTGGGCATTTATCAAATTCTCCCCAACTTGAATTCCTGTTTGTCCTCAATCAAGATCATCAATGATTTCCTTTAATTATATAGTTTTGTTTTCAATCATTTTCTGAAATGATATGTGTCATACGGTGAACTGACTTGGGGTATTTTGCTTTTTATCGCAATGTCGCGGATAGCAAGAGTCGCCACCGACTTTTCTTTTATCCAATAAGGAAAGGTGGAAAAGAACAGGAAAGACCTCAATAGATTTTGGGTTCGGGAGGTACATTATACAAAGGGAAGGTATTAGCACCCTTTGTATCCATGGTTATCCATGGGCTCTTAATTGCTGGATCACTTATGTTATTTTTCTTGTCTGAAAAAGTGCTTGTGAACGGCTTAGAAAATGTTTTGAAAAGAGAGTTTAACTTTGTAATGATTCTCGTATGAATGTATACAAAGTGGTTATCTCGTTTAGTTTTGAAAGTTGTTTGAAAAAAATATAACTCGGTAATGATTCTAGTATGAATGTATACCAAGTGGTGATTTTCCAAAAGAGGTTTTGAAAGGTGTGAGGTGTTGAAAATATTTTAGGTTATGATCCAGTAATTGAGAGTTATACCTTCCTAAGGTCGTTATGAACGTTTCCTATCCTTATGAGGGTAAAACTGTCCTTACTATTGAGAAGTAAGTAATTTTACCCTTTGGATGTTTAAGGGTCATTGTAGGGTCATCGATAGGTCATTGAAGGCAACAGTTGTAAGGATACCTTAGCATTCGAAGGGACGATCATCATTTAACCGTAGGCTACACCGAAAGGGTCATCGAGGGACAAAATCGTATTTTCGAAGGCAACATCCGAGGGACCATGATTTATTTTATGATGATTTAACCGAAGGGCCGTTGCTAAGTGTATCCCTACATTCGCGGGACATGACCGTTATACCGTAATACCGTAGGGCAAAAGAGAGGTCCAAGATCACATATTTAGAGGCCATGTTTTAAAGTTAATTAGGTAATTAGGGTGAATCTCCACATTAAAATCAATACATTAAAAATAATACATTAAAATTAATACATTAAAATTAATTAAGCAATTTAGGGCAGCTCTTCACAAGGGTATCCCACAAATAAAGTGGAAGACCTAAACAACAATCTTTTCCTGGGGTGTGTGAACCTTTGCAACATTCAACAAACGGGTTAGAATACCAAATCAGGGTGCAATCGAGGATTACACCGAAAAAGAAATCACAACAGTAATATGATCAGATAAATAATGCCTGGCTATGATAAAACATGAGTGAAAAATCAGAATAGAAAAGTCGGCTACTGTCAGGTTCGCGCCTGCCTCGCCTAGCGAAGGCTTAGCGAATACTCGCTTCATGCTCGCTTAGCGACGTGCTAGCGAGCGACTGCGGATTCTGGTTTTGATATCAGTACAATTTCAACCAATTTTATGCCTTATGGCTTTCATTACAGCAATTATATGGTTAATCATTTAAGGTATTCAAGTGCACACTACAATTCACATGACAAACTTAAGATATTTTCATAAATTTAATCATAATGCCATATGCAAATTAAGAACATAAGGTAGTAATAGCAATTGTAACCTTGAATTGGCCGACCGGATCGAATTGAGCGGAAGTGACCTTGCTGCCGCCGGCTTTTCCTTCAGGGTTTCTCGGAATTCTCAGGGTTAGCCTCCAGGGTTTTCCGTCTGTGAGCGCGAGGGTTTGCTTGCTAGGGTTCTCCTTTCGTTCTTTTTCGTTCTTTTTCGTTCTCTCCCTTTCATTACTGAAGTGTTGGTATTTATAATGCTCTTTTTCATGACCTAATGGGCTCAGAATGAAGCCCGAAATTTTCTGTTGTCTGTCAGCTTCGCTAGGCGAACGTGTAGCGAACGTTCGCTAGGCGAGCGTGTAGCGAACGTTCGCTAGGCGAGCGTGTAGAGAACGCGTAGCGAACAGGCCAGTTTGGGCCATTTTCTGGATTGGGCCATTCGTGGGCTGGGCCTTTGTTCCTTTGAGATCAGTGTCATAAAAATGAGTCGGAGTGCCCTGAAAAATGTCTTGAAATATTAATGGGCAAATTTTGGGGTATGACAGCTGCCCCTGTTTAATATTCTTGAACCGAGAGAGTCAGAATGGTATGTACGCCATTCGTGGTCTGGAGGTGGAAGATTATTGAACACTTAGAATGCCCAAAAATTTGCACTTGTCAATTAGTTAGTCTTGATGGAGATGGGTTTAAAGATGCCATCTAGGAAGTTTGATGATGAGAACTTCAGAGTACGTCGTACGCTAGAAGATATCTGAAGTCATGGGTGTCACTGGGTCATATGCTAGCCCGTATAGTGAGTCATTCATTAGGCCGTCGACTTCACTGGGGAGTTAGAATGGGTCATACGCCGCTGGAGATAACAGATCAGAATGGATTATACGCTAGATCGTATCTGAGTTGCAGAATGGGCCGTCTGTTGGGCTGTATCGTTACTGGGGGTGAAGGATCAGAATGGATCGTATGCTAGATCGTATCTGAGTTGTAGACTGAGCCGTCCGTTAGGCTGTACCTGATAATGAAGGGGGTAGTCATACGCCAGACTACACTTCAGAATGTACCGTGCGCTAGGTAGCATCTGAGGAGATGAAGGTCTAACTGGGTCGTACATTAAACCGTATCTGAGCAGAATGAGCCGTCCATTAGGCTGAATCTGATGATAAAAGGGGGTAGTCGTACGCTAGACTACACTTCAGAAATGTACCGTACACTAGGTAGCATCTGAGGAGATGAAGGTCTAACTGGGTCGTACATTAAACCGTATCTGAGCAGAATGAGCCGTCCATTAGGCTGAATCTGATGATAAAAGGGGGTAGTCGTACGCTAGACTACACTTCAGAAATGTACCGTACACTAGGTAGCATCTGAGGAGATGAAGGTCTAACTTGGTCGTACATTAGACTGTATTTGAGTGGTTGAAGGTCAGAATGGATCGTACGCTAGATCGTATCTGAGTTGTTGAAGGTCAGACTGGATCGTACGCTAGATCGTATCTGAGTTGTAGGAGCCATATGTTGAGCTGAATCAGAATGAACCGTACGCTAGGCTATATCTGCTAGTATTTGTATATGTTGCATTTGCAATGAATGTCTGGGATGTACTTATAGATGCCACCGTTAGGAAGATGTCAGAATGAATGTTGACACGAAGTATATCTGAAAGATGTATCTGAAGAAGAAAGTAGTCGTACGCTAGACTGCACCTCGGAATATACCGTACGCTAGGCAGTATCTGAGGGATATAGTTAAATCTTGAATGTAATAGATAAAGATGCCCGTCTGAATGGACCTTTGTTTTGACTGTGTCAGGAGGATAATTGACCTGAAAAATAAAGTTAGCTTCATGCTATGTCATGATGCATGAGATGCAAATGTTGTATGCATGCGGGTGTTGTGAAATGATGTAATGTATATGATGCGGAATGAAATAAATGTGAACATTGTATGCAGGTATGTGATGTGAAATGATGTAATGAATGCACTATGTGTCTGAAACGTTCTTCCCGGGGACTCTACTGGGGAAAATAAATCTCAATCTTCTGGTTGGAGATATTTGTATTGATGACCCTTTCTTATCTGGGGGATACTTGATTGCCGTCTGACGATGGAAATATCCAACAGAGCCTGGCTGGGGATAGAAGAGATGACCAGTATGTCTGATAATGCCACTCTCTTCTGGGAATGACTGGCTTTGCTGGGGAATAGGATTAGCAACGGATTCATTGGAAAGCATGATTAGACCTTCTCCTCGATCCTGAAGCCTAGTAGTAATCGCTATTTCTATTTTATGCACGCATTTTTGGTAAACATCGATCATATCCAAATGCATATATTAATTCGAATTAAGTCAATGGACATTTACGCAAACAAAACAGAGAAAGTAAAACAAAACATCTCTTTGGAAATGACATCGTATTGATTTTGAAAAAGGGCCTGTAAACAGGCAATTTGTGTACAAGGAGACAGAAATCCTAGTAAGAGGAAATTGTCAAGAAAACAAAGAGGAAGCTATGCCGAAAACGTCCTATTGACTTTAATTCCCCTACTGCCATTATGTCTTCAAGCGTCTCATCTCCTGTTGTCGGATAGAAGTGATTGGCTTGCTCAGTCCTTGGAACTTGGTTGAAGCTGACTGCGAACGGGACATAGTCATACGCTTTGATCCCTAATTTTTGCCTGGACCGCCTTTTCAGGTTTTCGATCCACCAGGATACCCTTTTTTGCCCAAGCCGCCTTTTCAGGTTTTCGACTTGCCGGGTGTACATTTTTATCTGTTTATCCCTAATTTTTGCCCGAACCCTTTTTGGTTCGCCGGGATGCCCTTACTTTTGCCTAGATACGTCGACCTAGCGGGTCTCTTTTATGCGTAGTATTTTTTGACTATGTCTGCGTTCACGGGATGCGGGAAGTCTTCGCCATCCATCATAGCAAGTATCATGGCTCCACCGGAGAATACCTTCTTAACTACAAATGGCCCTTCGTATGTGGGAGTCCATTTGCCCCTGGGATCACCTTGTGGTAGAATGATACGCTTTATTACCAAGTCACCAATTTGATACACCTGTCTCTTGACTCTTTTGTTAAATGCCTGGGTCATGCGTTTCTGATATATCTGCCCATGACAAACAGCCGCAAGTCTCTTCTCATCAATCAAGTTTATCTGATCGAGTCGAGTCTGAATCCATTCATCTTCATCTAGGCCCGCCTCTTTCATGATTCTTAGAGAGGGAATCTGAACTTCCACTGGTAAAACGGCTTCCATTCCGTAGACTAAAGAGAAAGGAGTTGCCCCTGTCGAGGTGCGTACTGAAGTGCGATAACCATGAAGAGCAAATGGTAACATCTCATGCCAGTCTTTGTACGTTACCGTCATCTTTTGTATGATCATCTTGATATTCTTATTAGCGGCTTCTACAGCGCCATTCATCTTCGGTCGGTACGGAGAAGAGTTATGGTGTTTTACGTTGAAATGCGTGCAGAGTTCAGTAATCATCTTGTTGTTCAAATTAGTACCATTGTCGGTGATAATCCTTTCAGGGATACCATACCGACAAATAAGACTATTCTTGATGAACCGTGCCACCACATTCTTGGTGACAGAAGCAAATGAGGCGGCCTCTACCCACTTTGTAAAGTAATCAATAGCGACAAGGATGAAGCGATGTCCATTAGAAGCAGTAGGTTTAATCTCCCCAATCATATCAATGCCCCACATTGCAAAGGGCCAAGGTGCGGTCAACACGTTCAATGGAGCAGGAGGTGCATGTACTTTATCCGCATATATCTGGCACTTGTGACAGGTTCTGGAGTGATGATGGCAATCAGCTTCCATGGTAGACCAATAATACCCTGATCTCAGAATCTTCTTGGCCATCGTATGCCCACTAGAATGAGTCCCAAAAATACCATCATGCATGTCTTCCATAATCTTTTCTGCTTCCTTTTTATCCACACAGCGAAGCAAAGTCGAATCATGATTACGTTTGTATAATAATCCATTACTCAAAAAGAATTTAGCGGAGAACTTCCTCAGGAATTTTTTGTCATTGATGGATGCCTCTTCAGGGTATTCCTGAGTTTCCAAATATCTTTTTACTTCGTGGAACCAAGGTTTCTCCTCTACTCCATCAGCGTTAAGTTCATAACAATACGCTGGTTCATCTAACCGTTCAATGGTGATCATGGGAGCTTCGCTGCCCCATCTGACTCTGAACATAGATGACATGGTAGCCAATGCGTCTGCCAACTGATTCTCTTCTCGTGGAATGTGTTCGAATGTAATCTCTTCGAAGTATGGGATTAATGTTAACACCCGCTCTCGATAAGGGATGAGATTCGGATGTTTAGTGTCCCATTCTCCTTTGATCTGACTGATTACTAATGCTGAGTCTCCGTACACACTCAAAAACTTGACCCGCCGGTCTATAGCAGCCTTGAGTCCCAAAATACATGCTTCATACTCAGCCATATTATTGGTACAATGAAAACATAATCTAGCAGTGAAAGGCGTATGGTAACCCTCGGGAGAAATGATTACCACACCAACACCATTGCCCAATGCATTAGAAGATCCATCAAAAACCATAGTCCATCGGGATCCCGGTGCGGGTCCTTCATCCGGTCCATGTTCTTCATGATTGGTAACAAACATGACATCTTCATCTGGAAACTCAAAATTCATAGATTGGTAATCATCCACCGCTTGATGAGCCAAATGATCAGCTAGCACGCTTCCTTTGATTGCTTTCTGAGTAGTATACTGGATGTCATACTCTGTTAAGATCATCTGCCATCTTGCTATTCTTCCGGAGAGAGCGGGTTTCTCAAATATGTATTTGATAGGATCCATCTTAGAAATCAATAAAGTGGTGTGATTCAACATATACTGTCTTAGTCGGCGAGCAGCCCAGGCCAAAGCACAGCAAGTTCTCTCGAGCAGTGAGTATCTTATTTCACAGTCGGTAAACTTTTTGCTAAGGTAGTATATGGCATGCTCTTTTCGACCAGACTCGTCATGTTGCCCCAACACACACCCCATTGAATTTTCTAACACAGTCAAATACATGATTAGAGGTCTTCCTTCAACTGGTGGCATCAGAATTGGAGGTTCTTGAAGATACTTCTTGATTTTGTCAAAAGCTTCTTGACATTCCTCATTCCATATCATCTCTTGATTTTTCCTCAGTAGCTTGAAGAGGGGTTTGCAGGTGGCGGTCAAATGGGAGATAAATCGGGCAATGTAATTCAAGCGTCCCAAGAAACCTCTGACTTCTTTATCTGTACTGGGAACTGGCATTTCTTGAATAGCTCTCACCTTGGCCGGGTCAACCTCAATCCCTTTACCACTGACAATAAAGCCCAGGAGTTTGCCGGACCTTACCCCAAAGGTGCATTTGTTCGGGTTCAACCTCAACTTGTATTTCTTCAACCTCTCGAACAGTTTGTATAAATGATCGAGATGTTCCTCCTCAGTATGAGATCTGGCTATCATGTCATCCACATATACTTCTATTTCATGATGGATCATATCATGGAACAAAACCACCATAGCACGCTGGTACGTTGCCCCTGCATTCTTTAAACCAAATGGCATTACTTTATAACAGAACGTGCCCCATTGCGTCACAAACGTAGTTTTCTCCATGTCCTCAGGCGCCATCTTAATCTGATTGTAACCTGAGAATCCATCCATGAATGAGAACACCTTGTGTTGAGCGGTGTTATCTACCAGAACATCAATGTGCGGGAGTGGAAAGTCATCCTTGGGACTCACTTTATTCAGGTCTCGGTAATCTACACACATTCGCACCTTACCATCCTTCTTTGGCACTGGTACCACATTAGCAACCCATTGAGGATAAGAAGTAACAGCCAGAAAACCTGCATCAAATTGTTTCATCACCTTGGCTTTGATTTTCTCAGACATTTCAGGATGCATGCGACGAACCTTTTGCTTAACAGGACGACATTCTTCCCTCGTTGGCAGTCGATGCACTACTATATCGGTATCCAGTCCTGGCATGTCTTCATAAGACCAAGCAAAAATCTCTACATAGTCATGCAACATCTGAATCAACCTTCTCTTGACACTGTTTTCCAAGCCTGCTCCTATTTTGACTTCTTTCTTGTTTACTTCAGTACCCAGATTTACAGTCTCAACTGACTCCTCGTATGGCTGTATAGTCCTTTCTTCCTGCAGTAACAGTCTGGCAAGTTCTCCAGGTACTTCACAATCTTCCTCACTTCCATCCTCGGCTTGGTAGATCGGATTTTCAAAGTCATAATGAACAGTAGTAGAACTATTGTCAACAGGATCCAGAGTGGGTATGGATCTGCAATTCGTTACGTGAGTGTGTGTAAGAAAACATAGCTCGTTTGGAAGATGACAGTGTAACACCTCAAAATTTGCCCTCCTTTCTTGGGACTAGCATTATCATTGTACATATCATTTTAGGTCATTAGGCATTGCATATTGTATATCATGTGGTTACATTGTGCAAGCCATCCTCCCAAGTCTTGTTCAGAAGATGAGGAAGTCAAAGTGTAAGCCTAAGGTTTTATTGACTGGTCATCAATCATCTGAGGATGTGGAAGTTGAAATTAGGGTTTTGTGATTCTCAAGAAGATTGGTCTTCATCTTGATTACAATGATACATCATCATCATGGTTTGTCATCATCAGAAGATTGATCAGATTTCTTGAGATTAGGGTTTTGACCACTGGTCAACCCTAATCAGTTGCATTGGGCCAATCAGGGCATGATCAGGAGATGGAGTCTATGATGGTTATGGGGTTCATTATATGAGTATATTGTGCTTATTGAGGCTAGGGTTTCACCCTTGAGCCATTTCAGTTGAAGATTGGAGCTCAGATTGATCTATGCATTGCCAGATTCATCTATCAGATGAAAAAGTCAACTGTGGTCAACTGTACATGATTTGAGGGATTTGGAGGTGGAAATGAGTTGGATACACAACTTTCATGTTGGAACAAGTGTTACATGACATCTCAAAGCTTAAAAATGAAGGAGATCAAGTCAGGACAAAAACTGCCAAAAATAGTAAGTGACTTGTAATTGAAGTTTCCAAAAATGGAAAGTTTTTGACCTCAAGACCACGTGTCCAAGGAAGCTTCAAATGAAAATTTGTTCAACATGAAAGTTGTAGGTCTTGTTCTCACCTTTCCAAAAAGTCCAAGAACTTGAAAATCCCATGTATGGTTGGAAAATTATGGCTCAGTGAATTTCAAAAATGACCCATAATCAGGAGGCCATAACTTCCACATGGTTTGTCCAAATTGCAAGTTCTTTATATGCACAAACTCCATTTGACATGTACTTTCATGGTGCATAATTGGATTTTCTCAAAAGTGGCCAATGCAAAAAGTCAAATTTCAACTGGACAGTTAAAATGGACCAGGGGCAAAATTGTCCAACTTGTGAAATAATTGGAATTTTTGAGTGGGGATTTTTGCTACACTTCATAAATGGTATTTGAAACTTGTTGAAATCATCATAACATGCATAGGCCTTGAGGTTTGGAAATTGGCCATTGGAATGAAATTGCAAAAATGGATAAAGTGCCATCACATAGTGAATTTCCAAAATATGCATCCAATGAGAGTGAAACAAGTTGCAATAGTTCATGACAGGTATTTAGAAGTTGTATGAGCTGTCCATGAGGTGGAAATGAGCTGGCATGGGAAATTCCAATTTTGCCCTTACTTGAAATTAACCATTTTCACTAACACCTTCCATTTGGCTAATGATTGTAATTAAGCTTGGATTAAGGTGAAGTATATAAACCTAATCACAATCTAATCATAACAGAAAATCACATCTCAAAAAACTCTTCATTCTCTCAAATTCCTTCAAGAACACAAAACCTAAAAATTCATCAAACTTCTTCAAATCTTGATCAATCTTCGAATTTCTTTTTGCATCAATCTCCTTTCATCATCATCATCAACTGTTTGTGGAGTTTGGATTGAAAAAGGCTTTGAATCGTGACTGCACCTACAAGCTACATCAATGGCAAATCAAGATTGCAAGCACTAGAAGCAACCTGGAACTGAAGCAATCATTCTCTTCACCCTCCTCATCATCCTTCTACATCTGTTTGTGGAAATTAAAGCTCAAGAACGCTCGTAACATCACTGCCATTCCAGGTTTTGCATTTTTTCGAATCTCATGATATGCTTAATGGTTATATGCGTTTGAAAGCTCGTGCCATGTGGAATTCAGTGATATGTTTAGTTTTGATTATAGTGAACTATAGCTTAAGAAATCTGGATTTGAAGTTTCGAACCAAAACCCTAGGGCGATCGATTTGAGAGATTCAGGAGCTTGTAGCCAAAATTAGTTTGATATTTGAGATCCTCATGCTCAGACGGTTCTAACGAGTATTCGTTTGCTCATTTTGGTGATGATTTGATGATTACGTGTTCTTGGCATGGCTGGGTGAAGAAGATGAAATTTCTGGATATTTCAGGCGTTTGATCCAAAACTTCGTTTGAAAATTTGAACCACATGTTTACCGCCCCCGCGCCATATAATTACCATAGTGCCACTGGATAATTATTTAATTATAATTAATTCATAAAAATTGTAAAAAATTATAAACACTTTAGAAAATTCATAAAAAATCATTAAAAAATCAGAAAAATGTAGGATTTTTTTGTTGACTTCCTTGTTGACTGTAGAATTTGTTTGACCTATTGATTGAAGTTGTGCATGGTAATATTTGTGTTTGACCTAAGGTTATTTGGCATGTGTGACATTTTGATACATTGTGCCAATTCCTTTGTGAAATGTTCATAGTATAAAAGAAATTCTTGAAATTTTTTGTGATGATTGTGGACTGGTTGATGTTTATTTACATGTAAATTTCATGAATTTTGGATTCCTGGTGTTTGAGTTATGAATTTTGGAATCTAGGTGTGACAATTTGTGTCACACCTCATTATGTCAACTTGCTGGATTTATTTGAATGACCTAGACTTGTTAGAATGATGTGAAATTTTGTGTGATGGTTCATTAACATGTTAAGATGCTATGTGTATTTTTTGGATTTTTCCATTGCATTTTCAATTTGATTGCTATTTTTCATCTCTGATTGGTCAATTGTGCAAGCTCATGTGATACATGTTGGTAGATTTAATGTGAAATGCTCATATGGTATTGAATGATCATGAAATTTGGTATGATAGTTGTAGACACATGATGTGACATCCCTGTTTTGGTCCCACTCATTTCTTTACTGTTTTCATTGACTTGTGAATTTTTGAAGTGAATGCATGTGTTGATGTTGTGATTTGGAGCATGTAATTGTGTCTGTTTTTGTTGATTTTCATTGACATGGTTCCCTTTGTCCAATTAAGCTAAAATTTGACATGCTAGACCTAGGTTATGTCCTGTTTAGGTGTAATTTATTTGAGATTTTTTGGATTTGTTTTGATATGGAATTGAATGCAATAGTTCTGTTTGGATGTTTGGTGTTCCATTTGAACTAGTTTGACTTGTTTTATGCATAAAATGAACATGATGAATGATATGGACATGGGATTAATTGTGTTGGCTTTTGTTTGACATTAATTTGAGTTTGGTTGGATATCCCTTGCTGTTTAGGAATTTTTCTTGCCTATGGACCCTAGGCTTGGCCTAGTGGTCTAGTTTCTAACATTTGATTGATTTTTCAGGATGAAAAGGTGCAATGCTTATGGAGAATGATCCAAGTCAATTCAATTGATGTTGTTTGATGTTTGTACACTAACATGACTTGGTTTTGTAGGTTATGAAGCTTGAGCTTGAGCTTTGAGCTTGCTTTGTTGTGCATTAGTTTGTATAGTCTGACTGATTAATATTTGCTGTTTATTTTTGTCTGTCTGAGTACTAACTGTGTTTGACTATTTCCAGGTACTTTTAGTTGCTCAGTTCCTTGTGAACTTTTGCTTTGCTTTGATTAAGCAACTTGCATTGAGGTATAACTTCCTAACTTCATGTAGTCTGGAGACCCGGTCTGTTATTTGACCGGGCAAACTGTCTGAAGTCCTCCTTAAGAGGCAATGTTTGTGATTGTTTAATATTGTGCCTAAGCAGGTAAAGTCCTTAATCAAGGCAATTGGTGGAAGGTAGGGATATGCAATCTATCCCCCACTATTCAGTTGAGTCTTCTCCTTGCTCCCATTACATGGTTGTAGCATTGAGATCACAAGCCCAAGATCTTGTGCAGTGCACATTGTGTCAGAGTCTCTGAGTATAGAAGGGTTCCCCTATTCTGGACCCATGCTCATTTGTCAGAAGCTCTCCCTGGTCAGGGATAAGAGCTGTGAGGTCTGATCCTCACTTCACCTTTTCATCTGCTTCACCTTAGCCTCGTAATGGCAAGGTTAAGAGCAAACACAGCCCGTACAGATGACTTGCTGAGGCAGTCAAACCTATTGTGTGAGCCCACTTGTTTGGTTATAGTGCGTGCTATGTGGATATCTGTTTGAGATGCTTGTTCTCATTTGATGTATGCTTGAATTATTTTGTATGCTTGTATGCTTGCTTCTTTCCTGGATAGGAGTAGTTTGCTTATGCAAGTAGGATAGAAAACTGAACTTAGGGTAACGATGCATGACAACACTAGGCTCGAGTCCAGCTCCCTGGTAGTGTGTCTTCCCCTGGTTTCTGGCTAGTAATTCAGTCCCTTGAGGGGGAACTACATCGCCCTGATCCTTGTTCCAGACGAGGTATGTAGGCAGGTGGTCGTGCGAGACCACTCCGGGCAACCTTTTTTCTTTTGTGTGTGTTTACTTGTTATCTGATTGTGTTTTGGTTCGGATGCCGACGTAAGCCCAGTGATTGGCTGTCGGGCTCCACGTTTGCCGTTTTGCGCGTGTTTTGGTTCGGATGCTGACGTAATTCCATCGAGTGGTTGTCGGGCTCTATGTTTGCCACCCTTGTGCGTTTATTTGTGTTTGCTTGTTTGGCGTGCGTAAGCCGAACTACAGTGGCTCTGATTCTCGTTCCAGACGAGATATGTAGGCATAGGATGCGATGTCCTATCGAGCTCCCTTCTCTTAACCCCACCTGCGTTCCCTGTGTGTGTGTGTGATGTTTTAGCAACCTATTCTTTATTTTAGAACGTGGATCCCGTCGAGTACGACGGACGTGAGGGGTGCTAATACCTTCCCCTTGCGTAACCGACTCCCTTACCCTTTCTCTTTGGTCGCAAGACCATTTCCTTTCCAGGTTTCTCTGAGCGTTTCCTTTCCCTATTTTGGGATAAATAACGCGCAGTGGCGGCTCTGTGTTGTGTTTTTTTTCGAGCTTCGCCGGTTGTTTTTTCGCGGATGCGACAGCTGGCGACTCTGCTGGGGATTCGGATGTAGACCTATGCTGGTCCATCGTCCCTAAGCGAGTCCTTCCTAGCGTTCTAGGATAGTTTAGGTTGCTTGTTTTGCTTTATTTATTGCACTTATTATTCTAACCTGTGTATATATTTGCATAAATATTTGCATGCATCATACTATCATGCTGTTGCCGTCCTCTATGCAGGTGGTTCCTCTGTTTGGGGTGGGTGTTCTGAGTGGGGCTAAAACCCAGGCCCGAGTATACACCTAGGACTAGTGTGGTCTCAGGTCGCCTCTTTCGTGTTAGGTTAACATGTGCTTGGCGGCGTGATGTACCACAAGCCGGACGAGGTTCATTTGATAGTGCTTTCCTCTGTGGAGTATCCACTTTGGCTTAGTTACTTCATCTGAGCTGTTGACTCTGGTGACCGATCATTTCCCGGATCTTTGGTTTAGACGATCTTAAGGGAGCTACAATGGCACACCCGAAAGGGCAAACCCATTGAGTATCTCCGCCCGATTGTCGAGACTATTATCCGCCTTAGGATGACCTGTTTAGAATTTACCTGTGAGGGGAGGGTGATTCTTTCAGATGCATGTTCAGGTGGTGACTTTTTGTTCTGTGGATCAGAGTTCTATTTATAAGTCGGATTTATGGCCATTTATTGCCGAGACGCCGGAGTGTTGTCCGTGTTATTTATCAGTGGGGATCCGTTTATTTCAGGATTCCCCGGGCCGAGTTATTTATCAGTGGGGATCCGTTTATTTCAGGATTCCCCGGGCCGATTCAGATGGTTATGGGTATCTGATCAAAGATTGTTTGGTGATGATGGTGATGATGATGGTGTATCTTGCAGTTCCGTTTATTTCGGAACCCTTGAGTTGGATTTGTGGTTACAGTACCTCAGATGGTTGTGATCGGTTCAGAGATCAGGGCTGTGATTCAGAGCAATAGTTGATCAGATGACTTGGAGGATGGCCCAATGCATTGCATTCATACATCTGCATCATTCTCATTTTGCATTCATCTGCACCAAACCTACGTTTAGCCATATGGGGAGTATTATTGATTGAGAATCTGGTTGAGAGACATTCGGATGTCAGAATGTTATTGGTGAAATATTATCTGTCTCGATGAAACCAGGATCAAAAGACAGAAGCTTCCTCATATGGATAGACGTTGCATTCATGCATATTAACCTGTTTGCTGTTTTGCAGGAATCATTGCTCGCGCTCGTAGAGTCATCCCTTTGCACTCAACCCGTCCTCACAGATACTTCACCAGACGCAATACTCCTAGACTCATGGATCTTCCCAACACAGATATCCTCGAGCTGAAGGACAAGATGACTGAGCTGATCAACATCATGCAGGGTTTTGCAGTTGATCAGAAAGCTTTGGCTGACAAAGTTGAAAAGCTCGAGCGGGCTTCAGCTGTTAACAGTGTTGTTAATCTGGATGGTGTCTCCAATCAGGGGCTGGGTGGATCCAGGGATGGTGGTAAGAGAGCGACCGTAGGTATGGTGAACAATAATGCCGCTGGTTTTGGTACTGCTGGTGGTCAGCGTGGGCCCGGTCTGGGGCATAATCTGAAAGATAGTCTGTTTCCTCCATTCTTTGGGGATGATGATGACAAAGAGGAAGACCGAGAAGCTGATCAATTCTCCATGCTGAATGAGCCACTTGGGCCATATGGTGTTCAACCACAAAGCAAAGAGATTCAGTTGCTGGCAGAAAAGGTAAGGGCTCTGGAAAGCCACGCCACTCCGGGGTTTGTCAACATGTGCAACATGGGGCTGGTCGAGGGGATTGTGATCCCACAGAAATTCAAAGCGCCTGCATTTGACAAATACAATGGGAGTTCCTGCCCGGAAACCCACCTTCAAGCCTTTGTCCGCAAGATCTCTGCGTACACGGTAGATCAGAAACTGTGGATGTACTTCTTCCAGGACAGCCTGTCCGGAGGCTCCCTGGAATGGTACACCAAGCTAAAGTCTGCTGATGTCAAGAGTTGGCAGGATCTGGGAGATGCATTCTTCAAACAATATCAGTTCAATGCTGATATGGCCCCGAGTCGTACCCAGCTGCAGGGTATGTCTCAGAAAAATAACGAGGGGTTTAAAGAATATGCCCAAAGATGGAGGGAGTTGGCTGCCAGAGTGCAACCTCCACTGGTGGACAGAGAGATGTCTGATCTCTTCATGGGTACCTTGCAAGGGGTTTTCGCTGAAAGGATGGTTGGATGCCCGGTTACCAACTTTGCCGACATTATGGTGGCTGGAGAAAGAATCGAAAGTTGGCTGAAAATGGGGAAGATTCAAGGTAATGCTTCGTCATCAGGGTCGAAGAAGCCCTTCGGAAATGGCCAAAGGAAGAATGACGGAGAATCCAGTGCTGTGTATGCCCAAAGGGGACACGGTAGGGATCGTTACTACCAGCACACTGCTGCTGTAACCATCCCTGCTGGTAATCAGTCAGTACGACAGCAACGTCAGCCACCTCAACAGAGAGCTGGGTACCAGGTGAGGGGAAAAGGGGTTGATCGCCATTTTGATAAGCCGCCTGTGACATACGCAGTTCTGTTCAAAAAGCTGATGGATCTTGGGTTGGTTCAGCCGAGGGCGATGGTTCCGATGAGAACAGATCAGAGGCCTCCTAACTATGATGAGAACGCCCAGTGCGAATTTCATTCTGGAACACCGGGGCATAATATTGAGGGCTGTAGAGCATTCAAGAATGTTGTCCAGGATCTGGTAGACTCCAAGGCTATCAATTTTGCGCCATCTCCGAACGTTAATGCCAATCCCATGCCGGCACATGGTCAGGCAATGGTGAACGCAGTTGCTGAAGATTCGGATCACGCCTGTGGGATGGGTGAAGAGACTGATGGTAACTGCAAGTTTGATGGTTGGATAAAGCCGTGCGTACCAGGAAGCTGGAAGGCTTAAAAAGATCATCACTGTTACTCATTCGGAAGAGTAATGATTTCTGTTTTCAGTTTTATCTGCATGAAAGCCATACGTGTTGCCCGACACGTAATGATCCATTGTAAGGGCCACCTCATGTTTAAATTTCCATTTTCTGCATCATTAATAAATGGATGTTTTTCAGTCAAAAAAGCGGTGTTCCCTGTTTTTCATTTATTTTGGCAATTTAAAAACAAATAAAAATGGCAATGTTTGTTTTCATTTTTCTTTTTTGATTTGTCTCGTCCCAAAGTCGAAAAATAATTCTCCGGATCTCGTTGATAACAATTTGGTTACACCTCATATGACTTCGACAATCCGAGCAATCAGGCTGAAGAAGAAAACGAAGAAGATTGTGATCTGCTGGAATTAGCCAGGTTGTTGAAACAAGAGGAGAAGGTGATTCAGCCGCATGAAGAGCGGATTGAGAGTGTTATTCCAAGCACCGCCGAGGTCAGGAAGAAAAAAAATGGGGCCGCTTCAGAGGCAAGTCGAGAGCAGAATGGTAGCCCTGTTAAAGGAGCAGGTGGATACCTTCACCTGGTCGTGTCAGGATATGCCAGGGTCGGATACCGAGGTCGTTGTGCACAAGCTACCATGGAAAGGAGACTGTCCTCCAGAGAAGCAAAACGCCGGTGCTACTTATCAGAGAGCCATGGTGACTTTGTTTCATGATATGATTCATCGTGGAATCAATTGCTATGTTGATGACATGATAGCAAAGTCCCATGCAGAAGAGGGGCATCTGGTGGATCTGACCAAGCTGAGTAAACTGGTGGAGACAATTCAAACTGAGGTTGAATTCAAGTAAGTGCACTATCAGAGTGCGGGCCGGTAAGCTGATGGGGTTCATTGGAAAAAAGGAATCGAGGTTGATCCTGCTAAAAAAAAAACAATAAAACAAAAAATGCCTGAACCGAGAAAAAGTAAAAAGAGAGGTTCGTGGTTTCTTAGAAAGATTGAACTACCTGTCATGGTTCACATCTTATCTAACAGCCACGTGCGAACCCATGTTCAAGATGTTGAAAAAAAGATCAAACGGTCAGGTGAAATAATGATTGCCAAGGGGCATTGAAGAATAAAAAAGAATAAGTTGCAGGAACCTCTGATTCTGATACCTCCTGTGGAAGGAGCAATTGTTAATATGTACTTGACGGCCTTCGAGGGGTCTACGAGGTGTATTGGGTCAGCATGACGCGTCTTGTCGAAAAGAGCATGCAATTTACCTTAGCAAAAAGTTTACCGACTGTGAAACAATACATTCACTGTTCGAGAAAACTTGATGTACTTTGGCATAGGCTGCTCGCCGACTGAGACAGTATATGCTGATTCATGCCACTTTGTGGATTTCCGAGATGGATCCGATCAAGTATGTGTTTGAGAAGCCAGCATCGACCGGACGGGTTGCGGGAGAGCAAAAGAATGTTAACTGATTTGTGATCCGCTCAGAAAGCAATCAAGGGGTGTATTGTCTGATTACATCTCTCTGCAACCCGTTGAGGTTATCAACCGATGAAGTTTGAGTTCCCTGATGAGGACATCTCGAGGTACTCAAATCGAAAGATTGAGAGTGACCGATCCCGGAGGAGGGGCCTGACCCCAAATCCGAACGGATTCTGATGTCTGATGGGGAGGTTAAGGAGAATAAGTTTTGTTGCTCGGATAACGTTTGAATACACCAACGACGGTGTGATTGAGTAGGAAACTGGTATCCTGGGTATCGAACGTCGGTACGCACATCTACTGGGGCAACTCCTTTCTCATTGGTATATGGGATGGAGGCTGTATTACCTGTTGAAGTTCAGATTCCCTCTTTGAGAGTCCTGATGGACGTGAAGTTGCAAGAGGCTGAATGGGTAAGAATCCGGTATGAAGAGTTGAGCCTAATTGAGGAAAAGAGGCTAGCAGCCATTTGTCATGGGCAGTTATACCAGCAACGGATGAAGCGTGCTTTTGACAAGAAAGTGCGACCTCGGGTATATCACGTGGGTGATATGGTGTTGAAAAGGATCCTTCCTCCTCAAAACGATCGTAGGGGCAAATGGACACCGAATTATGAAGGTCCATTCGTGGTCAAGAAGGTTTTCTCTGGCGGAGCCTTGTTGTTAACGACCATGGATGGTGAGGATTTTCCATCCCCTGTGAATGCGGACGCAGTTAAAAAATACTTCGTATAAAGAGACCCGCTGGACGAAAAGAATAAAATAGTCCAGACAAAAAGGGGCATCCCGGCGAACCAAAAACAGAAAGAAAAGGTTCGGGCAAAAATTAGGGATAAAATGAAAAATTGTACACCCGGCAAGTCGAGAACCTGAAAAGGCGACTTGGGCAAAAATGGGTATCCCGGTGGACTGAAAACCCGAAAGGGCGGTCCAGGCAAAAGAGGGATTGAAACGAACAACTGCGTCTAGCATGATCGTTCGCGCTTTGGTTAAAGCATCATGGATAATACCCGGTAGGGATCAATCAGAAACGTCTTGTTCAGAAGGCAGAAAGCATGGAGAGTCTGAGGACATATGGGGTGTAACCGAGTTGGAACTCGATGAGATCACGGGTTTCACATTGCCATTAGGATAGATTTTTCCTTTTGTGCAATTACCTCTTTTCAGGAATTGCTTCCTTTGTATCGCTCAATTTGAGCCACACTTTTTCAATCAATAAAATGCATATTCAGTCAAATAATTTTGTTTTTGTTTTCATTACCGCTTTGATTGCAAAAACATCCAGATATTTTTGATAAAGAATTTTGCATTTTTAAGACATACAGGTTCCTTCCAATGCATGTTTATAAGATTGAAGGCTTGAAATCTTATTTGGGAGATTGAGTGACCCAAGTGTTGAAATCTTGACACGCCTGGGGCACGGTTTTATCTAACGATCTGTTTTGCAGGAACTGTTAGATATTTTCACTCACTTGCAGGTTGTGGTGTGGAAGCTTTGTAGCAAATCCCCAGAGAGTTCGCTCAGGAACGAAAATGGCGAAGACGTTGAGACGTACGACGATCCTTGATGGTAATCAAGAAGACTCTTCAAAATCGGAAGATTGGAAAGTCTGTAGAAATTCCCCGCGGAGTCCGATTAGGGATGAATGGGTAGAAAGACGTCGAGGCGTACGACGACCTTTGAAATTAATCAAGAAGATTCTTCAAAGTCGAAAGATTGAAATTCTGTATAAATCCCAGGAGTACGTTTCCGTCGAGCACGGCGCGACTTGGAATACAAGATGGTGGAGCAGAAAAGGTCCAGACGAGTCTGGGAGTTCTCAAAAGTGGAAAGCTGATAAGAGATTGGGAGGTGGATACCATGGTTCGACGAGTCGACGGGTGTTCTGTACCTACTTTTCTCATTTCCCAGCGAGGTCCCCAAGCAGGAGTAGAGGACCAACTCCCAGCGGATCCAAAGTCTGTGATTTCCCCCAGCCGAGTCAGGATGGTTATCCTCGGCAGGTAAAACGGTCGGCAGCCAGGCCTGAAGGTTGCTATTCCCCGAGTGGAGCGGGTTTCAATGAAGTATATCTCCAGCAGTGTTCATCCTACCAGTGGATTGGACAAGTTCCCGTAGCGGACGGATATCTGCATCCCCAGCTGAGTTCATCCTACCAGTGGATTGCATGGGTTGTCCCCAGCGGAGTAGCATTCGTTTTCCCTAGCAGGGTCTGGATGGTTATCCCCAGCAGGTGTCAGATCGAGGCTTCCCCAGTCGACAGGCCTGGAGGTTGCTGCTTCCCAGCAGAGAATCTGTGAGCAGTTCCCCAATGAAGTCACCGGGTATCTGTGAGGGTTTCCCAAAGCAGAGTCGAGATTTATATCCTCAGCAAATCAAAGACTGTTGTATCCCCACAGAGTGTTGGTGGTTCTTATCCCCGGCAATTCCCGAGCGGATTGGGTGCAAAGGAGGTTCTTCCCCAGCAAGGGTTGCATTTTCCCAGCAGCAGTGCTATTCCCCAGCAGGGTGGAGTTGGAGCAATGTCGAGTTCCTCAGCAGAGTGTCTCGAGCTCTTCAGAAGAGTCCCTGAGAGGGATACTTTTTATGCATTCATCATGAAAAATAGCATAGCATGTTGCATAGAAAAAATAATAAATCGCGTAGCATTTCCATAATTGTGGAGCATTACGCAGAAAAAGATCATGCATCATTGTTGCAAGCATAGAGCTAGTCTCAAGCCGTGGTTACCGTTTGAGAGGTGGTTGTGCCAGAAAGCGAAGATGTTACTCTGATGGGTTTAGCATCACGACGTCAGATCAACAATGTTCCCCAGTAGTGCGATATTGGAGGAAATGTTTCCGTCGGACAGAGATGGAAATAACATCAAAGGACGTTACGCGATCAGCGCGATTCAAGCCGTGGTTACCGCTTGGGATTTGGTTTTGCCGGATAGTGAAGACGATACTCCGAGGAGTTCAGCATTGTGAGCAGCAGTATTTCCCAGTCATCAGTAAGTGTCTGGTCGAGTTTTCTTTGATGTCCTGTAAAACATCATCGTTCGATGTCCAGTCAACGTCAAGTTGTTTCCCAGACATTGTTTAATGTCTGGTACATCATTGTTTGATGCCTGTAAACATCATTGTTCGATGTCCTGTCAACATCCTTACTTGATGTCCTGTCAACATCCTTGTTTGATGTCCTGTCAACATCATTGTTTGATGCCTGTAAACATCCTTATTTGATGCCTGTCCGCATCCTTGTTTGATGCCTGTAAACATCATAGTTCGATGTCCTGTAAACATCATAGTTCGATGTCCTGTCAACATCCTTGTTTGATGTCCCGTCCACATCATTGTTTGATGCCTGTAAACATCATTGTCCGATGCCTGTAAACATCGAGTTTTCTCCCAGTCATTGTTTAATGTTTGGTCGAGTTTTCTTTGGTGTCCTGTAGAACATCATCGTTCGATGCCCAGTAAACATCGAGTTTCTTCCCGGTCATCAGTCAGTGTCTGGTTGAAGATGCACCCTTTGATATGTCGCCATCAGAGTGGTGATTGGTGTTATTTCCGACGATTTCCAGCGGAGTTATCACAAGGAAAGAAGATTTCGGGGTTCAAATGCAGTGATCTGGGATCATTTGCGCGAAAGAAAAAATTCGGGGTTCAAGAAAAGCATAAAAAGAAGAGAATAATAATCCCGCGTGGATGTGTGGTGATCAGGCCATGGTTATCCCTGCGTTACAATTTATTTTGGTATACAGGTCGACGTTTTTCAAGTTGGTTTCTTCGCCGATGCTGACAGGCGCTGTTAATTGTTATCCCATCAGAGTGCAAATTGTTCGTCTGTTCTTGGTATTCAATCACTCTTCATCCTGATCATCCGAAAGCCGAGGCTATTTCGTATTGACAGGTTCACAGTGGATTGAATAGGGGCAGCTGTAACACCTCAAAATTTGCCCTCCTTTCTTAGGACTAGCATTATCATTGTACATATCATTTTAGGTCATTAGGCATTGCATATTGTATATCATGTGGTTACATTGTGCAAGCCATCCTCCCAAGTCTTGTTCAGAAGATGAGGAAGTCAAAGTGTAAGCCTAAGGTTTTATTGACTGGTCATCAATCATCTGAGGATGTGGAAGTTGAAATTAGGGTTTTGTGATTCTCAAGAAGATTGGTCTTCATCTTGATTACAATGATACATCATCATCATGGTTTGTCATCATCAGAAGATTGATCAGATTTCTTGAGATTAGGGTTTTGACCACTAGTCAACCCTAATCAGTTGCATTGGGCCAATCAGGGCATGATCAGGAGATGGAGTCTATGATGGTTATGGGGTTCATTATATGAGTATATTGTGCTTATTGAGGCTAGGGTTTCACCCTTGAGCCATTTCAGTTGAAGATTGGAGCTCAGATTGATCTATGCATTGCCAGATTCATCTATCAGATGAAAAAGTCAACTGTGGTCAACTGTACATGATTTGAGGGATTTGGAGGTGGAAATGAGTTGGATACACAACTTTCATGTTGGAACAAGTGTTACATGACATCTCAAAGCTTAAAAATGAAGGAGATCAAGTCAGGACAAAAACTGCCAAAAATAGTAAGTGACTTGTAATTGAAGTTTCCAAAAATGGAAAGTTTTTGACCTCAAGACCACGTGTCCAAGGAAGCTTCAAATGAAAATTTGTTCAACATGAAAGTTGTAGGTCTTGTTCTCACCTTTCCAAAAAGTCCAAGAACTTGAAAATCCCATGTATGGTTGGAAAATTATGGCTCAGTGAATTTCAAAAATGACCCATAATCAGGAGGCCATAACTTCCACATGGTTTGTCCAAATTGCAAGTTCTTTATATGCACAAACTCCATTTGACATGTACTTTCATGGTGCATAATTGGATTTTCTCAAAAGTGGCCAATGCAAAAAGTCAAATTTCAACTGGACAGTTAAAATGGACCAGGGGCAAAATTGTCCAACTTGTGAAATAATTGGAATTTTTGAGTGGGGATTTTTGCTACACTTCATAAATGGTATTTGAAACTTGTTGAAATCATCATAACATGCATAGGCCTTGAGGTTTGGAAATTGGCCATTGGAATGAAATTGCAAAAATGGATAAAGTGCCATCACATAGTGAATTTCCAAAATATGCATCCAATGAGAGTGAAACAAGTTGCAATAGTTCATGACAGGTATTTAGAAGTTGTATGAGCTGTCCATGAGGTGGCAATGAGCTGGCATGGGAAATTCCAATTTTGCCCTTACTTGAAATTAACCATTTTCACTAACACCTTCCATTTGGCTAATGATTGTAATTAAGCTTGGATTAAGGTGAAGTATATAAACCTAATCACAATCTAATCATAACAGAAAATCACATCTCAAAAAACTCTTCATTCTCTCAAATTCCTTCAAGAACACAAAACCTAAAAATTCATCAAACTTCTTCAAATCTTGATCAATCTTCGAATTTCTTTTTGCATCAATCTCCTTTCATCATCATCATCAACTGTTTGTGGAGTTTGGATTGAAAAAGGCTTTGAATCGTGACTGCACCTACAAGCTACATCAATGGCAAATCAAGATTGCAAGCACTAGAAGCAACCTGGAACTGAAGCAATCATTCTCTTCACCCTCCTCATCATCCTTCTACATCTGTTTGTGGAAATTAAAGCTCAAGAACGCTCGTAACATCACTGCCATTCCAGGTTTTGCATTTTTTCGAATCTCATGATATGCTTAATGGTTATATGCGTTTGAAAGCTCGTGCCATGTGGAATTCAGTGATATGTTTAGTTTTGATTATAGTGAACTATAGCTTAAGAAATCTGGATTTGAAGTTTCGAACCAAAACCCTAGGGCGATCGATTTGAGAGATTCAGGAGCTTGTAGGCAAAATTAGTTTGATATTTGAGATCCTCATGCTCAGACGGTTCTAACGAGTATTCGTTTGCTCATTTTGGTGATGATTTGATGATTACGTGTTCTTGGCATGGCTGGGTGAAGAAGATGAAATTTCTGGATATTTCAGGCGTTTGATCCAAAACTTCGTTTGAAAATTTGAACCACATGTTTACCGCCCCCGCGCCATATAATTACCATAGTGCCACTGGATAATTATTTAATTATAATTAATTCATAAAAATTGTAAAAAATTATAAACACTTTAGAAAATTCATAAAAAATCATTAAAAAATCAGAAAAATGTAGGAATTTTTGTGTTGACTGTAGAATTTGTTTGACCTATTGATTGAAGTTGTGCATGGTAATATTTGTGTTTGACCTAAGGTTATTTGGCATATGTGACATTTTGATACATTGTGCCAATTCCTTTGTGAAATGTTCATAGTATAAAAGAAATTCTTGAAATTTTTTGTGATGATTGTGGACTGGTTGATGTTTATTTACATGTAAATTTCATGAATTTTGGATTCCTGGTGTTTGAGTTATGAATTTTGGAATCTAGGTGTGACAATTTGTGTCACACCTCATTATGTCAACTTGCTGGATTTATTTGAATGACCTAGACTTGTTAGAATGATGTGAAATTTTGTGTGATGGTTCATTAACATGTTAAGATGCTATGTGTATTTTTCTGGATTTTTCCATTGCATTTTCAATTTGATTGCTATTTTTCATCTCTGATTGGTCAATTGTGCAAGCTCATGTGATACATGTTGGTAGATTTAATGTGAAATGCTCATATGGTATTGAATGATCATGAAATTTGGTATGATAGTTGTAGACACATGATGTGACATCCCTGTTTTGGTCCCACTCATTTCTTTACTGTTTTCATTGACTTGTGAATTTTTGAAGTGAATGCATGTGTTGATGTTGTGATTTGGAGCATGTAATTGTGTCTGTTTTTGTTGATTTTCATTGACATGGTTCCCTTTGTCCAATTAAGCTAAAATTTGACATGCTAGACCTAGGTTATGTCCTGTTTAGGTGTAATTTATTTGAGATTTTTTGGATTTGTTTTGATATGGAATTGAATGCAATAGTTCTGTTTGGATGTTTGGTGTTCCATTTGAACTAGTTTGACTTGTTTTATGCATAAAATGAACATGATGAATGATATGGACATGGGATTAATTGTGTTGGCTTTTGTTTGACATTAATTTGAGTTTGGTTGGATATCCCTTGCTGTTTAGGAATTTTTCTTGCCTTTGGACCCTAGGCTTGGCCTAGTGGTCTAGTTTCTAACATTTGATTGATTTTTCAGGATGAAAAGGTGCAATGCTTATGGAGAATGATCCAAGTCAATTCAATTGATGTTGTTTGATGTTTGTACACTAACATGACTTGGTTTTGTAGGTTATGAAGCTTGAGCTTGAGCTTTGAGCTTGCTTTGTTGTGCATTAGTTTGTATAGTCTGACTGATTAATATTTGCTGTTTATTTTTGTCTGTCTGAGTACTAACTGTGTTTGACTGTTTCCAGGTACTTTTAGTTGCTCAGTTCCTTGTGAACTTTTGCTTTGCTTTGCTTAAGCAACTTGCATTGAGGTATAACTTCCTAACTTCATGTAGTCTGGAGACCCGGTCTGTTATTTGACCGGGCAAACTGTCTGAAGTCCTCCTTAAGAGGCAATGTTTGTGATTGTTTAATATTGTGCCTAAGCAGGTAAAGTCCTTAATCAAGGCAATTGGTGGAAGGTAGGGATATGCAATCTATCCCCCACTATTCAGTTGAGTCTTCTCCTTGCTCCCATTACATGGTTGTAGCATTGAGATCACAAGCCCAAGATCTTGTGCAGTGCACATTGTGTCAGAGTCTCTGAGTATAGAAGGGTTCCCCTATTCTGGACCCATGCTCATTTGTCAGAAGCTCTCCCTGGTCAGGGATAAGAGCTGTAAGGTCTGATCCTCACTTCACCTTTTCATCTGCTTCACCTTAGCCTCGTAATGGCAAGGTTAAGAGCAAACACAGCCCGTACAGATGACTTGCTGAGGCAGTCAAACCTATTGTGTGAGCCCACTTGTTTGGTTATAGTGCGTGCTATGTGGATATCTGTTTGAGATGCTTGTTCTCATTTGATGTATGCTTGAATTATTTTGTATGCTTGTATGCTTGCTTCTTTCCTGGATAGGAGTAGTTTGCTTATGCAAGTAGGATAGAAAACTGAACTTAGGGTAACGATGCATGACAACACTAGGCTCGAGTCCAGCTCCCTGGTAGTGTGTCTTCCCCTGGTTTCTGGCTAGTAATTCAGTCCCTTGAGGGGGAACTACATCGCCCTGATCCTTGTTCCAGACGAGGTATGTAGGCAGGTGGTCGTGCGAGACCACTCCGGGCAACCTTTTTTCTTTTGTGTGTGTTTACTTGTTATCTGATTGTGTTTTGGTTCGGATGCCGACGTAAGCCCGGTGATTGGCTGTCGGGCTCCACGTTTGCCGTTTTGCGCGTGTTTTGGTTTGGATGCTGACGTAATTCCATCGAGTGGTTGTCGGGCTCTATGTTTGCCACCCTTGTGCGTTTATTTGTGTTTGCTTGTTTGGCGTGCGTAAGCCGAACTACAGTGGCTCTGATTCTCGTTCCAGACGAGATATGTAGGCATAGGATGCGATGTCCTATCGAGCTCCCTTCTCTTAACCCCACCTGCGTTCCCTGTGTGTGTGTGTGTGATGTTTTAGCAACCTATTCTTTATTTTAGAACGTGGATCCCGTCGAGTACGACGGACGTGAGGGGTGCTAATACCTTCCCCTTGCGTAACCGACTCCCTTACCCTTTCTCTTTGGTCGCAAGACCATTTCCTTTCCAGGTTTCTCTGAGCGTTTCCTTTCCCTATTTTGGGATAAATAACGCGCAGTGGCGGCTCTGTGTTGTGTTTTTTTTCGAGCTTCGCCGGTTGTTTTTTCGCGGATGCGACAGACAGAAAAGATAAAGAGCGCAATATTTGAATGCAAAAAGTCCATTGATTTATTGAATATGAATATGCTTATGAAGATGACAAAACCCTTAACAAATTAGCTATTGTGCCCCGGGCATAGACACAACGCTTGGAGAAGTTCAATTGTAAAAAAAAAAAAAAAAAATTTGCAACACTAAAATAGACAATAACAATTACTCCTGACTAAAGGAAATCGGGATAGTGTCTTCAGCCTTCCAATTATTGAGTCCGTCACCAGTTGTCGGGAAAATCCAGCTATCCAGGTCGCAATCGCTGTCAGCATCTTCTACAGCATTAATTTGACTCTTGTCAGAGCTGAACCCCAGGCCAAATTTGTCAGACTTGTACGGTACGTCGATCAATTGACCCCAGCCAGTACGACCACCATCTTCAACCACGGCTTGAGCGTCCTTCAGAGAAATCATAGCAGGAGGAGCACGAATAACCTTGGGTACACAGGAAGTTGGCTTAAGGACAGGATTGGTCGGAGGAACTACTTCAAATGACTGACAAGGAGTCTCAATGAATTCACCATCCATTTCGACGTATCTGAAGGTATGCACACTACTGACAATGTACTCTTCTTCTCCACACACGGTGACAATTTTGCCCTTTGTGGGATACCTCAACTTTTGATGGAGAGACGAGGCTACAGCGCCTGACCCATGGATCCAAGGGCGTCCCAGTAAGCAGGAATAGGCAGGACGAATGTTCATTACATGGAAGGTGGTATTGAAGACTTGAGGTCCTATCTTGATAGGGAGGACTACTTCGCCATGGACAACACTCTTCGCACCATCGTAAGCACGTACCACAATGTCACTAGGTTTCAGTTCGATGCTTTTACAGTCCAGCTTATCCAGCACAGCTGTTGGCAGCACATTCAAGGAAGAGCCATTATCGATCAACACATGAGACAAAGTGATTCCCCTACACTCAATGGAGATATGCAGGGCTTTATTGTGATTCTTTCCTGCTGGTGTCAGATCAGCATCGGAAAAGCCTAGGCCATTGTCAACAGCCAAGTGAGCAACATAATTTTCGAACTGATCGACAGATGTTTCCTGAGGCACATGAGCAGTCTTCAAGAATTTTATCAATGCATTGGCATGAGATTCAGAAGATAACAGCAAGGATAACATCGAGATCTTAGACAGGGTATGCCCCAACTGTTCTACCACATCGAAATCACTCTTGCGGATGATTTTCAGCACTTCTTCCATTTCCTGTTTGGCAACATCTTCGGGAGTAGCTTCGACAGGTGTCTCTGACTGAGAAGGATTGACTGGTTCCTTTCCTCGAGTTTCAAGGACAGGAGGTGAGATTTCTGGAGAGAAGATCCTTCCGCTTCGAGTAATTTTACTAGTCCCAACAATGCCACTAGTATTAGCAGCATTATCCACTTGCTTCACGCCATGGACGTAAACATCACCGCCATAATTCCACGGAATAACTTTGCTTGAGGAATACGGGATCGGGCCAGGTGCAGTGATGATTAGGGGAGCAACCCTGGGCTCAGCAGTAATCTTCACAGGCGCCCTGGTAGCGGTAATCTTCACTGGAACTTTGGACCTAGCAATCACAGATATTTCTTCAATAGGGTTTTCCGCCTTAGGAATCCTTTCGAAGAGAACTGTACGATCGTCCATCAGCCGTTGAATACCATTCTTCAATTTCAAACAGTCCTCGGGCCGGAGTATGCAGAGATTGCAATCTTCAGCACAACCTGGAAATAAACCAGCTTGCAATAAATTCCTCTTTATGATCGGGAGAGGAGATGTTACGTCCGCCACATTGGAAATGTGAGAATCGTCATCCATAGCATTAACAGTCTTGTCATGGTTAGGCATAGGAGCAGTGATGACATTAGGAGTCTCCGGAGGCTCAAACTCAATTTCTCCAGCTTCGATCATATCCTGAATCTTATTCTTCAATGACCAGCAATCGTTTGTATCATGCCCGGGGCTATCGGAGTGATATGCACACCTGGCATTAGGGTTATAACGAGAAGAAGTAGTGTTGGGATTCGTAGGAGGATCTCTGAGGGTGATCAAATTTGCCTTTAGCATTCCCTGCAGTGCCTGTGCCAAGGTCATATTGATCCTGGTGAACTGCCTTCTTGGCCTGTCTTGTTTGGGCTGGAAGTTTTGAGATGGTGGTGCTGCAATCGTAACTGCTCCAATGTCGTGGTCACGGTTTTTCTTGTTACGACCCTTTTGACCGTACACAACATTTGATTCGTTCCTCCCCTGATAGGACCTTTTGGTGCTTGCAGAGGTAGCCGCCTGTATCTTTCCACTTCGGATGCCGCTTTCAACACGTTCACCTGTTAATATAAGTTCAGTGAAACCTGATGAAGAACTTCCCAGTAGATGGCTGTAGAATGGGCCGGTCAGTGTGCCCATGAACATGTCCACCAATTCTCTGTCCGTCATAGGGGGTTTGACTCTGCCAGCCAAATCTCTCCACTTTTGAGCATATTCTTTAAAGCTTTCTTTAGATCCCATAGTCATATTCTGCAACTGTAGCCGGGTAGGTGCTAGTTCAGAGTTATACTGGTACTGTTTATAGAAAGCTGTTGCTAAATCAGTCCAGGTGCGGATGTCAGAGCTCTCGAGCCGATAATACCATTCCAACTGTGTGCCAGACAGGCTCTCTTGGAAGAAATGGATCCATAGCTTCCTGTCAGTGGTATGCGGCTGAATCTTTCTCACATAAGCTCTCAGATGCATCTGAGGACAAGACGCACCATCGTACTTAGTGAAAGTGGGGATTTTGAATTTGCGAGGAATGGTCACATCGGAGACCAAACCCAAACTTTCGAAATCCAGACCGGGCGCCTTCTGACCCTCCATAGCTAGCATACGTTCTTCCAGCAACTTGTACTTATCATCTCTTGGAGAGTACTGCTCATTTTCATAATCTTCATCGTCATCCTCAGGGTTGGAGAAATCAGCATTCTCTTCCTCTGAATCATTCTCCGTCCCCTCTTCTGGACCATTCGGGATTCCAAACTTGACTCCTGTGGCCTGTCCTTTACGCCTTCTTCCCGGGTTAATGAAACTCACAGCTTTCTTGTCTTTCTTCTTTTCGAGCAAAAGAGCCTTCAGTTCCTCCTGCCCCTTGGATAAGCTTAGCATCATCTCCTTGAATTGAGCATTCTGAGTCTGGAGATCTTTGACAGTTTGTTCGAGATCCATTTTTCTGTTTGTAATGAAGACCGTGAGAACATTGAACTTGTAGAATACCTGTTATGCAGTGTTATGTTATGCTATGCAATGTATGAAATGTTTTCAAGGACTTTTGGAATTTAACTTTGCGTAAATCACCAACAAGAGAGACATGTTTATTGCTGATTTCTTTGATCAATGTTCATTACAAAAGGAATAATAATAAAAATACAATGAAAGCTCAAGTCTCCCAGGGGCGGCTTCTTTTTGGGCGAAGATACGCATTGAGTCTTCGTTCCTCATTAAGCTGACTGGTAAGTTCTAACACTTTCTTCCTTTCTGCGACGAACTGAGTCTCGAAAGTATCCTTTTCTTCTCTCAACTGGATCCAGGATCTCTTTAGTTCCTCAACATTGGTAGGCATATCTGGATAAGGAATGATCTGAGGAGCACCTCCTTCAGCTTCAGGTTCGACAATCTGAGGTCCGATTGCAAGATATGGCATGACAAGTTCACGAGCTCTGGCGCGTACCCATCTGAGATAAGGTTCCATAGGAATAGAATTTTTCTGTCCTAACGTACCTCTTTTCACCATGCCCCAAGCTCGTACAAATCTTTGACGGAGGCCTTGGGAATCGTTGTCATAGTCGAACACAATGCCTTCGATGATCATTTCATGTGGACCATCTCTTCGAGCACAACCAAATTGTCGCAGAGCTAAAGCAGGATTATAAGTAATACCTCCTCTTATTCCTAGGAGTGGTACATTAGGGAACTCGCCACAACGGTCAATGATGGTAACATTTTCCTTGAACTGAGGACACCAACAGATGTCTGGGTGGGAGAGCGACATTATCCTTTGAGACCATTTCAAATTCTGCTCGTTCTTCAAGACCGATTGAGGAAGGTGCGAAATAAACCACCTAGATAACAAAGGTATGCAGCACATGAGAGTCCCTTGCTTCTTCATGGTACGAGTGTGGAGGGAATGCAAAATGTCTCCCAGCAAGGTAGGTACAGGGTTATGAGTGAGAAATATCTTAATAGCATTCATGTCTATGAATTGGTCTGGATTAGGGAATAACACCAAGCCATAGATTAGCAATGCCAGGATGTCTTCGAAAGCACGGACATTCATAACTTTTAAGAATTCTCGGGCCTTATTTGTCAGGAATTTGGCAAGTAAACCCTTAACTCCACTCCTTGTTACCCAATTAGCTTCAATGTCGGACTTCGTCATGTGTAAAGCTGCGGCAACTTCTTCAGACTTCGGAACCTTTTCTAAACCACTGAGAGGTATTTGATCAAGGATAGGTATCCCAAGCAGTCTGGAGAATTCTTCCAGTGTAGGTACCAACTGATAATCTGGGAATGTGAAGCAATGATGTTTAGGGTCGAAGAACTGGAATAAAACTCTCATCATATCTTCTTTGAAACCAGTGGTAACCAAATTGAGGAGAGAACCATGTCTCTTGATGAACTGCGCATGATCGGAAAGTTCTGACACTAAGTTCTTGAGTTGAGGAGAGATTGCTACAAGATTAATCCGGATGGTCTTCCTGGGAGCCATAGCCTTACAAAACAGAGCAAAGTTAAATCCCTAAGTCCTTGAAATGATGTTATGATGTTATGATGTTATGATGTTATGATGTTAAGTAAGTAGCAAACATAAACCAGTCACACAATCATTCCTAGGTTTTAAGGCTTGCATGAGTTCCATAGGTAAGTACCCTCCCCACTGAAGTTTGGTTGGTTCAACCTGTCCTAGAATAGTAACCGGGTTCTAGAAGGATCTCCAATCATTGACCTTCCTTTAAGTCCACTTCAGTGCAACACCAAGTGGTTGACCGAAGCTTCCCTAAAGTCCAATCTCAAAGAGTGTAGTATCGAGTCTCAACCAACCCCAGTCGGAACCGAAGTCAGTTATCTCACTACTTTCTAATGGCTAGGAGGAGTCAATTAGGGTTCTAAAGGTCTGGTTAATGCTTTAATGACACCACGCGGAAGCCAAATTTTTCCTCAAATGAACATGAGGAACATCAGGACATCCAAAGTGTCACATTAACCGTAGCCATCATTTTAACCATTCCAGTATACGCCGGATAGTCGCGATGATCTATTGCTACTTACCTAAGGTACACTAGATCCGGGTGTAGGATCTTTCACTCAAAAATACCCAAGCAATCCCTTAAAAGTAAATCAGACAATTTGGAATAAGTGATCTTGTTTTTAAGGTAACCTCTCTTTTTAAAGTATCCCCAGCAGAGTCGCCAGTTCTGTCATACGGTGAACTGACTTGGGGTATTTTGCTTTTTATCGCAATGTCGCGGATAGCAAGAGTCGCCACCGACTTTTCTTTTATCCAATAAGGAAAGGTGGAAAAGAACAGGAAAGACCTCAATAGATTTTGGGTTCGGGAGGTACATTATACAAAGGGAAGGTATTATCACCCTTTGTATCCATGGTTATCCATGGGCTCTTAATTGCTGGATCACTTATGTTATTTTTCTTGTCTGAAAAAGTGCTTGTGAACGGCTTAGAAAATGTTTTGAAAAGAGAGTTTAACTTTGTAATGATTCTCGTATGAATGTATACAAAGTGGTTATCTCGTTTAGTTTTGAAAGTTGTTTGAAAAAAATATAACTCGGTAATGATTCTAGTATGAATGTATACCAAGTGGTGATTTTCCAAAAGAGGTTTTGAAAGGTGTGAGGTGTTGAAAATATTTTAGGTTATGATCCAGTAATTGAGAGTTATACCTTCCTAAGGTCGTTATGAACGTTTCCTATCCTTATGAGGGTAAAACTGTCCTTACTATTGAGAAGTAAGTAATTTTACCCTTTGGATGTTTAAGGGTCATTGTAGGGTCATCGATAGGTCATTGAAGGCAACAGTTGTAAGGATACCTTAGCATTCGAAGGGACGATCATCATTTAACCGTAGGCTACACCGAAAGGGTCATCGAGGGACAAAATCGTATTTTCGAAGGCAACATCCGAGGGACCATGATTTATTTTATGATGATTTAACCGAAGGGCCGTTGCTAAGTGTATCCCTACATTCGCGGGACATGACCGTTATACCGTAATACCGTAGGGCAAAAGAGAGGTCCAAGATCACATATTTAGAGGCCATGTTTTAAAGTTAATTAGGTAATTAGGGTGAATCTCCACATTAAAATCAATACATTAAAAATAATACATTAAAATTAATACATTAAAATTAATTAAGCAATTTAGGGCAGCTCTTCACAAGGGTATCCCACAAATAAAGTGGAAGACCTAAACAACAATCTTTTCCTGGGGTGTGTGAACCTTTGCAACATTCAGCAAACGGGTTAGAATACCAAATCAGGGTGCAATCGAGGATTACACCGAAAAAGAAATCACAACAGTAATATGATCAGATAAACAATGCCTGGCTATGATAAAACATGAGTGAAAAATCAGAATAGAAAAGTCGGCTACTGTCAGGTTCGCGCCTGCCTCGCCTAGCGAAGGCTTAGCGAATACTCGCTTCATGCTCGCTTAGCGACGTGCTAGCGAGCGACTGCGGATTCTGGTTTTGATATCAGTACAATTTCAACCAATTTTATGCCTTATGGCTTTCATTACAGCAATTATATGGTTAATCATTTAAGGTATTCAAGTGCACACTACAATTCACATGACAAACCTAAGATATTTTCATAAATTTAATCATAATGCCATATGCAAATTAAGAACATAAGGTAGTAATAGCAATTGTAACCTTGAATTGGCCGACCGGATCGAATTGAGCGGAAGTGACCTTGCTGCCGCCGGCTTTTCCTTCAGGGTTTCTCGGAATTCTCAGGGTTAGCCTCCAGGGTTTTCCGTCTGTGAGCGCGAGGGTTTGCTTGCTAGGGTTCTCCTTTCGTCCTTTTTCGTTCTTTTTCGTTCTCTCCCTTTCATTACTGAAGTGCTGGTATTTATAATGCTCTTTTTCATGACCTAATGGGCTCAGAATGAAGCCCGAAATTTTCTGTTGTCTGTCAGCTTCGCTAGGCGAGCGTGTAGCGAACGTGTAGCGAACGTTCGCTAGGCGAGCGTGTAGCGAACGTTCGCTAGGCGAGCGTGTAGCGAACGCGTAGCGAACAGGCCAGTTTGGGCCATTTTCTGGATTGGGCCATTCGTGGGCTGGGCCTTTGTTCCTTTGAGATCAGTGTCATAAAAATGAGTCGGAGTGCCCTGAAAAATGTCTTGAAATATTAATGGGCAAATTTTGGGGTATGACAATATGGTTCAAATGGAATATGCTTGTTGCAAATGATCTTTGTTCCTTTCTCACCTTGATAGGATCAAAGCATGATTATGCAATAATATGCTTCTATGCAAAAGATCATTTTATACAATCAACTAAAGTAAACCACATCTCTTTCTTTGAATCACCTTACTTCTCATCTTTATAAAAATGATAAAGATTTCTTTGAAGTTGTTTGGTGGTAAATTGAACTCTCATTAATAACCTTGTCAACGTCTTGATCACCTCATATTTTCACCTTGACAATTTCTTTTTTTTTTGAAACATTTTGTGAGCATAATTCTCAAGGCTTTTGATATGTTTACATTTTGGCCTGGTTTTGTGAGTAGGATTTATTTCCTAAAGCTAAAATATGACACTTTTGGTTGTTGATTTCTCTTTTAAATTCTCCTCTTTCTCTGGTTGCAAGTATTTGGAGAGACTATGTTTTTATTTTTCATTCTCTTTTTTTATCATGATGTATAATTTATCCCCAATTGTATCTTTTAAATTCTCCTTCTTTTTCTAGAGTTTTCTTTTTCTTTTTCTTTTGCTTGAAACCAAATTTTCATGAATTGGTTTTGGTTATTCAAGAGCCTTGTGACATGTTCTTTGATATTTCAAGTTCTATTTGGTTCACTCTTGAAATCTCAAGGATGGATTTTTCTTTTGTTTCAATTGATGTTCTTGGTTTAGACCGTTTTTTCAAAAGTTCACTCAATTCACCGGGTTATGTTGAGGCTTTTTGGTTGAGTGGTTTTCCTCAAACATAAGACTTGGCCTTGATTCTTTTTATGCTCCACAAAAATTTCAAAAATAACTGTTAGGTTCCACATGAATCAATCGAGTTTCAATCAAGGATTATTAGCAATGACTTCTATTAGTCCACAATGGAAGGCTCCTCATTTTTTTCTGGTTTTTCAGCTATATGATTCAATCAAGAAGATATGTGATTTGTAAAATTGAAGCATAAAAAGGATTTTGCAAGAATCACATATTTCACAATCATGCTATCATTCTACAAAGATTTTAAAAACATGTACCTTTACTTTGTGCATTTCGTCTGAGTTTTATCATTACCACTCATGTTTGCTGAATTTTGTTGAAAACATATTTTTTATTCTTTGGTGAATTTTTTGAACTCTTGATGAGGATGATAAGAACATAACAAGCATTATTAACAACATAAAATTTTCAAAACAAACTTATGGCATACCAACCATTTAAAAGGGTACCAAGTGAGTTTACGGTATGAACTACTGTAAAAAAGATTCAAACGATTACAACGTAAAACTAATAAACTGAAATTTTAAAATAAAGTACTAAAATTGAAACTGAAACTGAAAGAACTAAAATCTTTTAAAAATATCACTCATTTTATGGTGAGCTTTCAACTTTATACTTCTCTTTACTCTTCTCTCATCTCTTCATCGTCATCGAATGTTGTTTTTCAACCTCCTGAAGTTCCTTCTTCATTTTCCATTTCTGCTTTAGCATCTTCTTCATCATTCTCATCTTTGCGCCCAGCTGCCTCTCCCTGATAGAATGGTTTATCCCCAGGCCACGCAATGTGCGTTTGGAATTCCTCCGGAGTCATGAAATGGTGGTCTAGATCGGGTTTCCCTCCGAGTTGAATGTGCAACATGTAAAAAGAGTCATGCAAAGAAATAAAAACCCTATGATTGGAATCGTTTTAATCCCAAGTATAGGTGAAAGCTTAGCAAAGTCTCAGATCCCAATCACCATAGTTCAGAGTGTTGGATAAAGTCTGCCATGTTTGCTCTGCTTGCCTTCTCTTCTTTTTCTTCTCCAAGAAAAACCTATTCACATATGTGTAATTAACCTTGGTTTTGATTTCAAATTGCACCACATTTGGAATTCTCACTCGGGACGCAATGAGCAATCCCATGATGAGACCGGGAAAAATAAGAGGACAAGTGCTTCTGGTTCCTGTTCCAAACTCCTTACCACTTTCTGCAACATTTCTCATTTCATTAGTAATGATTTGAGCCACATCAATTCGCTTACCTGACATGATCAGATAAAGAAGTTGAGCCATATCCATTGTGAAAGTGCAAGTGTGTCTTCTCGGACGGATGTTGAGCTTCTAGGACTAGATCCTCCCTACGATACCTAATTGCTGCACCAGAAGGGTTTCTTTCCACTTCTCTTCCATCCAAAAGAATTTTCTTTGAAATTTCCTCCACATTCGGCACCGTATTGATGGATTCTTGATACCTGCACATTTTTCTTTCCTGTAAGACTAAAGGATTTCCCAAAAATTCATTAATAACATCCCTATGAAATTGAATCGTTCTTCCCCCAACCTTGGTCAAGAAAGAGAAGGCAAATCCTGCTAAGGAAAAGGCATTGGCATAGAATTCCCGAAGCACTTCAATATTAATTTTGCGATGAGGGTTCAAGAGCTTATCCCATTTGCGGCTGGATCACAATGCACTTAAAGACCTGTATGATCCTTCGGGGTTAATTTCAAAAATCCTTTCATACCAGATGGATCTCCCAATTAGTTGCTGATACCTATCATGTTGCTCTGATCCGAGAAATTTTGTTTGATTAAAGGATTCTTGCCCCCTTGAAGTTCCAGTCCCTGTGGTTTTCTATTTCTATTTGGTCACATTTCCTTTTGGAGCCATACCTGCAACAACAAAACACCAAAAATTTGTTCTGTTAACAAACTAATTTTTCTGTTTCAAGCCAACTTCGCTTAGCGAACTTTGCAATTTCTGGAAAGCGGTTTTGTTCCTTGATTTTGCCCTCTTTTTGTTCATCCAAAACATTGATATCATAGACTTGTGCATTCAATATATTGCATATTAGGTGCATATTATAAACACAAAAACATAAAGTATGAACTATGACACCTAGTTTTAACCTTAGATGCACAAAAATAAACAAATCCTACAAGATCTAAAAATAACAAAAGAAAAGTAAAATAGAATGATGGTTAGAACTTGCATACCTGAGGTTGCTGAAAATTTGAAAATGAAGAAGAGAGGATGAAAGTGTGAAAAAATGAATAAAGTGAAGGAGTGAAAGTGTGAACGGGAAAAGTGAAAAAAGTGAAGAGTTTATAGGGTTTAGTGAGAGAAAAAGGTGAGAAAATCTGAAAAGGTAAAGCTAATACGAGACATAAAGGCTGGTAGCTTAGTAGGTGGAGTCTTTTAACTGTCATAAATGCAGTTTTGACCACCACATATTCGCTTCGTGGGATTAGGTTTGCTTATAGAACTTTCTGGGTTTCAACGTTCGCTTAGCGAAATTAGTTCGCTTAGTGAATTATGTAGCAATTCATAATTTTGTAGTTTTGACAAATGTTGTACCAGTCCCTTTGTGAGCCTTTAAAGTTCTCTAACAAAACAAAATTACTTACAGAGTCGGGTTGCCTCCCGAAAAGCGCTCGTTTAATGTCATTGGCTTGACACTTTGTCGCTTTTATGGTTCGTTCAACGAAATTGTGGTGGTAACTCGATCAATCTCACTACCTAAGTATAACTTCATTTTTTGGTCGTTAATTGTCCAAGTTGCATTAGTGTTTAGATCTTCCAGTATGATTGCTCCATAAGGCCTGATGTCCTTTATTTGGAAAGGTCAGGACCACTTTGATTTAAGTTTTCCGGGAAATAATCTCAACCGCGAGTTGAATAGTAGAACCATCCGCCCTACTTTGAAATCTTTGGGCAGGATTCTACTGTCATGATATCTCTTCACCTTTTCCTTGTATAATCTTGAAGATTCATATGCTTGCAGCCCTAGTTCATCAAGCTCGTGCATTTGTAGTTTCCTTTTCGCACTGGATTGTTGTGAATTAAAATTGAGAGACTTTAAAGCCCCAAAAGCCCTGTGTTCTAATTCAACCGGTAAATGGCAAGCTTTATTGTATACCATTTGAAATGGAGTAAGGCCTATTGGTGCTTTGTAAGCGGTACGATATGCCCAGAGAGCTTCATCAAGCTTTAACGACCAATCTTTTCGTGAAGTTGAAACTGTCTTTTCTAAGATTCTATTTATTTCATGATTAGATACTTCCGCCTGTCCATTCGTTTGTGGGTGATATGGTGATGCAACCTTATGTTTAACATTGTAATGTTCATAAGCTCTTGCAAGTTATGTGTTGCAGAAATGAGAGCCTTCATCACTAATCAACACTCTTGGTGTACCAAATCTTGTGAAGATGTATCTTTTCAATAATTTCACCACTATTTTGATATCTGCTTTTGGTGATGCAATTGCCTCTACCCATTTGGATATGTAATCAACCGCCACTAAGATGTATTCATTGCTGAAAGACGAAGGAAAATTCCCGACGAAATCAATCCCCCAACAATCAAATACCTCTACCTCTAACATGCTTTGTAATGGCATTTCATTTCGCTTGGAAATTCCACCGACCCTTTGACAATTATCAGAATTCTTGGCATGTTCATATGTATCTTTGAATAGAGAAGACCAATAGAATCCTCCTTGTAAGACTTTGGCAGTTGTTCGTTCTTCGCTATAGTGGCAGGCATATGATGAATTATGGCAATGCCATGTGATGCTTCTGGTTTCCTCTCTAGTAAGATATCTTTGTAATAACCCATCGGATCTAATTTTGAACAAGTACAAATCATGTGATACATAATGAGTGGCATCACACAAGAATTTCTTCTTTTGTTTCCAATTGAGATCTTCGGGGATGAGACCGGAAGCCTTATAATTTGCAAGATACGTAAATCGTGGTCTTTCCTTAATCATGAGAAATTTTTCATCTGGAAATTCTTCAAGTACCTCTCTTTCTTCTTTTGTAATCTCGGGATTCACCAATCTTGATAGATGATCTGCAACCAGATTTTCGGTGCCTTTCTTGTCACGGATATCTAAATCAAATTCTTGTAATAGGAGCATCCATCAGATTATTCTTGGTTTTGAGTCCGCTTTGTTGATCAAGTACTTGATGGATGCATGGTCAGTATAGCAAATAATCTTTGATCGTATGAGATAAGACCAACAATTTTCTAATGCGTACACTATAGCAAGCAACTCTTTTTCTGTGGTTGCATAATTAACTTGTGCATCATTTAAAATTTTACTTGCATAGTGTATAGCATCAAAAACTTTGGTTTTTCTCTGTCCTAAAACATGCATGACCGCGTAATCACTTGCATCACACATGAGTTCAAAGTTGAGTGTCCAATCGTGTGCAGTGATTACAGGTGCAATAATTAATTCTTCTTTTAAACTTTCAAAAGCAATTAAACAATATTTATCAAAAATAAATGACATGTCTTTGTTGAGGAGATAACTTAATGGTTTTGCGATTTTTGAAAAATCCTTGATGAATCGCCAATAGAACCCAGCATGGCCAAGAAAACTTTGAATTCCCTTGACGTTGGTTGGTGGTGGCAGCTTTTCAATGACATCAACCTTGGCTTTATCTACTTAGATCCGTTTGGCTGAAATCTTATTCCCCAGGACAGTGCCCTCGGTCACCATAAAATTCCACTTTTCCCAATTTAATACTAGATTCGTCTCCACACGTTGTTTTAATACGGTGTCCAAGTTTTTCAAGCATAACTCAAATGATTCACCAAACACGGAGAAGTCGCCCATGAATACCTTGATGCACTTTTCGATCAAATTTGAAAAAATGGTCTACATACATCTTTGAAATGTTTCAGGTGTGTTGCATAGACCGAAAGACATTCTTCGATATGCGAATATTCTGAATGGACAAGTGAAGGTTGTTTTCTCATGGTCCTCGGGGTTTACGGTGATTTGATTGTATCATGAGTATCCGTCTAAGAAACAATAGAACTATTGCCCAAATAATCTTTCCAACATTTGGTACATGAATGGAAGCGGGAAATGATCTTTTCTTGTTGCCTGATTGAGTCTTCTATAATCAATGCACATACGCCATCCGGTTACTGTCCGGGTTGGAATCAACTCATTTTTATCGTTTGTTATCACCGTCATACCACCTTTCTTTGATACTACTTGCACATGACTCACCCAAGCACTATCTGAAATTGGATAGATCATTCCTTCTTTTAACAACTTGATTACCTCTTTGCATACGACTTCTTTCATTGTTTGATTCAAACGCCGCTATGGTTAGACAATTGGTTTGTAATTCTCTTCCATCATGATGTTATGCATACAATATGATGGACTTATGCCCTTCTAAACTGATAGCACCCAACCGATTGCGCCTTGATTTTCCTTAAGAACTTGGATAAGCTTCTTTTCTTCATGGCTGGCCATAAATTTGCTAATTATTACCAATTTCTTGCATTCATCATCAAGGAACACATACTTCAACTGATTCAGTAATAATTTCAATTCCAATTTTGTGTTCTTTTCCCCAGAATCTTCTTTTAATTCCTCAATTTTTGCATATTTCAATGGTATTTCTTTTACTGAATTCAATCCTGTTAAGCATTCATTGAGTTCCTTTTCTTCTTCTGGATCAAGAATATTGAAAACATTCGTGAGGGCTCTTTCTAATGGTGATGTCAATTGTATTTATTTTTGGATTTTTAGTATTTCTTCATCAATTGTATCAACTCAAAAACAAGATCCCTTATCCTTGGAATGTTTCATGGCTTCAAAGAGGTTGAAGGTAACTTCTTCATCTTGAACACATACTTTCATTAAACTGTCATCAATATCAATCATCATGCGTTTGGTTTTCATGAATGGACGTCCCAAAATCAGTGGTACATCATTATCTTCCTCTATATCCATGACAACAAAATCGATAGGGAATAAGAACCTATCTACCTTGACCAGCACGTCTTCGGTAATACCGGATGGCTTTGTACCGATTTGTCAGCTAGTTGCAAAGTCATCCTAGTATTCTTCATATCCAAATCACCAATTCTTCGTATTACTGAGAGTGGAATGAGGTTGATACTTGAGCCATGATCCATCAATGCTTTCCCAACATTTACGTTTCCAATTGTGACAGGTAACATAACTCTTCCTGGATCTTTTTCTTTTTATGGAAGTGTTCGTTGAATGATCGCACTGCAACTTGCATCAAGATTTATTATTTCTTCATCAGTAATTCTTCTCTTCTTTGTGATAATTTCTTTCATGAATCGTGCATATGTAGGCATCTGTTCAAGTGCCTCCGCAAAGGGAATATTGATTTGCAACCGCTTGAAAATATCCAAAAATTGAGTGTATTGTCTTTCTTTATCCTTTTTGGTTGGAGCATGAGGGTATGGTAGGTTTTGTACTGGTGGATTTATCATTTTTCCTCTTTTTTTCCTTGTTCTCCGATTTTTTCGCCCTTCATTCGTTTCTTTCTCATCTATACCTTTTCTCTCTTGCTCATTTTTAACTAATTATCCTTTATTATTGTTTTCTCCTTCTTTCTCCTCTTCTTCTCTTTTCTTTTCTTCCTCTTCTCTATTTCCAACAACACATCTTTCTTTTTTCTCATTTTCGTCATCGTTTGCATTTAACATTTTTCTAATTCTCGTTGTTATTACCTTGCAATGTTCTTTTGGATTTGGTTGAGTTGTGGATGTGAAGGTGCCTCCTTGTTGCTCCTCTAGTTGATTTGCATTGTGTCCGACTTGAGTTTCAAGGTTTTTGATCGAAGCGTCGGTGTTTTTCTGATTTGCCATAGGTTGTTGCATGAATTATTGCATGGTATCTTCAAGTTTGGATGTTCTATCTGGATGATTTGCATTTTGCGGTTGTTGGTAGTTTTGGTACTAATTTGGCCTGCTTGTTGTTCCAGAGTTTTGCCTCCAACCTTGACCATAGTTGGTGTTGTTTTCACGTTGATAATTTTGATTGCCTTAATATGGTGTTGATCTTTGTTGATTCCACATATAATTGACTCCTTCATTGATTAGGGTACAAAAACCAGTTTGATGGTCTCCCGTACATAACTCGTAAAAAGCTACTTGTTGTGGTGCACTTGCTGAACCGTGCATTTCCTTAAGTTGTTGCGGCAATTTGGACAGTTGTTTTGTCAATTCTTCTACATTTTGAGTGAGAAGTTTATTTTGTGCTAGTATTGCATCATTCATACCCAATTCTAGATTTCCAGGCTTCTTTTGTGCGGTTCCTCGATTATATTAGACTTGATGATCGATGAGAGCCATTCAGTTGATAATTGAAACTGCTTCTTCTGCATTTTTTGCTAATAAAGAACCAATGACTGTTGCGTCAAGCAAGAGCTTTGGTTGGGGGATGCAATCCATTGTGAAAGATGTGGATTTGTGTTAGATTGTCAAAACCATGATTCAGACATTTCCGTAGCATAGATTTGTGACGTTCCCAAGCTTCACATAGAGTTTCACTTGCAGTTTGATCAAACGCAACAGTGGTTATTTTAGCATCCATGAACCGGTTGTAAGGGGAGGATCTGTTAAGAAAATTCTCTTCCAGTACACTCTAATTGGTCATGGTTTCAGTAGGTTGGTCAAGATACCAATTCCTTGCTTTACCGATCAGGGAGTGCGGAAACAATCTCATGAAATCAACTTCCTCTTCAGCTTTGGGTGCACCTAACGTACCGGCCAATTCATAGAACTTTGTGAGATGGGTGTATGGATATTCATAATCCAAACTTGCAAAAGGGTTAGTGTAAATAATATGCACCATATCTGTTTTCATTTCAGATCATCTAGTGGTTGGTTGTTGGTAAGACGGGACAATCGCCTTGGGCAAGGACCGTTAACAGTCTCATCTGCCATGGTTTATGGGATAGGAGTTGTTGATAAAACGGAAGTGGATTCCTTCTTCTTTTGTTTGGTTGATTGTCTTTGCTTCCTTGTACATCTTTTGTTCTTTTGGGCTTTTCTTTCGATCTCGGGATCAAAAGGTACTAATTCTCTTGAGCTCGTACCTCGTGTAACACCCTTCTAAATACCCCAAAATTAAATTAAAAACATCGAAGCATAAATCAGAGTAGATATGCAACTAAGGGTGTCACACTTGACACTTCACACCGTTTTCCAAAATATCCTGTCATGCTCATTTAGTTAATCAAAATAAAACATTTGCATACTTCGCAGCGGATAAAGTCTAACAACAATGCAAAACATGTAACACATTACATGTAAACTTGTTCAACAATCATCAATGAAAATAAGGTAAAACATCCCGTCCCGATGTTACATCTACCAGAGCATGACCCACTAAGGAACTACACTAGACTCCAAGGACTAGCTTCTACTCAATCACTGCTCGTTACCTGAAAACATAGTTGTAAGGGTGAGTTCCTCAATCGATATAATACGCATTATAAAATATCATGTAATGCTAAGTAATTTAACACATATTATCACCCTAATCAGATCACACATATTCAGCAACGGCAATATCAACTCATAATCATCATCATCATCATACTCAAACTCGACACAACCATAAAACACACGTATAATATTGGAATACATCCATTCATATTATACGCCATACATACATACATGATGCAATGAGACTCCATGCATGCGGTACCGACTATTCGTGAACATATAGTTCAACCTCACCGATCAAATCCAGATACGGCTACCAAGCCCACTAGTCCCACTCATTTGAGACCTAGTGACTCACTCACTAATTCCTCACCATGGGAATTAGCTACCACCCCAAGGGCTATGATATGCACGCTAATCACCTAGCATGCAAACCTCAACAACAATCCACAATACTCACTCACTAATTCCTCACCATGGGAATTAGCTACCACCATAAAGGCCACAATATGCAAGCTAAATCACTTAGTCATGCAAACATCAACAATCATCCACAATGGACATATGCTCACACTCTAAGCCATAAACAGTCCATTCATAATTTCATACATGATAGATACATTCACACATTATGCATACCATCATACATCATCAACATATTTACCACATAATCATATCATGTCATACCACATAATCAATCACAGTATTAGCACACTCTACTAATACCTATACTGCTCAAAACAACGTGAAATGATCCCTACTCTATCATACATCAGCTAAATTACATCACTCAGCTGAACAACCAAAAACTGCACAACAACAACACAGAAAAATCATAATCCTGCCCATACGCGTATTGCCTAGTCCCATACGCGTATGGCCCATTTCTACGCCAATCCCATACGCGTATCACCTGTCTCATACGCGTATGCTACGCGTACCACTTCCCCATACGCGTACCAACAGAGACCAAACCACGTTCAAAACATCATCTTCCTCATCCATACGCGTATTGCCTAGTGCCATACGCGTACCAGACCATCTCATACGCGTATTGCCTAGTGCCATACGCGTATGACCAGAAACCAGATTTCCAGATCTGCTATGGTTTTCTCTACCACGAGATTCCTCAGATCCAACCTCCTACAATCCAATTTTTCCCAGAATTCGTTCATATCATCTAACCCGAATCATCCCCTATTCGATTTCACAAATTCTAACATTTTTACATCTAATTCCTACGAATTCCCTTCAATTATAATCCAAATTTCGTTCATCTAAAAGTTCACAATTTCATCATGCATCATTCTAACCAGAGTCAAATCAATGGTTTATCACTACCCACTACATGTTATCCCATAATACCCATTAAACGATGATAAACCCCCCTTACCTGAGTTAATCCGGCAATCCTTCAGCTTCAAGCTCTCCCTCTCTTCAACCCTTGTTCTCTTGCTCTTCTCTTTGCCCTTTTTCCACTGTTCTGTCTCTTTTTCCTTTTCACGTGAAAATAACCCTTTTTACCAAATGAGATCTTTTCTAAATTCCAACTTTTATTCCAATAAAATAATAATCCAATAATAATAATTCCAATAATAATATTCCAATTATTTAATTAAATTAATAGATATATTATTAACTTAAATTAAATAATTATCTTATTTTATCGGGGTGTTACAACTCTCCCCCACTAAAAGAGTTTTCGTCCTCGAAAACATACCTCAGGCGAATAACTCTGGATAAGACTCCTTCATCTGACTCTCAAGTTCCCAAGTCACATTGCCACCTGCTGGTCCTCCCCAAGCTACCTTTACCAAAGCAATCTCTTTACCCCGCAACTGCTTCAACTCTCGATCCTCAATCCTCATAGGTGATGTTTCAACAGTCAGGTTATCTCTCACCTGGACATCATCTACTTGGACCACATGCGACGGATCAGGAATGTACCTCCTCAACTGAGACACATGAAAAACCTCATGCAAATTCGCAAGTGACGGCGGTAAAGCGATACGATAGGCTACCTTTCCTATCCTTTCCAAAATCTGATAAGGACCAATAAATCGAGGTGTCAACTTCTTCGACTTCAAAGCTCGACCAACCCCAGTTATCGGAGTAACACGAAGAAACACATGATCTCCCTCTTGAAACTCAAGTGACTTCCTCCTCTTGTCGTGATAACTCTTCTGACGACTCTGAGCAATCCTCATCTTCTCCTGAATCATCTTAATCTTTTCCGTAGTTTGTTGAACAATCTCCGGTCCAATCACAGCACTCTCACCGGACTCATACCAACATAAAGGCGTCCGACATCTCCTACCATACAAAGCTTCAAACAGTGCCATACCAATGCTCGAATGAAAACTATTGTTGTAGGTAAACTCAATCAAAGGTAAATAACAATCCCAAGCACCTCCCTTTTCCAAAACACAAGCCCTCAAAAGATCCTCTAGTGACTGAATCGTCCTCTCAGTCTGACCATCAGTCTGCGGATGATATGCAGAACTCAATCTCAGCTTAGTTCCCAAAGCCTTCTGCAAACCTTCCCAGAACTTCGATGTAAATCTAGGATCTCTGTCCGAAACAATACTCGACGGAATACCATGCAAACTTACAATTTTCTCAATATACAACTCAGCTAATCTCTCTAACGGATAATCCATTCTGATCGGAATGAAATGAGCCGATTTTGTCAATCTGTCAACAATCACCCAAATAGCTTCAAAATTCTTAATTGTCCTCGGTAAACCAGAAACAAAATCCATACTGATACTGTCCCACTTCCACTCTGGAATAGCCAACGGTTGCATTAGCCCAGACGGCTTCTGATGCTCAATCTTTGACTTCTGACAAGTCAAACAAGAATAAACAAAACTCGCAATTTCTCTTTTCATTCCCGGCCACCAAAATAACTTTTTCAAATCATGATACATCTTCGTAGCCCCAGGATGAATACTCAGGCCACTACGATGCCCTTCCTCAAGAATACTCTTCTTAAGTTCGGTAACATCCGGAATACATACCCGATTACCAAATTTCAAAACACCATTCTCATCAACTCTGAATTCGCCACCTTGACCTTGATTCACTAGAGTCAACTTATCAACCAAAAGCACATCGGATTTCTGACCCTCTCTAATCTCATCCAGAATACCACTCGTTAACTTCAACATTCCCAGTTTAACACTATTGTGAGTACTCTCACACACCAAACTCAAGTCTCTAAACTGCTCAATTAAATCCAATTCCTTAACCATTAACATAGACATATGCAATGATTTCCGACTTAATGCATCAGCCACTACGTTTGCTTTACCCGGATGGTAATTCAAACCAAAGTCATAATCCTTCAGAAACTCTAACCATCTCCTCTGTCTCATATTCAGCTCTTTCTGATCAAACAAATACTTTAAACTTTTATGGTCACTGAAAACCTCAAATTTTGACCCGTACAAGTAATGCCTCCATAACTTCAGAACAAATACCACAGCTGCCAACTCTAAATCGTGCGTCGGATAGTTCCTCTCATGAACCTTCAGTTGTCTCGAAGCATAAGCTACAACCTGCTTATTCTGCATCAAAACAACACCCAAACCCAACAATGAAGCATCACAGTAAACCTCAAATAGTTCTGACGGACTCGGTAATATCAGAATAGGAGCAGTAGTTAACCTTCTCTTTAACTCTTGGAAACCTTCTTTACATCTTGAGTCCCAAACAAACGCTTGCCCCTTTCTAGTCAACATCGTCAACGGTAACGCCAACTTAGAAAATCCCTCAATGAACTTCCTATAATAACCTGCAAGTCCAAGAAAACTCCTTATCTCAGAAACTGACTTCGGAGTTTCCCACTTAGATACCGCTTCTATCTTAGAAGGATCAACAGCAACACCACCTCTTGAAATCACATGACCAAGAAAACTAACCTCTTCTAACCAAAATTCACACTTAGACAGTTTAGCAAATAACTTCTTTTCTCGTAGAACTGCTAAAACCACTCTCAAATGCTCAGCATGCTCTTCTTCAGATTTCGAATACACCAAAATATCGCCAATAAACACCACAACAAACTTGTCTAGATACGGATGGAAAATCCTATTCATATACTCCATAAATACCCCAGGCGCATTAGTCACACCAAAAGGCATTACAGAATACTCATAATGTCCATACCTTGTTCTGAAAGCAGTCTTCTGAATATCCTCAGTTTTCACACGTATCTGATGATATCCCGATCTCAAATCTATTTTGCTGAACACACTCGCACCAACCAACTGATCCATCAAATCATCAATCCTCGGCAAAGGATACCGATTCTTGATCGTCACTTTATTCAGTTGCCTGTAGTCCACACACAACCTCATAGTACCTTCTTTCTTCTTAACCAACAACACTGGTGCACCCCACGGTGACACACTCGGACGAATAAATTTCTTATCCAACAGATCTTCCAACTGACTCTTCAATTCAGTTAACTCAACAGCAGACATACGATACGGAGCCATCGATATCGGTCTAGTACCAGGTACTAAATCAATCGAGAACTCAACTTCACGCTCTGGCGGCAATTCATTCACTTCTTTAGGAAACACATCAGGAAAATCGCACACCACGGCTAGATCGCAAATCACCAGTTTATCTTTAGCCTCCAAAGTCGCTAACAACATAAACAACTCTGCCCCATCTGCTACTGCCTCATTCACCTGCCTTACAGATAGAAACAAACTCTTTCCTTCCTCACTCTCAGGAAAAATCACAGTCTTATCAAAACAATTGATATAGACTCGGTTAAACACCAACCAGTTCATACCCAGGATAACATCAATCTGCACTAGTGGAAGACACACAAGGTCCATTCCAAAGTCTCTACCAAAAATACTCAAAGGACAATTTAAACAAACTGAAGTAGTAGTCACTGAACCCTTCGCAGGAGTATCAATCACCATACTTCCATGCATCCCAGATATCTCTAATTTAAGTTTCACAGCACAATCCAAAGATATAAAGGAATGAGTCGCACCTGTGTCAATAATAGCTACAAGAGGAAAGCCATTAATATAACACGTACCTCGGATCAAACGATCATCTGCAAAAGTCTCAGAACCCGATAAAGCAAAGACCTTGCCTCCCGACTGGTTCTCTTTCTTCGGCTTAGGACACTGTGGGCTAATATGACCCAACTCTCCACAGTTGAAACAAGTCACAGTCTTCGATCGGCACTCTGCAGCCAAATGACCACCTTTTCCACACTTGAAACACTTCCTTTCAGCACTGGTACACTCATGGACACGATGTCCAGCCTGACCACATCTGTAACACTTAGCAGGGGCACTAGAGTCTCCCCCACTAGGTCTCTTCATCCCACTCTGTCTCTGGAAACCTTTGCCAGCTGCATACGGTTTCCCACGATCATTCTGATTCTTGCCTTTCCTATCAACCCTTTGCTGATGGCTCTCTGCTCTAGCCTTGGTATCCTGTTCAAAAATCCTGCAACAGTCAACCAAATCAGAAAACACCCTAATCCGCTGATACCCAATAGCCTGCTTGATCTCGGGACGTAACCCGTTCTCAAACTTCACACACTTTGAAAATTCCCCATTAGCCTCGTTATAGGGAGTGTAATACTTCGACAGCTCTGTGAACTTAGCAGCATACTCAGTAACAGACCGGTTGCCCTGCTTCAATTCCAAGAACTCTATCTCTTTCTTTCCTCTGACATCCTCTGGAAAGTACTTCCTCAGGAATCTCTCTCTGAACACCGCCCAAGTGATCTCAGTATTCCCAGCAGCTTCTAACTCAGTGCGGGTAGCCACCCACCAATCATCTGCTTCCTCTGACAGCATATGCGTACCGAACCTGACCTTCTGGTTATCGGCACACTCAGTCACTCGGAAGATCCTCTCAATCTCCTTCAACCACTTCTGAGCACCCTCTGGATCGTATGCTCCCTTGAACATTGGAGGATTATTCTTCTGGAACTCACTCAGTTTACGAGCAGCTCCCATTCCCACAACATTCGGATTCCCTCCAAGTACTCCAGCTAGCATACCCAGAGCCTCAGCAATCGCAGCATCGTCTCTACCTCTTCCAGCCATCTCTATTCTGAAAACCCAACAAGCTAAAACAATAAGTACTGATAGGGTTACACAACACCTATCCCGTACAGGGGAACAGAATAATTACGACTCGACTCGACCGACTATGCTCTGATACCACTAATGTAACACCCTTCTAAATACCCCAAAATTAAATTAAAAACATCGAAGCATAAATCAGAGTAGATATGCAACTAAGGGTGTCACACTTGACACTTCACACCGTTTTCCAAAATATCCTGTCATGCTCATTTAGTTAATCAAAATAAAACATTTGCATACTTCGCAGCGGATAAAGTCTAACAACAATGCAAAACATGTAACACATTACATGTAAACTTGTTCAACAATCATCAATGAAAATAAGGTAAAACATCCCGTCCCGATGTTACATCTACCAGAGCATGACCCACTAAGGAACTACACTAGACTCCAAGGACTAGCTTCTACTCAATCACTGCTCGTTACCTGAAAACATAGTTGTAAGGGTGAGTTCCTCAATCGATATAATACGCATTATAAAATATCATGTAATGCTAAGTAATTTAACACATATTATCACCCTAATCAGATCACACATATTCAGCAACGGCAATATCAACTCATAATCATCATCATCATCATACTCAAACTCGACACAACCATAAAACACACGTATAATATTGGAATACATCCATTCATATTATACGCCATACATACATACATGATGCAATGAGACTCCATGCATGCGGTACCGACTATTCGTGAACATATAGTTCAACCTCACCGATCAAATCCAGATACGGCTACCAAGCCCACTAGTCCCACTCATTTGAGACCTAGTGACTCACTCACTAATTCCTCACCATGGGAATTAGCTACCACCCCAAGGGCTATGATATGCACGCTAATCACCTAGCATGCAAACCTCAACAACAATCCACAATACTCACTCACTAATTCCTCACCATGGGAATTAGCTACCACCATAAAGGCCACAATATGCAAGCTAAATCACTTAGTCATGCAAACATCAACAATCATCCACAATGGACATATGCTCACACTCTAAGCCATAAACAGTCCATTCATAATTTCATACATGATAGATACATTCACACATTATGCATACCATCATACATCATCAACATATTTACCACATAATCATATCATGTCATACCACATAATCAATCACAGTATTAGCACACTCTACTAATACCTATACTGCTCAAAACAACGGGAAATGATCCCTACTCTATCATACATCAGCTAAATTACATCACTCAGCTGAACAACCAAAAACTGCACAACAACAACACAGAAAAATCATAATCCTGCCCATACGCGTATTGCCTAGTCCCATACGCGTATGGCCCATTTCTACGCCAATCCCATACGCGTATCACCTGTCTCATACGCGTATGCTACGCGTACCACTTCCCCATACGCGTACCAACAGAGACCAAACCACGTTCAAAACATCATCTTCCTCATCCATACGCGTATTGCCTAGTGCCATACGCGTACCAGACCATCTCATACGCGTATTGCCTAGTGCCATACGCGTATGACCAGAAACCAGATTTCCAGATCTGCTATGGTTTTCTCTACCACGAGATTCCTCAGATCCAACCTCCTACAATCCAATTTTTCCCAGAATTCGTTCATATCATCTAACCCGAATCATCCCCTATTCGATTTCACAAATTCTAACATTTTTACATCTAATTCCTACGAATTCCCTTCAATTATAATCCAAATTTCGTTCATCTAAAAGTTCACAATTTCATCATGCATCATTCTAACCAGAGTCAAATCAATGGTTTATCACTACCCACTACATGTTATCCCATAATACCCATTAAACGATGATAAACCCCCCTTACCTGAGTTAATCCGGCAATCCTTCAGCTTCAAGCTCTCCCTCTCTTCAACCCTTGTTCTCTTGCTCTTCTCTTTGCCCTTTTTCCACTGTTCTGTCTCTTTTTCCTTTTCACGTGAAAATAACCCTTTTTACCAAATGAGATCTTTTCTAAATTCCAACTTTTATTCCAATAAAATAATAATCCAATAATAATAATTCCAATAATAATATTCCAATTATTTAATTAAATTAATAGATATATTATTAACTTAAACTAAATAATTATCTTATTTTATCGGGGTGTTACACCTCGCATATACAAAGCTTTGCAATTTCTAACCAATAAATGTCAGGAGAAAGTAAGATAAAATGTAGGTGTAAATATATATATATATATATATATATATATATATATATATATATATATATATATATATATATATATATATATATATATATATATATATATATAATTTAATTGAAATACACTGACAGTGTACTAATTCTCTTGAGCTCGTACCTCGCATACACAAAACTTTGCAATTTCTAACCAACAAATGTCAGGAGAAAGTAAGATAAAATATAGGTGTAAATATATATATGATTTAATTGAAATACACTGACAGTGTAAAAGAATTTTACACCGTCAGTTAATCTTAGACGTTGGATATTGAAATAAGTTTGACTTTTATTTAAAAAACCTATAAAGTAATGCAAACGGGTGATGGCGATGAATCGACAGTGTAAATTTTTTTATACTGATAGTGTATAGTAATTAATCTTATATATATACAAGCCAGTCCCCGACAACGGCACCATTTTGATGTTGAGTAAATCAAAAGAATTATTTTTTTATCGTATCCATAGATACGTAAGCGATATTACCAATGTTTTAGATTACTGATATAGTTTAAGTTCAAGTTTTCGGAAAGTTTAAAGTTTAAATCGAAAGTAATAGCGAAACGTAAGATAAACAGAATAAAATAAGCGGAATTATAATATGACAAATTATCTTGCAGGGACTGGATTTCTTCTACCGTTTACATATGCAATGTACCAATTAATTTTGGCATAACCATGTATTCATTCATACTTCCAGATGCTTTTTAAAACAACATCTACGTTTACATGAAAGTTTCAAGATTCCAATTGGCTTGTTGAATCGATAATGTCTCAACCAATTAAACAATCCGATTGTATGAAGATAAAGTATTTTGAGGTGGATATTAAAACTAATTCTATGTCTAGCAATTAGAGTTTAATTGATTCGTCATATTTGATTCACTAGTTCGAAAGCAATTTTTATTAACAAATCGGATTCATAAAATTTGACGATAATAACAAGATAGAATCAATAATCATGAAAGCATGTTTATATTAAGAATATAATCGGTAAATATACATACGATTATGATATATTCTTCCAATCCCAGCAAGAGAGGGAGATTAGCTATCCATTTTCATGGTAGCTTGTACAAAAAGGAAGAATTGGAGATGAATGAGCATCAAAGACGGTTCCTCGATCCTTGATGCGTATCCAGCTCGATTCTTCGATTCCCTCCCCTAAGTGTCTATTACAACCCTTTTTGATAGAATATAATAACTATTACAAACTACTATCAAAACACACGATGATTCCTTCTGCATTGCTCTTGGTCCCTTTTTATAATGGTTCTGGCCGCCTGAGTTTGCTTAGCGAGATGAAGTTTCGCTAAGCAAACTATCTTATCTTCTCCACTAAGTTTGAAGATGACAACCCGCCTTTCAGGAGCCGCCTGTAGCGGGGTATTCGTTACCATTAGAGATATTGACTAAATCCAAGGTAAATCATACAAGTCGAGTCGCCACCGCACTTCTATTTATCCAAAGGAATGGTTAGAAAGCGAACAAAAACCTAAAAGTTTTAACAAAAAACTAGTAAAAGAGAAACAGAGATCTGGGTAAGGGGGTTGGTTATGCAATGGGAAGGTGTTAGGCACCCAAAACATCCTAGGTACTCCTAGGGAACCCTTTTCACACTTGTTGTAAGGTTGTTGTTTTTGTGAAAAATTTGTTTGTGCGAACATGATTGAAGGGATGAGAAGAGAATGTACAAGTTTATTTACATTTTGTGTTTGGATGGATAAACCCATTGCCTACGTACCATCTTAAAAAAGATTAGGATCAAAACCTCGTAGTTCGGGGTAAAAATCTTAAAATGAGTTGGTGAATTGATTGGTCCAAAAGCCTCAAGGTCTTTTGTTATCAAAGGGAGAAAACTCAACCAAACCACAAATCCACCATGTGAGGATAGCTTCAACATGCTAGTGAGGGGTTAACCTTATAATAAGCATGGAAGACTCATTGTCCATCACTAAGGATATATGTGAGTATTACATCTTCCACAAAGATAACTCAAACCTAATAACTAAAGGTTATGAAAGATTTGATTAAGAAAGTGGCCATTGGAACCACAAAAAGACATTTGAATGGGTTGTATTTACCGATTAGAAGTATATACAAAATGGTCAAAGTTGACTTAAAGATTCAATTCAAAATAAGTGTTATGAAAAGAAAGTTTGAAAATCAAAAGCATAAGGCTTAGGTTTCTAATGTTTGAGAACAAGGGTTAAATGTTTGCACAAAAAGTTTTGGCTTGGGTTAGAGTGGAGGGAAGAAGAAGAATGGCTAAGTCCTAAGTAAAGCAAAAGGTGAGGGATAAAGAAACAAAACCATAATGGAGTCCCTCTCTTGGGATCATATTGATGATCCAAGTAGCTTCCATCCTTTGGAATAAGCAATCACAATAATAGTAAGCTCAAGCAATCAAACAAGTCTCTTAAGAAATCCTTAATGTATCTTGTCTTTTACTTTGGATGAACATGGCAATGGTCCTTCAATTTAAGCTCATAGAATCTCCTAGCACAAAAGCACACACATCAAAGAGTTCCATGAAGTAAATCAATAATGGACAAGAGTGAGTTTAGAGATTTGGTCCTTCTAATCCATCTTCATCATTAAGGTCCTTTTATTTCAATTTTGCATAGGAAATGTCCTAGAAACTAAGTCCATCTCTCCATTCTTTGCATAGGGAACAATCCTAAGATCTAAGTCCACTTCTTTGCATTTGGTCCACAACAATCAAAACAAAAACACAAGCACAATAGTATATACACAATTATGTGCTCAAGTGAGCAAAAGGCAAATGGCATTAACATAAACATGTGCTCAAGTGAGCAAAGAGAAAAGCAAATGGATATATGTGCAAGAATAGTAAATTGCATAAAAGTAAAGAGCAAAAAGTAAATGTTAATTATTAATGGTTAGCGTTAGTAGTTAGTGTGCCATAAGGCAAATTTAGCGATATGTTAAGCAATCGTAATTGGACTTATGTAGAAGTCACAACTATCTGAGGCCGGTCAATAATAATGTAGGCAACAACACAAGTTAGAAGTCTTGATTAGTGAACCAAGTTCCAACAACTTACCATGCCAAAAGAAAAGAGAATTGATCTTGTATTGGTTTAAGCCTTTTGCATGATTTAGAAAACAACCTATCCTTAATGCAAAGCCATCCACTTGATCAATTGATCAAGATGAATTAGATTTGAATCAAGGAAGATTAAGTCTCCCTAATCAATGCTAACTTATCAACCTTCAACTCATTGATCAAAAAGGAAGAAGAAAAAGAAGAAGAAGATGAAGAATGGATAAGGAAATGGAAAGATCAAAATGCATAAAGTGAAATAAGATGTACCAATCCATATGTATTGACTAAATGACATTGAAAGTCAAAGTCAAACAATGAGAAATCAGAAGTGAGATGAAGATTGGAGATCAAACAATAAGCATAATATTTTTGGCATTTTCAAAATTAAAATAAACTTGAATTAAAAATAAAAGAAAGGTCAAACTTCAAAATCACTTCAAATCAACCTTGAAAGGTCCAAGTGATTTATCCCAAGTTCAACAAGGTCAAACAAAGTTTGACAAAAAAATTCAGCATTTTTAAAAGTCAGAAACTATTTTTAATCAATTAAAAAATGAATAAAATAACCTAATTGAACTAAAATCTCAAATAAATCTGAAATCAATTAAAAAATTGATGAGAATATTTTTCATAGATCCACCATCATTCAAATAGGTTAGGAAAATATTTTTGTATTTTTTGAATATCAAAAACTATTTAAAATGAATTAAAAATAACCAGAAAAGAGAAAATTCACAAAAAATATCAAATGATGAAATAAAAAATATTAAAAATCAGAATTAGAAACTAGAAATTATTTGGAGAAAAATGCAATTGGTCCCATATTTTTTGGATTAAAAATGAAGAAGATATTGATTTTTGAAAATTATTGGAATAAAAGAAATTAAATCAAAAAATTGGAAATTCAAAAAAACCAGGAGCGTTAGATCTGAGCTCATTAATTGAGCTGGCAGATCATGCGCTCCAGATGCGCGCTTCCACCATAAGTCCAAGTCCATGCGCAACATATTGAATAAATGAAAGTCATAACAAACGAGGGCCAGGATTAGATCCGGAAAACTCAATCCAACGATCCACACTCAAACTGGCAATGGGACGGCCACCGGAGCCACCTTCTTCTCCGGTGAGCTTGTGTTTTCCGGCCAAAATTGCAGACAACCAAAACTTAACCAAAATACACGATCTATACATCTTTGGAAAGTTGGGATGATGTACATCATCCATGTGCCACTCAATTCCACTCTAGATCTCTATATTAAGAAAAATCAGAGATAGAAGTTCTGTGGTGTTCATCATGAACTTAATGGATTTCAAAAATTAAATGCACAATCATGATGCCTCTATTTAGAGGACTTCAGCCAACACAAGATCCAAGCAAATAGGTCAATATATGATGAGTTTCGAAGAAAATACCAGTTGAAGAACAAACTTGAATTCTGGAGATTTGAGCTTGATTCCTTGCTTTCTTTGCCAAAACAGAAGATCAATGAGCTGAAGGATGAAGGTTTAGAAGCTTTAGATCCAAGGATTCAACTAGATGTATTTGAATTTTGGATCTGAAAAATTTGAAGAAAAATTGAAATAGCTTCTTTGGTGAGGTTGGGGAATCACTTCAGCAGGGTTTCAGGCGCCTTTAGGTTGGTTTTGGATGAAGGTATGCACCTCTATTTATAGTAAGACCTGATGCAAGCAAGGTGAATTTCGTGTGCATGAAAGTTGAAGGCCTCCATGCATGGGCCTGTACAGGCGCATGGAGGGCCCAAAAGCCAATGCAAATGGATGCTGAAATGATTTGGAGAAGGTTTGGACCTGTGGTTTGCACTCCAATTGCTTGCATATGAAGTTTCACCATGTTATGCATAATTGAACCAAAAACTTCCCCTCTTCGAAAATACCAATTGCCAAATCCAAACATGATCATGTGAGTAATGGTTGGAAAGGGTTTGATGTAAGGAACAATTGTTATGTTGGGCAAAAATCCATTTGAGGTGTGGAAATTGGTGAAATTGGAGTTTAAAGTGCAAGGTGCAAAACATGTAAAGGCAAAGTTTCTAAATTTGGCCAGTGTTCAAGCCCTTCTGTTTTGATGATTCAAGCTTCAAATGAAAAAACCTCCAACATCAAAGTTGTAGATCGTTTCAAGACAATCAAAATGGACTTAAATTTTGCATCATTTGGATTTTGGATGAAAGAGTTATGGGCACTTGAAGTTGGACTTTTTTGCCTTTCAATGCATTTGGCCCAAAGTGACCTATAATGTCTTGCATTATCACATGTATTCCCTTTGAGGTTTTGAATTTTTTTTAAACATAACATTTGAATTAGACATCTTAATCTTTCCAATGCATTTGATCCCACCTCAAAATCATAAAAAATGAATGAGTTATGTCCTTGGGAAGTTGTCCCAAAATTAGGGTTTCAGTCAAAATGACCTATAATGTATTGGAATGATAGATGATCTTCCAAGCTTCAAATCAATTTTTGATGAACATTAAAGTTGTTCATATTGCCCTTAAGAACATTTTTTATTTTGGAGTCATCTCCATTTGACCAACACATAAAAAGTTAGGCCTCAGTGCATTTCAAAATATTCAAATGAATTGACTGATCAACTTCTCAAGTCCATGACTCATATCTTGATGAATTGATGATTGAGGACACTAAAATAAGTTCAAATATGCATTAAATTATGAATTAAAGAACTTCCCTTGATTGTATTTGACCATGGGCTGAGGTTGCTTCATGAGCAAGGCATTGTGGTGCACAGATGAATTAGGGTTTCCCTGAGGAACCAACCTCAGATCCTTTGACTTGCTTTTATCAAAATGATTAGTTGAGATGCTTGGGAGGCATATTTGATGGATGAGAGCTTTGGGAACCATTACCATGCTTGCTATCATCTTCACTTGGCCATATCCTTGTACCAATGATCTCCTTGAAGCTCTTGACTTTGTGATTGCTCAAGCTACAAACAAAAGATGTTAGTGACATATTTTTGTGCTTTTGGTTAGTAAACAAAATGAGAAAAGCAATGATATATAATTCAAGCATGCTTGGTGATCTCAAACCACTCACAAGAGGTCCCACCCAAAGGCAAAGGGAACCAAGATGCTAATGATCCTTGAGGAAATGCAAGTGCAATGTTATGATGCCATGAGGGATCTTAGGGACAAAATTGGGGTCTTACACCGCCAAACTTCGTTAAACAAAGTATAGTTCTCTAAGCGAACTTCCTTCACTGCTCCTCGCTGCTAGCAAACTAGGATGTTTTACCTCTAACTTGGTTTCGTTAAGCGAACCAGAGCTCGCTTACCGAATCGGGCCTTCACTGCCTCTTTGCTGCTACTCGCTGCTAGCAAACATGTATGCTTTGCTTCTGACTTGGTTTCGCTAAGCGAACCAGAATTCGCATAGCGAAACAAGACATGCTTTTTGCTTTGCTTTTTCCATCCTTTGATCTATTCCTGTAATAATTAACCATACATCATTAGAAGTATCATTTTCTTGATAAAGTCTGTATAATTTCATGAATAAGTGTTTCCTTAATTCAATAAATGCTATTTTTTATAATTAAATATTATCCGTTTTTTGGCATTTATCATCTCCCCAACATCAGATTACAAGAATGGTAGAACCCCTAACGAATCTCAGCCAACATCTTCATCTTGTTGAGATTAGCCGAGTATCCGATTGTATTGTGTTATTAGTCTCACACCCTTTGTGCTTGTTTTGTCAGCATAATCATATGCATGTGCATAGTATCACGAGGTTTATTTGCGCATTTTGCATTTCTCGATGCTTCACCCCGCTCTCTAGAACTTTTCTCCCCGTAGAGTGTGTGTGTCCTCTCTCCAATAGAGTGTCGACCTTAAGTAGAAAGAGTCTATCCTTTCTAATTCCCCACTGAGTCTGATCCTTGTGGAAGATTTTATTTCAGTCTTCCCCTCTAGTTCATTATCTGGATGGAATCAATCTCCAATTGAGTTTATGTCCTCATTAGATTGAGCCTTCTTTGACCGTTTCTCTCCAGTTCATTTCTAAGTTGAACTTTAGTCCTTTTTGAGCTTATTACCTTTTATTAAGCTATCACTCGACTGATATGTAATAGTTCCATTTACCTCTGATTGGTTACCTTTGTTAAGTTACCACTTGACTGGTAGTTGGTGATCTTCTGTTTGGGTTTATTACCTTTTGTTAAGCTATCACTTGGTTGATAGTTAGGTAATATTACTTTTACCTCTGATTGGTTACCTTTGTTAAGTTACCACTTGGATGGTAATTGGTGATCATTCTGTTTGAGCTTATTATCTTTTGTTAAGTTATCACTCGACTGATAGTAGGTAATATTTCCTTTTACCTCTGATTGGTTACCTTTGTTAAGCTACCATTTGGCTGGTAGTTGGTGATCGTTATGTTTGAGCTTATTACCTTGTGATAAGCTATCACTCGGATGATAGTAGGTAATAGTTCCTTTTACCTCTAGTTGGTTACCTTTGTTAAGTTACCACTTGGCTGGTAGTTGGTGATCATTCTATTTGAGCTTATTACATTTTGTTAAGCTATCATTTGATTGATAGTTAGGTAATATTCCTTTTACCTCTGATTGGTTACCTTTGTTAAGATACCACTTGGTTGATAGTTTGTAATTATTATGTTTGAGCCTATTACCTTTGTTAAGCTATCACTTGGCTGATAGTTAGGTAATATTCCTCCCCTAGTGGAGTTGGGGTTTTCCCCTTTTAATGATTTTATTTCCCTGGTGGAGTCTTGCCTTGTTAGGTTTTCCCCGTTGGGTCTTTGTTGTGGTCATCTCTCTAACTGTACATTGGTTTCTTTCCAAATTACGGTCATTCTCGAGTCTTTTATTTTTTTTCCGCGGAACTTTGTTTATCCCCAGCCGGGTCCCCCTGTGGAAACTGTTATTTCTCCCACAGAGATCTTGGTTTGCATTCATATCATATCATAAGCATTTTGCGGTATCTTAGGGCCAAAAATTGGGTCTTTGATATTTAAGTCTCTTCAATCTTGTCGAGACAAAGATTTAAACCTTCATACCTCCAAATTGAAGAAACTTAAATAGGGGAATATGTCATACCCTAATTTTTGACCCTAAGATCACACATATCATTTGCATCCTTGCATACAAACAATGTCACATATTGGTCATTCCCCCTATCCATCTTTGAGTTTGCTTCTTGCAGGGATCACCAAACACTTCTTTGTTGGTTCGTTTTACCTTTGTATTTACATGATTAATTGCTTATCTAACCACTAATAAAAAATAACAAAAATATGTTTTATCTTCCTTAAGTTTATGTTGCAAGGTGGTACTTTTGAATCAAGAGCATCTCAAAGTTTTGTGGCTTACTTCTCAAGGAAAGTCAAAGGTCCATGTGTTTATTTCCATACCTTCTTCAACAAGCAACTTCAAGCTTTGAGAAATTTAATCAAGAGGCAATCAAGGATACCTTATTTTGAGTTCATATGATCACCCATGTGCTTTTAAATGCAAGAAAAGTCCAAGTACACAAGCTTGTTCTAAGTAGTTTGACAAAAAAAAGTCAACATTTGAAGTCAAGGTTCCAAGGATCATAACTCCTTCAATTATCAACATTTTTGAATGCTTCTTTTTTCATATGACTCTTCTCGACATCCTCTACAACTTATCTTTACATGACAAGAGTCAATTATGCTTGGAGGATCATCAAACATTTGGAGACATTATAGGTCATTTGTGGACTTAGTGAAATTTGACCTATTTTCAAGTGACTTTTCCCCAACTCTCAAAGATCATAACTTCTTCAATTTTCAACATATGACGCTGATTCTTTTTGCACAATGTCATTTTTGATAACCCCTTACAAGTTTGCTTTAGGGGTTAAGGTCAGAATATTCTTGGAAGGCCATGGAATTCATTGAAACATTACAGGTCATTTTCAACCATGAGGCACTCGAGTTTTTCTAAGTTATATGATCAGTTTTTCATGCCAACTTCAACATGACATAACTTTCTGCTCAAGAATCCAAATGCAACCTTTCTTGACACATTTTAATCTTTGCCATGATGTTAACACATTGCAAGAAGAATGGGATCAAAAAGCCTCCTGAGTGGGATGCCCCATTGGGTTAAACATGGTGACTTGTAACTGAAGAAATTACCATTGCCCAAATTTTGAGCTTCACTAATCTCCATTCCAAATAAAATTAGCATGTGTTTTGGACCTAAACATGTTTAAACAAGTCTCCAGAAGTTAATTGACCCTTAAAACGCATCATTTGGCTGAGTTTTGATAAGTTTCAAGTCACACTTTTCTCACACTCGGATCAAATTCATTTTGCACGAATTCTGCCTCATTCCACACATATTTGGAGAGCCAAGAAATCCCCGTTGCAACTTGAAAATTTTTCATAAAATTCAACTACCGTGTTTCGAGTTTCAGCTTATTTCAATCCATATTCTTGATTCCATTAGCATCTTCGGCATCCTCTGAAACTTTTGCAACGATTCCCAAGCTCTGAGACCTTCTGAAGTGCTCTAATCAGATCGAGCTTCATCAACTTCTGATCACCATTTGGACAAGGTAGTTTTGAGCATCATTTGAACTCAAATAAGTTACCACAATATAGTCCTTCACTCTTTGATGCTTTCCCCTAACTTATCTGGTGTTGATTGACCGTGTTCATCATTTTATTTTATTTTTCATGGATTTCTTACTTCTGAAACTTCTCTGAAATTCCCTTTGCTCGATTTAGATAAATGAATTTGGAGCATGAGGTTGAATTCGGGATGAGAAGAGGATCACAATGGTGGTGGTCTCGTGTTCTGAATTTACCAAACGATGAAACTCCGGTGAGAGCTCACCGGAGAAGACGACCGGAGTTTTCTCAGGTTGTTTGAGTTTGGCCAGACACGTTGGAGGAACGAAATATTCTGATTGGTTGGATTTGAATTGGATCCTGTGTATTGCTTGCAACGCATTCCATTGTGCTCTCTAACATGTGGAGTGTTGGATCTGCCACGTCAATTAATGAGGTGTGATCCAATGCTTCGTATTTTTTCTGATTTTAATTATTTTTCTTTTATTATTTTTAATTACTTTTCCTTTTAAAATTCATAGTAATTTCATTTTTTATCCAAAAATTTCCAAAATAATTTCTAAAATTCTCTTTTATTTTTCACATTTTATTTTTCATAAATTTTCTCTTTTATCCTTTATTTTAATTGGTTTAAAAATACTTTTCTGCATTTTTAAATTCTGGAAAAATTATTATATGTTTCTTATTTTATTTTCAACCTTCAATAATTTTCTTGGCCATTTATTTGGTGTTTTGAAGGACTTTATGGATTTTCCATTTTATTTCTATTTTAAAGTTCATATAAAAGTACTTTTGGTACATTTTTATTTCATTTAATTGTATTTTATATTTGTGTGACCTTTGTGAACTTCTGTTGGCATTGGATCATGATGGTTTGGATTTCAAGTCTCATCAAACTCAATGGATCTTGGATGTTGATGGGGTGAAAACCCTATACCACCAAAATGGATTATTGATTTTGATGATGACTTGATCAAACTTTTGGTCCAGTTTGGGTGTGACTTCTCTTGTCTCCATCTTCTTCATCTCATTATTTTCCCTTTGATCAATTGGATGGTTTGTGTTCATCTTGTTCATGATGTGCGGATTGGTACTTAATGAACTTTCATCATTTCAAATCTAACTTCCAAGTGATCATGGATCACTTAAGATACTTTGGATTGATGCATAAGTTTGTCCTAAGTATCATGAAATATGGATTGAAGTAATTGACCATCCTCTTAGCCTTTGTGCTTGATCATCCCCTTTTTTATGTGGCATGACTTTAGGAGAATGATTTACATATCATTTCTCTAGCATGTACTAACACAAACATTATTATTGACCGGCCTTAGATAGTTGTGACTTCTACATAAGATCAAATTACGATTGCTTAACATAGCGTTAAATTTGTCCAAAAGCAAATGCATTTTTATAAGTGAGATTGTAAGTCTCATACTCCTCATGGTATTGTATGAAAATATTGCTCATTTTCCATTTGTGAGAGCTAGTGGCATACTTGTTGATTTTATCCAATTTGGAGTCCTTCTCATAAATGATGTACATGTTTATATTTTCATGCTTGTGGGTGAATAATTGTGTATTCTCCAAAAAATGACCAAACCATCCTTCATTATAATTTCTAACCTCATTTACTAACACTTTACTTGTATTAACTTTTAATTCCAAGGCATTTACTTTATGTTCTTTTACTTTATGTTATTTATTTTATACTTTATCTTTAGCATCCCATATCATATTATTTGTGATTTTGTCTTTTGCTCTTTGCCCATTTGGACTTTTCTTTCATATCCTTGTAAAGAAAACACTAATAATAAAAGAACCTAAAAAGAAACTTGGTTATCCTGATTCATAGATTTGTGGTTACTATCCTTGACATCATTGTGGAGTTATTAACTTAGAATTAGGATCTCGACCTTTGCTTTGGGACTTGTGATTTGAGACCTTAGAATTCATCTAGTACCTTTGACTTTGGATTTCCTTTGGAGACTTGGTTGAGTTACTCTGGTTTCATCTGATACATGGATTATTATTTGCTTATTCAGGCTTGCTTGAGGCTTAATCTAAAGGAGAGAATTCTTGCTTGGTTAGATCTTTCCTCCCTAGCTTTTAATTTATGCTCTAGGATAGTCTCTTCTTCTCCTTCCCTTCTTTAATTTTCAAAATCTTCTCTCTTTTTCAAAAACCTTCTTGTTTTTTTAAACTTGAACCACTTTCTCAATAAACATTGACTTTTGTCAAGAGATTTTTAAAACATTTTTCTAATAAATGCTAATTCATCTTAAGCGTATTGAGACCATTTCAAAAGACTTAAAAAATGCATAACTCACTCAAATCATTTTGTGCCCTTTGTGCTCTTTTCCTTTTAAAACTTTTCTCAAGGCATTAGACATAAGTCATTTCCATAGTTGAGATATCATTCTCATATCCCCATAGTATTGATGATAATTCTTTTCCATCTAAGAGAGCTAGTGGAATAATTGTTGATCCTTATCCAAGTTGGAGCCCTTCTCATGATGATGCAAAGTTCTCCTTAAAATGACAAAATATCTTTTCATAAAAATGAATCAAAACAAACATATTTGTTATTTTTATCATGAACTACGAGGTTTTGATCCTCCATTGCACTTTGTTGGTATGTAGGCATGAAACTTTAAAAGGTCTTGGCAAACACAGAAAATCATAAAAAATATTTATTTTCCCATCTCTACAGTCTTTTGCAATAAAACACCCTTTTCAAACTAAAAGACACATTTTCAAAAAGGTTCCCATGGAGTACAATGGATGTTTAGGATGCTAATACATTCCCTTTGCATAACCTACCCCCGAACCGTTATCTCTATTTTTATTGGTTTTGTTTTAAAACTTCTTCGGGTTTTGTTCGTACTTTTTCCTTTTCCTTTGTAAATAATAAAAGCGCGATGGCGACTCTTGCTTTATGAGTTAAGTTAATTGATATCTTAATCTCAACATTTTTACTGCTACACCAGTTTGCCTATAGATCCGAAAATTTATTTCGACTGACATTCTATGCACTATGAAGTATGGAATGCATGTTATGGGATGTAGAGATGCAAAACTGTGATGTATGTATCAATTCAAAAATTCAGGATCAAAATTGGGGTGTGACATAAAGCTTGGGAATAAGTCCAAAGTCGTGCATAGTCGACTTCAATTAGATTAATCATATACGTCTCATCCGGATCGCCGAGTCATGACGACATCTGAAGAGATGAAAACATGGACCACATAACGCTCTCCATTCAAATACTCAGATTAATACTGGCATATTTGCATGTATGTCTAACATGTAGGATAAAGTTGCAGAGGAGCCATAACCAAGTGTTTCAGAGCCTCTATCTCAAATAAAGTGAAGAGGAGACAAAGGCACGTGGTGGAAAAAGTGCATTCATAGAAAAGGATGAAACAAGCTCCATACTTGTCACATATTTTTTTGTCCTCATAAGGACTGAAGATTCCCCAATCAAAATATGGGCCAACTTTCATAAAAGTATCGTCAAGACCATATGCTTTAGCAAAAGCATAAATAATGGAAGAGTATATATGATCCACATCGTGAATATTTTTCTGTGATTTCTTGTCAATGTCACACTAACTTTACAGTTGCATGAAAATAAAACTCTAAAGAAGAAGGTAACTGCTAGATTTGAAAAAGAATTACTCAGAAGAAAATGAAACTTACCCTTCTAAGTGAGACTATAAACTAGCATGCAAAGAAGCTTCACCAAACAAGTCTAATCATTTACACATAACACTCAAGTGTTTCAATTCTCGGGAGTTGTAATGGTGCCCCTGAAAATATGTTTAAAGTATGGTGCATTAAATGCATGATTCCCTAAAATAAACCGAAATGATTCTCCTTTGCCTATCTTGAGGTGATTAGAGAGTGGTCGATGTCCGAGACTGAAGTATCAAGCCCCCGCCTATCTATACATCAATAAGGCCTTAAGGGTAGTTGTTTTGGGATGACCATAAAGAAGGAGTCTCACTCCTTCTAGAATCTTCTCAATACACTAATATTATCATCCTAATGATCACTAAAGATCTCAAATACAAGTGCATCAAATGGTTCTCAGGATTTAATGGCTAAGAAATAACAACTTTGTTATTTGCCTCTTTCTACATATAGAGAAGACGCCAAATTGAGGTAACAAGTTTCAAACACAAATTTATTTCACTATTCTTTATCATATACTAACTTGAGCAGTTCAATGCTGCATCAAAAGCCACGATTAGCCATCATCGTTGTTCCTCCTCTCAGTTCTGGTTCTAGAACAGAATAATATGCTTAAGATTTACATCACGATAGGTTTTACCACATTCATAGAATTTTATTGTATAAAATTAGGTATGTGTTAAATCAAGATTATGAACGATCTTATTTGTGATTAAACCTGGAAATTGTAATATTATATTTCTTTATCATTTGAATAACTTCGATTTACACATATCGTGTAAAATGAATTTAGATAAATTGAAGATTTGATTGCTTTAGTCTCTTCATCTTTAGTTCATTTTGTTTTTGAATATAGGAGTACACGACACAATCATTCAAATCACATATGTTGTACAAAAGGTCCGCTATGTAGAGCAATTTATAAAACTCTAACTTTGAAAAACAAATATTTTTTAAATTGGTCATTTTGAGAACGTTCTATTCAACCCCCCTTCTAGACCTTTTGAGTCCATACCAACAAATGTAATCTTATAGGCTTTCCTTCTTTTTTTCTGGTGGATCCAGTAGAAGATGACTGTCATTATTTTTTGTCATTTTTGTGCAATGAACTCATCATAGAACTTCTTCCAAGAATGAATGAAACTGTTACATAGTGTTTTTAACCACATCATGGCGGCCCTTTTGAGAATTAGCACAAATAGTTTACATTTCACTGCGTTTGTCCCATGGTGGTAGTTGAGCATGTTATCCACATGTTCAATGTGTTTGTCTAGACATCAATTTTGTCATAGTTTCCCATATTTAGTGGTTTCTCAAGACAGTCGGGAATCTTATAGTAAAAAATGTGCTTTAAAAATTGGTTCCTTCGATAGTGAGATGGAGGTTGGCCCATGGTATTTTTCCCATCTACTTTTTGATAATGATGCGGGGGAGATATCATAGCGCGACAGTCCTCATGAGGTGTGTGATAACCATCTTCGCCCCATGACCTGTGAGGAGAAGAGTCGTGGGCTCGAGGTCAACAATGTTCTAACGATCTAGAAGCCTTCAACAACACCGATAACTGTGCTAAGTGTAGCTCCACGGTTACTGCAGTGCAATGCTTCCATCTGTGCGGGGGCTCGAGACAGAGCTATTTGTTGATTTTCCTCTAATCACAAAAATATCTCATTCAGAAGGTGTGTTTTGTTACTGCACCAAATTATAAATGTTTGTGATGATTTCACTCGCTCCGTGCATTCATAGTGTTTTCTGACGTTGTTTAAGCCTCTAGAACATTTATGGTTTGTGTGCTTGCATTTGTAATTGAGGTTGTTTAGAAGTTTGGACTTGGAATAACCGTTGAAAAGGTTGGAAGGAAGACAACAACATGAGAATTACCTTGGTTGATCGGTGGAGGAACTGGAGCCTAAGGAGACAAAACAAATGGAGATGTTACTAGAATCGGGTCGCCTCCCCGACGGTAGAAAGAGGAACCTCTTGAGTTAAAGCAAGGATTAGCGTGATGACTTCAACCATGGGATCAGTGTTGAAATAAGCGGTTAATCAAGTTGATTTGAAAGCTACCAAATATAAGCTGAGAAAATTAATGGTGATTTGATCAGGTGATCAACACGAGCATTTACATCGGCGTAACAGGAGATATATGATGAATTATATGTGAAAATTTGTTAGTATTAGAAAATGATTTCCACATACTACGCCACTATCCGAATTGGGAATAGAAAATCGATAACATGTTTGACGAGGAGCTTTTCCATACGATGATGTAATTCTGGTACTGTGGAGCGGGACGTGTCTAAAAAGTTAGCACTCCAACACTAGTCAATGAGATCAGAGAAATGCAACTTTGCAAGAGTGAATGATAGCTTATCTGTTATGGCGTGCAAATGAGCTTATATATGGTTGGCACGTAAAACCGCTCTCAACTGGCGCGGCGTGAATTTAAGGGAATCCATTGAATTGAATCTAATGTATAAAGATGAGCTCGTGACTTGATTCTAATGTCAAACTGGTTTTGTTGGGTATTTCACCTGCCAGTAATAAAAATGGTTAATGATATAATTGATAAAATAAAATTGGTACTATTTGCCATATTTATTCGATAGTATTTCATTTTGTGTTAAATCTATATATCATTACTCAAAATATAACTTGATGTTTGAAGCCTATCATAGTCGTGTCTCACCTATAATCTATAGTATTTTATCAATTCATTTTTATGTTATTGTGTGTAGGTATGACACTATTGAAAAAAAGTTATAGGGAAACCACCGTGGCCATGTAATACGTGATGCTGCCTACCGTTGGGCCATTAGTGTCTCAACATAGTTTGGCAATGCCAAAACCTGCCATTCAATCAAACCTCAAATTGTATTTAAACTATAATTATTGAATTATGGTGCACCCATTTAAGGTACTTTCTTTTACATCAAGCAATCTTCCTAACCCACCAATATCACATGCCGTAGAAAAATATTTGTACTTTGTATTCCTCCAAATATTAATAATTAACAACTATTGAATGAGTAATTTTATATAAAATAATTAATAGTTATTTATTATTAAAAAATTTAAATTTTTTAAATATATAACATATTATAATTACAGAATTTATTTAAATCCTTTAAAATCCTCCAAATCCTTCCTTTAAAATAATTTTTAAAATTTTAAATTATGAGACTTCTTATTATGGTTAAAATTAAACTCTAAAATTCTTTTCACCTAAACCCTATCAATATTTAACAATAAACTGTGAATTTATTAATATAATTTTTTTTTATATTAATATATAAATATAAACAAATGTTAATGTGAAAAATTGAAACGAATTAACATATTACACTAATTTAACTCAACTAAAAATCATATCATTTTTTCCATTCTTTATTTTTCTTTTTCATTACGATTCTTCTCTCTGTCTTCAAAACTCTCAAAGAAAATCTGTTTAATACCTACAATATATTTGAAAATGTCAATTTTTATGTCAAAATATGATCTTAAAAAAGCCATGTGATTTCTGTTATATAAAAAGAAAAGAGCCATGTGATACCAAAAAGATAAATACATAAAGGAAAACACGAGGCATAATGGACAAAATTAGCTACGGTTTTTGGTCATGTTCCATCACAAATGGTCCATATTTTCCCTCTGCTTTTAGATCCTTTGTCGTTTGCCCAACACTGTTTACAAATTGGTCCCTCTTGTTGTGTGTAATGGAAAGGTTAATCCCCCTTTACCCTATATCTTTCTTTTTTCTTTTCAATATGGTCAAACAGTGTTGAACCCATTACAAAATGACATTTCACAAGGTAGGACATGTTTCAAAATCAGAAATAAATCTAAGTGGAAATCGTGTCTTCTTTTGTTTTCTTGATAGAGAAATATATAGCAATGTTATGTAAGAGTTGGGAGTGGGATTTGGACCCTCACCTGCTTCTTTTTACAGCTATTTTTGTTAGACTTTTTACTGCTTTAGTTGAATTTTTTTCTATTGTTGTTGCACTTCCTAGTTGCTAGACTTTCTATAACTAGTGTTGGACTTTTTATTACTGGTATTGCTGGACTTTTATTGTTGTATTAAATTGAGTTATATGTTTTTTAAATTGAAAAAATATATTATAAATGTTTTTAATCAATATAAATTCTTTTGTCCCGTTTCAAATATAAAATTTAAGTGAATTGGATTTAAAATCTCACAAAAATTAAGTAACCTTTTAAGATATAGAAAACATTTTTAAATTAGATCATTTTAAATTTAAATTTTGACTTTTTTATCGGTCAAATTAATTAGAGATTTATTTTGGGTTGATCTTCGCATCTTTAGTAATGTTAAATCACCACGGTGAAAAACAATAATGTTTTAAAATTTTAGAGTTTAATTTTTTAACATTCGCAATCAAGTATAGGATCTAGACAAGAACAAAATTGAAATAATTCGAAGGATAATCTTTATATTGTTCACGGAAGTAAATTTTTGAAATCATCCATGTAATGTTATCTCACACCATAAACAATTGCAGAAATGGGAAGTATAACATAAATTAACATAAATATTTGTTACGACATACATAAAATACTTAAATGTTCGGACCGACCAAAATGGTCATCGACCGATCATCCGTAGAAGATCATGATTCGTTCGGATTGCTCGCGACACAAGGGAACTACCCTATGGAATAATACAAATGATCCAGAGCCAATTATATTCAACGACTCCCCATATCCCATGTTTAGAGAATAGAAAATTGTTATAAGTGTTCCTTTGCTACTAGTTCGATATGCAAAGTATTAACTTTGCACAATGAACTATTAAAAAATGTATTGAAAAACTACGGACATTAAAACCAAATTCTAAGCGTCAAATAGTGAGATACATATAATTAGCTGAAAAAAACACGTAAAACATTGATTAATGTACGTTGTTTTCTAATATAACTTGATTTTTCATATTATTAATTTCTAATTCAATTCAAAATATTATATATTAATTGAGGGGTTGGTAAAATACTGAGACCATATACGATATAATAAAGGGATTAATTACTATACACTGTCAGTGTAAAAAGTTTTACACTATCAATTCATCACCATCACCTATTTGTATTACTTCTTAAAATTTTAAAATAAAAGTCAAACTTGTTTCAATATCCAACGTCTATTATTAACTGACGGTGTAAAATCCTTTTACACTGTCAGTGTATTTCAATTAAACTCTATAATAAACTCATCTTCTATGGCATGTTAACTTAAATGTATAATTAATAACATTATTAATATCATAAACAATAACATTAATATTAACATACATATACAAACACATCATACAATAACACAAAAATCAAAATTTATCAAACATACCTCAACAACAATATTTATCAACATGCCTAACAAAAACATCAACATACTTCAAAAAAAAAAACTAAATCATAAACTTAGGAACAAAACAAAATCATTTATGAACAAACTATTGAGAAAAAACCAAACAAAGCATGGAGAAAAAAAGAGGAACACAATCACAACACAAGAACATAACGTGGAAACTCCAAAACCGGAGAAAAATCATGATAGTTGTCAATTGACAACCAAAGAATAACACTATGTGAAAATTGTTACAACACATAATATACTCTCAACTAACCCAAGCCCCTAGTACACACACACACCCTCCAAAGCAAATATTTAACTACATCTCATAACACTCTAATACAAGAGTATAAGAGAACAAAAAAAGTCAAATACAAACTTAAAGTGCTTTTGACTGGTGCATCTTGGAAAGGAGAACTTGAATCCTATATATAGCCTTGGATTCCCCCTTCGTTCACAAAACTAAGCGATGTGGGACTTCAAAGAATTTGTTATCCTATATATGACCTTGAACTCTCTCTTCATTCACAAAACTAAGCAATGTGGGTGAAACTAACGAAAAATATACCCGAGCGCATCACACGCTCAAAGATACAATAGAGTCGTCATCGAACTTTATTTATTCCCGAAGGAAACGGAAAACATCGATAAAACCTGGGGGGAGTGAAGAAGGGTAAGAAAGTCGGTTATGCAAGGAGGAGGTATTAGCATCTCTCACATCTGTTATACTCAACGGGAACCATTTTGATTATTGTTTGCTTGAATTGGTTTTGTTATCTAAAGGTTACTCGCGAAAGAATAAGGGAAAATGAAGAGAATAGATAGAGTGCTCGGTGAGGATTAAGACCCTTATGCCTATGTATCCTTATAGTGCAATAAAGAATGTAGAGCTTTGTAGTTCATAGAACTAATGGTGGGAGATGAAAGAAGAGTGATAAAGGTATGGTTTGAACCAAAAGATAATTTTGTTTGAACCCATAGGGTTAATATATCTGAACAAATAAGGAAAACTGGCATATTGGCTGAAAAATAAAGGGTATCGCATATATGAGGTTGCAAGGTAAGTAAACAGGGTTCTTAGTTCAGAGGCAGACATTGGCTATTGACCCAAAAGTATGTATGAAGCTCAAAGAACTAGTGTATTTGACTCAAAGAGAGAGTATATTACACAGGGTGAATGAAGGTAGAAGATATTGAATAAAGGTAGTGAATAGTGGATAATGGAAAATGAATGTAGGGAAGAGAGAAATGATTAATATAGAAAGAAACTGAAAGGTTTGATAAAAGTGACGAAAGGAATAATTTGGAACCAAGAGGTAATGGTATTTTTGGAATCCATAAAGGGAAGAAAATTTGCACCATAGAGGAAAGCATGCATATTGGCCCAAAAGAAAGGGAATGAAATATTTTCCGACGAGACAAACAACTCTTGGTACAAAGGTGGACAATGGTTATTTGTCCTAAAATGGTATAGATGGAATCCAAAAGAAAAATGGTATTTGGTTCCAAAGAAATAGTATATGTCATTGAGATGAATGATTATGATTTAAGATAGATGATGGATCATGAAAGATATGAATGGTGCCCTAAGGCAGAAGAAATAATTAGTATGGTGAAAGGAGGATAAATAATTAGGATGCTCACCAAAGATTTGAATCCTTGTGTCTACGTATTATCATCGTGCAATGAGAAAGTCAGAGTTTTGTAGTTCGTAGAACTAAGACGGAACAAAGAAAGTAAGAGATTTGATAAGGAAAAAGGGATTTGATAAGAAGTGATGAAAAGTATACATTACACCAAAATACAATGGTATTGCAGGAACCCATAAGGGAAAATAAACTTTGAACCAAAGAGTAAACAAGCATATTGGCCAAAAAACAACGAATTAAGTGTTTGGCATCAAGACAAACATCTCTTGGTTCACAAGATGGGCATTAGTTATTTACCATAAAAGGGTATGTATGGGACTTAAAGAAAAGGTATTTGGTCCAAGGAAACAGTATATCATTATAGGGGAACAAACAATCTGAAACCAAAAGTTAATGGTATTATGAATCCATGAAGAAATAAACTCTGAATCAAAAAGTAAACAGACATATTGGCCGAAAAAGAAAGGAATGAAATGTTTAGCATCAAGACAAACAACTCTCAGTTCACAGGATGGACACAGATTATTTGCCTAAGATAATATTCATGGAATCCAAAGAGATATGATATTTGATTCTAAAGAGAAGACAATATAACACTGCTGAAGGATGGTAATGATAGATGTAGAATACTTGGAAATCATTGGATATGAACTACACTAAAGTCTATGAGTAAAGGTGAATACGATGAGCAAATGGGTCATTCGTCCCGTACCCAAAGATATTCAGAATGAGGATAGGAATTCTCCACTCTCACCCCCTTCTTTACTACCTAAGGCTCATGGCATATGATACTCATCATAACTAGCAATGTTACTGAAGAAGACTCTCCTTGTTGCTCCTTATGATAAAGACTTGACAATCATTTGATACGAATTGCACTAAAATTTATGAACAAAGGTGAATACCTTGAGCAACTGGGTCATTCATCACATACCCAAAGATACTCTAAACAAGTTAAGGAATGTTCCCTCTTATCATTCTTAGTTACTTAAGGCTCATGGCGTGTAACTCTTATCAGGATTGATAAGTGTTAAAGAAGACTCTGATTGTTGTTCCTTATGATGAAAAAGTTGCTTGTGAAGGGAGACTTAACAATCATTTTATTCAAATTATGCTAAAGTATATGAATAGAGGTGAATACAATGAGAAATTGGGTCACTCGTCCCATACCCAAAGATATTCAGAATAAGTTAAGGAATGTCCCACTCTCATCCCTTCTCTATTTCTTAAGGCTCATGGCACACAACTTGAGTCATGATTGATAAGTGTTGATACCTTTGTTGTGCTTGAACATTAGTCACTCTTTTTGCAGTATGAGGGCCTTTTACTGACTTTGAAGTCTTGAATTTGGACTTGAGTTTGAAGTCTTGAGCTCCAGAGGTCCAGTACGGCTTGAACATAATGAACTTTCCATATAAAGTGATCAATGATCTTTTGATCACTTGAACAGGTTTGGGGAATTGAGCATAATGCAAAGTATTTGGTTGATCAAAGTAAACTTTGATCAACATATAATTAGTGGGAAAGGATCAGTTGAATTATGTACCACCTAAAGGGTTAATCAGTCAAACTAAATCAACTGATTCTACACAACCCTAAACTAGGAGAACATACAATGTTTAAGATGTAATCAATCAAATAAATCAACATCAATATTTACATGAGGAACAAATGATTAAAATGATTAGTTAAACCTAAACAAACCCTAAGTTAAGGGAGCATTCAATGGTTGATGTATAATCAATCAAAAATATCAATCATCAAAATTCACATGAGAAACAAATGATTAAAATGATCAATTAAACCTAAACAAACCCTAAGCTAAGGGAGCATGCATAACATGAACTTTCTAAACCCTGGGGGTAAAATGGCCATTATCCACAATTTGGTTAATATTGAATTAATCTCTAACAATTAAATCTAACTAAAAAATATTAATCCTAATTAATTCTAACTAAATCTAATCATATTATGTGATCAAAATTAAGCTAATCTAAAAATTAGTACAAAAATAAATCAAGAAAAATCATGTAAAAATCAATGGAAAATATCATATTGCACAAAAAACCAGGGGTCTGAATTGCACTCAGGTGTGCAAACAACAAAATGACGCATGGGCCAAAGCAAGCCCAATCAATATCTAACCCTCATCTAGGGGGCGCAAGTGAAATCGAGGCAACATTCAATAAAAATTGGCCAAAGGCCCAACCACAAGCCTAAACGAATTTGAACATGTAAAATGGATAAGGCCAAAAAGTGAGGTGGCCATGACTCAACATTGACATGGATCAATGGAAAAGCACGCAAGTGAAAAGCATGAGTTAAATGAAACTCAGAGCAACCTAATTGAACGCGCTCATTCTCTCTTCCCCTAGTCAGTTCCTCCCCCCGTCGTGTCAGAGGTCCTCTTCGGCGGCAGGGCCACCACGAAACAACAATCAAATAATAACACCTAACCTAAATTTAAGCGATGAGTCCGAAAAACCTCATGGAAAGATCTAATTTAACTCGAGATTCTAAGATCGAAGAGAAAGAACTAAGAACCCTAACATATCCAAGCTAAATTAAAGGGCGCACAAACACTGATTGACGCTCAAAATTTGGGGTTATTAATGCCAGGCATGTCCTCTACGCGATGGTAACCATATCATGGCAAAAAAAGAGAAAAAATATTTACCTCCGAAACAAAGAATTGTTTCGAAAAAGATTGAAACGGAGAAGACCGTGGCGTAGCAAAAAATCACTTGAAAATAGGTAATTCACGATCCTATCTTTTTCTTCGTACTCACTTCTTCTGAAAACCGAGAAATTGAACCGTGAGGGACTGAAATGAGAGGTTTAGCTCACTCTTGTTGAAGCTTCGATGTGAAGCTTCAATAGAGTTTCTGAGAAAAAAACATTGTGAGGGTGAAAAGGATTGAGATCGAGAGAATCAGAGTGAAATTTGAAAATCTGTAAATGTGAAAATGGCGCGTGAAAAATGAATGAGTGAAGAATGATTTGATTTATAGGGCTCTAAGTTCAGTTATGAGATGTAACCAAAATTACATCGAAATTCACTCGAAATTTACAGTTAGTTGTAAATGAGAAAATCTGTTACCATGTGATAGTTAGTTATACAATTCAAATTAGTTAGTAGGTTAGTTTTATTTTGTATGTTGCATCCTTGTTATCTTATGGTGGACTTCAAATTTAAAGTCTGCTGAAACAACTTGCAAGGCATGTTCTGAATCCTCTTTGTATATGCAGGGTTCAATTTGTATGTTGAATTTCTGTCATGGAAATTTATGCAGAGCTTAGTGTGTATATGCAGATGTGTGTGTGTGTGTGTGTGTGTGTGTGTGTGTGTGTGTGTGTGTGTGTGTTTGGATTTTCACTTATGGTCATGCGTTCTTTTTGAGAATGTCAAAATGTATGCTTTAGAGTTGTGCTGGTCATGATTTGGTGTGTTGTGTACATTTTGAGGGTCCATATGTTCTGAGTTCTGCAGCAGGGCAATGTTTTGTTGAACAAATGTGGGGAAATGTAAATGTGTTGCAGTTGAGGTTAAAATTATGCAGGGTATGCTTCAATTTTGCAGGGTGATTTGGTGCATCTTGGATTATGCAGGGTATGAGTTTGCAGCAATATGGAATTGAATGTTATCATGAAGCTTGCTTGGTGAATTTGGCTATGGATTGTATAAGCTTTGGTCATTGTAACTTTTGAATTAAACTATAACTTTAGGATTTGGATAACTTGAATTGTAGTTCTTATATATTTATGGTTGTAATTGGAATGTTGATAGATTATGTATGGAATTGGAATTTGGTTGAATGTATGAAATATGTATGTCACTTGGTTGTAATGGTTGAATGTTTGGATGAAAATGTGAATTGGATTATGTATTTGTTAAATATATGAAATTGGAATTTGGATTATAGTTAAATGGTTGAATATATGAAACTAAATGGCTTAATGAACATGGTTTACAAAGTGGAAATGGCTCCAAAAAAATGGAAATTGGATTAGGTTCATATGGAGGTCATTTTGTTGGGCTGACCAAGAAATGGACCTGGTCATGGACCCGATTTCTTGGAAATTACATGAAATCAATAAAAAATGGTCCCTAAATTTCAACCTTAGTTGTTAATGGTGTAATTTAACCAACACCTAAAGATACATAAAATGATGATGATAACAAGAAAATTCTACATGATAATAAAGCCAAAAACATAATAACATCTTCTTTAGAGAAGGATGAATTCCTTAGGGAGTCTAATTGTCAAAACACTAAAGGAATATAGGAAGTATTAGAGGTCACACAAGAAGGCATGAAGGTAGTAAAACAATCTAGACTGACCACTCTCTCTCAAGAATAGGTTTAGAATGCAACCGGGAGAAAAGATAGTTAATTTACAAAAGAGATTCACTCATTTGATAAATCACTTGGTTGTTCTTGGAAAAACATTCACCGACAATGAATAAATTTAAAGGTCCTTAGATCATTAATATTCACTTGCTGATTTCCATAAAGTTTGGAGATTATCATGACTAGTTCATCATGCACGTTGTGGTACTTAAGCTCGAGGTGGATGGGGAAGCCACTACATCTAGTGTTGCTGCGAAGAACCGACCCATAATGGAGTTGTAGACACTCGTGCAAGGGACTACTAGGAATTAAGAATCAATATTCGAGGTTTCCCTCCCTTCTCCTAAGATGACCATTAGTTCAGTGTATTCTCAAGGACGGGTTACCATGTTGTTGAAAGCTTGTAGGTCGGACCCTTCGTAGGGCATAAATTTTCCTTCTTCATCCCCATCTTCTCAAAGAGATCCGAGTACATGATGTTATAGGAGATGCTTCCATAAATCATAAATCTAGATATGTCTAAGTTGGTAATAATGGTGGTTATCACCAAAGGAAAAAAATTATTGGAAATCCCCCTGATCTTCTCGCTATCTCAAAATTCGAGAACATTGGCCTTCATAGACTCATAGATAAAGTGACTACTTACGTCTTGTTGATGTCCATAAGCTCAATAATCTTCCTTTTCATTGTGCTCTTGGAAGGGTTGTTCTCCTTCAAGGCACCTCCCGTTATGGAAGCAATGTATAAACCTTTCCCTTTGTGCCCTTCATCTTTTTCGTAACTCACTTATTTGCCTCTGCCCCCAACCACGACTTCAACGATTTTCTTGGGAGACGACTTCCTTTTAAAAGAGTCTTCTTGCCCCCTCTTGTCATCCTTGTTATACTCAGACAGTTTCCCCTTATTAATTATCTCTTAAATTGCATCTTTAGATGGATGACATCATTGGTGTTATGGTAGTGAATTTTGTGGAAACGAAATTATTTGGACTTATCAGTCCATGCAGACTCTCTAACCGGATATAGGTTCCTTATCTCGACCTCCTTAGACTCTATTTTGGCACATTCCTTCAAGATCATCTCTTGTGAAGTGTTCTAGGGAGTATACGTGTCAAACCTTAGGCCGGATTTGCGTCCACTTTCTTCTTTAGACGACCTAGAGTCTTTCTATGATGGTCGACTAGGTCTCTCATTCGCCAGCATCTGCCTACCTCTGTCGCCCAAAAGTTTCTCTTTATAGTTGATGTAGGGATACACTTTATTCAACAAATTCTTCTGATTATGGGCTTCTTTTCACCTTAACTTTTCTCGAAACGCACAATACGATATGAGGCCCTTCTAAAAGATCCACAACTTCAAGCTTTCACCCGAGCTTCCAAAAGCTATTTCTACCTTGCATGAGTTTGCTAAGCACAGCCATGGTGGTCAGTTGCTTCTTCGTGACGGTGAAATGGGTGGTGAAAACCTTGAACATGTCGAACCAATAGTCTATGCTTCCGTTTGGAAGAGGCTTCTACCAGGTTATGGTTGACTCAGTTAAGGTTAGTTTAAATAGTTTGCACTTCACGACTTCATCAACATGCTAATAGTTCAGTCGATCTTCCGCATGCCCAATGTGCTCATCTAGATCTCTAGTCCCGTTGTAGCTCTAGATTTTTAGAGGATTTTCTAGGGATTTTGGGATTCTGATGTCCAATATGCTAGCGGATTGTGGGTTCTTCTTCTACGTATGGATGGGAGCACCTTCTTCATACATTTTCCTCCTCATGAGACAACAAACTTCAAGAGAAAGATGGTTACCCCCTTCTTCCTTCCGGGCCAGGGGAAGGAGTACGATGCATGTGTCGTCGATGGCTAGGAGGCTTTTGGACCTATCATGGATCCTTCTTCGGTTCAAGAATGACAGTTTCGTTTAAAGTCATCTCATGTACAATGTTGTTCCTCATATTAGAATTGTGTAAATTTTCTTCAATCTAAGTCAGATTTTCCGCCAATGCCTGAGAGTTATGCTGGTGAACCATTAGGTAGATGTTGTTCAACATTTTGTTAGCTCCCCATAAGCCAAGATTAGCCTGCATGATTTGAAATTCGAGGAGGGTTTTGTTGAAAGAGTATATCTTTGGCAAATATTTTTGTATCGTATCCACAGAGATTGGGTAATATTACCGCCGTTCTATAATTCAAATGTTATAAGTTAGAAAGTAACAGGGTTGTTTTGTTTGGAGAAATATTTTGTAAGTGAAAGTTAACAAAGACTATAAAGTGGTTTAGTAAAATATAAAAGCTTGGCAAGATTGGAGTTCACTATTTCAAATATCTATGATTCCCTATGATAAATAATTAGATTCAAGATTATTGATGATGTTCAAATATCCTCTCAAAGTCATTTATGTCTAAATGATATCGTGATAGTTACTATATTGATCTTTAGACGATCTCTCCACCTAACTATCAATATAGCAACCTTTAATGTTCAATATCAAAGAATAGTAATGAATAAATCTATCTCTACAATTTATTCACTACTTGAAAATCTGTTTTATGTCTAAACTCGAGTAATCTCTCTCGACAACTACTCAAATCTGATTTTCAACTTAAAGCAAAAACAGTAATCAATACATCAACAATCTCTATCTCATATATAAATCAAAGTGAATACATAGATAGATGAGAATAGCTACTACCTCCAATCTTGACAAAAGGGAGTTTAGCTCCTCATCACCATTGTTACAAAGTAGAAGGTTTTAGAAGAAAAACTCTGGTTTTTTCTATTACAAAAGCTCTCAGCACAATGTGTGAATCATGGAATAATGTTTCAATGCCCTAGGTTAATGTATTTTGTCTCTACCAAAAAAGGTTGACATTTCCCTAATTGGACATTGTCATCTAAAGCAGAAAAGCAATTCCCAGGCAGACATCAAAATGGCAAAAACAGCTGGCCTTCAAAACAGCACTTTTGACCCAAAAATCAGTTTGCTGGATTCGCAGGGTTCGCGGGGCGAACTGGTCCTGTCATGCAGTTCGCGGGGCGAACTTTGTTCGCGGGGCGAACTAAAGCTGCCTCAGTTTCCTTGTTTTGCAAGCTTCATCCAAAATCTTCCATATTATGATGCTGCAATCCAAAGCTTTCTCATCCAAAAATTCTACAAAACTAACAAATATGTGAAATAACTATTCAAAACAAAATAAATTAAACCTAATTGCATTTATACAAAATAGTGAGAATAAAAGTGTGTAATTACATCAAAACTTGGTAAAAGGGACCAATAAAATGATATAAAAAGTAGTACTAATTGGTCCCTAACAACTCTCCCCAACTTAGCATTTTGTTTGTCCCTAAACAAAAGTTTCCACCCTCACAACCAAGACAATAACACAAAAGATTGGGACAAGGATTTACCAAGGACATTCAAATGGTTCAAAAGTGTTTGGCACTTTTTCTCAGTCCACCTATCGTAATTCTAGACAAATCATGAATAAGGAAAATGGTTGAGTGCAAAAATCATTCCAATGGAATTCAAAACCATATATGTCAAAATTGAATCAAACTTACACACACATCATAATAATGATGAATAACATGAAGGGTTACTTTCACTCATCCAAGCAATTAAATCAACAACAACTCAAATCATGCGGTTATCACAACAAATACCAAATCATGTGAAAAATGAGAATCAAGAGGTCTTTCAAAGGTTGTAATGTGGTTTAGGTTACAAGAAAGGATATGATTAAGAGAATTTACAAAGTTGCCTATCCTAAGGGAGCATTCCCAAATATTCAACTCTACACAATTTCCATTTCTTTGATCCCTATCTTTTTCTTTTTCTTTTTCTTTCCACATCCACACAACCATGAGCATTTCTTTGTTTTTTTTTTTTTTTTTTTTTTCTTTTCTCCTTTTTTTTTTGTTGCTCTATGGTTTCAAGGGTGATTTCTTTTTCTTGTTTCTTTTCAAATTTTCACCCTTTCATAAAAAACTCACTTTTCCAAGTTTCTAATCAACTTTTCACTTTACTCTCCCCAACTTTAGATTCCAAAACCAAATTTATTCAATAATGCTCCCTACTTAGACATAAGCAAAAGGCAAAATTTTGCAAACAACTCGGTTTGAGGTTTCAACTGATACGAAAGAAATTAGGATTCATTTATTCCACAATTTTCAATTGATTTTACAATGATCAATCAAATGAATCCTAAATTAAGCTCAAAGGGGGTTAACTAAGAATTATTCCTCACAAGGTTAGTTGATTCAAACTTTTTGGTCAAGTGGTTTTTCTCACAAACAATGCCTCTATCATTTTCAAAAATTTCACACAAAAATGGATTGATGCATGATTTAGCATGATAAGAATGAGTTAAAACAATGCTCGGTTTCCCGCTTTTTAGTGTACAATGGAAAGTCTCCTCACAACTGGCTAAGTCCTATTTTGATTCAAAAATGACATATACTTCAATGAATTTATGACATGGAATTTGCACACACTATCAAACTACTCATGTTAAGTCTAGAAAGCGATAAAGTGTACCTTGAAATGCCGACACTAATTCTTATCATCACCACTCGAAGTGTCCTATGCTTCTTTCTTTGCGATCATTTCTCGGTTGCTTAAAGCTTGACTTATGAGTAAGAACAATTAAACAAAAATGTTGGCAAACCAATATTTGATTAAAACACACTTAAATTTCAAAAAGTATTCATGCAATTATCAAGACACACTCTAAAATTCAACAAACTCCTCAATCTTCCTTCAACTCATCGCCATGGTCTACACCACCTCCTGCACCCCCCCAAAATTTTGGCCTGCCCTCAGGCCACTTATCATAATCAACAAAATCCTCTTAGGAAGGGAATGGAGAGGGGAAATTTTGAAATTTGGAGGTTTGGATGTGGCGTAGCGAGGTTGTTGAAAGAATCTCCTAAGTTCGTGAAAATAGGAATGAAACGAAAATGACATAAAACAAAAGGTTTTTTTTTTTTTTTTTTTTTTTTTTTTTTTCAGTTCGCGGGGCGAACTGAAGGAAATTTGAAAAAAATTAGTTCTGTTATTTACTGTTCGCGGGGCGAACTTTGTTCGCGGCGCGAACTGAAGCTGTGAATTCAGTTCGCGGGGCGAACAGTGTTCGCGGGGCGAACTGTAAAAAACAGAACCCACTTTTTTTTCAAAATTTAACACAGCAGAAACTCACACAGCAGAAAAAGATAAAATGGAGACTTACAACGTTGGGTTGCCTCCCAACAAGCGCTTTATTTAACGTCGTTAGAGCTCGACGGTTCAACGGTCTTTACGATCCGGCTTTGTTGAGCAACTTCCTCAAGGGCTTTGTTGTCTTCAAGAGGTTCTTGATGAACCTTCGATAAAATCTGACACCACCCGTTTTCGGAACTACTCGCACAACACTCACCCATTCACCATTGGAGATAGAACAAATTATCTCGGCCTCTACTAGTTTGACAACTTCCTTCTTCTTCAGCACTCGCATCAATTGATTCTCCTCTTTTGTGGACAATGTATTACTAACAACCACCGGTTTAGTACAGGCATCACCAAGGAGCACATACTTCAAATGTGGCTCTAGTTTTGGCTCTTCCACTTCCTTTGTCATCTCCAAGCCTTCGTTTTTTGTGGAAACTTTATAGACTCCGATAAAAGATTCCTCTGATGGATTAGAAAGATGAACCTGATCTCCGATATCAACTAGTCCCTCCTTGGTGGCATCGATTCGGAAGGAGTCACACTTACCATTGAAATGCTTTTTGGCTTCAAAAAGATTAAAGGTTACCTCTTCGTCTTGCACTCTCACCTTCATTAGTCCATCATCTACGTCAATCATCATTCGGGCCGTTTTCATGAATGGTCTTCCAAGAATTATAGGAACCTCACGATCTTCATCCATGTCTACTATCACAAAATCTACCGGAAACAAGAATTTGTCCACCTTCACTAACATGTCTTGAGCAATTCCGTATGGTGAAGTGGTAGACTTGTCGGCTAGTTGTAGAGTCATTCTCGTCGATTTAATCTCAACATTCCCCAATCTTTTGACAATGGAGAGGGGGATTAAATTTATACTAGAGCCCAAGTCAATCAACCCATTTCCAACGTATGTGCTCCCAATGGTTACTGGTAGAACAACCCGGCCCGGATCGGACTCCTTCCTTGGTAGAGTCTTCTGGATGATGGCGCTACACCGTGCATCAAGAAATATGGTCTCATCTTCCACGTGTCGCCTTTTCTTGGTAAGAATATCCTTCATAAATTTAGCATACCGTGGCATTTGTTCTAGTGCATCCGCAAATGGAATGTTGATTTGGAGTTGCTTGAAGATGTCCATGAACCGTGCATAGTGCTTAGCATTATCCTTCTTTGATGGTGCGTGCGGATATGGCAAATGTTGAACTGGAATGACCTTCACTCCTTTGTCTCTTTTTTTCTTTTGTCTTGGTTCAATTTCCTTATTCATTTCTGCTTCACACCGCTGCTCTTCCATCAGTTGTTGGTTCTGCTGTTTTCGCGGCGCGAAGGGAGATCGCGGCGCGAACTGAGCAGTTTCTACCACTTTCTTCTTCCCACAAGCCACATCCTCATTTTCCAACACAGCATCCATATCATTCTCAACTGTAATTTCCTCACCTTTTTTACTTGTCAACTCTCTACCGCTTCTTGTAAAAATTGCTTTGCAATGCTCCTTTGGATTAGTTTGAGTATTAGCGGAGAAAGAAGATCCTGCAGTTTGTTCCGACAGCTGTTTCGCAAGTTGACCTATTTGATTTTCCAAATTCTTGATTGCTGCTTCATTACTCTTCTGATTTGCCATGGAAGCTTGCATGAATTGTTGAAGAGTATCCTCTAGCTTGGAACTTCCTCCTTGCGATTGTTGGCCTTGAGAATTGGGGTGTTGATAAGGACTTTGCTGCTGAAAATTTTGATTGTTGAACCTTGTTGGTTGGTAACCTTGATTGTTCCTTTGATAGCCTTGATTTTGATTGTTCACATAGCTCACTTCTTCTAGTGGAGGGCAAAAACCAGTAGGATGATCTCCTTGGCATAACTCGCAACATGCTACTTGATGTCGAACTCGAGAACTTTGAATCTCCTTCATTTGCTGTGGAAGCTTGGCCATTTGTTGAGTGAGAAGCTCCACTTGTTGAGAGAGTAGCTTGTTTTGAGCAAGGATGGCATCATTGGTATTTAATTCAAGAACTCCCGGTTTACATTGTGAAGGACTACGGTCATGTTGACTTTGGCGATCATTGAGTGCCATCCGGTCAATAATAACGTTAGCTTCTTCCGCAGTTTTTGACATAAGAGAGCCACCCGCGGTAGCATCCAAAAGTGTTCTGTGAGTTGATTGGAGCCCATTTAGAAAAATATGGATTTGAGTGAGCTCATCAAAACCATGACCCTTGCATTTTCTCAACATTGACTTGAATCTTTCCCAAGCCTCATTTAAAGACTCGTTGCTTCCTTGAGTGAATACCGCAATAGCCGTTTTGGCTTCCATGAATCGGGATTGAGGGAAATATCTTTCTAAGAACTTTTCTTCTAACAAATTCCAATCCGTCATAACTCTTGCTGCTTGATCAAGGTACCACTCTTTTGCCTTTCCCACTAAGGAGTGTGGGAACATCCTCTTGAATAATGCTTCTTCACCCGCTTCATCAATTCCCGTCGAACCCGCAATCTCATAGAATTTGATGAGATGGGAGTACGGATCTTCATGATCCATTCCGGTGAATGGATTTGCATAGAGAAGTTGGAGGATTCCGGTCTTCATCTCCGTATTTCTTCCTCCACGGGCAAATTGAGCATTCCTTCTTGGACTATTAGCGGACATTTCGGTACGATTGTCATCCGCCATGTTTCCTTTACAAGCCTCTACAACCACTTCTTCGATTTGAACAAGTGCGGAAGTAGATGCTTCTTCTCTCCGGTTCCTCTCTTCGGCTAGTTTCCTTCTTCTTCGTGTTTTGCTATTGAGCTTCCGAAGTGTTCTTTCAATTTCAGGATCGAATTGAAGTTGCTCCTCAGTTGCTTTTCCTCGCATGCACTAGAATCTTCAAAACTAACAAACCAAGTGAAACAAAAGAGGGATAACAATAAAAGTAACAAAACTTAAAATAATGAATTATTGCAATGCTTGTAATATCGACACCAATCCCCGGCAACGGCGCCAATTTGTTGAAAGAGTATATCTTTGGCAAATATTTTTGTATCGTATCCACAGAGATTGGGTAATATTACCGCCGTTCTATAATTCAAATGTTATAAGTTAGAAAGTAACAGGGTTGTTTTGTTTGGAGAAATATTTTGTAAGTGAAAGTTAACAAAGACTATAAAGTGGTTTAGTAAAATATAAAAACTTGGCAAGATTGGAGTTCACTATTTCAAATATCTATGATTCCCTATGATAAATAATTAGATTCAAGATTATTGATGATGTTCAAATATCCTCTCAAAGTCATTTATGTCTAAATGATATCGTGATAGTTACTATATTGATCTTTAGACGATCTCTCCACCTAACTATCAATATAGCAACCTTTAATGTTCAATATCAAAGAATAGTAATGAATAAATCTATCTCTACAATTTATTCACTACTTGAAAATCTGTTTTATGTCTAAACTCGAGTAATCTCTCTCGACAACTACTCAAATCTGATTTTCAACTTAAAGCAAAAACAGTAATCAATACATCAACAATCTCTATCTCATATATAAATCAAAGTGAATACATAGATAGATGAGAATAGCTACTACCTCCAATCTTGACAAAAGGGAGTTTAGCTCCTCATCACCATTGTTACAAAGCAGAAGGTTTTAGAAGAAAAACTCTGGTTTTTTCTATTACAAAAGCTCTCAGCACAATGTGTGAATCATGGAATAATGTTTCAATGCCCTAGGTTAATGTATTTTGTCTCTACCAAAAAAGGTTGACATTTCCCTAATTGGACATTGTCATCTAAAGCAGAAAAGCAATTCCCAGGCAGACATCAAAATGGCAAAAACAGCTGGCCTTCAAAACAGCACTTTTGACCCAAAAATCAGTTTGCTGGATTCGCAGGGTTCGCGGGGCGAACTTTGTTCGCGGGGCGAACTGGTCCTGTCATGCAGTTCGCGGGGCGAACTTTGTTCGCAGGGCGAACTAAAGCTGCCTCAGTTTCCTTGTTTTGCAAGCTTCATCCAAAATCTTCCATATTATGATGCTGCAATCCAAAGCTTTCTCATCCAAAAATTCTACAAAACTAACAAATATGTGAAATAACTATTCAAAACAAAATAAATTAAACCTAATTGCATTTATACAAAATAGTGAGAATAAAAGTGTGTAATTACATCAAAACTTGGTAAAAGGGACCAATAAAATGATATAAAAAGTAGTACTAATTGGTCCCTAACAGGTTTCTCGTTTAGACAGTGTAACCGAGGTTTGAATGAAGGTTCTAAAAGGTGAAAATGTGGTGCATATGTGAGAAATTGAGAGGCTGGAATGTTCCTTGATCTGTCCTAAGTTAGATAAAATTTTACATGAAGGGAGTAGATGAAGCGGTTGTTAAGACTCGATCTTCAGTCCCTTGTGGGGGAGGCAGATAACTCCTAACAACTTTAACTTGTTGTTGAATGGTAGAGCGAGTAGCCTTGGAAGCTGTCAGTGTTGTCTGATTTGATGGAAGAGGGTTTGAATCTGAATTTGAAAAAATTGACCAGGAAATGGAGATCTGTGCATCGATCGAAGGAGATATGGATTTCTATCAAAGGTGATTCAGTTGAATCGAGAAAAGTTAAATCATGGAGAATATCAAGAATAAGAAATTTATTCCCACAGACATCTCCAATGTTCCGTGCTAGAACTAGAGTTAATTAGAAATAATGGATTGAAAGTCTATTATGGCGGTTCACGACTTCTTATATAGTGGATAGAGGACTTATCTGTAAGGTTAGCACTCCAACGCTCGAGTAAGTAAGAGTGTGAAAAGTAAAATGAAGTTTGAATGAAAAATAATTTGAATACTTGTGAAGTTGTATGTATTCCTCTTTGAATAAGGGGGTGACTGATAACTAACTACAAGCTTGTGAAACAACATAGAATGTGGTAAGTCGTTGGATTGATTTGGAATATTAGCATGCGATTCTCGTGAGAGATAATCTATGACACGAAAAAAGAGGATTTATATGCCCCTCGTGTAATAACTTGTTGTTTGTAATTGGTCCTTAGCTTTTAGTTAAATTCTTTCAATTAAATTAATTTAAATTTAAAAATTAATTGACTTAACTTATAGAAGTTATTTTCAAAAATGTTTAATTTATTAGGGTCTTTATTACTATCTCTCATTTTCAATATGTATATTGGTAAATCTATTTTAATATAGTAACATCCCGATCCAATTAGATAAACCCCATAACGGCCGTAAATATTTTGGAGAGGACACCTTAATACGAGGACACCTTAATACATGGGTGGATTGTGGGCTACATGAAATTGAGATCAACAAAATCATATGAGCTAGGACACCCTAATACTTGGGCGATATGTGGACTACGTGAAACGAGATCAACGAAACCATATGAACTCGTTGTAAAGAGACAAGAGAGGGAGCCATTGATGTCAAGACCAACACACCTTAAATTGGAAGATCAACTCAGTTAGTTAACTTAACACTGGCATGGATAAGACAAAATATTGAAGGGAGTTTAATGAACACGTTTATACCATGGAATTAAAGACATTGATGAGGATTAATCTGCCTTAAATTACGATAAAGCTACTTAAGAGCACCAATTTAATCATAGATTATAGGTTTGAGCTCAATCTTGAATACGCTATAGTATTAAATTCTCTTAAGAGATAGTCTCTGCAATCACGGGTAAAAGATACTCAATTTTTAAAAATAAAAATAAAAAAATTACAAAACAATAGAAAAACATTCTTTTAAACTATTTTAATCAATTGATCAAAATACTTGATCAACAATTGATCAAAATACTTAATCAACTATCATTCTATTAATATTTTTAAAGCAATCAAATAACTACTAACTTAAAAGGATAATAATAAAAGAGAAAAAAAATTATTCAAAATAATAAAAGTATTTTACGTAATTGAATTTTGTTATCATGTAGTAGTACTTATTTTTTGACAATTTGTTTATCATGATATACTCAAACTTTTTTCACTTCGAAAAAATGATTACTTTTCCACATTTTTTTCTCATTTCACCGTCCTCTTAAACCCACAAATATATCCGATTGGTCTTTCTCCATTACCCACATCACAGACAGTAAGTTTATCAATTCATTTCATCACCGATATAAATATCCCACCCACCTTATTCTCCAAGTCCAAACACACACAGAGAAACTCTCTTTCGTTCCTCTCTCTCACTTCATTTTCTCTCTCTAAACTTCAAAAGAAACCACAAAAATGGGATTCCCCATGGGGTACCCTGAAGTTTCCGTCCCCAACCTCTTCCTTCACCTTCTCTCTCTCCTCGCCTTTCTAAGATCTCTAGCCATCTCCTTCCTCTCTCTCCTCCATCTCTCCGACCTCCTCGACACCGATTTCTCCTCCGCCACCTTAACGGAATCACACCTCCACCGTCCTACCCTCTCCGCAATCCTCATCCGCGAATTCCTCCCCGTCGTCAGTTTCCGTGACCTCGCCGGAGATTCGAAAGCGATTGGATGTGCGGTGTGTCTCGACGAATTTTCCGGAGAGGAGGAAATCAGGTGTATGGCGAACTGTAGACATATTTTTCACCGGTCGTGTGTGGACCGTTGGATTGATCATGATCAGAAGACGTGTCCGCTTTGTAGGACCCACTTTGTACCATATCTTAAAATGGAAGATTATAATCAACGGTTATGGGCGGCTTGTGAATCTGAAAGTGAAGATGATGATGTTTCTCTTTTTCCTCAACATGATGATTATCACTACATTGCCACTGCTTCAATTTGAGTTTTTTTTTTTTACTTTTTAATTTTTTTCTCCTAATATTTTTATAGGAGTTTTTTTCTTTCTTTTTAATATTACATCTTTTTGGGGTGGTGAATTTGTATATAAATTAAACCACAAATATTAGTGTAAGGATAAAAATAGAGAAATTAAAGGTTAGGCTTTTAGCTTTATTGTATTTTTGGGTCTTTTATTAGGGTTTTCTATAAATGAAAATAAGGTTTTGTTGGACTCTAAATAATTGAGCTAGAATGAGTTTAATTGGACATGGAAGCTGAAAATATGTTCATCAGTAAATATGTATCATTACTTCATTGATCGAGAATTACTTAATCACTAGTTAAATCACATAATTAAATTAAATAGAATGACTCAATTAAATATGAAGGGGAAAAATACAAGAATGGTGATTGAATTGTGTTAAACTTCTTTTTTCTTTTTTTTAAAACTTTAGTCAAATTCAGAACACAAAATATAGAATCTGAATCAATAAGAGGTAATTGATAAGTAGCATATAAGGAAGAAAAGAAAAAAAGATAACTAAATTATTCTGATTCCTTTCACAAACTGATAAGTAGCAGATTTTATTATAGTCACATAAGATTACATGCTCTCGAGCATAAAAGCAAGAGATTTATGATGTTCAAACACAAATTAAGAGACTTCTATGCTCAATACACAAGCAAAAGATTTTCAATGTTCAAACACATGAGGAAGAGACTTCTACGCTCAAGTAAATAAGCAAGAGACTTCAAATACTCAAACATTAAATAAGAGACTTCTAACAATCTATCTATTAGATAAAAAATTGTTTGGGATAATACACTTGATATACAATCAGAAGTGTAAACAAAATACAATAAAAGAAGACTCTTTAAGACTTATAGATTTATAGGTTATACAAAGATAAGAAATTCTAAGTTAAACGTGTACTATTGTTTTGATAGAGTAACAACTCTTTAAATGTCTATAGTTTATTATTCTTCTTCAAGTCTTCAAATCCTTATATAGAGAAGAAAAATAGTGGTTGGAGTTCTTGCACAACATAGTCTTTAAGAAACTTGAATAGAGATATTGAGATGTTTCTTCAAATGGTTAATATTGTTAAAAGATCATTTGAAATTCCTTTGCTTTAAAAGGAATTATCTGCTATGTCACATCTATCAATATGAGAAATTACTTAAGTTTTCACGTGATTAAAAGAAGACAAATTAAACATAGAGTCTGACAGTGACCTATCAAAGTCATTTTGGTTTTTGCGCTTTGATTGGGTTCAAAATTGGACCTTCAGAAGTTAGCTTCTTTAGAGTTTGATCTTCAAAAGTTGACTTCTTCAAATTCTGACTTTCTGACATTGACTTTTTCAAAGTCTGATATTTAATAAACTTCTTCAGAGTTTGATCTTCAGCTTTTGATTATTCAGATTCTGATCTTAAGCTTTTTTTTAGAAGTTCATTAATAGAATTAATACCTAGTTTATTCTTGAAATTTTAGTATGTGGTCTTACACACTTAAATATATATTAGTATATCAAATTATTATTTTTAAATACTTTGTTATTATCAAAACCTAAATTTATTTTAAATAAGTTTTGAACAAAGTATTTATATTTTTATTTTAAAAAAAATACTCAAAAGCCGCGTCGTTTTGTTTGGGAAAATAAATAAATATTTAATCCGTCGATTTTTCAAAATTGTCGATACTTCGATTTTATCAGTTTTGATCGATTCTAATCGATTTTTATTATTTCAATAATATATTTGACTCAACAAACAAATTAAATCGATGACCTCTCTAATTTCTAATTAATCCGATTTGACCAATCAACTCATTCTAGTTTTTGCTTAGTTCGGTACTCTTTTTATCATTACAAAATCTATGGATTTAGTAATAGTTAATGAACTCTTAACATACTTTTGTAACATTTCTATAAAGAGTATGCTTTTTTCTTTATCACGAAAGTATTATTCTCTGAGTAAAAAAATAAAATTACCAATGAATCTTAAATGATTGCTTAATGCGGGCCCTTCACCTTTAATCATTAGTAGAGACATGCAGTACTATTATATTTTAGTGGAGTACTTTTCAACTATACTTATTAAAATATTTTTATTTTTCACACTTATCTTATCTTTTAAATTAACTTAACTTTAAAATATAAAAGCAAAACCGATAATAAAAAAAACACAAACCCGTTATTTGAAATTAAGTGACTACAAACAAGAATAATTTTCCTGTTCTTTTTTTTTGGTGTGGACAATTTTGTATTTGTTGTGACAGTATTCTAGAAGGTAGGTAACATGTGTGAATCATCGCCGTGGTTCTCCATAGTCCATAACAAGACACTGCAGAGCGCCGGCGTGTTCTTTCGGTCAACCGGAAAGCTACGTTTCAATTTCTATACGCTTTTGAAATCTTGTTGTTTTCACATTTGAATATATACTATTAGTATATTACTACTATTACTATATTAAGATATGCATCTCAATAACAAGTAGTACCTTTTTTTTTATATCCATTGCTAAACTATTATTTTAAGCTGACTTATATTATGAATTAATTTAACTCCAAACTATTCGCGTGGTCGGTGGTTGTTGAATATGGGTCGTGTTGGTTCATATTGGTTGGTGGGTTGATTAGAGATTTCTTTGTCTATATTTCATAACCTTAAATATGTATAATCTATTTTTTTAACACAAGCAAACTCAATTCATATTGTTTCTGATAAACACTATTTGGTTAATTTGTCTGCGGTGAGTCAGGTGAGATTACAATCGTATTGTAGGTAAGATGGTATCTTGTTGTTCGTCCTTTCTTCCTTGATAAGAAGTCTTTTTATACATATCAGATTTTCAAAGACCATTTAAGAAGTGTCTCTTCGAGTCCCGTGTTTAAATGACGCTGATAACGTTTATCGTCCTCTTTTACAATCATATAATGTCTTCTTCATCATTTTCTGTAACTCCCATGCAACCATGAAGCTACCTTAAAATTGTTATGTGTGACCGTTCATATCGTCCACCATCACTCTCATGAGATTGAGTCCGACATGTTCATGTCGTCTACTAACACTTTCATGATCGGGGTTCGACTTGTTCATCTTGTGGCCTTTGTCATACTCTGCACACTATCTCTTCATACTCGGCCTCGAGAATTCTGGGATGTACATAATCTCCCTGATTACGAAGTCCAACAGAAAGAAGTGTTTGGACAGAAAGTCTTAGAATTCCTTCTTCCTTGAGTCGGTCACCTTTACGATAAGTTATCGTGTGACCGTGGTTTTTTAAAAGAGTAATAATGACAATCGTTTTCTCTCTCTCTCTCTCTCTCTCCCTCTCCCTCTCTCTCTCTCTTAGTCATGATGATTTTTATTGGGGAACCAATTTGCCATCATGACTCTAGTTTGATAGAGCTTCTTGACCGTTGTAAAACTTGCTTCCATAAAAACTTTTTCCTTCTTTATTTATTCAATGTTTGTGACTCTCTTCCTCGTTTCTTCCAGACTTGCTGACCGGATTTTCTTTGCGTCTCCTGTCAATCATTTTTTGCAAGCACAAGCCTCAAGTATTATTTATCTTCCTCACTTACTCTTTTTTAATTCTTTTATTATGGTTACAATACGCAAGTGTGGTGATTCAGGGAAAGTACAGATTTCTCTCAATACCCATGAGAGAAGAAAACTCTGGGATGAATGCATGAAAGAGTGTGAGGGTCATCTGAAGCAAGCAGAGTTCGATAAGTTTATTAAGGAAGTTTATGGTGACATTTCTTCACCTTATAGTAAAACTGACTCGGAGTCTTCGTCATCAGGTTATGTGGATATTTTAACGGAGATGACATGTTCTTTGATTGACAAAGAAGTCCTAAGTTACGACCACAACGTCATCGATGACAATAACATCTCAAAACCCTGCTCCAACAAACAAATTTCCTCTATCAGGAATGAGGAGGTGTCGTGCTGGAACCTTTTGTGGTTCGTGAGAGAGTTTACATTACTCTACCAAACGGAGCGTCAGACGAGTATTTTTACTTTTATTAAGGTGACATCCATTATTTTAACTAGTAAAGGACCTGTGCGTTCGAACGGGTCGCGCAAGTGCAATAATTTATTTAAAAAAAATTAAAATATATATATTTTTTTGTTTATATATATATATATATATATATATATATATATATATATATATATATATATATATATATATATATATATATATATATATATATATATATATATATATATATATATATATATATATGGTTGGATCAACGTACACAAATTTATTGCATAAGAGTTTTTTTAATGTAATGGATGTTAAATGATTAATAAATGGGTTCAAAAAATTTCCACAAATAACTTTTTCCAATTTGGGACATAATAAAGTAAAACATTATTAATTTATAGTAATATAATTTGCTTAATTTTTTTGTATACTATATTAAGGAAATAATCAAAAAATATAATACAAAAATATTTTTACAATTTATTGATATATTGATATATAATAAACATTCCATTGTTAATGTTATGAATAAACATTCCATTTATCATTGAGATTTTGGACATAAGAAATAAAAATATATTTATTTAGTAATTGATGAAATTTTCCAATCTGTTACTAATTTGAGGTATAAAAGCGCAAATATTAACCTTCATAATAAATGATTATTTAACCAAAATACATAAACCATGTAAAAGAAATACCAGAACCTCATTTGTTTTAAAATATAGTAATGAATACTACCAAATGTTGAAATTAATTGCAATTGATACAGTAAGGTTTAATGCAACAAAAGATATTGAAACAAAAGGTTCACAATTTTAGTTAAAATTGTGAGAAATAAGTCCAGCAACAAAAATGATTTAACTTCGTACAATTCTTTGGTCCTTAAAAAACTGGGTTTATACAAAACCTGCCCGCAACCTTTTAGAAAGTGATGATTCAAAACCTGCCCGCAACCTTAAAAAACTACAATAATAATTAATTTGATTTCAGGATATTGATTTCATTTTGGAATGATAAGATTGCAACAACAATAAAATAACGGTAATATTTTTTAGTAGTATAAATAGGTAATTTATTTTATCACATTTTTCACTCACATCTAGTCTAAATTTGACCAATTTATTTTATTTAATTTTAATTTTTTTGTGTACACATTTCATTTGAAAATGAACCTCAATCAACATAACACATGCTCCAATTTTATGCAAAATGATGGAAGTCCTCTTTGTATCCCAAATCAACAAAACACCCCATATTTTGGAAATCCACCTCTTATTCCAAATCCACACCATAATTCAAGATTTCAAAATTCTCTTTTTATCCCAAATCCATAAAATAATTCACCCATTGGAAATTACTCATATCATACATCACCTTACCCAATGAAAAACTCTCTTTTAATGTATTTTGATATATTTGAATCAATTTTTTAATTATATTTTATATAATATATAGTGGGATTTAGTGGGGCCCATTTTCTTAGCCCACTTTAATTATTTACAATCATTTTCTTGTACAACTAAATGTATAAAGAATTGATATTTTTATTGATTTATTACAAATCATCATAACATTAATTATCTTACGGCTGAATTATTTTAATACTCCACTGACCTAGCCAATAGAAAGGAGGCAGTGGATATAATTATTCATTTCAACCTCCAACTATATTTTGGCAAATAAATAATTTAAATATGTTGAGTTATAATACTATATATGATGACATGAGATTGGTAAAAAGTATAGTTGCATGCTTAACTTAATCATTTCAAACAAACAATGTAGATTTTCCATTACCAATCAAAAGACAATTCACTGTATATGATAATTATACCTTGTTTTTTTTATAAATCATTAATTCAGTTGAATGCAAGATTCAAACATTGCTCCAACATTTCTGAACTACCTGCAATTTTAACATATGTATTAGACTTTGAAAAAAATTGTAAAAAAATGTGTTTCTATGTGTTTTCTATAATTAGTTTTGAAGGATTTCATAATAAATTTTTATGTAATTGTTTTTTTAATTTCTAACACCATTAGGCATGCTGAAACCAAACATGACATGCAATAATCTATTTATAATTTATTTGTATACACATATTTCATAAGATGACAACGTATTTTGTTATCAATCTAAAATACTTATTAACATTTGAAGATATGATACTCATATAAATTTTGTAGTTGAAAGAACACACAAAACACAATGTTCAACATAACAACATAGGATTTTGAATAATTTCACACACATGAATTAAATACTCATTATCATCCTTTAAACCATACATGAAATATAAATGTCAATTGTAATCCCACAAAATAAACACTTTAAAAAAGTAAAAACACATCCTACAACCAAAACATATCATGTTCTTAACAACTTCATACTTAAACTCATTCTGGTGCTAAAAAGTTCATAAAATATATTTCAATATCAAATTTCCAAAAATTCTAATTAAGAAGATGGTTCTATCTTTAATTTCTTGGATGGTTTGGTGCCTGATAATTGCGTAGCGCCAGACGCTTCAAAATCAACTTCTTCACCCTTGTCAGCAATTACAACATCCTTAGCCGGAGTCATTAGAATGATTGATTCTGGATCATTTTCACCAGATGCAGATAATGTTTGCTTGCAATATAAAAAATTAATTGTCAGATATAAAATGAATTATAATAATACAATATTTATCATAGAAAATTATTATGTTAACAAATGAAGATACTTACTGCGGAAGTTTCCAAATTTTCTTTGTTAGGGACCAACTTTGCATATTCAGTTTTAGACTGATTCTGCACATTGAAACATCGAATATTTATTATACTTGTTAAATGTTTAAATAATACATGAATTAAGTGAATATTATACGTCTTCTACTATGTAGTCATTTTCAATCTCTTTAACAAAGGCTTCATCATCACAAAGCTTCCAAACAAACGCTTGGGAAAACGTTGGCTGCACCTTAACTCTAAAAGTCATTTTCTTATTCAACAGCATTTCAAGCTCATCAGGATAAACCATTGGATCATCTTCTCCATTCTAATGGAAAAATAAAATATCAACCATGAGTGATAATCTGAACTTTACAACTCGATAAACTATTAACATTTTAACTTATGTATAACAATGTACCTCCACCATAGAGTTATGCATAAATTCAGCAGTCATTCCAAGTATAGCAGCACATTCGGAATCCCAGAATACAAATCGATATTTTGATTCACCATTGCTAACATATATCTCAATCTTGTACCTATAGTATTTTAAACGAAGAAAATAATATGATTAATAACAAATCCATTTCCAAATTTATTTGCAATTCATCTAGATTATATGTACCTTGGTATAGGCTGTTCGACTTTTTGCCCACATGAACATTCATAAGCTTTTTCAGGATTAGGTGCCTTCGAAGAACACCTTGTGCAGCCATAATAAAACCATCCATACTTTGAGACAACAAATTTCAATGTGGTTGCTACAGTAACACATAAAGTTTCCTAAAAGCAAATCAAAAATGATATTAATTTCAAAAAGCAAACAATATAATTGTAATAGTAAAGATAAATTCGGCTCTATAGTATTCAACTTACATGTTTGACTTTGCAGAACTGACTTAAGGACATACATTTCGCATTATGAACAAACCTTTCTACTGGCGAATACTGAGAACCACCAGACCAATTAGAAAGAGATTTTGCAGATTGAGTAGGCTTCTCCTTCTGTTCATTAGTAGGCAACCTATAGAAATAAGATTGTTTTTGAAATTAAAAATTATGTATAATAATCTGAATATAAATAAATAAATAAAATTCATACTTAGACATAAAATCTTGAATTTTAGGGATGTCTTCATTTATCAACAATTTGGAACCACTCCATGCATTTGACACTGTAAATTGTATAATTAATATAAAAATTATTGAACGTATAATGAAAAATACAAATCAGCTATGTATTTATAAAGTCTGATAGTGTAATACCTTGGCCATCTTTTACCATTGCATGAGTGAGCAGAATTACAATAGCTCCATTGTTTTTAGGATCATTGTAGTAAGCCAAAAATTTTGATCCATAGATTTCCCATAAATTGCAATTTATGCAATTACCCCTATTTTGCAATATAAATAAACATTATTATATGATGAGATTCAGTGATGCAAAATATATAAATTTATCAAACACATAAGTTATAAAAACAATGCGCATTACTGCAAATTTAGATGACTATAAAATTACAAACCTAATAACCTGGAAAAAAAAGAGTATATAAATTTGATAGAGGTGTGTGGCAAAATGCTGAAAAGGATCCAACCTTTGATGTTACACATATATAACATCGTTTTGATTGTATAATTATATGCTATTAAATTATAACTTTAAATTAAAAATAACTATTTAATATAGTTGATTAATATTAATTGAGTAATTTAATATTATTGTTAATTTACCTACCAATTAATTATTATTATTGTTATTATTATTATTGATATTTACCCGCCATATATGATAAGAATATTTTTAAAATTTAAATAGTATATTTATTATTTGATTTGATTTGATTTAATTGAGATCCAAACTCTATAAATTAAAATCGGTTACTTATTATGAACAATAATATAGGGTCATTCCAATGTCAATCTATTATTAATTAAATTTTACATAGATGTAATTTTGCAATAACACGCTGACATATTGAATCTTATACCGCTGTTATCTTTGCACTAACATATTTTATCCTTCAACAGAATAATTATAGTAAATACGTACATTCTATATACCGAATTATAATAAAAATGTATTAAAATCAAAAGTAATAAAACTATTTACAGTAAATAAAAATATAGTCTAATTTCTTCATGATCATAAATATTTAAAGAAAAATTCATTGAAATAAAAAATCAATAATAAATCAAAAGTTGAAATAAATGCTAATGACACAACATATAATATTAAATTACACAATTAATATTAATCAACTATATTAAATAGTTATTGGGGAACCAATTTGCCATCATGACTCTAGTTTGATAGAGCTTCTTGACCGTTGTAAAACTTGCTTCCATAAAAACTTTTTCCTTCTTTATTTATTCAATGTTTGTGACTCTCTTCCTTGTTTCTTCCAGACTTGCTGACCGGATTTTCTTTGCGTCTCCTGTCAATCATTTTTTACAAGCACAAGCCTCAAGTATTATTTATCTTCCTCACTTACTCTTTTTTAATTCTTTTATTATGGTTACAATACGCAAGTGTGGTGATTCAGGGAAAGTACAAATTTCTCTCAATACCCATGAGAGAAGAAAACTCTGGGATGAATGCATGAAAGAGTGTGAGGGTCATCTGAAGCAAGCAGAGTTCGATAAGATTATTAAGGAAGTTTATGGTGACATTTCTTCACCTTATAGTAAAACTGACTCGGAGTCTTCGTCATCAGGTTATGTGGATATTTTAACGGAGATGACATGTTCTTTGATTGACAAAGAAGTCCTAAGTTACGACCACAACGTCATCGATGACAATAACATCTCAAAACCCTGCTCCAACAAACAAATTTCCTCTATCAGGAATGAGGAGGTGTCGTGCTGGAACCTTTTGTGGTTCGTGAGAGAGTTTACATTACTCTACCAAACGGAGCGTCAGACGAGTATTTTTACTTTTATTAAGGTGACATCCATTATTTTAATATCAGTATCCCCTTTACTAACTTTGAATTTGATCTCCTCAAAACCCTAAACACTACAAAAAATTGAATGAATTATGGCAGTTTCAATAAGGCGGTGTAGCACCTCAAATTTGCACCCCCCATTCATACATCCATTTCATTTTAGGTCATTGATATTACATTAACATTGCATAGTACATTGCATCTTATCAGTCAAGACTGGCATCAAGAGAATTCATCTGTGCAAAGAGTGCAAGTTTTCCTTGAGATGAAAGCCACGTGAGAATTCTAGAGAGCTTATATGAATCAAGGGTTCATTTTGAAGCAACTTGACCAAGTGTTAGAGGCTCAAAGTCATCAGTACATGTCCAGGTCATCTGGGGCCCATGAAAGTCAACTGCAAGTCAACTGAGGGCTGGGAGGTGGAGAAATGGTCTGAGACACTTCATTCATGTCCAAAAGAGGTTTATTCATCATGTCAAATGTAACACCCCGATAATAATAAAATAATTATTTGAATTGAGTTAATAATTTAATTATTAATTTAATTAAATAATTGGAAATTTTATTATTATTATTTTTGGATTATTATTATTGGAAAGTATATATATGTTGGAATAAGGAAAAGTTCTCATTTGGAAAAGCATTTCACGTGAAAACAGAACAGAGAAGCATCGTGAGAGAAAAGGGAAAAAGGGCAGAAAAGAGGAGCTGAAGAGCAAAGGTTGGAGAACGAAAGCTTGAAGCTCAAAGATTCTGCCGGATTGTTAAGGTAAGGGGGGTTTATCTCGATTAATGGGTATTATGGGATAATATGTGATGGGTAGTAATAAGCTGTTAAATTGACCCTAATTGGGATTCTTGATTGCTGAAAATGATGTTAGATAAACCGTGTTAAAAACTGTAATTGAACCCGTAAATGAGTGTGTCGTAATTTACTGGATGTAGAGCTTTTTACGGAATTGGATTCGGAGGTCCGGAAGTCCTCCAACGGCGGAAAATGCGGAGAATTCTGCTTTCTGCTGTGTGTTAGCGCAGGGACAGCTTTCTGTCTTGCGTTAACCGGTTAACCCAGGGTGTTAACCGGTTAACACTGTTTGAAATTGTGAAAATGTGCTGTTTGTGCTGCGTTAACCGGTTAACCCAGGGCGTTAACCGGTTAACACTGTTGTGATTTGTGAATATTGCTGTTTGCGCTGCGTTAACCGGTTAACCCAGGGTGTTAACCGGTTAACACGGTTAAGTTTTGAGACAGAAGGCGTGTTGTGCTGCGTTAACCGGTTAACCCAGGGCGTTAACCGGTTAACGCTGTAGCAGAATGGAAAAATTGTTGTTTAAATGTTGTGTACCTATCTGCGGGTTGGCCTATGTTGCCTATGGTGTAATAGGGATAAATTCCCGCTGTTTTGAGCAGTATATGCAATATTGAAATGTACTAATATTGTGGTTGTTGTTTGGCATAATCTGACATGCTTATGTGATGAAAGATTGATGATGTATAATGATGTACATGATGCTGTGAATGTATATATGATGCATGTATGTGTGAATGGACTGTTGTATGGCTCAGAGTGTGAGCATATGTTCATTCTTGAATTATTGTTGATGTTGCATTGCTAGATGATTAGCATGCATGGCATAGCCTTCGGGGCTGTAGCTAATTCCCATAGTGAGGAATTAGTGAGTGAACCATTGTGGGTTGTTGTTGATGTTTGCATACTAGATGATTAGTGTGCATAGTCTAGCCTTTGGGGCTGTAGCTAATTCCCATAGTGAGGAATTAGTGAGTGAGTCATTAGATCTCAATGAGTGGGACTAGTGGGCTCAGTAGCCGTATCTAGAGGGATCGGTGAGCTTGAACTATATGTTCAAGAATAGTCGGTACCGCATGTGTAGAGTCTCATTGCATAAATATATGTATGGCGTATAATATGAATGGATGTATTCCAATATTATACGTGTGTTGAGTTGTTGTTAAGTATGATTTGAGATTATACTTGTGTTGTATGTTGGTGTTGAGTATGATGTTGAGCCGATGAGCTATTACTGAATGTGTGTTGCAATTAGGGTGATTGATGTGTTAATTACTTGGCATTACATGTTGTCTTATAATGCTCGTTATATTGATTGAGGAACTCACCCTTACACTATTTTTCAGGTAACGAGAAATGAGTCGAGTAGAAGCTAATGCTTGGAGTCTAGAGTAGTTCTTATGGGTCATGCTCTGATAGATGTAACATCGGGAGGGAATGTTTTAATTAATTTGATATTGGTTGTTGAATGATTTACATGTATGGCGTTACATGTTTTACATTGATGTTGGATTTGATTCCGCTGCGAATTATGCAAAGAACCTTATTTTGATTTAAATGAATGAGCATGACAGGGTATTCTGATAATTTTGTGAAATGATTGTGTGACACCCTTCGGGGCATAATTACTCTGATGATTGATATGTTATTATTTTAATTATAATAATTTGGGGTATTTAGAAGGGTGTTACATTAGTGGTATCAGAGCATAGTCGGTCGTGTCGAGTCGTAATTATTCTGTTTTCCCTGTACGGGATAGGTGTTGAGTAACCTATCAGTACTTATTGTTTTAGTTTGTTTGGGTTTTCAGAATAGAGATGGCTGGAAGAGGTAGAGATGATGCTGCGATTGCTGAGGCTCTGGGTATGCTAGCTGGAGTACTTGGAGGGAATCCGAATGTTGTGGGAGCGGGAGCTGCTCGTCAACTGAGTGAGTTCCAGAAGAACAATCCTCCAATGTTCAAAGGAGCATACGATCCAGATGGTGCTCAGAAGTGGTTGAAGGAGATCGAGAGGATCTTCAGAGTAACTGAGTGTGCTGATAACCAGAAGGTCAGGTTCGGTACACATATGCTGTCAGAGGAAGCTGATGATTGGTGGGTTACTACCCGCACTGAGTTGGAATCTGCTGGGAATGCTGAGATTACTTGGGCTGTGTTCAGGGAGAGATTTCTGAGGAAGTATTTTCCAGAGGATGTCAGAGGGAAGAAAGAAATAGAATTCTTGGAATTGAAACAGGGTAACAGGACTGTTACTGAGTATGCTGCGAAGTTCACAGAGCTGTCAAAGTACTATACTCCCTATAATGAGGCTGCTGGAGAATTTTCGAAATGTGTGAAGTTTGAGAACGGGTTGCGTCCTGAGATCAAACAAGCTATTGGATATCAGAGGATCAGGGTGTTTTCTGACTTGGTTGACTGTTGCAGAATTTTTGAACAGGATTCCAAGGCTAGAGCAGAGAGCTATCAGCAGAGGGTTGATAGGAAGGGTAAGAATCAGATGGATCGTGGAAAACCGTATGCAGCTGGCAAAGGTTTTCAGAAGCAGAGTGGGATGAAGAGGCCTAGTGGGGGAGACTCTAGTGCTCCTGTTAAGTGTTATAGATGTGGTCGGGCTGGACATCGTGTTCATGAGTGTACCAGTGCTGAGATGAAGTGTTTTAAGTGTGGGAAAGGTGGTCACTTGGCTGCAGAGTGCCGATTGAAGACTGTAACTTGTTTCAACTGTGGAGAGTTGGGTCATATCAGTCCCCAATGTCCTAAGCCGAAGAAGGAGAATCAGTCGGGAGGCAAGGTTTTTGCTCTATCAGGTTCTGAGACTTCTGCAGATGATCGTTTGATCAGAGGTACGTGTTATATTAATGGCCTTCCTCTTATAGCTATTATTGACACAGGTGCTACTCATTCTTTTATATCTGTGGATTGCGCTGTGAAGCTTAAGTTAGAGATGTCTGAGATGCGTGGAAGTATGGTGATTGATACTCCTGCAAAGGGTTCAGTGACTACTACTTCGGTTTGTTTGAGTTGTCCTTTGAATATTTTTGGTAGAGATTTTGGGATAGACCTTGTGTGTCTTCCATTAGTGCAGATTGACGTTATCTTGGGTATGAACTGGTTGGTGTTTAACCGAGTCTATATCAACTGTTTTGATAAGACGGTGATATTTCCTGAGATTGAGGAAGGGCAGAGTCTGTTTCTATCAGCCAGGCAGGTGAATGAGGAAGTGGCAGATGGGGCAGAGTTGTTTATGCTGTTGGCAACTTTAGAGGCTAAAGATAAACTGGTGATTCGTGATCTAGCAGTGGTGTGTGACTTTCCTGATGTGTTTCCGGAAGAAGTGAATGAGTTACCGCCAGAACGTGAAGTTGAGTTCTCGATTGATTTGGTACCTGGTACTAGACCGATATCGATGGCTCCGTACCGTATGTCTGCTGTTGAGTTAGCTGAATTGAAAAGTCAGTTGGAAGATTTGTTGGATAAGAAGTTTATTCGTCCAAGTGTGTCACCGTGGGGTGCACCAGTGTTGTTGGTTAAGAAGAAGGAAGGTACTATGAGGTTGTGCGTGGACTACAGGCAACTGAATAAAGTGACGATCAAGAATCGGTATCCTTTGCCGAGGATTGATGATTTGATGGATCAGTTGGTTGGTGCGAGTGTGTTCAGCAAGATAGATTTGAGATCTGGGTATCATCAGATACGTGTGAAAACTGAGGATATTCAGAAGACTGCTTTCAGAACAAGGTATGGACATTATGAGTATTCCGTGATGCCTTTTGGTGTGACTAATGCGCCTGGAGTATTTATGGAGTATATGAATAGGATTTTCCATCCGTACCTAGATCAGTTTGTTGTGGTGTTTATTGATGATATTTTAGTGTATTCGAAATCTGAAGAAGAGCATGCCGAGCATTTGAGAGTGGTTTTAGAAGTTCTACGAGAAAAGAAGTTATTTGCTAAACTGTCGAAGTGTGAATTTTGGTTAGAAGAGGTTAGTTTTCTTGGTCATGTGATTTCAAGAGGTGGTGTTGCTGTTGATCCTTCTAAGATAGAAGCGGTATCTAAGTGGGAAGCTCCGAAGTCGGTTGCTGAAATTCAAAGTTTCCTTGGTTTGGCTGGTTATTATAGGAAGTTCATTGAGGGATTTTCCAAGTTGGCGTTACCATTGACGATGTTGACTAGAAAGGGGCAAGCGTTGTTTGGGATTCAAAATGTGAAGAAGGTTTCCAAGAGTTAAAGAGAAGGTTGACTACTGCTCCTATTCTGATATTACCAAGTTCGTCGGAATTATTTGAGGTTTATTGTGACGCTTCATTGTTGGGTTTAGGTGGTGTGTTGATGCAGAATAAGCAGGTTATAGCTTATGCTTCGAGACAGCTGAGGGTTCATGAGAGGAACTATCCGACGCATGATTTAGAGTTGGCAGCTGTGGTATTTGTTCTGAAGTTGTGGAGGCATTACTTGTATGGATCAAGATTTGAGGTTTTCAGTGACCATAAGAGTTTAAAGTATTTGTTTGATCAGAAAGAGCTGAATATGAGACAGAGGAGATGGTTAGAGTTTCTGAAGGATTATGACTTTGGTTTGAATTACCATCCGGGTAAAGCAAATGTAGTGGCTGATGCGCTGAGTCGGAAGTCATTACATATGTCTATGTTAATGGTTAGGGAATTGGATTTGATTGAGCAGTTTAGAGACTTGAGTTTGGTGTGTGAGAGTACTCACAATAGTGTTAAATTGGGAATGTTGAAATTAACGAGTGGTATTCTGGAGGAGATCAGAGAGGGTCAGAAATCTGATATGCTTTTGGTTGATAAGTTGACTTTAGTGAATCAAGGCCAAGGTGGTGAATTCAGAGTTGATGAGAATGGTGTTTTGAAATTTGGTAGTCGGGTGTGTATTCCGGATGTTACTGAGCTTAAGAAGAGTATTCTGGAGGAAGGACATCGTAGTGGTTTGAGTATCCATCCTGGAGCTACGAAGATGTATCATGATTTGAAGAAGTTATTTTGGTGGCCGGGAATGAAGAAAGAAATTGCGAGTTTTGTTTATTCCTGTTTGACTTGTCAGAAGTCGAAGATTGAGCATCAGAAGCCGTCTGGGCTAATGCAACCGTTGGCTATTCCAGAGTGGAAGTGGGATAGTATCAGTATGGATTTTGTTTCTGGTTTGCCGAGGACAAGTAAGAATTTTGAAGCCATTTGGGTGATCGTGAATAGATTGACGAAGTCGGCTCATTTCATTCCGATCAGAATGGATTATCCGTTAGAGAGATTAGCCGAGTTGTATATTGAGAAGATTGTAAGCTTGCATGGTATTCCGTCGAGTATTGTTTCGGACAGAGATCCTAGATTTACATCGAAGTTTTGGGAAGGTTTGCAGAGGGCTTTAGGAACTAAACTGAGATTGAGTTCTGCATATCATCCGCAGACTGATGGTCAGACTGAGAGGACGATTCAGTCGTTAGAGGACCTTTTGAGAGCTTGTGTTTTGGAAAAAGGAGGTGCTTGGGATTGTTATTTACCTTTGATTGAGTTTACCTACAACAATAGTTTTCATTCGAGCATTGGTATGGCACCGTTTGAAGCTTTGTATGGTAGGAGATGTCAGACACCTTTATGTTGGTATGAGTCCGGTGAGAGTGCTGTGGTTGGACCGGAGATTGTTCAACAAACTACGGAAAAGATTAAGATGATTCAGGATAAGATGAGAATTGCTCAGAGTCGTCAGAAGAGTTATCATGACAAGAGGAGGAAGTCACTTGAGTTCCAAGAGGGAGATCATGTGTTTCTTCGTGTTACTCCGATAACTGGTGTCGGTCGAGCTTTGAAGTCGAAGAAGTTGACACCTCGATTCATTGGTCCTTATCAGATTTTGGAGAGGATAGGAGAGGTAGCCTATCGTATCGCTTTACCGCCGTCGCTTGCGAATTTGCATGAGGTTTTTCATGTGTCTCAGTTGAGGAGATACATTCATGATCCGTCGCATATAGTCCAAGTAGATGATGTACAGGTGAGAGATAACCTGACTGTTGAAACATCACCTATGAGGATAGAGGATCGAGAGTTGAAGCAGTTGCGGGGTAAAGAGATTGCCTTGGTGAAGGTAGCTTGGGAAGGACCAGCAGGTGGCAACGTGACTTGGGAACTGGAGAGTAAGATGAAGGAGTCTTATCCAGAGTTGTTCGCTTGAGGTATGTTTTCGAGGACGAAAACTCTTTTAGTGGGGGAGAGTTGTAACACCCCGATAATAATAAAATAATTATTTGAATTGAGTTAATAATTTAATTATTAATTTAATTAAATAATTGGAAATTTTATTATTATTATTTTTGGATTATTATTATTGGAAAGTATATATATGTTGGAATAAGGAAAAGTTCTCATTTGGAAAAGCATTTCACGTGAAAACAGAACAGAGAAGCATCGTGAGAGAAAAGGGAAAAAGGGCAGAAAAGAGGAGCTGAAGAGCAAAGGTTGGAGAACGAAAGCTTGAAGCTCAAAGATTCTGCCGGATTGTTAAGGTAAGGGGGGTTTATCTCGATTAATGGGTATTATGGGATAATATGTGATGGGTAGTAATAAGCTGTTAAATTGACCCTAATTGGGATTCTTGATTGCTGAAAATGATGTTAGATAAACCGTGTTAAAAACTGTAATTGAACCCGTAAATGAGTGTGTCGTAATTTACTGGATGTAGAGCTTTTTACGGAATTGGATTCGGAGGTCCGGAAGTCCTCCAACGGCGGAAAATGCGGAGAATTCTGCTTTCTGCTGTGTGTTAGCGCAGGGACAGCTTTCTGTCTTGCGTTAACCGGTTAACCCAGGGTGTTAACCGGTTAACACTGTTTGAAATTGTGAAAATGTGCTGTTTGTGCTGCGTTAACCGGTTAACCCAGGGCGTTAACCGGTTAACACTGTTGTGATTTGTGAATATTGCTGTTTGCGCTGCGTTAACCGGTTAACCCAGGGTGTTAACCGGTTAACACGGTTAAGTTTTGAGACAGAAGGCGTGTTGTGCTGCGTTAACCGGTTAACCCAGGGCGTTAACCGGTTAACGCTGTAGCAGAATGGAAAAATTGTTGTTTAAATGTTGTGTACCTATCTGCGGGTTGGCCTATGTTGCCTATGGTGTAATAGGGATAAATTCCCGCTGTTTTGAGCAGTATATGCAATATTGAAATGTACTAATATTGTGGTTGTTGTTTGGCATAATCTGACATGCTTATGTGATGAAAGATTGATGATGTATAATGATGTACATGATGCTGTGAATGTATATATGATGCATGTATGTGTGAATGGACTGTTGTATGGCTCAGAGTGTGAGCATATGTTCATTCTTGAATTATTGTTGATGTTGCATTGCTAGATGATTAGCATGCATGGCATAGCCTTCGGGGCTGTAGCTAATTCCCATAGTGAGGAATTAGTGAGTGAACCATTGTGGGTTGTTGTTGATGTTTGCATACTAGATGATTAGTGTGCATAGTCTAGCCTTTGGGGCTGTAGCTAATTCCCATAGTGAGGAATTAGTGAGTGAGTCATTAGATCTCAATGAGTGGGACTAGTGGGCTCAGTAGCCGTATCTAGAGGGATCGGTGAGCTTGAACTATATGTTCAAGAATAGTCGGTACCGCATGTGTAGAGTCTCATTGCATAAATATATGTATGGCGTATAATATGAATGGATGTATTCCAATATTATACGTGTGTTGAGTTGTTGTTAAGTATGATTTGAGATTATACTTGTGTTGTATGTTGGTGTTGAGTATGATGTTGAGCCGATGAGCTATTACTGAATGTGTGTTGCAATTAGGGTGATTGATGTGTTAATTACTTGGCATTACATGTTGTCTTATAATGCTCGTTATATTGATTGAGGAACTCACCCTTACACTATTTTTCAGGTAACGAGAAATGAGTCGAGTAGAAGCTAATGCTTGGAGTCTAGAGTAGTTCTTATGGGTCATGCTCTGATAGATGTAACATCGGGAGGGAATGTTTTAATTAATTTGATATTGGTTGTTGAATGATTTACATGTATGGCGTTACATGTTTTACATTGATGTTGGATTTGATTCCGCTGCGAATTATGCAAAGAACCTTATTTTGATTTAAATGAATGAGCATGACAGGGTATTCTGATAATTTTGTGAAATGATTGTGTGACACCCTTCGGGGCATAATTACTCTGATGATTGATATGTTATTATTTTAATTATAATAATTTGGGGTATTTAGAAGGGTGTTACATCAAACATCTACATTGAAGGTTTTGAAGCCAGATCAAAAGTTTCCCAAAATGGAAGGTGACCTGTAATTTCAAGTGTCCAAAAATGGCAAGTTTTTGGACCACATTCAACTTAACTTTCCAACACCAAAGAAGCTTCAAATAAAATTTTGTCCAACATGAAAGTTGAAGATCTTTCTCTCCCATTTCCAAAAAGTCAAAGATCATGAGCATCTGATGGATGGTTGAGAAGATATGGTCCAATGACTGCCAAGTGTGCTTGAAACTTCAAAGTGCCATAACTTTTGATTCAAAACTCCAATTTGAGTGCCTCTTTTTGCATTATGCTCCTCATGACATGTATTTTCCAAATCTATCATTACATTGCATAGAAAAATCTCATATGATCATTGGTGCATACATGTGATTTTTGGAGGGAAATGAAGAATTTGAATTTGGTGCATGCTACAAGTTTTTTAACCATTCCATCATGTTCATGAGATCATTTTAAGTGAAAATACACCATGCGTGCTACTGTTCACGTTCATAATGGCCATGCATAGGGTGAAATTTCCAATTTTGCCTTACACCTCATTTTGCATTAAAATTTCATTAGCCAAGCCTAATCAACATTAGCATGGTAATTAACACAGCATATAAAAGGCTAATCCTAACAGAATTTTTCAGTTTTCACATTCTAGATCTAGATCACACTTTTCCCTCCAAAATTTCTCTCAATGATAATTCAAATTTTCTTCATATAAGCCATTGATTTTATTGCATATTGTTGTTCTCTGATCATCATTGAGTATAGATCAAGCTCTTGATTGAAGAATTCGAGCCAGAATCAAGGTGTGCAAGCTCAAGAACATGAAGATGGAAACTGGAATCTGAGCTAGATCCAAGCCATCTCAAGCTCCAATTATTGCATCAAACTTCAAGTTATCATCTCAGGAGTGGAACTGGACATCGTAGAAGCTTGAGTCGCTTGTTTCCTCATTCTGCTCTTCAAGAGGTGTGAATTTCGAACCTCTTAATTCACCTTTTTATGCACATAGAGTTGTAGATCTTTGAATGCTGATTCTCCTGATATACATTTCATGAAAAATGGTTGAGTATTCATTGAGTTATGTTGAGTTAAAGTTTGATAGTGCAAAAATGTTTTGGTTCGATTCGCTTTGATCATTGAGTTTTAGCTGAAAATAATGGTAGATTCATGATGTACGCAACGAGACCTTTCCGTTCATGTATAATAGGCCAAAATCTGGAAAAAAATTCATGTGGAGCTACTGTAGCGCCACCGTCTTCATGAAGAAGACGGTGGTTTGCACCGTGCGTGAACAGTCCCCCGCCGCCGTCTGAAAACCCTAGGCTTCGCACTCAAAACGGCGTCGTTTTGTATAGCGCGCCACACCTCCTTCGATTCCCAGCGAGTGCAAAAACATCTCCATATTATTTCTTTTATTCAAAACGCGGTCGTTTTGGAGCGTACCTGGTTCGATCCTTCATGAATGCATTTCCAAATTTCCATATTCATTTCATATTATTTTCATGTTTTCACATTTTATTTCATTTCATTCATGTTAATTACAAAAATCATTAAAAATAGCATGTTGATCCAATCAATTCCCAATTTTTTTCTACATATTCCTTGAAGTGTCTATTATTTTATGGTGTTGATTTTATGATTTTGTCATTTCTGGAATTTTAAATGTGATTGATTCTTTGAACATGTATGCAAATGTGACATGCTTCATTCATTCTATTGTGAAATGCTCATACATTGGCCAATTGATTTGAAATTTGGTATGCTGATTCCCAACATGTTGCATGATTTTTGAGGCTTGGTTGTGCATTTTTAGCACTTTTCATCTCTGTTTTAGACACATGGAGGCATGGTGTGACAATGTGTGTCACACAATTTAATGTTGATCTTGTGCATTTTCATTTCTAGGTCAATTGAGCTCATCTGATCCTAATTTTTGGCATGATGATTGTGTTTGACATGTTGTGTGCACATAAAATTTTTCATAATTGTTTGATTCATTTCTGTTTTAATATGGAATTTTGATTCTTGAAGTCCAATTATGTTCATTGTGATTGCCTTTGCCTTTTCATGATTGGTTAATGGATTTTCCTTGTGATTTGAGTTTGGTCCTTTTCAGGACATGTTCTTATGTGTTTAAATGAGCTTCATGTTGAATATTGGTTGCTGTTTTGACTTTTTGCTCTACCTTTGACCCTAGTCTTTGCACTAGTGGTTTGTACTCACTTTTTGAGTTTTGCATTTCAGGTTCAAGCAATTAGTTCTAATGGATGATGTGATCTCCTTACTTGAGATGCAATTTTGATTTGTTTAACTAATGTTGATTGTGTTGTAGGTCTTTTGGTGGTGGAATCACTTGAATGAGTGCCTTTTATGACTTGCTTTGTTGTGCATATTGGAAACCACTGTTGTTTGTCTGTTGGTTGTTTGTCTGAGTACTATACTGATTGTTTAGCTTTCTTACAGGTACTTTAGTAGCTTTAACTTATTGCTTGAGTTGCTTTGCTTTGCTTGTGGTTGCCATACCACCTAGGTAATCATCCTCTAACTCCATGTAGTCTGGAAGCCCTGTCGTTTCTTTTGGCAGGCATTTGGCTGAAGTCCTCCTTAAGAGGCAATGACTGTGATTGTTTATACTTGTGCCATGTATTTGAAGTCCTCCTAAGTGAAGAGGCAATTGACAGATAGAAGGGATTAGCAATCAATCCCCTGTTACTCGTTGAGTCGTTCATTATGCTCGCACCACGTGCTGATGCTCTTGAACCTAACCCAAGATCCTTGTATATAGAGTCAGTCAAGTGGAGTAGGGTCCCATATTCTGGATCCCCACGTTTTCATTGATTCAAGCTCACCCAGGCCCGGGTTAAGAGCTATGAGGTCTTACCCTCATTACCTTTCATCTGCTCACCCTGACGGTCAATGTCAGTGGTTAAGAGCCCTCAGATGCCCCTTCTAGTATTGGCTTGTTTGTCGAGGTTGATATGACCCCTTGACTAAAGCCCAACCTTGTATGAGCCACTTGTTTGCATATAGAGTGTGATACCTGTTCACCTGTGTTGCTTACTTGCTATATGATTGACTTGCTTCCTGTGCGAGTTAGGTTCTGATTAGAGACCTCAACTTAGGGATCGTATGCATGACAACTTCTAGGCTCGAGTCATAGTCTCCCTAGTAGTTTGTTATCTCCCTAGTCTCTGGTTAGGATAGTTCTTTCCCTGTTAAGGGGAACTACGTCGCCCTGATCCTCATACCAGATGAGGTACGTAGGCAGGAGATTGAGCTGATCTCTTCGGGCACTCTTTTTCTTTTTCCACTCTCTTGTGCGTGTTTGGAGTCTGATGTAAGTCCAGCGATTGGCATTCGGTTTCCCGGTGTTGTGTATGTGTTAGGAGTCTGATGTAAGTCCAGCGATTGGCATTCGGTTTCCAGTTTGTGTTTGTTTTGTGTGGAGTTGGATGTAAGTCCATTGATTGGCATTCCGTTTCCTGTTGTGTGTTTCGTTAGACGTCTCAGCGTCTCGTTTCAGTGTCTTTGTTTCGGCGTGCGTTAGCCGAACTACGAGTGCTCTGATTCTTACTCTGGTTAGAGAAGATACGTATGCATAGGATGCGATATCCTAGCGAGCACGTTTCCCATATCCCCGAACTACGTCGACTCTGATGTTTGTGTCTGACAAACTACGTAGGCCCAGGATGCGACATCCTGCCGAGTCCCCTTCTTCCGTCTTTCATTCGTGTTGTATTCCAGCTTGGTGCAGTTTTGAGCAGTTTATCAGCAACCTTATTCTATTCTTTTGAGCGTGGATCCCATCGAGTACGATGGATGCGTAGGGTGCTAATACCTTCCCTTCGCATAACCGACTCCCGATCCTAGCAATCTCTGGTCGTAAGACCATTCCTTTCCCTTTTCCAGGTTTACTTCGAGCGTTTCCTTTCCCTCCTTTGGGATAAATAACGCACGGTGGCGGCTCTGTGTCTTTTCCCGCCGGTTGTTTTTCGTGAATGCGACAGGCGGTTATATGTAACCGTCATAATTTACATAAAAATGGCATTTTAATTTCCCATAAAACACAGCGGTTCAAAATGCCACAATTTACAATAAAGTTTTAGTTAACTAAGTCTTAAAATCCATATCTAAGACGCCCTTTTTTTACACTTTCATTTTCACATTACCGCGTCCTCCGCTTTCTTTTCCTTCATTTACAATATTTACCCTAATTCACCCCCCCCCCCCCCCCCCCCCCCGCTTTTTCAAGTAAATTTACTTTGCTCCTTATAGTAAAAATGAGGAGTCTTCGTCATCAGGTTCTGTGGATATTTTGATGGAGATGACATGGTCTTTGATTGACAAAGAAGTCCTAAGTTACAACCACAACGTCATCGATGACAACAACATTTCAAAACCCTGTTCCAATAAACAAATTTCCTCTATCGGGAATGAGGAGGTGTCGTGCTGGAACCTTTTGTGGTTCGTGAGAGAGTTTGCATTACTCGACCAAACGGAGCGTCAGACGAGTATTTTTACTTTTATTAAGGTGAAATCCATTATTTTAATATCATTATCCCTTTTACTAACTTTGAATCTGATCTCCTCAAAACCCTAAACACTACAAAAAATTGAATGAATTGTGCCGGTTTCAATAAGGCGGTTATATGTAATCGTCATAATTTACATAAAATTGGAATTTTAATTTCCCATAAAACACGGTGGTTCGAAATGCCACAATTTACAATAAAATTTTAGTTAACTAAGTCTTAAAACCCATATCTAAGATGCCCTTTTTTTAGACTTTCATTTTCACGTTACCGCACCCTCCATTTTCTTTTCCTTCATTTACAATATTTACCCTAATCCCCCCCCCCCCCCCCCCCCCCCTCTTTCAAGTAAATTTACTTTGCTCCTTACCCGTAACACCTACCTTCATCGCCCCTTCTTTTACCCTAGTCTTTCATGAACGCCCAATTCATCATCAAATGGAAAACCTTAAAAATAACCAGTCACTCATAATTGCAATCTCTCACTGATGCAACCTCTTAATTTGAGAGCAACCTCTATTTACGATGAACGACCTCCACCTTATACTTTCTCCATTCTCAAGCTATTCATTATCTACGAGCAACCCATTTGTTGTAACAAATCTGCAAATCGACTAACCAAACTTCATGCATGAGATGAAACTTATGTCTTTAATGTGAGTACCTAATAATTTGAAAGATAATTGACATACACTCATCTTTACTAATACTTTTTTCAATTTATTTTTGTTTATAGCTTTGTTGATTTGCTATTCAAGCTGAGCTACAACGACTTCTTTGTCCCCCCGTGTTATCAATGGTATACCTTAACTGTTTTTATTCCATTCTTTATTTTTTTTGTTCTCTTTATAGTTTCAGTAATTTCGTTTGAATTATTCTTGGTTTTATGTATGTTTCTGGTTTGAAGTGCAATTTAATTTGAGAATATTTCTATTGGATTCACTTTTTATTGTGGCTCGTGATTTTATGTGGTATGTGTTTGTTGCCATGGTGACATAATGTACTACTATTAGGCAATTTATTAATATCAGTATCCATTTTACTAACTTTGAATGTGATCTCCTCAAAACCCTAAACACTATAAAAAAATCGAATGAATTGTGGCGGTTTCAATAGGGAGGTTATATATAACGGTCATAATTTACATAAAAATGGCATTTTAATTTCCCATAAAACACGGCGGTTCGAACTGCCGCAATTTACAATAAAATTTTAGTTAACCAACTCTTAAAATCCATATCTAAGAGGCCCTTTTTTTTCACTTTCATTTTCACGTTACCGTGCCCTCCGTTTTCTTTTCCTTCATTTACATTACTTACCCTAATTTCCCCCCTCTTTCAAGTAAATTTACTTTGCTCATTCATCCGTAACACCTATTTTCATCGCCCCTTCTTTTACCCTAGTCTTTCATGAACGCCGAATTCATCATCAAATGGAAAACCTTAAAAATAACTAGTCACTCACAATTGCAATCTCTCACTGATGCAACCTTTCAATTTGAGAGCAACCTCTATATACGATGAATGGCCTCCACCTTATACTTTCTCCATTCTCAAGTTATTCATTATCTATGAGCAACCCAATTGCTACAACATATCTGTAAATCGACTAACCATAATGTCTTTAATGTGAGTACCTAATATTTTGAAAGATAATTAACATACACTCATCTTTACCAAGTTTTAAAACCCATATCTAAGACGCCCTTATTTTACGTTTTCATTTTCACGTTACCTTGCCCTCCATTTTCTTTTCCTTCATTTACATTATTTACCCTAATTCCCCCCCCCCCCCCCCCTCCCCTCTTTCAAGTAAATTTACTTTTCTCCTTCACGCGTAACACCTACCTTCATCACCCCTTCTTTTACCTTATGCAACCTCTCAATTTGAGAGCAACCTTTATTTACGATGAATGGCCTCCATCATATACTTTCTCCATTCTCAAGTTATTCATTATCTACGAGCAACCTATTTGCTGAAACAAATCTACAAATCGACTAACCACACTTCATACATGATATGGAACTTGTGTCTTTAATATGAGTACCTAATAATTTTAAAGATAATTGACACACACTCATCTTTACTAATACTTTTTTCAATTTGTTTTTGTTTATAGCTTTGTTGATATGTTATTCAAGCTGAACTACAACGACTTCTTTGTCCCTCCGTGTTATCAATGGTATACCTTAAGTGTTTTTTATTCCATTCTTTATTTTATTTGTTCTCTTTATGGTTTCAATAATTTTGTTTGAATTGTTCTTGGTTTTATGTATGTTTATGGTTTGAAGTGAAATTTGATTTGAGAATATTTCTATTGGATCCACTTTCTATTGTGGCTCATTATTTTATGAGGTATGTGTTTGTTTCCATGGTGGCATAATGTACTACTATTAGGCAATTTATTAATATAAGTATCCATTTTACTAACTTTGAATTTGATTTCCTCAAAACCCTAAACACTACAAAAAAATCGAATGAATTGTGACAGTTTCAATAGGGCGGTTATATATAACCGTCATAATTTACATAAAAATGGCATTTTAATTTCCCATAAAACACGGCGGTTCGAACTGCCACAATTTACAATAAAATTGTAGTTAACCAAGTCTTAAAACCCATATCTAAGACGCCCTTTTTTTACACTTTCATTTTCACGTTACCACGCCCTCCATTTTCTTTTTCTTCATTTACATTACTTACCATAATTTTCCCCCATCTTTCAAGTAAATTTACTTTGCTCCATCACCCGTAACACCTACCTTTATCGCTCCTTATTTTACCCTAGTCTTTCATGAACGCCGAATTGATCATCAAATAGAAAATCTTAAAAATAACCAGTCACACATAATTGCAATCTCTCACTGATGCAACCTCTCAATTTGAGAGCAACCTCTATTTACAATGAGTGACCTCCACCTTATACTTTCTCCATTCTCAAGCTATTCATTATCTATGAGCAACCCATTTGCTGCAACAGATCTACAAATTGACAAACCACACTTAATGCATGAGATAGAACTTATGTCTTTAATGTGAGTACCTAATAATTTGAAATATAATTGACATACACTCATCTTTACCAAGTCTTAAAATAAATATCTAAGACGCCTTTTTTTTTACACTTTCATTTTCACGTTATCGCGCCCTCCGTTTCCTTTTCCTTCATTTACATTACTTACCCTAATTCTCCCCGTGTTTTCAAGTAAATTTTCTTTTCTCCTTCATCCGTAACACCTACCTTCATGGCCCCTTCTTTTACACTAGTCTTTCATGAACGCCCAATTCATCATCAAATGGAAAATCTTAAAAATAACCAGTCACTCACAATTGCAATCTCTCACTGATGCAATCTCTCAATTTGTGAGCAACCTCTATTTACGATGAATGGCCTCCACCTTATACTTTCTCCATTCTCAAGCTATTCATTATCTACGAGCAACCCATTTGTTGCAACAGATCTCCAAATCGACTAACCACACTTCATGCATGAGATGGAACTTGTGTCTTTAATGTGAGTACCTAATAATTTGAAAGATAATTGACATACACTCATCTTTACTAAAACTTTTTCGAATTTGTTTTTGTTTATAGCTTTGTTGATTTGCTATTCAAGCTAAGAAACGATGACTTCGTTATTCCCTCGTGTTATCAATGGTATACCTTAATTGTTTTTTATTTTATTATTTATTTTATTTGTTCTCTTTATGGTTTCAATAATTTCGTTTGAATTGTTCTTGGTTTTATGTATGTTTTTGGTTTGAAGTGCAATTTGATTTGAGAATATTTCTATTGGATTCACTTTCTATTGTGGCTCATGATTTTATTAGGAAATTTATTAATTATTACTAACCTCAAGAACATGCTACCTACCTGTTTCTACTACTACATCTTCTATACACTCACTTAATATAACTTTTTTCATTTGTTATATTATCATTTAGAAAAATATTACGTATACTATCAGTAATCATTCACTCGTTTTGCACACTAGTTGTTCTCTTCCTTTTTGCATATTAACCACAATGCAGGTTTGTATAACACAACATGTGAGTGTGTAATTGTAATCTTATCAATCCTTTATGAGAATGAAAATTTTATACCTCGTAGACATGATAAGGCTGGCAATGACAGCAAAACTCGGTTGCACTCTTCACCCTCTATCTCATAGTCTTCCCTTTTCCAGGTCTCCTTATCATTTTACTATTAATTTATTTAATAATATAGGTCTATATAAATAATGAGATTCATATCCCACCAGTAATATAGGTCTATGGACTTGGTTCATGAACCAAATGAGTCAAATTTGAGCTCAAAACTAAGTTCGTAAAATAAATGAGCTGAATTTAAGTTATGTATAGTTTGACTCGTTAGATTCATGAGTCGACTCGGTTATATATATATATATATATATATATATATATATATATATATATATATATATATATATATATATATATATATATATATATATATATATATATATATATATATATATATATATAATATTTTTAAATCATATATCTCAATAGTATCATTTAAAAAAATAATGTATAGATTTTAACCTTTTAACTTATCAAATTAAATATTTAAAAAATATTTTAACCTTTCCTTACTAGCTATGACAGTAAATCAGTTGACAGTTGGCGTAATGAAGATTGAAGTTGAATAATCATTTTGTGATGGAAATGTATCAATTTCTAATAGTTTTTGTTGTACTATTTTATTATATTTGTAATAGTTTTTGAGACAAACTTAAATTCAAAAAGAATAGTTTTTGAATTAGACTTTTAAATTTATCTCTTGAAAGCTTTATTTTGTTTTAATATTTTTCATTTAAAAAGAATAATTTAAAATGTCAAATATAATAAAAAAATTTAAACTTTAAAAAATGACTTTTTAGTCCGTGAAGTAAACAAACTGAACCTAACGAACTGAACCTAACGAGTTGAACCGAGTTGTTCAAGAACTTAAAACGAGTCGAGTTCGAGCTTAAAAAAAAGTTCGTGTCGAACTCGAGTCGAGTTTCGAGCTAAACCAATTCTTTTCGAGTCGAGTCGAGCTGACGACGGGTTCGACTCGACTCGACTCATTTCCAGCCATAATTAGAGTTAAAAACATATTTATATAGTGTATAAGGGTGTTTTGAAAATTGTTCCTTTTTCTTCGACTATATATTTTCTATTTTTACCTGTTTATACGATATTTTATATGAAAGAGTTCAAACTTTTAGTTTAAAGTATTGATTCTAGTTTGTTTGATCTCATTTGTATCCTCATGGGCAATTAGTAATGAGTCTTACATAACTTTAGCAGTTTCATAATGAAAAATACGGTAATACTCATCAACTCCTAAAGTGGAGAATATTCCTTGCTTTCTAATCATAAGACCATTTTTTATCATCATCCACATTTTATTGTATTTCCGGTTTATGTACAACAATACCATCTGCATTGGTCATGACAATTTCAAATAGACTATTTGTGATAGCGTTCCATACATTCCTATCAATAGAACTGATATGGATATGCACACAATCCTTCCAATATCCATAGTTTTCACCATTAAAAACAAATGCTTTATTATACGTCCCTTTAGGTTCATAAGCCATAATCTAATAAGCGAATTTGAATCACAAGATAAATCGGTGCTCGTGATACCACTTGTTAGACGAAGGAAACCATCTAGAGGGGAGGTGAATAGATCACATATAAAAAAAATTATGATTAAAAATACTATTTTGAAAATATTTACTATGGCAAGCAAAAGCAATTCCAGATCGACACTCGTCTATCCCGAACCGTTATCGAAAAAATCGGATATGTGTTTAAACCGTAATGAAACATATACTAATGATGAGAAAGTAAATCAATATGGTTTACAAAATACATTTGAACTAAATCACATAATGATAATCAATTTCCAATGATTTTGAAAACAAAAACCAACTAAAACAATCTATCAAACATTTGGTGTGCAATAAACATTAAGTTGATTTTACTATGTGTTGAAGATACGAAAAATCAATTGCAATGATTTAGATTGAAATTTATATTACAAAACAGCTTGTATTACTTCAACACAATCAGAATTATCAGTTTATCAAATTGTAGACTAAGAGTATTATCAAAATATATCAGTCAGGAGCTGCTACATCCACTACATACACAAATGTAACGCTACAAGCAAGGCAGCGTGTTGTTTCCAAAAGGAGCACTTCAATATGAGCTTATACATATCTCAAATGTAGCGCTACATACGCAGTATGTATTGATTCAATGCTGCTATGTAGCGCTACATAGAGGACACAAAATTTATTTCAAAATTCTCCAATATGTATCGACTCATAGCTATGATGTATTGACTCATTCACCTGTTTTCATGAAAAATCATAGTTTTTACTTGTAATGACTCATCTAATCTGATTTTAAATATCCTATAATGATGATGCACATCTAGACATAGACAATAAGATCCAATGTACACAAAATACTAGATGTCTTAGTTTTGATATCATTCAAAACATATCTGAGAGGATAGTGCAGTCACACATCCTCTGTCATGGCAAGAGTAACACCAACCTCCAAAAATAAAGGTTATTGTAAATATACTGACAATCTTGATACTGATTGACAGTGGAACTCTTATAAAGACCAAAGTAAAAAAAAATCTTTCTGATTTTTGTAAGCACCATTCATCAGGAAGAATAAAATAAGTTAAGAAGTATTCATTGACAATAAAGGAAAAAGTAAAGTCTTGTACAAAAATATGGGATGACATTAAACAATTAGTGCAAGAGAGTCATGATAAAAAGAAAAATGTTATTGATGTGTATATGTCAGGTGTTAATATCAATGAAGGGGAGGAGGATGTTTTTCCAGAATACCTTTATAATTTGATTTTTATGAAAACTCATTTTGAAGAGATATGTATGATGTTGTAATTTCTAGTTGTAAGTATTTATGTATGTTGTTGATATTTAAGTTTGGCTATGTACATTATTTTTTAGTCTTCACGATAGCGGTCATTTTGCTATCTGTTATGTCTTTATAACATTTTATGGGTTCGGCACCACGTACATCTATTTGAGATTAACAACTTAGATCCAAACGAGGTGAAAGATATAATTTTGGAAATTCATAGTGTTTGAGAGAAACATATAAGGTGTAACGAGTAATTTCAAATTTTTTTCTTCATAATTTTTTAAAAATCATTTTCTATTAAAAAGTGTATTTCCTCGCCTAAATAAAAACTATTTTTTGTTCGAATTTACACATTTAAAGGAAAATGTGTTTTTTTAGATTTATTCATCCAAAGTACACGTGAGTGGGAAAAAAACATCCACATGATAAAAATGTTGAAGTCTCTTCGTAAATTCTAATTTAACTAGTAAAAATCGATATTGTTGATTGGACACCAACGCCAGAATTCAAGACATGAACCTCACGATTATGTGTGTAAGTTTTTAATGGTTATTACCATTTTGTTTATATATATATATATATATATATATATATATATATATATATATATATATATATATATATATATATATATATATAAACTAAAGAAAGGGTTAATTTATAATAGAGACAAAAAATGTTAATCTATAAGCCCTTAAAATACAAACTATGTTCTTTTAAATCACTGAAATTATGAAAATTGATTGGAGTAGTATTAAGTTTGTTGATTATTTGTATAATTTTACAAATTATCATTAGCAGAGATAATTATTTAATGTTTTTGTAAGAATATTTAATACGTTAAAGAAAAAGATACATAATTAGGTAGAGTTACCTCGTTTGACTTTAGATACCAATTAAAGGACAATATCATACGACCCAATAACAAGATAGAAAAATAAAGAGGTCATTCAAATTGGCACGTCATGATAACGTAAGACCAGTTACGTGGGAGAAAGATACTATACTCTGATTTATAGATACGATAAAGGTTCTAGGACCTCAGGAATAAGCATGAACCCCTGTCACACTCCAATTTTGACCATGAATCACCGAATCGATACATATATCATAGCTTTTGCATCCCTGCATACCATAACATGCATCTCATACAACATAATGCCTAGAATATCATCCGAAATAAATTTTCGATCTACAAACAGATCGGTTAAATCAATTTTAAAACGTGTGTCAAATCAGCGGGCGAAAAATTTTAAAATCGAGCTTGCAGACATCAATTTTGTTAATCTACGTTTCACGTAGTTTAACCTGGTGTGCTCGTTTGATTTTTCGACTACTTTTTCGGTCATACTTTGATCCGCATGAGCGTTTTAATTGAAAAAAATTTACTTTAAAATTTGACAAAAACCTTTATGTTTCTGAGAAGTTTATTTCACGGTGATCATTATGGTGCACTCATTTTAATTTTCTGGGCATTTTTGCGCCCGATTTTTTTCATTTTTGATCGGTTTATTTCTGTTTTCTAGTCAAATTATTTGGGTCGATTATTTATAATCAATTGTGTTTTTAGTTTGACTTTTTGGTTGTGTAAATTTTTTTTTTGAAATCCACTTAATAGTTTAAATTTGTTAAAGAAAATCAAGAAAAAATAGGAAAATATCTCTCTTTATCCACTAGCATAAAGTCATGTGTCCATTTGCCTTTGGTTATGGGAAGAATTTTCAAAATACATTGGATAAGGGAGTATGTCGTGTGATGATAGCTAGCAATCTAATCCATTCATCTATCTCCCTAATTTTTCGGACAACTGGCCACTAAAGGAAGGAGGAGAAATTTTTGCAACAAAAAGAGAGAGCTTCCCATTAGACATAGGACACGCGTCCCACTCACTAACGGAAACACACAAAATCTTTTATTCTGATACTCTCTCTCATTTCATTTCCTTTAAGAAAAAGCAAAAGACCACTCTCTTAACAACAAGTGGTATCAATTTCTTATGCTTGCACGCAGTTTTCTTTATGAGGGTAAAAAGATAAAAAAGAGGGAGAGAGAGAGAGAGTGTGGTCTGAGTGTGTGTGTGTGGGGGGGGGGGGGGGTCTCATTCGAAATTGAAAAGAAGGAAGTTTTGAAAAAAGAACCGAGAATTTTGGTGGTGGCATCTTCTTCTACCACATGACACAACCACTTCAAAAACCCTCTTTCAGCTTCACCCACCATTACACCAACAACCACCGTGGTCAACTATCGTGTCACTAAACTCTCCACCATGAATTGCGTCGGACCACTAACAACAACCATCCTTAAACCTTCAACAAAAATAAACAATTCAAACTCCATCCGTTCAAGTCTCCGGTAAGTTTTCGATCTCCCTCTATTGGTTATATTCACGACCTCTGCTCCGACCAAACACACAAACTCACCAACCTTACTTCATATTCACATCCATATGAATACCACCATTGAACCACCCTTTTTAACCGTCGGATAACATCCTTGAATCTCCCACAACCTCTCATCCATCATCACCTACTACACCTTCAACCTGCAAGATATCCACCACCATCATAGGCTGCTACACCTGGATATGCTAATTATCAAAGCCATTTATCGTTTTCAAATGCAATATTGACTTCTCAAAGCAACAACTCTTACTACACCACTTTGTTGAGATTTTGGTTTCGATTCGGTAATATCCATTTTGATTTTGCTTGTGTCTGATGGTTGATAGATTGTGGTTTTTTTTACATGTGTTTTGTGTTGGATTTGGTTTTGTTTGGTGTACGTTTACATTTTGGTTATTTGCAATGTTCATGAAGAAGATGAACAATGGTTGTGTTCATAGAAGCATGCTATACTGAATTCACGTTCATTTTATTTTCGCATTTATGGCGTTTGTTTTTTCTTATACATCATGCATTACCATTGTTTGACACGATGAAGTCAGTGGTTGGGATGGTTAGGGCTCCGGTCTTCCAACTCCCATGACATAGGTTTGATACATGCATGCCCCTAACTTTATTTTTGTGTTTTTTTTCTACTTTTGTTTGTCGGAGTTTTTTCCTTTTATGTTATCGGGCGCCATGTTTTGACAAGATAGGATCATGGTTAAGTTGGTTAAGGCTCATGTCTCCCAACTCCCATGACCCCAGTTTGACCACTGCATGTCACACAACTTTATCTTTTGTGTTGCTTTTTACCTCTTTTTTTCAATTTTTTGTTGTTTTTTGCATTTTTACTTCAATCAAGTTTTTTTTTTGTATTTTCTTTGGGCTTGTAGCATTTAATTCAAAGTCCATTTAGCTCTTGCTATTTATACCTTATTTTTAATTTCATTTTATGTTTATTTTCAAATTCCATTTTATTTCGATTACGGTAATTGAAATTTCACGACATTACTGAATAATAAAGTATATTATGCGTGTGGTTTTGTTCTGTTTCTCTAGTTTATTTTCATTACTAAAAATTGGATTTTAATCCACGGATTCGACATTTTCATGTCGTTATGCCGTCGACTTTTTATCAATATATTGATTGTATTTTTCCGCATTATGACCCTTGGCATGCGACGTCTCATTTGTTGTCGATACACACAAATCAACTTTGAGCACATTACCTAGGGTTTCGTTTGCATTTCTCAGTTACTTGCTTATTTTATTTGTCGATTGTGAGATTTACTTAATATCAATTTTGGTGCCGTTTGCTTTGTACGAATTAAACCTCACTTTATGACTTCATTCGGTTGAGTGCTCGAGTTCATTCTCATTCCATTCCATTTTTCCATGATACGTTCTACGTTAGCATTTCTCTCGATTCATGATAACAAACAACGATCCAACATCGTTGTTGTTTAAATCGAACTTGAACTTAATTTCCATTTACCTTGCACGTCCTTGCGTTGTGTGACATTGATTCACACCCCCGCATCTTGATCTTGATTCGTGCATGTTTCATTTTATTTTTACTTCTTTCGATTTAATTAAGATGAACATGTGTTGTCCATATGGTGTTGTGTTACTATCTCCAATTCACATGGCTTACTCTTGGGTCTTCTTACAATGAAACCATTTTCTCGTGCACGTACACTCATTTGCTTGCGTTTGTTTATTTATTTTGCTTTAATCGTTTCATCTCATATCCACATTCGATAAAATATACCTCCACTCCCATGACGTGTAATAATTTTATCACTTTATTTTTTATTGCTTTGTTTAGTTAATTTCTAACACAAGAATAAAATTAACCCATTTTTAAAAAGAACAAAAATAAAAACTCGATCCAACGTCGAGTATTTTCTCAAAGACCAATCCGCTTCTACTTTCCCAATTTCTCAAACTTTACATCAAACCTTTTCGCAATCGTTAATAAAAAATTTGATCCAACGTTAAGTCATTTTCACAATGAAAATAAAAAACACTTAATGCTTATCAAACACTTTTCAATAAAGATGGAAACGGAACGTGTTGGATACCACAAGCTCCTGAGACTAAGATTCGAGATGGATATCTCGCCCATCCTAGCTCTCGCCATCATTCAAAATTTTCGATGCAGTTTCTTCAAACCTTTTCTTAATCAAATCTCCAAACATCTAAGAGATATCAAACTTTTTTCCAAATAAGATGGAAATGGAACGTGGTGGATACCACGAGCTCCTGAGGCTAAGATTCGAGATGGATATCTCGCTCATCCAAAATTTTGCCATTACTCAAGACACATTCAACCAATCAAACTATTTTTTCGCCGTCGTGTGATTGATCCTTAAACGAAAGATACTTTGTCTTGAGACAACGCAAAAATAATGTTTCGTCCACTTGAACGTGTGAGTAAGCTTGCAATGTTGCCCACAAATGTTGATTTGTAAATTCATCATACCGTGATGCAAACGTCTTCTTCTCAACTTGTTTTGGGTAGCCAACAATATTTTCGTCGATTGACACAAAATAGTTTTCGCTAAAATCGACCAACAAACAAACAATTTCTATCCAGAACTACGTAAGCTTGAGTTCTCTATTGCACCCAGAGATACGTAGGAGTAAGATTTGTAAATCTTGTCAGACACATTAATAAAAAATCCAAAAACATTTTCTCTTTTCTTTTGATCATATTCTTCTTTTTCCTCTTAATAACTCGAGAAGTCTAACAAATCTAAGCTTACACAAACGCACACAACTAACCTAATGGTTCTCGTTGAGTACAACGGACGTGAGGGGTGCTAATACCTTCCCCTTGCGTAATCGACTCCTGAACCCTGATTTGGTTGCGACGACCAATATCATTGTCGTTATTTCTTGGGTTTTATCGATATTGTCCATTTCCTTATTGAAAATAAATAAAGTTCGGTGACGACTCTGTTTAGTCCATCCCGTGAGCGTACGTTTGCGCTTCGCTAAGTCGTGTTCTCATTTTTCAAGGTTCGACAACTCCGCCCTAAGATAACACCAGATTCGGGCAAACAATTGAAGAATGACGGTTAGATAATAAAATAAATTATACTCTACGTATGTATAAACCATCAAAAACCCTAGAAACCTTTCATAAAAGGAGTGTTAAAGCATCAAATAAATGTACACATTTTTGACCGAGAATACCTCTCACATTCGATTAAAAACTTATTTGCTTGTTAGAGAGTGCTTGCAAGTATTATCCCATCGAGGCGACAAACCACAAACTACAACACTTTCCAAAGCTGCCCTCATCTAGCCAACTTCACAATCATATGAACAAGTCCTTACATGAAGGATCACGACCTGTTTTTAAAGTAAGAAGATGATCTCTAAATTGTTTGAGATGACCCTACCCATCATCATACTCTTCTTCGTAACGTTTGCTTGAATCTTAAATGACTTTCAAATTCCAATGATCTGTGCAGAACTGGGTTGTGCAACACCACAAGTGCTTGCATTAGCAAATTTTCTGAATTTTCTGATCCTTCCACCATATTAGATGCTGATCGGATTTTTTTTCGGATACACAATATCAGATTATAATATTCTTGTGCCCAACTATTACGAATTTCCTCCTAGCATTCCTACTTAGTTTCTTGAATCAACAATTTTTTTTGCTTTACAGTTATTTTCACACGCAGTTTCTTATGAGTGCTTGTAAAAGTATTTTTGATTCAATATGGATTTTGTGATAGTGTGATGGCACAAACTCCTTTTGGTGTGAACATGGTGCTACTTGTGTGGAGATTGCTCATGAGAGAAGTGCTCATCGTGGATTTGCTGGGAAGCATTGTGAGCTAGCTGGATTACCCCCTGTGGTCAGATTTTCTGTTTCCATCATGCTCAATGCTTGGCTTAAGCAGGTTATGTTTGCTTCCAGCCACTTCAACAGATTATCTATTCCTTCCCTCTCACTAGTCAACAAGTAATCAGTTTTTAAGCTCAGACATTGGATTTTGTATTGCAGTTTTTTACTCAAATTCAACTAGTACTGAAGTGCCTAAAGTAAGTAGCAGAAGTGATACCAATGTAAGCATGACACAAATTTTCCTATCTCTCAAATCACAGAAGTGATGATAATGATGATGACGACGACAAAGGGGTCAATGAAAATCACAGCATTGTATCTGAAAGGGTTTATGCTGATATCTCACATATTTAGTAGGCAAGAACACTTTAGGACAAGTTTTCACACTAGAATGTACTTTGAAATATTGAGTACTAATTTTTATATGGTTGTACTTAACTCATTAGCACTAGAGTGTATTTGGTAATATTGCATACTGAGTTTTCAGAGTTTTATTAGCACTAGAATTAATCAAGCTCCTGACTCTTGCGTTATGAGAAAATTCGGCTGGAAGGGGGAGAATCCACCTTGTGTATCCAACATATTCTCCGATGGAGATTAGTTGTCACTTAATAGTGGAATACCTATAATATAGTAAACCCAAAAAAATGGTGGCATGCACATAGTTCAAGGTTCAATCTTCTTAAAATAAATAACTGGAAATCTGTTACTTGAGTGTTTTTTTAACTGGCCATACCTATTTATATCAAGTCTAACATAGGCTCAACCTATTCCAAGTTGCCACTCCTAGATTGAACTCACCTTAACTTCCAAATTTCTAGCAACCCAATCATTCTAATGGATGTTTAGTAACTGATACACACTGTGTCTGTCTACCTACATAAGCTTGTCTTGCCTCAAATGAAGCTCTTTTATAGTCTTTCTTTTAGCATTGGAAATAATCTTTGAACAATTAAATCTAGTTGAATAAATGGAAAACTACATAGTTTCTTTCATGCCAAATGAAAGCCGTAAGAAAATCAAACATAAAAGAGCAAGAACAGATGCCTAAATTGGCCACCCAAAAGCCTCGATCGATAAGTTTTGATGTCATGCACTGGTTCACCAGTGCCAAAAAAGATTTCAGCTATATATACCTAAAGTAACAAGATTGAAAATGCCATAATTCTTATGATGTAGTACTACAACATATTACCTAGATAACAAAACATATATCCTCAGCTACTTTCACAAAACTGACCCTTTAGCAGCTTCATAGGAGTCCTTGCTTGCTGTCCAAGGCATTAGATATTCATTTACCATGCCCTAGGAGTAGGTCCCTTGTCCACATAAGCAAAATTTCCCCTCCTTCCTCCTCCTCCTCCTGGATTTCTTCTTCTTCCTCGATTCATCCAGTACTCGTTAGTACCATGATGATATCCCGGGTTCTTACACCATAACATGTTATTTTCTCTCTTTCTGTTACATCCATTCCCACCATTTCTTCCTTGTTGATACTTGTGACACAAGTCACCACCGTATCCCTCCCTCCGATTCCATTCCTCATTAACATTTCGACTTTCAACCAAAGCAGCACATTGTTCCCACGAGTTTGTTTCATTATTTTGATGCTGGTTCGATTCCAACCGTGGGGAATCATAGTTTCTTTCAAAAGGCTTTGTTTCTCCGTCTTCATCCCCCCATCCAGGACCCGAAAAGGACTGGTTCAATATTAGAGAATCCCCGAAAATTACAACCTCCTCGCCTTTTTCTTCCACATTTGTGACCTCTAATTCTCTTTCCAAATCCAAATAAAGTTCAGTGTCGACGCTGGCATTCGAATCTACATCGTCAATATAAACATTAGGATCAGGCATCGGTATATCGCAAGGAAAGCCATTGATCTCAGCCCAAAACCTGTATTTTGCATTGTCAAAAGCCTCTTTGACAGCAGAATCATCCCAGTTCATCACATTGTCATGCAGATACACATACCTCTTGTTCTCCACTACCTTCCCCCATGGAACTGAACCAACCGAAACACAAAACTTCTTTTCCCACAAAGGCACCGTCGGTATCGGAAAACGGTTATCCAGAGGCGGTTTTCCGTTATAAGACGAGGATCGCCACTGACCCACTTGATGATGACTCGTCCCTTGTTGTTTTCTCCAATTACCCATTTCAAGAAGCAAAAAAGAATGACCCAGAAGTGGTTACTTAGCAAAATAAAAGAAAAAATTACGAAACTTTGGAAAAAGGATAACAATAAACGGATTTGAAAAATGCACTCAACCGAAAGAGAAAGATATATAACTAATAACTGTGTATTTTGATATGGTGGTATCGGAGAAAGAAGAAAAACAGTGTGTGAGAAGAAGAGGGATGATGGTGATGGTGATGATTTCGATACAATGACAGAAGAAACGATGCTATGTACTCCGTCGGAATTAATTATAAATAGAAAAATTAACACTTATTAAGAATTATGATTAAGTTTATTTAATTTTTTTATTCTATTTTATGCGAAATAAGTAATCTACTTTTTTAAGTTAGATTGTCATTTCATCATTATGTCAAATTATTAATGTAAAGATAGTTCTAGAGGAATAACATTAATTTGCAAGAGATTGTCATTTGTTTATATAAAGTCAAGAATATTATTGAAACTTCGTCTTATAAATATAGTAAAAAATAATATTAAAACTTTGTTTTGTAAATATAGTAAAAAAGTTATATAATTAAATTATAGTTTTCTTTATATGGAGGGGGCAATACCAAAAAAATAATAAGTCAACATAGTAGCTTTTTTTTATAAGAAATAAGAAATATTCATTTGATATGTATAATAAAATGGATTTGGAAGTAGTTTTATTTTCTTTGCTTCAATCGTTATAAAAAAAATCATGAGAAAAAAGAATATGCATAGTATAAAATATTTGTACACGTTGTATTTATCCTGTTAAATTATATATTTAATTTTAAAATATAGATTTAATTGAAATACACTGACAGTGTAAAGAGATTTTACACCATCAGTTAATCATAGCCGCTGGATATTGAAACAAGTTTGACTTTTATTTTAAAAACCTATAAAGTAATACAAACGGGTGATGGTGATGAATCGATAGTGTAAAACTTTTTACACTGACAGTGCATAGTAATTAATCTCTTAAAATATTTGTATGACATGGCAGAATGTTATAATTCTATTAGATGATAATGTAAAATTAGCTTACACAGATAGTACATTACCTTTAATCTCAAAAATTATTTGGTATATAAAAATAATTTTTTATTTTGTTTTTTTGTATTTTTTGTTTTTTTAATCAAATTAATTAAATTGGAATTGATGGTTGTAGTGGATAAGATATTTGATTTTAATCTCTTTAATATTAGTGATAAAATTATTAAAATCAAATATTTAATATGTTGTATGATCAATTTTAATAAAACATAATTTTATAGATATGAAAATAAATGACCAAAATCAAAGAAATAAAATAAAAATATTTATGAAAATTAAAATGGAAGCAAAATTACGACAAAATTAAAAATTATACAAAACCATTACATATTTGGAAAAAAATTACATACACATTTAGACTTTAACATTCATTGAATTTTTTTTCAAAATAACCAAATTTTTCAAAAAAAATTCTAAAATAACCAATTTTTCAAAAAAAATACCAAAATAACCAAGTTTGGTAGAGGATGCGTCAGATAAATTGGTGCACCCCCATACCAATAAGAGGAGGCGTCAGTAGCATTGGCGCATGTGCATTGGGTCTCATGAGGAGACGTCAATGCTTGTGACGCCTGCATTGACCCTTATGAGGAGGCGCCAATGCCTCTAGCCTGAGTGCATTTTTAATGGTGGGTGTATGCGCCAATTCATCTGGCGCATACACCCCCTCCTATTATTATTATTATTATTTATTTAATTTTAATTTTTTTAGTTATTTAATTTTTTTAAATTTTTTTATTTTTAATATTTAATATTTATTATTTAATACATAAGAAATAATAATGAAAAAAATAAATTCATTAAATATATAATAATTGGTTACATTGGATAGAAAAAAAACTAATGACCCGCCCGATTATAACGTCCCCCGGTTCCACATCCCGGTTGTCGCATCTCGAAAAATGCGATTCCTCGCGATGGTCGCGGAAAAATTACGTTCGAACAGAGTCGCCACCGAACTTTATTTATCCCAATGAAGGAATAGGAAAATATCGATAAAACCTCTAAGAAAATAGAATAATGGTCGTCGCAACCATATTCAGGTTCGGGAGTGAACTATGCAAGAGGAAGGTATTAGCACCCCTCGCGTCCGTTGTACTCAACGGGAACCTTTTAGTTCTTATTTGTGTTTTGAGTGTTAATTTATGTTTGTTTGTTATCTTTGGGTTATAAAATATTGAAAATAGAAATGGATGAGAACCTCAGAAAGGGAAAGGGGAGGTTTTTTATTAGTGTGCTCGTGAAGATACAACAATCTCCTGCCTACGTATCCTTATGGTGTAATAAGGAAATCAGAGCATTTGTAGTTCGGGGAACTACGGTTGGTTGGTGTTTTTTAATGAAAAACTATTTAGATCGCGCTCTAAAGGCTAAACGCTGGCTTGTCTACTCTCGGCGGAGGCTTAAGCACTAGTTTGTTGTGCGCGTTAGAAAGGATTAACAGTGTTCTTTCTGAAAAGAGTTTTGGTCACACGGGGGTAGAAAACTCGTACCCTGACAGTCGGGAAAGGGAATAGAAAACTCTAGACCACTTTTCTTTTTCATCCTTAATTATAGAAAGGATTTGTTAATAATTAAAGTGTTTTGAATGGATGACGAATACTCGGATAATCGAGTAAGACAACTCGTACCCTAATAATCTGGAAAGGGAATAGAAGACTCTAGACCATTTTCTTTTTTCATCCTTAATTGTAAAAGGATTTGATAATAATTAAGGTGTTTTGGTTGGATGACGATTACTCGGATAGTCGAGTAAGACAACTCGTATCCTAATAATCGGAAAATGGAATAGAAGGCTCTAGACCACTTTCTTTTTCATCTGAGTGATTATGAAAATATGTTTGTATGGTTGATGTATTTTAGGATGAACGACAAGTACTTGAATGGATGAGTAAGACAACTCATATCCAAGCATTTGAGAAGAGGAATTGAAAACTCAAGACCATCTCCCTTTTCATATAATTATTATGAAATAATTTGATTAATTTATTAATTTGCGGAAAAATGATAATTGTTTGACTGACCGAGTAAGAGAACTCGTAATCAATTGAGGAGAGAAGTTGAAGACTCAAAGTCATCTCCCTTTTTCATTTCTTTATTATGAAAATGTTTTGATTTAATCGGGGTTTGGAAATTTGTAGAGGAACGACAATTATTTGACTAACCAAGTAAGAGAACTTGTATTCAAATAATCGAGGAGAAAAGTTGAAGACTCAAAGTCATCTCCCTTTTCGTTTCGTTATTATGAAAATAATTTGATTGAAATTGTGTTTAGGTGACTTAGCAATGACAATTATTTGACTAACCGAGTAAGAGAACTCGTATTCAAATAATCGAGGAGAGGAGTTGAAAATTCAAAACCATCTCCTTTTTCATTTCCAATTGAAATGATATTTAATTGTGCTTAGGTATCTTAATTTAATTTTAATAAAGAATACTCGATGTTGGATCGAGGTTTTAAATTTATGTTTACGAATGAAGTGGATTTTATTTAGTGACTCGTTCAGTTAACCGATCAATTAATAATCGACTAGGTCTCATTGTAAGAAAACTCAAGAGTAAGCTATGTGAGGTTGATAGCAATGCTTTTAAGAGCGAACGACTTACAGGGGTGTTTGAAATTAGACTCGACTTTGAATCGAGAAGTTTTATGGTTTTAATGATTTAAAGTGGTTTGGAATTGATAATAAAATTGAATGAAATCAAGCTTGCATTATGAAATGGGAAAATAATGGTAAAACAAATCAGTCCATTTTTAATTAACAAAATTAATTGATGAAAACTCAGTTAAGTTGTTTAATTAAGGTAATTAAAAGTAATTATCCAAATCATTTAACATGAACAAAGCGTGCATTTAACTTTGGGCTTAGGCCCATTCCACAATTCTAACTAAAATCCAAATATGAATTTCTAACAAGAAGTAAATATAATCCTACTACATTTTTTAAATTAATAATACAAAGTATAGAAGGGTACATCTAACTTTGAGCTTAGCCCCATTCCACAATTCTAACTAAAATCCAAATATGAATTTCTAACAAGAAGTAAATATAATCCTACTACATTTTTTTAAATTAATAATACAAAGTATAAAAGGATGCAGAAAAATTTGAAAGCAATCTTTCTACAGCAAACCATGTCGTAGCGCAGGAAATGAAAAAAAACAAATAGACCTTTTAAAGTGGAATTCTCACACAACGCCTTGCTTTCTTCAACAACTTCCTATAACCTCTCTCCATAAAAATCATACAAACTCATTTCTCACAATCAATAAAAGCAAAAAAATATTTACAAGCTTCAACATAATAATACCAAAACCAGTACACTCAACAACAATACGACAAAAACCGACTTGAAAAAGACAATGCAATATCAACAACTTACAAAAACAAAAATTGTTAATCATAAACAAAGCATGAACACGGTTGAGATGAGAACAAATGAACAATCATACAGACAAAGCTGAGAAAAAAGGAAATGGAAAAAATAACCAACCATTCTATAGAGAATCACTGGTCGTGATTGTTTCATAGAATTTCCAATAATCTATCAATAACAATTGTAAAATTACCTCATCATTCTGCTACTGAGAATCGACCTACAAGCCTCACTTTTTCGGCAACGCCAACAAGAGTTTCAATGCTTCCCATAACCAAAATGCGATTCATGTTTAACTGGGTGTTGTTACTGATTCGTGTCACTGAAACGATGTCGTTGTTCGTTGGATGGAGTTCTGGCGGTGGAGGAGAAATTTGAAGGAGATTTGATGTTGTGGGTTTGGTCGTGGTGGTTAGGAGAAAGAGGAACAATGGGTTGAGCGGTGTTGAGGTGGAGGTTGCGGCGGCGGCGTCATCGAATTTGTATGGAGGTTTGTTGTTAGAAGTGAAATGGAGGGTATTTCGCCGTGAGGTGTGGTTGTTGGTCGGAGCTCGTTGACGATTTGCGCGACGGAGATGAGAGGTTGAACGGTGGGACGGTGGTGAAATTATGATGGCGGAGGATCGGAGATGCACGACGGCGGTTGACCGGTGAAGACGGAGGAAGATGAAGATGTGGCGGCGCGGTTTGAAGGAGTGGTGGTGTAACGTCTTGGAAGAGGAGGAACAAAGTTTCCTTTTAATTTTCTTCTTTTTGTTTTGGACCCTTTTTTTGTTTTGGACCCAGAGAGAGTGAGAGATTCTGTGTGAGAGAAAAAGTGGATATCGAGGAAGAAGAGGAACGATCCCCCTCTTTCTTTTTTTATTATTTCCTTTTATTTATTTTTTGTCGCCGACCCTTATTGAGTGGAGAGAGAGAGTCTCTTTATTTTCATTTTTTTTCATGCCAGTTGTCCGCGTGTGGCAAGAGTACACTCATTTTCTTCAATTATTTTTCTTAATTTTGATTGGTTGGATAGAGTTGACATGGATAGAAAATGAGGATCGTTGATTAATCTTGACCTAACAATCAAGATTAATTCAAAGAAGCACACATTATTAAATAAATTAAAATGCCTATAATGCTCTTTTTATATGATTTAATTATTTTAAAATAATTTAAATCAATTGAATCAAATAAAAATTCCAACTTCTAAAATAAGTATGATAAAAATAAAACAAGGACATGGAAAATTCTATTTATTTAATCTGAATATTTTGGCGAAAGAATAAAATTAAAACGACTAAAAATGAATAAAAGTCGGGCGAAAATTTGCTCGAAAAATTAAATCGGATACATTAAAATGATTAGTGCGAAATATACTTATTGAAAAAATACAGCGTTTCTTCAAATTCTGAAATAAATTTGCACCGGTTAAAAGGCTCAGGCGGGTCAAAATGCAACCGAAACAGCCGCTAAAATAAACAACGAGCACACCAGGTTAAACTATGTGAACCGTAGATTAATAATACTGGTGTCTGTAATTTTAATTTTGAAACTTTTTACCCGCTGATTTGTACACGTTCTTGAGAAAATGATTCAACCGATTTGTCTGTATTTTCAATAAATTTATTCTGACTGATATTTTAGTTATTATTAATGATGGAATGCATGTCATGTTGTGCATATGATGCAAATTAAAAATGAAATCGATTTTACAAAAATTTAAATATGCCCGGACAAAATTGGGGTATGACACAGGTGAGTTAGTTTGTCTCTGAGGTCTCCCACGATTTTCTTGAGGTGTTTGTGCTCTTTGGGTGCTGACCTGATCGAGCGATGGTTGGTTGGAAGGTCTGGCGGAAGTTCTGGCGGTATTTGACAGATGTGTCATCATTTGCTCCCAATATCCGAAGGGGCTCTGGCCAACGACACTTCCGTAATGGAGTTCGGTGCCCATGTCATCGTAGTTATGGCGTTGGGGTTGGATGAATTGGGGATGGTATAGTTGCCCAAATTGGGCCATTGAGTCGTTTTGAAAACGAAGCAATGGTTCCTAGGGTGTACTATAGTTAAATAGTGGTTGGGTGTTCATTGGTGGGGGGCTACGATGAAGTGACCCATATGAATCATTTGGGCTATAGACGGTTGTGGTTGTGGGGTTTGATTCTTGGTTTTGTGTTTGGGTGGGTGGTATGAATGGATTGCGATGTTGGATGGTTGGTTGTTGGGTGGTTGGTATGAACGTGTTGCGATGTTGGGTGTGTGGTTGTTGGGTGTATGTGGTCGGTTGATGTTGTGTGGTTGGTTGTTGGGTTTGGGTGGGTTCACATTGGTGTTGGATGGGTTCACATTGTTGTTGGGTGGTGAATTGATGTGGGGCATACGATGACGAAGCAAATTGGCGCGGATCCATTAAATACCGCGACTCAGATACAAATTGTTGAGTTGTTACAGACCTAAACCATGCCATATATTGTTGAGTCGGTCTTGCACCTTGGATGATTGGTTCGTTCAAGATGTGTTGTCGTCGATTCCTCCATTGACGACACATGTCATTTGCAAAGTCTCTCTAGTCAGAATAATCCCACTGTGCATCGACCCTTTTTTGATGCCAATTCCCCAAACACGTGGGAGATTCTGGAATCTGTTGTAGTATTCCAGACTGCAGTTTGACCCGGTCACTATGGTGCATTTTCACTGTAGTGAATCGGATAATCGGTGTCTTCGCTGTCTAAACTGCAGCATCGTCATGGTTCACATCATGATTCAGACCCAAATATGGCCTCCAAACAAACTGTAAAACAATACCAAATCGTTAGATGGAAAATAATTTGAGAAGTATTTTTAAATTAAAATATAGTTTGGTAGGAGTATTACATCGTCATGTCCAATGTGGTCCAATAGATTTTGATAGACTACAATAGCGTGTTTCGGACACCTATTGTAGTTCATTCCCCTTACTGACCACCTAAGATAATAAAAAGAAGTGAAAAATATTATTTACTGTTAATTATAATAATAAATATAATTAACTAAATGGTGAATGGTAAAGTGTTAGACTTACTTGGTTGCAAATGGGAACATGAATGGACGCTCATTTATCGGGGCGAGCGACGGCATTCTAGACCACCCCCAAGCTTGAAGCAAATAAGCACATGAAAAAAAGTACAAGTATTCTTTTTTGCAGTTCTACACATTGCACTATATAGATGGGCCAACACAGCTGAACCCCAACTATTGTTTACCTTATTAATGTTGCGTAATAAAGGTAAATACATTATATTCACAGAATCACCTGTACTTTCTGGAAACAAAAAGCTACCAAATAAAATCATAATATAACACCGAGCTTTTATTATTTTCTCATACTCGGTTAAATCGTCGGACAATACTATACTGGCATAATATTGTTTTAGGTATTTTAAATTTATACCTGCCCCTTGCTTGACCGGATGTGTCTCCCTCAGTTTCGTCGTCTAATAAAGGGGCACCCAATAATTCATTGCATATATTGTTGTCTTGGTTAACTCACCCATTCACTGCCTTTCCGTCTATACGGAGACCCAACAACATGTACATGTCCTCAAGTGTGACGGTACACTCACCAATCGGAAGGTGAAATGTGTGGGTCTCGGGTCTCCACCTCTCCAACAAAGCCAGAATGAACTTGTAGTCCACTGAGTACGAAACAATGTTTAGTAGATTTCCAAATCCATATCCTCTAATATATGATTCTATTAAAGGATCGTGGGGTACATATTCATGTACACGGCATCTAAACCGCTTCGGATCCTAATAACAAAAATGTAAGAAAATATAATTAGAAGAAGAAATACATACTCAACAAACACACATCTATAAGAAGTAATCCAAAACTAGAAACTAAAAAGAGAGAGATTACAAAGGTATAACACAAAGAAGATATGTATTAGAAGTAATCCAAAAATAGAAACTAAAAAGAGAGAGATTACAAAGGTATAACACAAAGAAGATATGTATTAGAAGTAATCCAAAAATAGAAACTAAAAAAAGAGAGATTACGAAGGTATAACACAAAGAAGATATGTATTAGAAGTAATCCAAAAATAGAAACTAAAAAGAGAGAGATTACAAAAGTATAACACAAAGAAGATATGTATTAGAAGTAATCCAAAAATAGAAACTAAAAAGAGAGAGATTACAAAGGTATAACACAAAGAAGATATGTATTAGAGGTGATCCAAAAATAGAAACTAAAAAGAGAGGGATTACAAAGGTATAACACAAAGAAGATATGTATTAGAAGTAATCCAAAAATAGAAACTAAAAAGAGAGAGATTACAAAGGTATAACACAAAGAAGATATCTATAAGAAGTAATCCAAAAATAGAAACTAAAAGAGAGAGATAACATACAAATACCGAGATATTCTCGATTGTGCCTCTGTGTTCATCGCCCATAGTCAACAAAGACATGATTTGAATTTGCAAAGCTTGAGTTTGGTAGATGAAAGAAGTGTAGTAGAAGAAAATACTTGAGTATTGATGAAGATGATTTGATATTGTTTATATGAGAGACTATTTATAGATGAATGAGTGAGTAGTTTTGGAACCTAAAAAGAGTGTCATTGGTTGCATGGAAAGGCAAGAGGAGACAAGAGAATGACAAAATTCAGCATGGAAGAGAAAGCTAGCATGTGAAGAATCTTCTTGGCGCATGTGTAGAAAGCACATGCAAGGGAAGAGGAGCCCTTGAGTTTGGCGCCTACATGTGATTTCTCACATGCAAGGAAGAGGCGCCCTTCCTCTTGGCGCCTTAGTGTAGGGCAATTGGAAGGGGCACCTGAGTGTGATTTTGTGAAGAGGCGCCCAACCCTTTGGCGCCTCAGTTACTTTATGGCGCCTAGGGAATGGGCGCCTAGGTTGGAATCTTAGGGCACATAGCTCAAAGATTCTTTGATTCCCTGGCACTTGTGTATTCTTTTCAATCTTTTCTCTGCGTGCTGGATTCCTTCAACTGCATGCATGGTCAAGTTTGTACACAATTACCAAGTTATCAATGCAACAACCAACTTACCAATAACCAACCTATTTATGTTGTGCAGTTGAACAACGTAGCAATGCATTCAGTTTCAATTCCATTCAAACTATCTACATATTTAATATTTCAACACAATGTCTTCCACACAACATTACTTGATCAGTGCACATGTCGAAGCTTCGTACCGGAAGAGGAGCGAGTCTTGGGAGATTGGATCAATGGGTCCAGATCACACATGCATGCTGACAAATCCAATGCAGGATCATCGTAAATTAAGCTCTCAGCTAATATGCGATGCAATATTGTCTGTCATTGGCGACAATCCATCGTTAAACATGAGTACAATAATCTCGTATATTAGGGCAGAGTACGAGTACACTCCATCATATAAGAAGGCATGGATAGCTAGAAAAAAAGTTGTTGAAAAAATGTTTGGCAACTGGGAGGAGTCTTACAAACAAGTTCCAAAATACCTGTTGGCTCTAAAACACTATGCTCCCGGGACAATTATCAAGATGGGAACATTGCCCGCATATACACCAGATGGTACGTGTGCTGTTGGAAATAGAATATTTCACCGTCTATTTTGGGCGTATCAACCGTGTATCATAGGTTTTTCTTTCTGTAAACCAATTATACAAATTGATGGTACATGGTTGTATGGAAAATACAAAGGAACGTTACTGATGGCAGTGGCACAAGATGGGAACATCAATATTTTTCCAATCGCCTTTGCCCTAGTTGAAGGGGAGACTGCCGAGATGAAGTTTTTTCCTAAGAAATCTCCGATTGCACGTTGCACCTCAGCCTATCTTGTGTTTGATCTCTGATACACACCCCTCAATCATCAGTGCATATAGTAACATTGACAATGGCTGGCAAAATCCTCCTTCGACGCATGTGTTTTGTATTAGACATATTGCTCAGAATTTCATGCGGGAAATCAAAGATAAGACGTTGCGTAAGAAGGTTGTAAATGCAGGTTACGTATTATCAGAACCTTCTTTCAAACACTACCGTGAGGAAATAAGATTGTCGAACGAAGATGTGGTTCGGTGGATCGATAGTATTCCGTTGGAGAAGTGGACTAGGGCATACGACAATGGTCAGCGTTGGGGCCACATGACAACAAATCTTGTGGAATCAATGAACTCTGTCTTCAAAGATATTTGTAACCTACCAATAACCTCTTTGGTGCAAGCTACATATTTCAAGTTAGGGGCGTTGTTTGAAACCAGACGCTCAAAATGGAGTTCAATGTTGCAATCTGGACAGTTGCTCTGTGATGCTTCAATGAAATTCATCAGACATGAAGCTGCCAAAGCAAACACACATGTGGTTACGGTATTTGACCGAACTAAATGTTGGTTTAGTGTTGCCGAGTCCATGGATCACAATGAGGGCATGCCGATGGGACAATACAGAGTCGAACTAGATAGAGGTTGGTGCGACTACGGAAGGTTCCAAGCCTTTCGTACCCCCTGCTCCCATGTCATTGTGGCGTGCTCAAAGGTTCGAAGGGATCCATCCTACTTGCTATCTGAAGTTTACAAAGTCGCCAGTCTTTCAAATGTTTATAAAATTAGTTTTTCGATAGTGGCAAAAGATGATTATTGGCCAGAATATCAAGGGGACATCGTCTGGCACAACGAAGTTATGCGAAGGAAGAAAAAGGGTCGCCCTAACAGCACCCGGATTCGAACCGAAATGGATACGACGAACAAAATGGTTAGACTATGTAGTTCATGCCGTCAACCAGGTCACAATCGTAATAATTGTCCTAGTGTTGGAACGAGCACAACCAGATAAATTCATATGTACCTCTGTTGCTATATATGGAAAACTAAATTTATTTCAAAGTACCTCTGTTGCAATATATGGAAAACTAGAATACAAAAACTATGCGATTACAACCATCAAAACAATTTTGAACATGTAATGCATCATCCTACGAGCGTCTTGATCGGTCTTAATATCCACTCATTCGTGCACTTCTCCGTGTTGGTTGAACGTGGACACAAGCCATTGTATTCTTCTAATCCGTTCACCCTCTCCAATTTCTCCCTATAACCAACTGTACGACTTCCGATTAAGACATTCAACATATATGTGTTCCAAAGTCGAACCTGAATCGGAGCCGCAGCGGCAGAAAATATTACATCAGCATTTCGTTTCTGAATGTATGCAGACATTGTTGAAACAAAGAAAATTGAAATTGATTGTTGAACTAGATTATGAGATGAATTTGAGTGAAAATAATTGTATCCAAGGCGTGATATTTATAGAGACGGAACATCTATTGGACAAAACACGTGGGCGCCAGTTGAATTGGCGCCCACATGACCATTACAAGCAGGCGCCACATGAATTGACATCCACCTTTAAAAATGCACTCAGGCGCCAGAGGCATTGACGCCTCCTCATGAGGGTCAATGCAGGCGCCACAAGCATTGGCGTCTCCTCATGAGACCCAATGCATGTGCGCCAATGCTACCGGCGCCTCCTCTTATTAGTATGGGGGTGCGCCAATTCATTTGGTGCATCCTCTACCAAACTTGGTTATTTTGGTGTTTTTTTTTGAAAAATTGGTTATTTTAGAAAAAAAATTAAAAATTTGGTTATTTTGAAAAAAAAATTCACATTCGTTCCTACAAAATATAAAAATGATTTAATTAAAGTATACTGACAGTGTAAAAAGATTTTACACCGTCAGTTAATTATGATCGTTGGATATTGAAACAAATTTGATTTTTATTTTAAAAATCTATAAAGTAATGCAGACGGGTGATGGTGATGAATCGACAATGTAAAACTTTTTACTCTGAGAGTATATAGTAATTAATCTCATATAAAAAAAATTACACATTTTATTATTTAATTATCTAAATTTTATTTTTTATTTTTTATTTTGACTTTTAACCGCACCATGAGTTCAACATCCTTTCACATTTTGGATACTTAAAACAAAAGAAGTGATAATAAAAAATTAAAAATCAAGTGTAAAAGAAGTGAATAATTGTATAAGTATTTGTGAGAATATATCATAAGTATCGGTTAATCCACACTAACTTAGGTTAAGTCGAATTTTTTAAAATAATACAAAATTAGATTTTTTTAGTATCAAGGCTTATATATTATATATGCTAGTGGTACTCTAAGTATCCATCTTATACTCATTTACCAACATTTTTAATAAAAATAATAAAGAAATATTTATATTAATAATGTATTTAATAATTAATAAATTAATTAATATATATGATAAGAAAAATAAAAATATATAAATATATATTTTACGGGTATAGGACAAAATGGATACTAATGTCTCGGTATCCATATTTATATCTATTTATTTTATTGGATAATTAATTATTCGTGTTCCATAATATTTGTACATTTTTATCCTATATATTATTATTAATTTTATAATTTTTATCCTATTTATTATAATTAATTTTATAAATGTCATTAAAAATGAGTCTAATTGTGGTTTTTTTACCGAGATAACCCAGTTTTTCGAAAAAAATCCCAAAATATCCCAGTTTTCAGAAAATTTCCCAATCTACCCCACTTTTAGGAGGAGGCGCCAATTGAATTGGCGACCCCTCTTAAAAATTGCAAGGAGGCGCCAATCCAATTGGCGCCTATGTGTAATTTTTAGGAGGAGGCGCCAATTCAATTGGCGACTCCCTTAAAAAAGCTTCAAATGGCAAAACCTCCAACATGAACATTGTAGATCTTTCCAAGACAATGAATTTGGACATAAATTTTGCATCATTTGGAGTTTTTATGAGAAAGTTATGGGCAGTTGAAGTTGGACTTCTGAGTTTTTCAACTATTATCTGACCTATAATGTTTTGTATTATTGCATGCGTTTCTTTTAGAAATATGAAATTTTGACCAACATAACATTTGAAGTAGACATCTTAAATTTTCCAATTCACTTGGTCCCACCTCAAAATAATTAAAAATGAGTGAGTTAGGTCCTTGCGAACTTGACCCAAAATTAGGGTTTCTGTCAAAACATGTGTATGTGAATTTTGCCAAAAGGGACCAACTTCAAGCCCTTCTGTTTGAATGATAAAAGCCTCAAATGACAAAACCTTCAACATAAAAGTTGTAAATCTTTTCAAGATAATAAATTTGGACTAAAATTTTGCATCATTTGCATTTTTTTTGAGAAAGGTATGGGCACCTGAACTTGGACTCTTTGACATTTCAATTGTTATCTGACCTATAATATTTTGTATTATTGCACGCGTTTTTGTTAGAGTTATGAAATTTTGTCCAACATAACAACTGAAGTAGACATCTTAAATTTTCCAATGCACTTGGTCCCACGTCAAAATAATTAAAAATGAGTGAGTTAGGTCCTTGCGAACTTGACCCAAAATTAGGGTTTCTGTCAAAACATGTGTATGTGAATTTTGCCAAAAGGGACCAACTTCAAGCCCTTCTGTTTGAATGATAAAAGCCTCAAACGACAAAACCTTCAACATAAAAGTTGTAGATCTTTTCAAGATAATGAATTTGGACTAACATTTTGCATCATTTGCATTTTTTTTTAGAAAGGTCTGGGCACCTGAACTTGGACTCTTTGATATTTCAATTGTTATGTGGCCTATAATGTTTTGTATTATCATATGTGTTTATTTTAGAATTATGAAATTTTGTCCAATATAACAATTTAAGTAGACATCTCAAACTTTCCAATGCACTTTGTCCCACCTCAAAATCATAAAAAATGAGTGAGTTAGGTAGTTGACCCAAAATTAGGGTTTCAGTCAAAACATGTGTATGTGAATTTTGCCAAAATGGAGTTTAGACAAAGAAACCTAATGTTTGGAGTTTACACAAAGATAAATTTGCTATAATACAAATTGATATTAATAAAATTTGGAGTTTACACAAAGAATCCTAATGGTGATGATCGGGATCACCTAACCGACCTCCGGTCCCACATCCCCTAGCTACCCTAACCCTTGGCCCTAACCCACGTTGACGATTCTGCACCGGTGTTTGTTCATCTGATGGTCCAGGAGCGTCATTACCTCCTACAGGAGAAGATCCGTTGAGGTATTCAGCCAACTCAGCATAGTCTTCAGTATTCAATGATGGTGTACCGGCGTAGCTGAGCTCATGACCCATGCCAGAGAAGTTGGGGTGTGGTTGACTCATGGATGGGCGACCAGGACGGTTGAAGGGAGACATGGGTGTCAATGATGGGTCTAGGAAAGGTTGGAAAGGTTGTTGGGGTGTTTGGAAGAGATATGGTTGTGGGATGTTTTGGTATTGTGATGTTTGGGGTTCTTGGCTACGGTAGGAGGAGGGGCGGTTAGTGTTTTGGCTAAGGCGACTTTGGTAGGGTGATGGTGTGGGTGCGAAGCGATGTTCGGTCTGAGGTTGATGGTCCATTTGTTGGTGGTGGTATGGGGGATGTTCTTGGTATTGGGGTTGGGTGAATGGCATGTTTTGGTTGTATGTTTGTGTGTTTGTGGAACAGAAAGTTTGACGGATAGGTGGTTGTGAGTAACCGGGCTGAGAATGTTGTTGGGGGTTAGATGTTGATCCTTCTTGTGTGTAACTTATCTGGCGTGGGTCGTAGAGGTACATATCATCGGCGATGAATTGAAATCCAACCGATCTGTACCAAGCCATATAAGTACGACTTGGTTTTACCTCATTTGGCATGATTGCGTCAGTTAAGACATGGTCATGACGGTGCTTCCACTTGCGACACTCCGATCTTGCGAAGGTTTGACAAGGGTTGAAGTTCCATTGGTCGTTCACTTTACGCATATGCCATTCTCCTAGGCTAGCTGGGGGATCTGGGATATTCTGGACCATACCGAACTGCAGCTTCACACGATCGGTGTTGTGCATCTCCACTGTTGTGAACCGTATTATCGGTGTGCATGCTGTCCATCCGGCTGCGTCTTCAGGATTGACCTCATGCTCATGATCCAGATTAAGGTATGGACGCCAAATGAACTGAAATGTTAAAGAAGATAGGATTTAAATGAATGTAGAAAAAGTCAACATAATATGAGGAATTAATGAAGTTATTTTGCTTACGTCTGTCGGTCGAAGGTGATCCAACAGGTTGCGATACTGAGTAATACAGTGTCTCGGACATCTGCTGTAACTCATACCACGTGCCGACCATCTATACCAAAAAGTTAAAATAAATTAGTTATAGGTACTAAACTGTAAGGAAGCAAGTAAAGATATAGCAATTTAAACAACTTACTTTTTTGCATATGGAAAAGTGAAAGGGTTGTTATTGACCGGTGCTAGAGACGGTAGTCTTGACCATCCCCATGCTTGTAGTAAAACAGCACATCCAGAAAATGTAGATATGTCTTTCTGGGAGTTTTTGCACAACGAACTATAGAGATAGGCTAGACATGCGGATCCCCAACTGTAACTACATATTCTATCTATATGTCTAAGTAAAGGTAAGTACATAATATGCATGCTAGAACCACTACCTTCGGGAAATAAAAAGGATCCTAGTAACAACATAATGTAACATCTAGTTTTGATTATTCGAGCATCTTCGGTAGAATGCTCATCTAAATATAAACTATTATAATATGACTTTAGGCGTGAGAGTAGTATACCTTGACCTCTAGCATTATCATCTAACAAATCAGTGTCTAAAAGCTCCATGCAAATTGAATTTGCATAGTTGGTCTTACCATTAACAGCTTTGCCTTCAATTCGTAGTCCTAAAAGCATGTAGACGTCTTCTAACGTCACGGTACACTCACCGGTTGGAAACCAAAATGTGTGTGTCTCTGGCCTCCATCTTTCGCATAAGGCTAGAATGAACTTGTTATCTATAGACCAAGACATAATCTTGCTAATGTGACCAAAACCGGCGAGTTCAACATAAGGTTGAATCATCGGGTCCATTGGGACAAATTCGTGGACTCGAGTTTGAAACCTTGATACATCCTATAATAGAAATAATATAACACTTGACTAAGTTGGTATTTCAAAATAAAATGAGGTTGGTGGAGATGAAACATAAAAAATTAGTATAAGAAAAAACTTACGTATGTTGTGATGTTTGCAACTGTTCCTCTGTGTGCTTCGCCCATTGTGAGTAAAGACATATTGTTGGGGAGTTGGTGTAGATGAAATTGGAAGATGTTGTTGAAGATGAAATTGTAAAAGAAGTATTGTAGATGAAGTAGTGAGAATGTTGGTGTGGAAGAATTGTTGAAGGAGTGGATGAATTTATAGGCAAATGGATGAGAGCATAAAAAATTGTGTTTGCATGGTGTCTCCACCTCATTTGGCGACCATGTACAATCCTAAAGAGGGGGCGCCATTCAAATTGGCGACACCATAGGTACATGCATGCAAGGCTAGTTCTGAATGCTTGGTTTCGAGGACTGACTCCATGGGGTCGCCACTTGAACTGGCGACCATGTACAAGCCTTAAGTGTAGGCGCCAAACCAATTGGCGACACCATCTGCATGTCTGACACGTGGCATTCTTGTCTCCTGCATGCTGAACAACTCACTTGTGGATGGCTTGCTAGATTGACACATCATCTCTGACTATGTTACATGTCCGACACGTGTCTGTCTTGTCTCCTGCATGCTGATGACTAGCTTCTTGATAGCTTGCATGGTTGACACATCAACTCAGACTGTCTTGCATGACTGACACATCATCTAAGACCTAGCTTACATGTCAGACACGTGGCTGCCCGGTCTCCTGCATGCTGAAGAGTCACTTGTTGAGAGCTTGCATGGTTGACACATCCACTCACACTGTCTTGCATGACAGACACATCATCTTGTCGCACCTCGAAAAATGGGGATACGACTTCAAAGCGAAGCGCGATTGCACGCTCGCAATGATGGACTGAACAGAGTCACCACCGAACTTTATTTATTCCTAAAAAGGAAAGGGAAAATATCGATAAAACCCAAGACAAAGAAAGGATAAGATATGGTCATCGCAACCAATATCAGGGTTCGGGAGTCGATTACGCAAGGGGAAGGTATTAGCACCCCTCACGTCCGTTGTACTCAACGGGAACCATTAGGTCAGTTGTGTGCGTTAGTGTTAGTTTGAAATTTTAGGCTTTTCGAATTATTAGGTGGGAAAGAAAGGAAGAATGAGAAGAGAATGTTTTTGGATTTTTTTGACGAAGGACTAAACCTAAGTTTTTTATTAATGGGCCTGACAAGATTTAAAAATCCTGCTCCTACGTATCTCAAAAGAGAAATCAAGGCTTACGTAGTTCTGGGTAGAAAAATGTTCGTTTGTTGGTCGATTTTAGCGAAAGCTACTTTGTGTCAAATCGACGAAAACATTGTTGGACTACCCAAAACAGGTGGAGAAACTTTGCCTTGCATTGTTTTGAAACAAAGTACCTTTCGTTTGTGAAAAGGTTTAAGAGATCAATCGCACGGCGGCGAGAAAAGAGTTTGATCGGTTGGATGTATTTTGAGTGATGGCGAGAACTTGGATGAGCGAGATATACATCTCGAATCCTAGCCTCAGGAGTGCATGGTATACACCATGTTCAATTTCCATCTTTATTGAAAGTATTTAATAGAGATTAAGTATTTTTAGGTTTGATTGAGAAAGGGTTTGAAGAAACCGCATTGACAATTTTAAATGATGGCGAGAACTTGGATGAACGAGATATACATCTCGAATCCTAGCCTCAGGAGTGCACGATATACACCATGTTCCATTTCCATCTTTATTGAAAGAGGTTAAATAAGATTTAGGTATTTTAGATTTGATTGAGAAGATGACTTGACCCTAGATCAAGTATTGATGGACGTTTAAGAGAAATTTGAATGAGTATTTGAGAGAAAACAAAGTGGATAAACTTGGATGATGGCGAGAGCTAGGATTGGCGAGATATACATCTCGAATCCTAGTCTCAGGAGTGTGCGGTATACACCATGTTCCACTTCCATCTTTATTGAAAAGGTCTTAACTATGAATTAATATTTTTTGAGTTCTTATTAGGAAAAATGGCTTGACGTTGAATCAAGCGTTTGATGAAAGTTTGAAAGAAATGGAATGGAATAGGAGGGAGAAAATGAGTTGATTTGTTTATTGAGAAAATACTCGACATTGGATCGAGTCATATTGTTGGATTTTTGGAAATGGTTGATTTTATTCTTGTGTTAGTATCTAACTAAACAGTCAAACAAAATAAAGAAATAAAACAGTACAAAATTATTACACATCGGGGAAGTGGGGTACATTTTGTCGAATGGGGATTCAAAATCATGAAATAATTAAATCGAATGAGTGTAAGTGCAAGAGAACCGGCTCATTGTAAGAAAGCCCAAGAGTAAGTTATGTGAGGTTGATGGCGATGCTTAAAAGCAATCGACTTACAAGGGTATTGTAAGACCCCAATTTTGTCCCTAAGATCCCTCATGGCATCATAACACACCATATCATTGCCTCAAGGATCATTGTGCACCTTTGTTTCCCTCCTAGTGGGTGGGTATCTTGTGAGTGTGGTTCTTGATCACCAAGCATGTATTGCATTTGTATATCATTGCTTTTCATTTGTTTACTAACCAAAAGTACAAAAATATTGTCATCTAACCTTGATTACTTGCAGCTGAAGCAAACTAGGTCAAACCAGTCAAATCAGCCATTGAGCAATGGATGGTGACCATTCTTGAAGAATTTGGGCACCATGATCATTCATCAAGAGTTCATATGAGTTGTGATACCATTTGGAATCAAGATCTCAAGAGAAAGAGGCTTGAAATTCATCAGAACATGGCTCAGTCAACCAAAACCCTAGCAAAGTCAACTGTAGTCAACTGTGCATTTAATCAGGGATTTGAAGGTGTGAGATGGTTGGAAAGGTCTCATTCATGTCCATACAAGCTTCAATTAACATTTCAAACATCCACAGTGAAGAATTTGAGGTCAGGCAAAAAGTTTCCCAAAATAGTAAGGACCTGTAATCTTCAGCTGCCAAAAATGAAAAGTCATTCTCCTCAAAATTACATCATGAAGCAAGCTTCAAATCAAAATTTGTCCAACATGAAAGTTGAAGATCTTGCTCTTGCCTTTCCAAAAAGTCCAAGAACACTCATTTCTCATTTATGGTTGGCAAGTTATGATCAAATCATTTTCAAGAATTTTGGGATTTCAAAGTGGCATAACTTTCAAACCATTTGGCCAATTTGGGTGATTCTTTTTTGAGCAAACCACATTTGATGTGTACTATCATGATGCATCATTACATTTCATCAAAAATCTTCACATAAAAAGGTCATTTTTCAAGTGAACCATTTAAAATTTGGTGGGAAAAATAGTGATTTTCAAAAATACATGGGATTTTCATACCAAACCAGTTCAATTCACTTCTAAACATGATTTGTGACTTGCTTCAAAGGAGAATTGACTGTTCCATTGGTTCTAAGTGCAAAAGGGCAATTTGGCCAAAATGCATAACATGTGCAATTTGCTAATCACTTCCAATTTATGCTAATCATGATTAAGGCATTGGATTAACAAGACTATAAGAGCCTAATCATAACAGAAAGTTGGGATCCACATTCACAATCTCAGATCAAACTCACAAATTTCACAAATTCTCTCAATTCTCTCAATTTTCACTCACACTTTTTTTCACTTGTTCATCAAGAATTCTTCACTCTTTGTGCTATCTCTTGTATTGTTCATCATTGGCAGGTGGATTTGAGGATCTGTTGAAGCTAACAGTGGAGAAATCTTGAAGAATTGTGGTAGTGGAATTTGGATCTTGCACATAACAGTTGGAGATTGTTGCAAATTCAAGTTGCTTCGAGCTGAAATTTTGATTCCATATCCTTGTCCATACATTACTGCACATCTGTTTCATGATCTCAAGGCTGGAAGGCATCGAATCAAGACCTGCACTCAAACTCAGGTTGGTAATCGAATGTTACAATTGATCAAATTAAGATATGGCTTCTGTAGATCTTGGAACGTAGAGTATTATGCAACTTAGATCTCTTAAAACCACGCAGTATTGATGAAGTTGTATTGATTTGAAGATTGATGATCGAATTTGTTTTTGCTCGATTCGTTGAACATGATTAGATTTAGGTCTAATAAATGTTGGATTGATGATGTGCATGGTGAGAGGATTCGATCCATGTAGATTTTATTGATTTCTGAGAGGAAGTGTTCTTGATGATGAAGAACATCAAGAACACAATGAGTTCTTCATTTTTCTTCCCCAGATTGCGCTTAGATCCTTGCCAGGCCAGTTTTGCATGCGCTCCGTTGTTTATCTCCCATGTGTCCAATCGCGCGCTGACACATCACTTAATGAAACGCAGAGTTTCATTAAGTGAACGGCTTAATTACGCTTTTGCCACTGCCAGCTTTTAATTTCATATCATTTCAAAATGTTTATTTCATTTTCATCATAAACTTCAAAAATTCATAAAATATTCATGGATGATCCAAATTGAGTGAGGATTTTTGCAGTCATTTCCAATTTCTCTCCAGTTTTTTTTAGGTATGATAGCAAAAGTTGTGCCTGATTGATTTTTAATTTTGTCTAGAGACTTTGGTCATGTATGCTTTGTGTATATGTTTTGCCATTTCATTCATAAAATAATGATTCCTTATCCAAAATGCTTGAAATTTTACATGCACATTCTTGACTCACTCCTGGTGATTTTGGTATATAGTTTGCTATTTTTGAGTTTCTGGTTTAAGGGATATGATGTGATCAAGTTGAGTGTGACAATGTGTACATACTAGGTTTTGTTCAACTTCTTGAATTTTGTTTCCATGCTTATGTTATGCCAATTGCTCTGGATTTTTGCATATGATTACATCTGTATGTCTAGTTTGAGCATGATTTTGTGTAGGATTTATTGATGCATTTCCTATTTGATTGGGATTTTATTTGCTGTTTAGTCATTTTTGGGATTTTCTTGAGTGATCAATTTACATAGCTTGTGAAATTCTCATGCCTTATCATATGAAGCTGAAATTTTGTGGATTGAGTCTTAACATGTTTAACTTCATTTTGGCTTTGGAGTGACTCATTTATCTTATGTCATTTCTGTTTTACACTTGGTTGAAGTTGATGCTCAATTTGGTGCCATGTATGAGCTTGCATGAACTTGTGTTGACTTTATGATTTTCATTGACTTATTTCCTCTGGTCCAAATAGCATGAAATTTGACATGTTGCTCATTGAATGGGTCCTGTTTAAGCTTGTTTTCTTCCTGGAATTTATTGAGCTATTTTGATATTGGTTTGAGTGTGATCATTCTGTTAGCTCCAATGTGATTCCAAAGTGTATAGTTTGACATGTTTTGTATATGAAATGGATTTGGTGCATAGTTTGGATGTGAGACCAATTGGATTCTATTATTGTTGGATAAATCTTGATTTTGGTCAATTTTCACTTGCTGTTTTGAATTTTTCACCTCCTTTTGACCCTAGGCTTGTCCTAGTGGTCTTACTTCTCACATTTGAGTTGTTTTTTCAGGTTAAAGAAGCAATTGCTTTAAGGAGTTTAATTCAAGTTGATTGAGTTTGGTTTAATTGATTGTCATGAACTAACTTGGTTTGTTTTGTAGGATGCTTAGCTCTCTTGCTTTGAGCTTTGTGCTTTGCACATGTGATTGATTGTGTTGCCTGTTGGTTCTTATCTTGTCTGTTTTGACTGTATGATTGGTATACTGATTATATTTGATTGATTTCAGGTACCATAGTTACTAATAGTTCTTTGAGAACTTGCATTGCTTTGCTTGATAGCATTTGCATTGAGGTAGACTCTCTTGTCTCCATGTAGTCTGGAAGACCTGGCTTGTTATTTAGCCAGGCACATGTCTGAAGTCCTCCTTAAGAGGCAATGGGTGTGCTTGTTTATTTTTTGTCCCCAAGCAGGTGAAGTCCTTTTAATAAGGCAATTGGTAGACAAAAGAGATATGTAGCCTATCTCCTACTATTCTGTGAGTCTCTCACCTTGCTCACACCACATGTGTTGATGCATAGTGAGTAAAAGCCCAAGATCTATCGAGTCATTAACTTGTGGAGAGAGTTCCATCTTTCTGAACTCCCACACCTTCTGATATTCAATGCTCTCCCTGACCAGGGATAAGAGTGATGAGGCACATCCCTCATATCCTTTCATCTGCTTCACCTTGGCTCTCAATGTCAAGGTTAAGAGCACCATTGACCCTATTCCAGTTGACTTTTAAGTCTAACCCTTTGATTGAGCCTAATTGTTTGGTTATAGAGTGTGCTAAATGTTTGTTTGATTGATTGCTTCATATGTACATGTTTGCTTGCATACCTTTGTGCATTCATCATTATTGATTGTTCATTATTGCATAATCATCATTGCATATCTTTGTGACACATTTGTGTTTGCCCATTGAGGACAATTGTAAGACCATGTTCTTTGGCCATTGTTCCTATGATTTGGAAGGGATAGAGTGTAAGACCATTTCATTTGGTCACTCATATCCTCTTAGCTTTATGCTTCTTGTTTGTTTGTTGTATGTGAGGATACAATTGTAAGACCATGTTGTTGGCATTTGTACTCCTATGATCATCCTTTGGAGGTTGATATAAGCCCGGATAGATTGGCATTTGACATCCATATTTTGTTTTCTTTTGGGAGATTAGTGTAAGACCATGTTGTTGGCATCTGACATCCACCCTTTTGTTTTGTTTTCTTTGTGAGATTGGAGTAAGACCATTTATTGGCTTCCGGTATCATTGATTGGCTTTAGGAGATTGGTGTAAATCCATTTATTGGTATCCGATATCCGCTTTTGTTTGTGAGATTGGTATAAGTCCATTGATGGCATCCGGTATCACCTTGCTTTTATGTTGCTTACTTGTTTTGTTGCCTTATTCCAAAGGACACACTTGAATCATCTTCTATATGATTTCAAGAGGTGAACCTCTAGGAAGTTTTACACTCCTCCATCCACATCCTTTCTGTTTCAAAATCCCTTTTCACTTGTTGACTTTTAAACTTGTAAATACATGTTGTGCAAACATTTTCATGACTTTTTCAAATTAGAAACTTGGACCTTAAGTCCTTGATTTTCAAACTTCACTTTTGATAACACTTCTTTGAATTGAACCTTAATCATACTTTGACCATATTTTGTGAATAATCATAATCAAGTAACTTCACCCATTCAATTGTTTTGGCTTTGTCCATTGTTAATATGTTTTCATACATTAGCCATAGGTTTCAATTACCATAGTGGTTGATGTAAATCTTACCTTATCCTTAGTGAGTCGATTGTAAGACTTCCGTACTGAAAACAGGGTTAACCCCTCTAGTACGTCGAAGCCGTCCTCGCATGGTGGATTGTTGATGTTGGTTGAGTTTTCTCCCATTGGTAATGAAAAGCCTTAGTGCTTGTGTTTTAAAATTGAACTCACTAATTTTTGGAAATCTTTTAGCCGAACTACGGCGTTTTGATCCTTACCTTTGATGGAAGGTACGTAGGCAACGGGTTCATCCGTTCGAACACAAAAATAACTAACTTGTACATTCTTTTCTCATCATCCCATTCATGTTTGCACAATATGTCATAAACAAATAAACATTTTTATACAACAAGAGTGAAAAGGGCTCCCTAGGAGTACCTAGGACGTGATGGGTGCCTAACACCTTCCCATCGCGTAATTTACCCCTTACCCAGACTCTCTGATCTTTTCATTAGTTTTCTATGTGTAAAACTTCTTAGGCTTTTGTTCGCTTTTTAGCCAGTCCTTTGGATAAATAAAAGTGCGGTGGCGACTCGATTCATTGTATGCTTTGCTTATGGTTTAATCAATAGATCATATAGCGACGAATACACCGCTACAGAAAAGTGGCGACTCTGCTGGGGAGAACATTAGACCTTCCCTGGTGGTATTGCCTACTTTTCACCCTTGTTGTATGATATTTGTTTATGTGTTATTTGACATATTTTTGTACAATTTGGGATAACTGTATTGATTGTAATGTTTGAATTGCTTGATATACAATTGCTGTTTGCTTTGGTGATCTCTGTGAGATGAGTTCTATACCCGAACTCGAGTGCACTCTAGGATAGGAGAATGGCATAGTCTTGTTGACTGGTGTGGAGTATTCCTTAGCCAGTTGACTTGCGAGTCCATTCACTTGGTGGAGGTCATGTTGGATTAATAATGTCACACAAGTCATTTGTGGATAGGCATTATTCTTCCAATCATGTGCCTTAGAAGCCAAGGACCTTAGTTTACCAGACCCATCTTGGCCTATTTTTAGGACGTAGTGCGGAGGTCGTTCAATGTAAGATCTGATGCGATTGTTACGCGATACTACACTCATAAGAGTCTCTTTTGAGAATATTTTTGGAATACGAGTATTCGTTCCTCCGATAATATCTGAGAGATGGGACGATGATTATGGGAACCTCTGGTAGAACATGTCTGGCAGGTTTAAACCCTAGTACACTCCCTTTGGGTGGTTCTTAACCGAGACTCCATGCTCGTGACTCTCAGCAAACCCGTGATTCGTGGTTGAGTCGTTCAAATATCCTTAATATCAGTGGAACTTGGGTATTGATAAGGTGCAAAACCTAAATCTACCAAAATGGATGATTGATATTAAGGATGTTAGAGTCAGTTCATGTACCGTTAATATCAATGGAACTTGGGTGTCGATAAGGTGAAAACCTAAATCCACCAAAATGGATGATTGATATTAGGGATACAATGAGCTTTCCCACGACCTTTGTTTGGTGTGACTTGCTTGATCCTTGAGTGTGATTGTTGCATTCATGCATTCATGCATTCATCTGCATTTCATGTCATCAGAAAAAGGAAAAATTTCAAGGAACTTAAAAGGGTTTATTTGCAAAATTTTCAGACATGGAAAGACCAAAAAGGCATACAAAGAAGTACAGCTTTAGACAACCTGATGTGAAAGAGTTAAGGAATCTGACATCTTATGTATTAGATCCCTTGGGTTTCAAAGCTCGCTATGGGAAGCTTCTGCCGCTGTTGACTACTCAGGTTGATGAGGGATTGATGAGTACTCTGGCGCAGTTTTATGATCCTCTGTATCACTGCTTCTCATTTCCAGACTTCCAGTTGCTGCCTACCTTGGAGGAGTATTCTCACCTTATTGGGATCCCGATTCTGGATCAAGTGCCGTTCAGTGGCTTGGAGAGTATTCCGACTGCTCGAGAGATTGCAAGTCTGTTGCACATAGATGAAGAATTGATTAAAGCTAATATGACTACCAAAGGCGGAATTCAGGGTTTTCCTTCCGAGTTCCTCATCGCTCAAGCGACCTTTTATGGGAAGGCCAGGAGTGAGGATGCCTTTGAGGCTTTATTTGTGCTACTCATCTATGGGTTGGTCTTATTCCCCAACTTCGACAAATTTGTAGACATGAACGCCATTAGGATCTTCTCAGTTCTTAATCCTGTTCCGACTTTGTTGGGTGATGCATATGTCTCTCTGCACCTGAGGAATGCAAAGGGTGGTGGAGTTATCGTCTGCTGTCTACCTCTGTTGTACAAGTGGTTTATTTTGCACTTGCCGCAGACAGTTGCTTTTAAGGAGAACAAGAGTTGTCTACGGTGGTCTCAGAGACTCATGGTTCTCACTAATGATGATATCTCTTGGTATGATCGCGTGTATGATACCGTTCAGATCATTGATTGTTGTGGTGAATTCCCTAATGTGCCTCTTCTTGGCACATGCGGTGGGATCAGCTACAATCCTATTCTTGCACGTCGTCAGCTTGGGTTCCCCCTAAAGGATAAACCTCATAACATTCTGTTAGAAGGTGTGTTCTTTCAGGAGGGTAAAGATCCCCAAGGCCTGAAAGCCAGATTCGTCCGCGCTTGGCGCAAGATCTGCAGGAAGAGTAGGAATGAGCTAGGCCCGAAGAATTGCATTGCTTTAGAACCTTATACTTCCTGGGTCAGACAGAGAGTTGTCGTGTACTTGATGCCATACGATCATCCGAGACCTACACCTTTGGATGGGGCTGGGCCTTCAACCCTCCTTACCCAACGTGTAGAGGAGTTGAGAGGGGAAGATCTTTCGCGCGCTTGGATCCGCGAAAGAGAGGAATTGCTTCAGCAGATTAAGGAGAAGGACGCTCTGATTGAGTTTCTCGAGCATCGGGTGATCGACGATCCGAACGACACTTGGACTTCTCTGCTTCCTCAGTCTTCCAAGTTCTGGAAGAGGAGGTATGATCAGCTTGCGAAGGAGAAAGCCGATATGGAAGCAGCCTATGAGAGAGAGATCAAGAAGCTGTGTACTTCTCGTCTTCCAGCATCCCGAGCTTCTAGGGATCCATAGGATGTTATTTTCCTTTTCTCTTTGTAATGATCAAAAATGCTGTACTTCTTTGTTGAATATATTGAATGAGATGGTTTCCATGAGAAATTAAAATGCTTTAAATATTCAAAGATTGCAAATAATACCCTAAAGGTTCCTTGAAAATAAACAAAGCATATGCATTAGCACTTCATGCATCATTTGCATAAGCAGGTACCTTGTTTCTGGTCTTCTTGCCCTAACTCTGTGCTCTTCATTTATTTTGAAGACAAGCTGACTCACCGGTACTATACAAGGGCCAATTTTGCCAGAGTTATGGATCATCTAGAACAAGAGAACAGAGAACTGAAAGAAGAGGTCGCCAGACTTGGCGCTTTGATGGAGCAACTTCTTGCTGCTCAGAATCAACCTGCTCAACCGCCTGCAACTCCTGTCCAAAGGACAGTTATCTCAGAGATTGCAGCTCCGGCTGTGCCAGCCGCCAATGCTCATTTCGCGTCTCATGCTATGCCAGCCGGGTTCCCTTGGGGTATGCCTCCAGGTTTCATGCCTGATATCCCTGCCCCAACTTTTGCTCATATGTCGGCATCTAGCCTGGTCCCTGTTGCTGCTCCTCCTGTCGTGCATACCATGCCAAGGGTAGACGACACCATCTATCATTCCGAGCCGTCTGAGGGCCCGGACGTTAATGAAAAGATGGATGCCATGAATGACCAATTCCTTGAGCTGAGGAAGGAACTGAAGACCCTCAGAGGTAAAGATTTATTCGGCAAGTCTGCTGCCGAGTTATGCTTAGTTCCCGGAGTGAAGATTCCGATCAAATTCAAAGTGCCTGACTTTGAGAAATATAAAGGGAACACCTGTCCTCTTGCTCACCTGGTCATGTACGCCAGGAAGATGTCTACCCAAACTGATAATGGTCAGCTGTTGATTCATTATTTTCAAGACAGTTTATCGGGTGCTGCGCTCAGATGGTACATGAGCTTGGACAGTGCTAATATCCGATCCTTCAACGACCTTGGCGAAGCCTTCGTCAAGCAGTACAAATACAACGTCGATATGGTGCCTGACCGAGATCAGCTAAGGGCCATGTCCCAGAAGGAAAAGGAAACTTTCAAGGAGTATGCCCAGAGGTGGCGAGAGCTGGCTGCTCAGATTACTCCCCCGCTAGAGGAGAAAGAGATGACTAAGATCTTCTTAAAGACTCTTAGCTCATTTTATTACGAGCGGATGGTAGCAAGCGCTCCCTCTGATTTCACCGAGATGGTGAACATGGGGATGCGACTTGAAGAAGGTGTCCGTGAAGGACGGTTAGCCAAAGATGAGAGCTCTTCTTCTAAACGGTATGGGGCGTTTAAGAAGAAGGATGGAGAGGCACATGTTGTGCAGTCTCATTCTAAATCTAAGAGACCCTCTGTTCAGAGGAAGCCAGCACGGCATAACAACAATCAGCACCAGGTGGCTCATATAGCACCTGTATTCAGAGACAGTGTTCCATATCAGCAACCGCAGCAATATCAGCAGCAGCAGCACAATCAACAACAACCTTCTCAACAGTATCGTCAACAACAATCTCGTCCACAGCAACAGGCCTACCAGCCTCGGGGTAGCACCAGTAATCAAGCGAACATGAACTACGATAGGAAAAAGATCAGTTTCGATCCAATTCCTATGTCGTATGCAGAGTTGTATCCCTCCCTAATAGAGCGGAACCTGATTACTCCAAGAGATCCTCCGGCTGTACCGGTCAACCCTCAGTGGTGGTATAAGCCTGATCTGCACTGTGTCTATCATTCTGGCGCTCCGGGCCATGATATAGAGAACTGTTTTCAGCTGAAGACCAAGGTTCAGGACCTTGTGAGATGTGGTATTCTGAGTTTTGAAGACTCAAGCCCAAACATCACCAAGAACCCATTGCCTGCGCATGGGAAATCTGTTAATATGGTCCAGGGGTGCCCTGGGAAGTACAAGGTCAAATATGTAAGCCATATTAGACAATCGTTGGTCGAATTACATCGTTTGCTGTGTCAGTACAGCCACATGGAGCATGACCACGACAAATGCCGCATCTGTTCGGTGAACCGCTTGGGTTGCAACCAGGTCCGCAGAGAATTGCAAGAGTTATTAGACGAGGGAACCATTGAGATTCTGCAGAATCGCAATGTCGATGAGGACGAACCGGAGGTTAATGTTATATCCCCCGTGTTCAAGTTACCCGAGCCTGTTGTTATTCGCTATGATAGCAGCAAGCCGAAGGCTTCTCCTTCCTTGGTGATTAAACCTGCAGGCCCCGTGCCTTATTCGTCTGACCGAGCTGTGCCGTTCAGATACAACCCAGTGGCTGTACAAGATGGTAAGGAAGTGCCTTTGCCCTCAACTGCTGTAACCAACATCGCTGATGTAAGCGGGCTGACCCAGAGTGGTCGTGTTTTCTCTGCACCTGCCAAAGCCCCTGTTGCTTCTGAATCTGCTGAGCATCCGGTGGGGACCGCTGTTAATATTCAGAATCCGGCACTTGATGTTGCCAGACCCTCTTCCGTACAAAAGACTCCTAATTCTTCAGTTGGCCCTAGTGGCATTATGAATGAAGAATCTGATGAGATGCTGAAGCTCATCAAGAAGAGCGAGTATAATGTTGTAGACCAGCTTCTACAAACGCCATCCAAAATCTCCATATTATCCTTGCTGTTGCATTCAGAACCCCATAGGGAGGCTCTACAGAAAGTATTGGATTTGGCGTATGTTGATCATGACGTCACGATTGAGCAATTTGACAATATAGTTGCAAACATCACTGCTTGCAACACTTTGAGTTTTAGTGACGCTGATCTCCCTGAGGAGGGAAGAGACCACAACATGGCTTTACACATATCTCTAAATTGCAAATCTGATGCTATGTCCAACGTGCTGGTGGACACTGGATCATCATTAAATGTATTGCCAAAATCCACACTCTCTAGATTGTCATATCAGGGTCCTCCTATGGCAGAGTGGGGTCGTTGTGAAAGCTTTTGATGGGTCGCGCAAGACCGTGATTGGGGAAGTTGATCTCCCTATCAAAATCGGACCAAGTGATTTCCAGGTTACTTTCCAGGTAATGGATATCCACCCGTCATATAACTGTCTCCTTGGCAGACCATGGATTCACGAGGCTGGCGCCGTGACATCCACCCTACACCAGAAGCTGAAGTTTGTCAAGAACAAGAAACTGGTTGTGGTAGGGGGAGAAAGGGCTCTCCTGGTTAGCCACTTGTCTTCTTTCTCCTATATTGACGCAGAGGATGAAGTTGGAACTCCGTTCCAAGCTTTATCTATTGATGAACCAATTGAGAAGAAGTCTCCATCATTTGCTTCCTACCGTGATGCAAAACTGGCCATTGAATGTGGTGCAGTTGCTGGTTTAGGGAAGGTGATTGAGCTAGAAGAAAATAGATCCCGGGCTGGCATTGGCTACTATTCTGGGGCGTTTAATGAGCAAGGTTTGTTCAAGAGTGGAGGATTCATCCACGATGATCAACCTGAGGAAGAAGCTGTTGCTATCTTGGAAGAGGACGCAGAAGATTTGAACAATTTTGTCATACCTGGTGGTGTCTGCCACAATTGGGTCGCTGTAGATGTTCCTACGGTCATCCATAGATCAGAGTAATTGTTCACTTTGTTTAAAACCCTTCTCCCATGCCAAAAGGAGAAGTGATGACATTGATTGGCAACATATATACAATGATATTTTCATTCAATTAATGCATTGTCAAACATTTGTTTTTCCATTTGTTTTCACTTTTTGCTTTTTGCATGAAATCAGTGATCACAAAAAACCCAAAAAAAAAAGAAGAATAAAAGCAACACTTTTCATCTGCATAATGGTTTGCTTGTCTAAATTCTAAAGTTTTTCATTAACCAAAATCATTATGCAGGTTGATCCTAAAACCCACTGAACATAATGATCCAACGCCATCTCCCAATTTTGAATTCCCTGTATTCGAGGCAGAGGAAGATGATGTTGAAGGAATTCCTGATGAGATTTCCCGTCTCCTTGAGCAAGAGAAGAAGATCATTCAGCCGCACCTAAAAGATCTGGAAACAGTCAACTTGGGGTCTGAGGATTGTATTCGTCTGGTGAAGATTGGGACACTTCTTGAAAAGTCTGTCAAGAAGGATTTGATTAACTTGCTACGAGAATATTCCGATATCTTCGCTTGGTCATATGAAGACATGTCGGGTCTAGATACAGATATTGTGCAACACTTCCTGCCTTTGAAGCCTGAGTGCATGCCTGTGAAGCAGAAGCTCAGAAGAACTTATCCAGATATGGCAGTGAAGATCAAAGAAGAAGTTCAGAAGCAAATTGATGCGGGGTTTCTGATGACTTCTACATATCCTCAATGGGTGGCTAATATTGTGCCTGTTCCTAAGAAGGACGGAAAAGTCCGTATGTGCGTTGATTACAGAGATTTGAATAAAGCTAGTCCGAAAGATGATTTTCCTCTACCACACATTGATATGTTGGTAGACAATACAGCTAAATTCAAAGTCTTTTCCTTTATGGACGGATTTTCCTGTTATAATCAAATCAAAATGGCACCCGAAGATATGGAGAAGACAACATTCATCACACCTTGGGGAACATTCTGTTATCGAGTGATGCCCTTCGGTCTGAAGAACGCCGGAGCCACGTATCAACGAGCTATGACTACCTTGTTTCATGATATGATGCACAAGGAGATAGAGGTCTATGTTGATGATATGATTGCTAAGTCCCGAACGGAAGTTGAACATGTTGAGCATTTGTTGAAGCTTTTTCAGCGTCTGAGGAAGTTCAGACTTCGCCTGAATTCGAACAAATGTACATTTGGAGTCCGTTCCGGCAAGTTGTTGGGTTTTGTGGTCAGCGAGAGAGGTATTGAAGTTGATCCTGCCAAGGTCAAAGCAATACAAGAGATGCCTGCACCCAAAACTGAGAAGCAAGTTCGAGGTTTTCTTGGCCGCTTGAACTACATTTCCAGATTTATATCCCACATGACTGCCACATGTGCGCCGATATTCAAGCTCCTTCGGAAAGATCAATCTCATGATTGGACCGAAGATTGCCAGAAAGCTTTCGACAGTATCAAAGAGTATCTGTCTGAACCTCCGATCTTGTCTCCGCCTGTGGAAGGAAGACCTCTGATCATGTATTTGACAGTTCTTGAAGACTCGATGGGTTGTGTCCTCGGTCAGCAAGATGAATCAGGGAAGAAAGAATTTGCTATCTACTACCTCAGTAAGAAGTTTACTGATTGTGAGTCTCGGTACTCTATGCTTGAGAAGACGTGTTGTGCTTTGGCTTGGGCTGCTAAGCGTTTACGCCAGTACATGATAAATCATACAACTCGGTTGATATCCAGAATGGATCCAATCAAGTATATCTTCGAGAAGCCTGCTTTAACTGGGAGGATTGCCCGTTGGCAGATGCTGTTGTCTGAGTATGATATTGAGTATCGAGTTCAGAAAGCTATCAAAGGTAGTATCTTGGCTGACCATTTAGCGCACCAGCCGATTGAAGATCATCAGTCAGTTCAGTATGACTTCCCTGATGAGGAGATTCTGTATTTGAAAATGAAAGATTGTGATGAGCCTACACTTGATGAAGGTCCGGAACCTGGTTCCAAATGGACGATGGTGTTCGATGGCGCTGTAAATCAGTACGGAAATGGTATTGGGGCAGTAATTGTTACTCCTCATGGCACACATATTCCGCTTACAGCAAGGCTAACTTTCAAATGCACGAATAATATGGTTGAGTATGAGGCCTGTATTATGGGACTTGAAGAATGTATTGATTTGAGAATCAAACATCTCGATGTATATGGTGATTCGGCCCTGGTTGTCAATCAGATCAAGGGTGAATGGGAGACGAATCAGCCAAGTCTCATTCCGTACAGAGATTATGCAAGGAGGATTTCAACTTTCTTTACAGAAGTTGACTTTCACCACATCCCTCGAGAGGATAATCGGATGGCAGATGCTCTTGCTACGCTTGCTTCCATGATTGTGGTCAAGTGGTGGAATGAAGTCCCCAATATTGCCGTGATGCGCTTGGATAGACCAGCTCACATATTTGCAATTGAAGAAGTACATGATGACAAGCCTTGGTATTTTGATATCAAGAATTTCCTCCAGAACCAGGTCTATCCGCCTGGGGCATCTGTGAAAGATAGGAAAACTTTGAGAAGGTTGTCAGGCAGTTTCTACCTCAGTGGTGAAGTGCTGTACAAGAGAAATTTTGACATGGTTTTGCTCAGATGCGTGGATAGACACGAAGCAAACCTGTTGATGACTGAGGTCCATGAGGGTTTATTTGGTACACATTCCAATGGACATGCCATGGCTAGAAATATGTTGAGAGCAGGCTACTATTGGCTGACAATGGAGTCTGACTGCTGCAAGTTTGTGAAGAAATGCCACAAGTGTCAGATTTATGCGGATAAGATTCATATTCCTCCGACACTTCTGAATGTGATTTCATCACCATGGCCTTTCTCTATGTGGGGAATTGACATGATTGGCATGATTGAGCCAAAAGCGTCCAACGGACACAGGTTTATTCTCGTAGCAATTGACTACTTCACCAAATGGGTCGAGGCCGCTTCGTATGCGAATGTGACCAGACAGGTGGTTGTGAAATTTATCAAGAACCAGCTGATTTGCCGTTATGGTGTTCCAGATAAGATCATTACTGATAATGGATCAAATCTGAATAATAAGATGATGGATGAGTTGTGCGCTGAATTCAAGATTGCACACCATAATTCCTCTCCCTACAGACCTAAGATGAATGGGGCTGTTGAAGCTGCTAATAAGAATATCAAGAAGACTATCCAGAAGATGACAGTTACGTATAAAGATTGGCATGAGATGCTGTCATTTGCTTTGCATGGATATCGTACATCTGTACGCACTTCAACAGGGGAAACCCCTTTCTCTCTTGTTTACGGCATGGAAGTTGTGCTCCCAGTAGAAGGGGAGATCCCATCAATGAGAGTCTTGATGGAAGCCAAGTTGACTGATGCTGAGTGGATTCTAAGTCGTTATGACCAGTTGAACCTGATTGAAGAGAAGCGATTAACTGCCATGTGTCATGGTCAGTTATATCAGCAGAGAACGAAGAAAGCATTCGATAAGAAGGTCAAGCCTCGTGTGTTCCGAGAAGGTGACCTCGTGCTCAAGAAAGTCTTGTCTTTCGTGCCCGATTCCAGGGGCAAGTGGACTCCAAACTACGAGGGTCCATATGTTGTTAAGAGAGCCTTTTCAGGCGGAGCTTTGATGCTTACAACAATGGATGGGGAGGATTTCACTCGTCCTGTGAATTCAGATGCAGTCAAGAAATACTTTGCCTAAAAAAAAGAGTATATGCAAATGAAAAACAGAATAGCTCGCTAAGTTGAAAACCCGAAAGGGCGGCTTAGGCAAAAAGGAGCGTCTCGGTGGAGAACCCGCAAGGGTAATCCAGGCAAAAAGTTAGAGACATAAAAAGAAGGTATATTTGCATCCCGCTAGATTGAGTACCTCACCCTGGGGCAATCTAGGCAAAATTAGGGATTTGACAAATAACTGCATCCTGACAAGACGCTCTGGTCACCAGCTGTCTTTTCGTCAGAGGATTCTCGATTCGTCGTCAACTGAAGCTTCGAATACATCGAGATTCAAATTGGTAGAGAAAGGATCATTATGTTCAATGTAGCCCTCTTCCAATATATATCACTGATTTCAAATTTGTACAGATCTATGGAGTCTTGCCATTTGCAGGCTACCATTCCATCAAATAAATTTGAGCTTTTATCCAATTATTTGCACTCTTATTTGTTTCAATTCAACAAATGTTTTGCATGTTTTAATTGATAAAATGTCATTGTTTTAAACAAATAAATTTTTCAAAATTTTTGTTTTGAACAAAGTGAACACTCACAAAGATGAAAGGATACTCAAGAATTTCTCAGTGCTCTCCCGAGGGTGGCATGATTTCCAACAGGTAAGACATTTGTTCATATTCTTGGCATTGGTTGTATCCTCTTTCTCATGCTTTATTGTTGGGGGTTGTTCCCCAAGCAGAGCTTTTGTTAGGGTTGTTCCCTAAGCAGAGTGTTGTTGAAGACACAGTTGTTTCTCCAGCAGTATTTCCCCCCAGCATGGGTATTCCCCGTTTGGAAGCTTCGGTAATTGGTGGTTTGAGACCCCGGTACCCTATCACTCTCCCCAGTGCGTCGCCAGCGGAGTTGTGGTTTTTATCCTCAGCGTGGATGCTTTTCCTTTGAAGATTCAATGGTTGGTGGATTGACATCACGGTACTTTACCACTTTCCCAACATTGTCGTAAGCAGGATTGTTGCTTCTTTCCTCAGCACAGTCGATAGCAGGATTCGTGATACATCCCCAGAGCAGAGTGTTGTGGAAGACTTTGTTTGCTCCAGTAGTACTCTCTTCCCCGGCCACGCCGCCAGCAGAGTTGCTATATCTCCCCATCAGTGCGCTTATTCCTTCAGCAGGGCAGTGACTGTGTTCCTCCTCAGCAGTTATGGATATTCCTCAACAGAGTCAGGATTGCATCCATGATATCCCCATCAGCATCTCCGCCAGAGTTGAAACCTCTGTTTTCCCCAGTAGAGTGGCCTGTCGCAGAATCTACTTATGGGATCTGTTCTCCCTCAGTGGGTTGTTCCTCAGTGGAGTTATTGTAGAGTTGCTTTCATAGCAGTGAACTCTTGTTCCCCTGCAGATGTTTTGGGATTTATCCCATTCCCCAATAGATTTGTCTTTGTGGCCGTCGTTGCCTGTTGTGACTTTCTGTACTCCAGTTGGGATGATTGTTGATCCATCACTCAGAGATTTTTGTGATATCTCCGATCTTTTGCCTCCCCGCAGATCTTTGCTTTTCAGCTTGAGGATCTCCAGCAGATTGGCTTTCCAGTTGGACCTCCTTCCAGTTGGACCTCCTTGGTTTTCCCTGGAAGTATAGTACCGAATGTTTGACTCCTGGTCCTGTTTGTGTTAGAAATGTCTGTTTTGTCGGCATTCATCAAATATAAATCACGCATATTCATGCATACTCACGAACATTCAAATATTCATGTTGCATATTTTGCCATATATCTTTTGTTTGTTGTTTCCTGCTATGGGTTTCATAGATCTCCTTTATAGATCTCCCAAAGCAGATGTCGGATGTTAATCTCTCAAAATAGAGTCAGCCCTTAAGCAGAAAGTGTCTATCCTTTCCTGCCATTTCCCCACTGAGATATATCCTCGTGGATGACGGTTACTTCCGTTCCCTCCCAACACACCTTGGGACGGGTCTACCCTTTTGAGTTATATCCTCATCAGGACGAGTCTTGATTCAGTCTCCCTTTTTGGTTCGATCCTAAATTGGCCTTTTCAACTGTCTCTTGCACTTCGCTGAGGCATAAATGAATAGTTGCTTACAAACCGGCGCTCATTCATCTTATCCTCAGTGGAATGTTTGGCCTTCTGCCTACAAACCAGCAGTTGTAAGTCCTATCTTTGCGGTTTTCTACCTACTACCCGGTAGTTATAAACCCGTTTTCTCCCCTAACGGAGTTAATTTTGTTGTTCATCCCAACCGATGACAATTCCCCTTCTGTGGTTCTCTATCCAACTTTTGGTAGATGTAATCCCCTCTTTGTGGTTATCTTCATCTAGTATTCGATGTTGATTTTCCTTCGCTTGGATGAGTCGCTTGAATAAGTACTCATATCCCCAGCAAGTCTTTTGTGGATAATTGCCGTATGCTAGCAATTTTATCCCCGGCGGGTCCTTTCACCGTTTGTCAGTGATTGTGTTCCCCGGATCATTGATTTTCATCATTGTATCCCCGGCGAGTTTTTTTCATTTACCCTCTTGTTGGTAATGTCCGTCACTCCCTTTGATTGGTCATCTTTATATACCCAGTTTGGTATCCCGATGCCTTTCTTTTCGGATTTTTATCCTATAAACAACCTACAACCCGGTTCAGGATAATCTTCCATGCGAGATTATTATTCACGTTTTGACGGCTATGAATAATATATCTCATGCGCTCTTCAGTCGAAGCCTGTTGTGTTTCCCTGGTCGAGTAAGATTCGTTTTTCCCTTGCGGAATCGAATATTTTGTTGTTGGATAATTGCCGGATGCTTGCAATTTATCCTTTGAGTTGTCTTTCGTTTACCCGGATGCTTGGTATCGTTTGTTTCTCTTTTTGGTTAGTCACCTATTATATACCCCGGTATCTCTGGGGTCTTTTCCTTTCGAGTATATTATTCACGGTTTGCCGGTAATGAATAATATGTCTCATGCGCTCTTTGGTTGGAATCTTTTGTTGATGTTCCCAGCCGAGCAAGATTCGTATTCCTTGTAGAATCGAATATCCATCCTATAAACAAGTCTGCTTTTCTAGCTTTCTTCAGGATGACGAGTGTCTTGGAACACAAACCAATTCGCGATTTCGGATTTTTATCCTATAAACAACCTACAACCCGGTTCGGGATAGTTTTCCATGCGAGGGTATTATCTACGTTTTGACGGCTATAGATAATATATCTCATGCGCTCTTTTGTCGAATCCTTTGTTGTTTCCCCAATTGAGTAAGACTTGCATTCTTTACAGAATCAAATGTCCATCCTATAAACAAGTCTGCTTTTTTTAGCTTTCTTCAGGATGATGAGTGTTTTGGAACACATACCAATCCACGTTTTCGGTAGATCACCTATTATATACTTCGGTATCTCTGGTGGTTCTTACCATGCGAGTTTATTATCTACGGTCTGCCGGTAATAGATAATACATCTCATGCGAGTATTCTATCCACGTTCTGACGGTAATGGATATTATATCTCATGCACTCTTTGGGTTTGTGTCCCCCAGTTGAGTAAGATTCATATTCCTTGTGAAATTGAATATCCATCCTATAAACAAGTCTGCTTTTCTAGCTTTCTTCAGGATGACGAGTGTCTTGGCATATATACCAATTCACGTTTCGGTCGGTCACCTATTATATACTCCGGTATCCCTGGTATTTCTTCCTTTCTGCTCCCTATTATGACCTTGGTCCCCTGTGGAGTCAGATTTCCCTGAGTTTATGCACCTTTTTTCAGGTCTCTCTCGGATGTTGGTTGATTGATATCTCTCACCCTTATACCGGTCTTAGATATTCATTCTTCCTGAGTTTGTTACCCTTATACCGGTAACATCTCATCCTTTGGCTTCCCCTGGAAAGTCTTTTCTAGATTTCCCCAGCGGAGTTGTGTTTCTATTTGTGTTGCTGTATTGGTGTTCTCCCCAGTACACGCATTTCGCGAGTCAGCTTGCTGTCTTTCCAATGGAGGTTGTCCTTTGGAATTGCTTCTTTCCCCGTTTGAGTCCTTTCACTTCCCCAGTGAGGTCTCCAGTTATTGTTTCTGTTATCCCCTAATCAGAGTCGTGTCTTGCGCGTGTTATGTCAGTTTTGTTTTCCCAACTCGGAGTCGTGTCCTGCTCACGCATTCTTTTTCTTTCTATCCCCCAGTAAGAATCCCCATGAGAGTCTTGTTAGAGTCTCTGTTCCTGGTGAGTGTATTACTCCGATGGATCGTCTTTTCTTTTGTGTGAATCATTATCCCCACAGAGTTCGTGTCTTTTGCATGCATACATCTGCATCATGAGGTCTCTTAGGGACCAAAATTTGTCTCATTACTGTTATTTAAGCCCATTCTACCGCGTCGATATGAAGATTTCTAAACTTCACTTCTCTGGCTAGAATGACCTTAAATAGGGGCATCTGTAAGACCCTAATTTTGTCCCTAAGATCCCTCATGGCATCATAACACACCATATCATTGCCTCAAGGATCATTGTGCACCTTTGTTTCCCTCCTAGTGGGTGGGTATCTTGTGAGTGTGGTTCTTGATCACCAAGTGTCATACGGTGAACTGACTTTATTGGATTTGTAATCGCAATGTCGCGGTTAGCAAGAGTCGCCACCGACTTTTCTTTTATCCCTTAAGGAAAGGTGGAAAAGAACAGGAAAGACCTTAATTTTAAATTCTTAGGTTCGGGAGGTACTTTATACAAAGGGAAGGTATTAGCACCCTTTGTATCCATGGTTATCCATGGGCTCTTAATTGCTCAATCATTTATGTTTTCTAGTTTGAAAAAAGGTGGTTGAGAACTGTGTGAAAAATGTTTTGAAAAATGTTGAGAATTTAACTTTGTAATGATTCTTGCATGAATGTATACAGAGTGGTTATCTCGTTTGGTTTTTTGAAAGTAGTTTAGAAAAATATAACTCGGCAATGATCCTAGTACGGATGTATGCTAAGTGGTGATTTTCCAAAAGATGTTTGAAAGGTGTGGGGTGTGAAAAGCATTTTTTGTTATGAATGAGCAATTAAGGTTATACCTGTCCGAGGTCTTTCTGGGCATTTCCCATCCTTATGAGGGTAAAACAGTCCTTACTATTGAGAAGTAAGTAGTTTTATCCTGGGGATGTAGAAGGGCCATCGTAGAGTCATCGGCTGGTCATTGAAGGCAACAATTGTAAGGATACCTTAGCATTCGAAGGGACTATCATCATTTAACCGTAGGCTACACCGAAGGGTCATCGAGGGACAAAATCGTAATTTCGAAGGCAACATCCGAGGGACTATGATGATTTTACCGAAGGGTCTTTGCTAAGGATATCCTCATATTCGCGGGACATGACCGTAATATTGTAATCGTAGGGTAATAAAGAGAGGTCCAATATCATTTATTTAAAGTCCATATTTTAAGTTCATTAGGTAATTATGGTGAATTTCCACATTAAAACTAATTAAAACCAACACATTAAAATCAATCAATACATTAAAAATCGACACATTAAAATTAATTAGTAATCAATATGAGTCTTCACATTAAAGTGAAGCAATTTGGAATCCATCTCCACGAAAGCCTCTCACACGTAAGGGTACCTAGCCGGCCACTTCATTGGGGATATGGAAGCTTTTACATCATTCAACGCACGGGTTAGAGCATAAGGATAAAATATGATTTGATTAATACCATAAAATGCCATAAAATGCACATAACAGTTAGAGTTCAGGCCAAATGATGCAACAATAATGAAATACACATAAAATGGAACAGCAAAGGGACAAAGCAGCCACTGTCCCGTTCGCCTCTGCCTCGCCTAGCGAAGGCTCAGCGAAGGCTCGCTGCAGGCTCGCCTAGCGATGAGCTAGCGAGCGACCACGGGTTTGGAATTTCAGAACAGTATGACTCCAGCATGTTACATATCTTATCACATTCAATTACAGAAATAACATGGTCCAATATTCATGATGTTCAGGCACATTCGAGCTCGCATGCAAAGTATGATCCCATATCCAAAAATTCAATATATCATGATGTATTATGCATTTAGAGATTATGAAATGGAAACATAAAACGGTAATGATACACAAACCTGTTTGCAATCTAGTGATAATGCTGAATTGACGGATCCCGGTTGGTGTCGGATTGATTTGGGCGGCGGTAACTCCGGTGCGGATACGTGGCCGTCAAGGTTCCCGTGCTAGGGTTTCCGTCCGTCTTCCTCTGCTTTTCCGTGTTGTTTCTCCGTTTTCGTCTGTGGTTTTCGTTGCTGGAGAGCTGGTACTTATAGTAGTAGTGGTGGTGACCTAATGGGCTTAAAATGAGGTCCAAAATTTCAGATTTCTGCCAACTTCGCTAGGCGAGGGAATTGCTCGCCTAGCGAGCAAGCCATTCTGGGCCTTTTTTCTGGATCTGATGCGTCGCTGGGCGAGTGTCATGACGAAGCATTCGCTAGGCGAAGGGATTGCTCGCCTAGCGAGCAAGCTATTTTGGGCCCCTTTTGGATTGGGCCTGTTGTGAACTGGGCTTTTGTTCACTTGATGTCGGTGCCTTGCAGAATAAGTCGGAAGGTCTTGAGAAATGCTTTGTAATACCAACGGGCAAATTTTGGGGTATGACAGCTGCCCCTGTTCAATATTCTTGAACCGAGAGAGTAGAATGGTAGGTGCCGTTCGTGGTCTGGAGGTGAAAGATTATTGAACACTTAGAATGCCCCAAAAATTTGCACTTGTTCATTTGTCTTGACGGAGATGGGCTTAAAGATGCCACCCAAGAAACTTGCTGAGGAGATTTCCAGATTGTGTCGTACGTTAGACGATATCTAGAGACATGGGTGTCACACCGGGTCATACATCAGACCGTATAGTGAACCATCCATTATGCTGTTGACTTCGTTGGGGAGTCAGAGTATGCTATACTGCTGGGGATAAGGGATCAGAATGGATCATACGTTAGACCGTGTCTGAATACCAGAGTGAGCTGTTCATTAGGCAGATGACTTTGCTGGGGATGAAAGATCAGAATGGATCGTACGCTAGATCGTATCTGAGTTGCAGAATGAGCCATACGTTAGGCTGAAGCTGCTGAAAAGGGAGTAGTCGTATACTAGACTACCATTCAGGAATGTACCTGTCCGAAGGTAGCACCTGAGAAAGGGAGTAGCTGTATACTCGACTACCATTCAGGAATGTACCTGTCCGAAGGTAGCACCTGAGGAAGGGAGTAGCCGTATACTAGACTACCATTCAGGAATGTACCTGTCCGAAGGTAGCACCTGAGAAAGGGAGTAGCCGTATACTAGACTACCATTCAGGAATGTACCTGTCCGAAGGTAGCACCTGAGAAAGGGAGTAGCCGTATACTAGACTACCATTCAGGAATGTACCTGTCCGAAGGTAGCACCTGAGAAAGGGAGTAGCCGTATACTCGACTACCATTCAGGAATGTACCTGTCCGAAGGTAGCACCTGAGAAAGGGAGTAGCCGTATACTAGACTACCATTCAGGAATGTACCTGTCCGAAGGTAGCACCTGAGAAAGGGAGTAGCCGTATACTCGACTACCATTCAGGAATGTACCTGTCCGAAGGTAGCACCTGAGGAGACAAATGTCTAACTGGGTCGTGCATTAGACCGTATCAGAGCAGAATGAGCCGTCCATTAGGCTGAATCTGATGATAAAAGGGGGTAGTCGTACACTAGACTACACTTCAGAAATGTACCGTACACTAGGTAGCATCTGAGGAGACAAATGTCTAACTGGGTCGTGCATTAGACCGTATCAGAGCAGAATGAGCCGTCCATTAGGCCGAATCTGATGATAAAAGGGGGTAGTCGTACACTAGACTACACTTCAGAAATGTACCGTACTCTAGGTAGCATCTGAGGAGACAAATGTCTAACTGGGTCGTGCATTAGACCGTATCAGAGCAGAATGAGCCGTCCATTAGGCTGAATCTGATGATAAAAGGGGGTAGTCGTACACTAGACTACACTTCAGAAATGTACCGTACACTAGGTAGCATCTGAGGAGACAAATGTCTAACTGGGTCGTGCATTAGACCGTATCAGAGCAGAATGAGCCGTCCATTAGGCCGAATCTGATGATAAAAGGGGGTAGTCGTACACTAGACTACACTTCAGAAATGTACCGTACACTAGGTAGCATCTGAGGAGACAAATGTCTAACTGGGTCGGGCATTAGACCGTATCAGAGCAGAATGAGTCGTCCATTAGGCCGAATCTGATGATAAAAGGGGGTAGTCGTACACTAGACTACACTTCAGAAATGTACCGTACACTAGGTAGCATCTGAGGAGACAAATGTCTAACTGGGTCGGGCATTAGACCGTATCAGAGCAGAATGAGCCGTCCATTAGGCCGAATCTGATGATAAAAGGGGGTAGTCGTACACTAGACTACACTTCAGAAATGTACCGTACACTAGGTAGCATCTGAGGAGACAAATGTCTTAATTGGGTCGTACATTAGACCGTATTTGATGACTGGAAGGTCTAACTTGGTCGTACATTAAACTGTATTTGCAGAATCTGACTTGAAGGTCTAACTTGGTCGTACATTAGACTGTATTTGAGTGGTATTTGAAGATTTGAAGGTCAGAATGGATCGTACGCTAGATCGTATCTGAGTTGAAGGAGTCATGTGTTGAGATGAATCAGGATGGACCATATGCTAGGCAGTACCTGAGAAGTGAAGGTCCAACTGGGTCGTACATTAGACCATGTTGGGAGTAGTTGAAGATCAGAATGGATCGTCCGTTAGATCGTATCTGAGTGGAAAGAGTCATATATTGGGCTGAATCAGAATGAACCGTACGCTAGGCTATATCTGATAGTATTTGTGTATGCTGTATTTGCAATGAATATTTGGGATGGGCTTAAAGATGCCATCGCTAGGAGGATATCGAAGTGTTGTCAGAATGAATGTTCCCATGAATTGCATCTGGAATATGTATCTGAATCTTGTCTATGATTGATAAAGGCGTCTGCCTGGATGAGCCTTTTACTTTGACTATATCAGGAGGATAATTAACCTGCAAAGAAAGGTTAGCTCTATGCCATGTCATGATGCATGAGATGTTTTATGCTTTCGAAAATAAATGCGAATGTTGTATGCATGCGTATGCTGTGAAATGATGTAATGAATGAGTTATGCGTATGAGAAGTTCTGCTTGGGGACTCTACTGGGGAAAATAAATCCCCATCTACTGATTGGAGATATTCGTGTTGAGGACCCTCTCTCGGCTGGGAGTTCTGATTGATGGTAGAGATATTCAACAAAGCCTGGCTGGGGATGGATGAGATTATCAATCTGCCTGATGATGCCGACCTCTGTTGGGGAATAGCTGGCTGTGCCGGGGAATACTGCCAACTTCTTCTGGGGAAAAACAGGCTTGCTGGGGGAAGAGAATTGGTAGTGGATTCATTGGAAGCATGATTAGACCTTATCCTCGATCCCGAAGTCCTGTAGTAATTGCTATTGCTATTCTATGTACGTATTTTTGATAAACATTGATCATATTCAAATGCACATATTAATTCAAATTAAATCAATGGACGTTTACGCAAACAAAACAGAAAAAGTAAAAACAAAAGTATCTTTTTTGAAAGAAGGTTGTATTGATTTTGAAAGGAGGCCTATAAACAGGCAATTTGTGTACAAGGAGACAGAAATCCTAGTAAGAGGAAATTGTCGAAAACAAAGAGATAGCTATGTGGAAAAAGTCCTATTGATTTTAAGTCTACTACTGCCATTATGTCTTCGAGCATCTCATCCCTTGCTGTCGGATAGAAGTGATTGGCTTGGTCAGTCCCTCGAACTTGGATGAAAGTTGACTGAGAACGGGACATAGTCATACGCTTTAATCCCTAATTTTTGCCTGGACCGCCTTTTCAGGTTTTCAGCCCACCAGGATACCCTTTTTTGCCCAAGCCACCTTTTCAGGTTTTCGACTTGCCGGGTGTACATTTTTTTATATATGTCCCTAATTTTTGCCCGAACCCTTTTGGTTCGCCGGGATGCCCTTACTTTTGCCTAGATACGTCGATCTAGCGGGTCTTTTTCATGCGTAGTATTTTTTAACTATGTCCGCGTTCACGGGATGCGGGAAATCTTCGCCATCCACTGTAGCAAGTATCATGGCTCCAACAGAGAATACCTTCTTAACTAACAAATGGCCCTTTGTACGTGGGAGTCCATTTGCCTCTGGGATCAGTTTGCGGTAGCACGATACGCTTGATTACCAAGTCGCCAATTTGATACACTTGTCGCTTGACCCTTTCGTTGAATGCCTGGGTCATGCGTTTCTGATATATCTACCTATGACAAACAGCCGCGAGTCTCTTCAATCAAATTTATCTGATCGAGTCGAGTCTGAATCCGTTCCTCTTCATCTAAGCCCGCCTCTTTCATGATTCTTAGCGAGGGAATCTGAACTTCCACTGGTAAGATGGCTTCCATTCCATAGACTAAAGAGAACGGAGCTGCCCCTGTCGAAGTGCGTACTGAAGTGCGATAGTCATGAAAAGCAAATGGTAACATCTCATGCCAGTCTTTGTACATTACTGTCATCTTTTGTATAAGCTTCTGGACATTGTTAGCAGCCTCCACGGCGCCGTTCATCCTTGGCCGGTACGGAGAAGAATTAGAGTGTTTTATTTTGAACCGCGTGCAGAGTTCAGTAACCATCTTGTTGTTCAAATTAGCACTATTATCAGTGATAACTCTTTCAGGAGACAACAAGTTTCTCGAATAGATATTTGATAGAACCCATCTTAGAAATCAATAAAGTGGTATGATTCAACATGTACTGTCTTAGTCGGCGAGCAGCCCAAGCCAAAGCGCAGCAAGCTTTCTCGAGCTATGAGTATCTTGTTTCACAGTCGGTAAACTTTTTGCTAAGGTAGTATATGGCATGCTCTTTTCGACCAGACTCGTCATGTTGCCCCAACACACACCCCATTGGATTTTCTAACACGGTCAAATACATGATTAGAGGTCTTCCTTCAACTGGTGGTGTCAGAATTGGAGGTTCTTGGAGACACTTCTTGATTTTATCAAAAATTTCCTGACATTCATCATCTCTTGACTGTCCTCAGTAATTTGAAGATAGGTTTGCAAGTAGCAGTCAAGTAGGATATAAACCGGGCAATGTAATTCAAGTGCCCCAAGAGGCTTCTGACTTCTTTCTTGTCTACTTTTAGTACTCAGATCGACAGTTTCAATTGACTCCTCATGCGGCTGTATAGTCCTTTCTTCTTTCAGTAACAGTCTGGCAAGTTCTTCAGGTACTTCACAATCTTCCTCACTTCCATCTTTGGCTTGGTAGATCGGATTTTCAAAGTCATAATGAACAGTAGCAGAGTCATTACCAACAGGATCCAGAGTGGATATGGATCGGCAAATTGTTACGTGAGTGTGTGCAAGAAAACATAGCTTGTTTGAAAAATGACAGGAAAGATAAAGAGCGCAATATTTGAATGCAAAAAGTCCATTGATTTATTGAATATGAATATGCTTATGAAAATGACAAAACCCTTGAAAAATTAGCTATTGTGCCCCGGGCATAGACACAATGCTTTAAAACACTAAAATAGCAACAACAATTACTCCTGACTAAAGGAAATCGGGATAGTGTCTTCAGCCTTCCAATTGTCGAGTCTGTCACCAATTGTTGGGAAAATCCAGCTATCCCAGTCATAATCGTTATCAGTATCTTCCACAGCATTGACAGTCTCGTCATGATTAGGCAGAGGGGCAGTGATGCCATTAGGAATCTCCGGAGGGTCAAAGGTAGTCGCCTGTATCTTCCCACTTCGAATGCCACTTTCAACATGTTCACCTGTTAATATAAGTTCAGTGAAACCCAATGAGGAACTTCTCAATAGATGGCTGTAGAATGGGCCAGTCAGTGTGCTCATGAACATGTCCACTAATTCTCGATCAGTCATAGGGGGTTTGACTCTGCCAGCCAAATCTCTCCACTTTTGAGCATATTCTTTGAAACTTTCTTTAGATCCCATAGTCATATTCTGCAACTGTAGCCGAGTAGGCGCTAGTTCAGAATTATACTGGTACTGTTTATAGAAAGCAGTTGCTAAATCAGTCCATGTGTGGATGTCAGAGCTCTCGAGCTGATAATACCACTCCAATTGTGTGCCAGACAGACTCTCTTGGAAGAAATGGATCCAGAGCTTCTTATTAGTGGTATACGGCTGAATCTTTCTCACGTAAGCTCTCAGATGCATTTGAGGACAAGATGCCCCATCATACTGAGTGAAAGCGGGGACCTTGAATTTGCGAGGAATGATCACATCGGAGACTAGACCCAAACTTTCAAAATCCAGACCAGGCGCCTTCTGACCTTCCATAGCTAGCATGCGTTCTTCCAGCAACTTGTACTTGCCATCTTTTGGAGAGTACTGTTCATTCTCGTAATCTTCATCGTCATCCTCAGGGTTGAAAGGATCAGCATCCTCATCTTCTGAATCTGTCTCTGTTTCCTCTTCTTGATCCTTCGGAATTCTGATTTTGATTCCCGCAGCCTGTCCTTTAAGCCTTCTTCCCGGGTTAATGTAACTCACAGCTTTCTTGTCTTTCTTTTTCTCGAGCAAGAGAGCTTTCAGTTCCTCCTGCCCCCTGGATAAGTTCAAGATCATCTCCTGGAGTTGAGCATTCTGAGCATGGAGATCCTTGACAGTTTGTTCGAGGTCCATTTTTCTGTGTGGAGGAAAATCGTGAGAACACTGATCCCTTTAGAGTACCTGTTATGCTATGTTATGCTATGCAATGCATGAAATGTTTTCAAGGCCTTTTGGAATTTAACTTTGCATAAACTACCGAAAAGGGAAACTTTTTTTTGTTTTTTTTGTTTTTGTTTTTTTTTGTTTTTTTTTTTTTTTTTTTTTGTTCATACAAAACAGAGCAAAGTTAAATCCCTAAGTCCTTGAAATGGTTAGTACAATGTTATGATGTCATGATGTTATGATGTTATGATGTTATGAGGTTAAATAAACAAGCACAAGCAAGTCAAACAACCATCATTCCTAGGTTTTAAGGCTTGCATGAGTTCCATAGGTAAGTACCCTCCCCACTGAAGTTTGGTTGGTTCAACCTGTCCTAGAATAGTAACCGGGTTCTAGAAGGATCTCAGATCATCGACCTTTCTTTAGGTCCACTTCAGTGCAACACCAAGTGGTTGACCGAAGCTTTCCTAAAGTCCAATCTCAAAGAGTGTAGCATCGAGTATCAACCAACCTCAGTCGGAACCGAAGTCAGTTATCTCACTACTTTCTAATGGCTAGGATGAGTCAATTAGGGTTCTAAAGGTCTGGTTAATGCTTTGATGACACCACGCGGAAGCCAAATTTTTCCTCAAGTAACATGAGGAACATCAGGACAACCAAAGTGTCACATTAACCGTAGCCACCATTTTGACCATTCCAGTATACGCCGGATAGTCGCGATGATCTATTGCCACTTACCTAAGGTACACTAGATCCGGGTGTAGGATCTTTCACTCAGACAATCCCTTAAAACGAAAGAACAAATTCAAACATAAATGATTTTTAAGGTGGACCTCTCTTTATCGTCCCCAGCAGAGTCGCCAGTTCTGTCATACGGTGAACTGACTTTATTGGATTTGTAATCGCAATGTCGCGGTTAGCAAGAGTCGCCACCGACTTTTCTTTTATCCCTTAAGGAAAGGTGGAAAAGAACAGGAAAGACCTTAATTTTAAATTCTTAGGTTCGGGAGGTACTTTATACAAAGGGAAGGTATTAGCACCCTTTGTATCCATGGTTATCCATGGGCTCTTAATTGCTCAATCATTTATGTTTTCTAGTTTGAAAAAAGGTGGTTGAGAACTGTGTGAAAAATGTTTTGAAAAATGTTGAGAATTTAACTTTGTAATGATTCTTGCATGAATGTATACAGAGTGGTTATCTCGTTTGGTTTTTTGAAAGTAGTTTAGAAAAATATAACTCGGCAATGATCCTAGTACGGATGTATGCTAAGTGGTGATTTTCCAAAAGATGTTTGAAAGGTGTGGGGTGTGAAAAGCATTTTTTGTTATGAATGAGCAATTAAGGTTATACCTGTCCGAGGTCTTTCTGGGCATTTCCCATCCTTATGAAGGTAAAACAGTCCTTACTATTGAGAAGTAAGTAGTTTTATCCTGGGGATGTAGAAGGGCCATCGTAGGGTCATCGGCTGGTCATTGAAGGCAACAGTTGTAAGGATACCTTAGCATTCGAAGGGACTATCATCATTTAACCGTAGGCTACACCGAAGGGTCATCGAGGGACAAAATCGTAATTTCGAAGGCAACATCCGAGGGACTATGATGATTTTACCGAAGGGTCTTTGCTAAGGATATCCTCATATTCGCGGGACATGACCGTAATATTGTAATCGTAGGGTAATAAAGAGAGGTCCAATATCATTTATTTAAAGTCCATATTTTAAGTTCATTAGGTAATTATGGTGAATTTCCACATTAAAACTAATTAAAACCAACACATTAAAATCAATCAATACATTAAAAATCGACACATTAAAATTAATTAGTAATCAATATGAGTCTTCACATTAAAGTGAAGCAATTTGGAATCCATCTCCACGAAAGCCTCTCACACGTAAGGGTACCTAGCCGGCCACTTCATTGGGGATATGGAAGCTTTTACATCATTCAACGCACGGGTTAGAGCATAAGGATAAAATATGATTTGATTAATACCATAAAATGCCATAAAATGCACATAACAGTTAGAGTTCAGGCCAAATGATGCAACAATAATGAAATACACATAAAATGGAACAGCAAAGGGACAAAGCAGCCACTGTCCCGTTCGCCTCTGCCTCGCCTAGCGAAGGCTCAGCGAAGGCTCGCTGCAGGCTCGCCTAGCGATGAGCTAGCGAGCGACCACGGGTTTGGAATTTCAGAACAGTATGACTCCAGCATGTTACATATCTTATCACATTCAATTACAGAAATAACATGGTCCAATATTCATGATGTTCAGGCACATTCGAGCTCGCATGCAAAGTATGATCCCATATCCAAAAATTCAATATATCATGATGTATTATGCATTTAGAGATTATGAAATGGAAACATAAAACGGTAATGATACACAAACCTGTTTGCAATCTAGTGATAATGCTGAATTGACGGATCCCGGTTGGTGTCGGATTGATTTGGGCGGCGGTAACTCCGGTGCGGATACGTGGCCGTCAAGGTTCCCGTGCTAGGGTTTCCGTCCGTCTTCCTCTGCTTTTCCGTGTTGTTTCTCCGTTTTCGTCTGTGGTTTTCGTTGCTGGAGAGCTGGTACTTATAGTAGTAGTGGTGGTGACCTAATGGGCTTAAAATGAGGTCCAAAATTTCAGATTTCTGCCAACTTCGCTAGGCGAGGGAATTGCTCGCCTAGCGAGCAAGCCATTCTGGGCCTTTTTTCTGGATCTGATGCGTCGCTGGGCGAGTGTCATGACGAAGCATTCGCTAGGCGAAGGGATTGCTCGCCTAGCGAGCAAGCTATTTTGGGCCCCTTTTGGATTGGGCCTGTTGTGAATTGGGCTTTTGTTCACTTGATGTCGGTGCCTTGCAGAATAAGTCGGAAGGTCTTGAGAAATGCTTTGTAATACCAACGGGCAAATTTTGGGGTATGACACCAAGCATGTATTGCATTTGTATATCATTGCTTTTCATTTGTTTACTAACCAAAAGTACAAAAATATTGTCATCTAACCTTGATTACTTGCAGCTGAAGCAAACTAGGTCAAACCAGTCAAATCAGTCATTGAGCAATGGATGGTGACCATTCTTGAAGAATTTGGGCACCATGATCATTCATCAAGAGTTCATATGAGTTGTGATACCATTTGGAATCAAGATCTCAAGAGAAAGAGGCTTGAAATTCATCAGAACATGGCTCAGTCAACCAAAACCCTAGCAAAGTCAACTGTGGTCAACTGTGCATTTAATCAGGGATTTGAAGGTGTGAGATGGTTGGAAAGGTCTCATTCATGTCCATACAAGCTTCAATTAACATTTCAAACATCCACAGTGAAGAATTTGAGGTCAGGCAAAAAGTTTCCCAAAATAGTAAGGACCTGTAATCTTCAGCTGCCAAAAATGAAAAGTCATTCTCCTCAAAATTACATCATGAAGCAAGCTTTAAATCAAAATTTGTCCAACATGAAAGTTGAAGATCTTGCTCTTGCCTTTCCAAAAAGTCCAAGAACACTCATTTCTCATTTATGGTTGGCAAGTTATGATCAAATCATTTTCAAGAATTTTGGGATTTCAAAGTGGCATAACTTTCAAACCATTTGGCCAATTTGGGTGATTCTTTTTTGAGCAAACCACATTTGATGTGTACTATCATGATGCATTATTACATTTCATCAAAAATCTTCACATAAAAAGGTCATTTTTCAAGTGAACCATTTAAAATTTGGTGGGAAAAATAGTGATTTTCAAAAATACATGGGATTTTCATACCAAACCAGTTCAATTCACTTCTAAACATGATTTGTGACTTGCTTCAAAGGAGAATTGACTGTTCCATTGGTTCTAAGTGCAAAAGGGCAATTTGGCCAAAATGCATAACATGTGCAATTTGCTAATCACTTCCAATTTGTGTTAATCATGATTAAGGCATTGGATTAACAAGACTATAAGAGCCTAATCATAACAGAAAGTTGGGATCCACATTCACAATCTCAGATCAAACTCACAAATTTCACAAATTCTCTCAATTCTCTCAATTTTCACTCACACTTTTTTTCACTTGTTCATCAAGAATTCTTCACTCTTTGTGCTATCTCTTGTATTGTTCATCATTGGCAGGTGGATTTGAGGATCTGTTGAAGCTAACAGTGGAGAAATCTTGAAGAATTGTGGTAGTGGAATTTGGATCTTGCACATAACAGTTGGAGATTGCTGCAAATTCAAGTTGCTTCGAGCTGAAATTTTGATTCCATATCCTTGTCCATACATTACTGCACATCTGTTTCATGATCTCAAGGCTGGAAGGCATCGAATCAAGACCTGCACTCAAACTCAGGTTGGTAATCGAATGTTACAATTGATCAAATTAAGATATGGCTTCTGTAGATCTTGGAACGTAGAGTATTATGCAACTTAGATCTCTTAAAACCACGCAGTATTGATGAAGTTGTATTGATTTGAAGATTGATGATCGAATTTGTTTTTGCTCGATTCGTTGAACATGATTAGATTTAGGTCTAATAAATGTTGGATTGATGATGTGCATGGTGAGAGGATTCGATCCATGTAGATTTTATTGATTTCTGAGAGGAAGTGTTCTTGATGATGAAGAACATCAAGAACACGATGAGTTCTTCATTTTTCTTCCCCAGATTGCGCTTAGATCCTTGCCAGGCCAGTTTTGCATGCGCTCCGTTGTTTATCTCCCATGTGTCCAATCGCGCGCTGACACATCACTTAATGAAACGCAGAGTTTCATTAAGTGAACGGCTTAATTACGCTTTTGCCACTGCCAGCTTTTAATTTCATATCATTTCAAAATGTTTATTTCATTTTCATCATAAACTTCAAAAATTCATAAAATATTCATGGATGATCCAAATTGAGTGAGGATTTTTGCAGTCATTTCCAATTTCTCTCCAGTTTTTTTTAGGTATGATAGCAAAAGTTGTGCCTGATTGATTTTTAATTTTGTCTAGAGACTTTGGTCATGTATGCTTTGTGTATATGTTTTGCCATTTCATTCATAAAATAATGATGCCTTATCCAAAATGCTTGAAATTTTACATGCACATTCTTGACTCACTCCTGGTGATTTTGGTATATAGTTTGCTATTTTTGAGTTTCTGGTTTAAGGGATATGATGTGATCAAGTTGAGTGTGACAATGTGTACATACTAGGTTTTGTTCAACTTCTTGAATTTTGTTTCCATGCTTATGTTATGCCAATTGCTCTGGATTTTTGCATATGATTACATCTGTATGTCTAGTTTGAGCATGATTTTGTGTAGGATTTATTGATGCATTTCCTATTTGATTGGGATTTTATTTTCTGTTTAGTCATTTTTGGGATTTTCTTGAGTGATCAATTTACATAGCTTGTGAAATTCTCATGCCTTATCATATGAAGCTGAAATTTTGTGGATTGAGTCTTAACATGTTTAACTTCATTTTGGCTTTGGAGTGACTCATTTATCTTATGTCATTTCTGTTTTACACTTGGTTGAAGTTGATGCTCAATTTGGTGCCATGTATGAGCTTGCATGAACTTGTGTTGACTTTATGATTTTCATTGACTTATTTCCTCTGGTCCAAATAGCATGAAATTTGACATGTTGCTCATTGAATGGGTCCTGTTTAAGCTTGTTTTCTTCCTGGAATTTATTGAGCTATTTTGATATTGGTTTGAGTGTGATCATTCTGTTAGCTCCAATGTGATTCCAAAGTGTATAGTTTGACATGTTTTGTATATGAAATGGATTTGGTGCATAGTTTGGATGTGAGACCAATTGGATTCTATTATTGTTGGATAAATCTTGATTTTGGTCAATTTTCACTTGCTGTTTTGAATTTTTCACCTCCTTTTGACCCTAGGCTTGTCCTAGTGGTCTTACTTCTCACATTTGAGTTGTTTTTTCAGGTTAAAGAAGCAATTGCTTTAAGGAGTTTAATTCAAGTTGATTGAGTTTGGTTTAATTGATTGTCATGAACTAACTTGGTTTGTTTTGTAGGATGCTTAGCTCTCTTGCTTTGAGCTTTGTGTTTTTCACATGTGATTGATTGTGTTGCCTGTTGGTTCTTATCTTGTCTGTTTTGACTGTGTGATTTGTATACTGATTATATTTGATTGATTTCAGGTACCATAGTTACTAATAGTTCTTTGAGAACTTGCATTGCTTTGCTTGATAGCATTTGCATTGAGGTAGACTCTCTTGTCTCCATGTAGTCTGGAAGACCTGGCTTGTTATTTAGCCAGGCACCTGTCTGAAGTCCTCCTTAAGAGGCAATGTGTGTGCTTGTTTATTTTTTGTCCCCAAGCAGGTGAAGTCCTTTTAATAAGGCAATTGGTAGACAAAAGAGATATGTAGCCTATCTCCTACTATTCTATGAGTCTCTCACCTTTCTCACACCACATGTGTTGATGCATAGTGAGTAAAAGCCCAAGATCTATCGAGTCATTAACTTGTGGAGAGAGTTCCATCTTTCTGAACTCCCACACCTTCTGATATTCAATGCTCTCCCTGACCAGGGATAAGAGTGATGAGGCACACCCCTCATATCCTTTCATCTGCTTCACCTTGGCTCTCAATGTCAAGGTTAAGAGCACCATTGACCCTATTCCAGTTGACTTTTAAGTCTAACCCTTTGATTGAGCCTAATTGTTTGGTTATAGAGTGTGCTAAATGTTTGTTTGATTGATTGCTTCATATGTACATGTTTGCTTGCATACCTTTGTGCATTCATCATTATTGATTGTTCATTATTGCATAATCATCATTGCATATCTTTGTGACACATTTGTGTTTGCCCATTGAGGACAATTGTAAGACCATGTTCTTTGGCCATTGTTCCTATGATTTGGAAGGGATAGAGTGTAAGACCATTTCATTTGGTCACTCATACCCTCTTAGCTTTATGCTTCTTGTTTGTTTGTTGTATGTGAGGATACAATTGTAAGACCATGTTGTTGGCATTTGTACTCCTATGATCATCCTTTGGAGGTTGATATAAGCCCGGATAGATTGGCATTTGACATCCATATTTTGTTTTCTTTTGGGAGATTAGTGTAAGACCATGTTGTTGGCATCTGACATCCACCCTTTTGTTTTGTTTTCTTTGTGAGATTGGAGTAAGACCATTTATTGGCTTCCGGTATCATTGATTGGCTTTAGGAGATTGGTGTAAATCCATTTATTGGTATCCGATATCCGCTTTTGTTTGTGAGATTGGTATAAGTCCATTGATGGCATCCGGTATCACCTTGCTTTTATGTTGCTTACTTGTTTTGTTGCCTTATTCCAAAGGACACACTTGAATCATCTTCTATATGATTTCAAGAGGTGAACCTCTAGGAAGTTTTACACTCCTCCATCCACATCCTTTCTGTTTCAAAATCCCTTTTCACTTGTTGACTTTTAAACTTGTAAATACATGTTGTGCAAACATTTTCATGACTTTTTCAAATTAGAAACTTGGACCTTAAGTCCTTGATTTTCAAACTTCACTTTTGATAACACTTCTTTGAATTGAACCTTAATCATACTTTGACCATATTTTGTGAATAATCATAATCAAGTAACTTCACCCATTCAATTGTTTTGGCTTTGTCCATTGTTAATATGTTTTCATACATTAGCCATAGGTTTCAATTACCATAGTGGTTGATGTAAATCTTACCTTATCCTTAGTGAGTCGATTGTAAGACTTCCGTACTGAAAACAGGGTTAACCCCTCTAGTACGTCGAAGCCGTCCTCGCATGGTGGATTGTTGATGTTGGTTGAGTTTTCTCCCATTGGTAATGAAAAGCCTTAGTGCTTGTGTTTTAAAATTGAACTCACTAATTTTTGGAAATCTTTTAGCCGAACTACGGCGTTTTGATCCTTACCTTTGATGGAAGGTACGTAGGCAACGGGTTCATCCGTTCGAACACAAAAATAACTAACTTGTACATTCTTTTCTCATCATCCCATTCATGTTTGCACAATATGTCATAAACAAATAAACATTTTTATACAACAAGAGTGAAAAGGGCTCCCTAGGAGTACCTAGGACGTGATGGGTGCCTAACACCTTCCCATCGCGTAATTTACCCCTTACCCAGACTCTCTGATCTTTTCATTAGTTTTCTATGTGTAAAACTTCTTAGGCTTTTGTTCGCTTTTTAGCCAGTCCTTTGGATAAATAAAAGTGCGGTGGCGACTCGATTCATTGTATGCTTTGCTTATGGTTTAATCAATAGGTCATATAGCGACGAATACACCGCTACAGGTATGAAAATGGGCTCGACATTGAATCGAGAAAAGTGTGATTTTAATAGTCTAAAATGGTTTTGAATGAATGATGAAATTAAAAGAAAATCAAATTTGTGTTATTAAACAATAATGAAACTATGAGCATAAGAGAAATTATAATAAAACATAAACATAAAAATGAATGCTAAAAGAAATAAAATGCTACACATAGGTATCGAACCCACTCCACTAAAGACTATGAAACCACCCTCTCTCCACTAGGCCATTTATGATTACTCATTATTTACAACAAACACTTGGGTATATAAACCAGAACAAATTGGAATAAAAGTTTTTAAAAAAAAAAAAAAATAGAAACTAAAAGGAAGTAGTCTGTTGGACTACCAAATGGGAGAAAACAAGAAAAGATACCCTAGCCGCCTGGCTGTTGGGTTTCTCAATGGAATATGAATTGAAAATGTGTAAACATTTATTAACTAAAATTTAGGAAGTTTAAACAAAAATTTTAATAGTTTCAAAAAGACTTATTCTGTTTAAAATAAATTAAAAAAGAAAATAAGGAAACAATGCAATAGACACTTCCGTCTCTCTCACATTGCGTCTCTCACAATCTCACAAACTCTCTCTCAAGCTCAAAGAATCTCTCTCTCTCAACTTAGACGCTTCCGTCTCTCTCACACTGCGTCTCTCACAACTTCACACCAAACCCCTCTCGCAAACTCGTCTCTCTCACAACTTCACACCCAAAGCTGAACTACAACAGAGATTTAAAATGAAAATCCCAAACGAAAGCTCACCTTCGGTGATTCGGCAGCTCAGGTAACGATCGGATCCCCCCTTCGCCTCTTCAGACACTGATTTCCTTTTGATTTTAGGATTAGGGTTTTTGGTGGAATTTTGTCCGCCTCCAATTTTTTTCTTTGTTTTAAATCCTAGGGTTTTATGCTCCGCCTCTCAATCGCCCCCCTCCTCACTGATTTCCTTCTCCTATTTATCTCTGCAGCTTTAGGGTTTCAATTGGTGTCTTGGGTTCCAAAAGAGTATCTCTGTAAACTCCTTTTGATGCTCAGAAACGAGTTTGTCCTATTTGATGCTACAATCCGGAAACGGTACTATGAACTCAAACTTTCTCTTTGAATTTTTTGTCTTAATGCCAATTCGGGTATTTTCTTGAAATTTTAACGCTTTGGCTAATTGTTATGTGTTTTTTTTGTTACTGCAGTAAAAACGATGTAAACATGAGGAGCTTCCATACATTGCATCGCCCAAGCATGAAGGCAAAGACGTGCACAAGCATCATATGTAATTACTGCTTGCCATGGTCCGAGAACACTTGCATGAAATGTTGGAAGGCGGGATGGTTGTGGATTAGAAAATGCAACACCCTCAGAACCAGTAGCAGGTCTAACACATTGTTCCGAGCTTGCATCTCCATGGTTCTCAAACTTATCCCTGGTTACATATTTTAAGGTACTTGATTCTTCTGCCTTATTTGGAGTATTGCGAGCTGTAGAAGTTGAAATTTACTCATTTGTTGGTCTTATCTCTGGAGTAGAACCACAAAATGGAGGTGCACTCGGAACATCCTCGTCATCTGCTAATCTTCCATTCTGTTCTGCAGGACTTTGTTGATTTATCCTTGAAGGTACTCTGGAAGCATACCCTGCTGACATATAAGCCCTACTCTTCGGAAGAATGCCATTGACACTTCCTACTTGCATGGACAAAAATTCTGAGTTATCCGCCGAAACCGACGATTCATCCTTGCTGAAACCATTGTGCCTTACATTAAAAGCAACTCTCATAATTGGATCCCACGTCAACCCCTTTCGTTCTGCCAGTGTTTCTCGAGACGAACTAACATCAGAGAATGTGTGATCGTTTCATTGATCAACATTCCGTCTAACTTATCAATTTGTATTCTTTGCAGGTTCAACATTCTCAAGTTGGGCAAAGCTAAAAACCTTTAGATTGGCCAGAACCAACGGTAGCCATTTTGCAAAAAACAGGATGTGTAATGGTAGAAAAAGTGTCATACAAAGCCTTGGAATCAAATGTCTTGTCCAAATTCTTCATAAAATACTTGCGTTTGGAGCGGGAATGATGTCCGAAGGTGCCAGCACAGCCTGTTGAACCTGAATCTTTGGTCTTGAGAATTACAGATGCAATAAGGTTAGCATGAGCAGCATTCGACTCTGCATTGCATTTGATAGAGTCGCACATGGCAGCATCAAAAGCAACAACCGATCAAGCGGAAACCAAATTAATTCTAAGCACAAACAGCGATGTTATCAACAAGACTGACTATTAACTCAGTGCTCAAATTCACTGTCGTAGCTTCAACAGATTGGATTTAACTTGTTGAATGGTCTTCTTTTTTTGTTTTGCAATAGCTTATAGCGAAATCGCAACATGTACAAAGATATACGGGAAGCATACTTAAATATTATGTCTTTTTGTAACTTCAATGAGTTTTCTTGTAACGCAGATATTTAAGCATGTTTTGTCTTGCAATATACAGCATTGTCCTTGTGCTGCAGGTTTGAAGATTTAAAATCAGAACCTCAACCTGAGCTGGCTGCACTTGGGACCAGTCTGAAACACGGTCCGGCTAGAGATATATGGACTGGAAGGAAACGAAATTAGCCATGCTAGCTATTTTTTGCAGATTGGACGTTGTTTTGACCAGCCCGGTTTGATGCCTATTCCATCATGAAATTCGTTTGAAGGAAGTATAGGGCGAATTCCATCGGTAAGCCGGCAAATTAAACATTAATGCATTTCCTTAAACTCGTTCTGTTTCCACAGGTTCGGTGGTTTCATGCAGATGTATCTTTTGCTCCCACGAGTTGCAGCCCCTCAAAAGTTCTGAGAAAACTTCTTTTGATACTATTCTACTCTTCCCATTTCTTGCTCATTTAAGCCAACTTGGAAGGTGGATTTCGCAGTATAAGGAATAGCGCTTAGGAGCTTCCCTACAAGGATTCTTATTATCAAATGGAGGAGACCCTATACAGATTGGAGCCTCCATTGCAACATAACCCGCTTTAGAATGCACCGGCTTCTCAGACAAGTTGTTTACTCCATGTAATGAATTACCAGCAATATATGGAACTGGATCCACTTGCAGTGAACCTTCTCCATTTACCAATACTATGTCTTTACAGAACATGTTCTCTGAACCAGTATAATTTTCTTCATGTTTCCTCTTCATAGTACTTTGGGGTAAACTCGAGACATGTATTGTTTCAGCATTAGGCCGATGTTTCTTACAGTATAACGACCCAGGTAGAGCCCGGTGCTTACATTTAGTACCCACAACAGTTGTACCATCACACATAGGAGTATCAACTTGACCCGGGTTTTCGGCGTTTGCTGAGCCGGCCCAAAAACGAGAGGATAAGTGCACACAACAGTATACATCTCCCTCATTTGCCCATCTCACACACTGTCTTCCTTTGGCTTCAATGTAAGCTATACATTGTCGATTCTTACTACCTGGATCCACAGAGTTTACAGCAACCATTTCATTCATAGGTGTTAATGTAGATATGGTTATGCCTGGTGTGAGATCGGAGAATGGGGCTAATGTTGGTGCTTTGTCACTTGTAATGAAAGGAAAAGTTGTTAGGTCAAGGTGAAAATGTTGACTAGTGTTTTGTTTATGTTTTGGAATATGTGGTTTGGAGTTTGATGTATGTAGCATAAAATGTATATGAATAACCAATGAGGCATAATGTAATGCTTATGTAAAATGCTTGTTTTAATAACAAAAATTACTTATGATTTTAAGGTTGTAACAAACTTGGTTTGAATGAAATGAATTTGCGGTTATAGAAATGAATATGGATTTTAGAAATAAATCTAAGACTAATCAAAATGTCAATTTAAAATCAAAAAAACCAACAAAACCAATTAAAATCGAATCAATCTGTAATTTGTTAAAATTACCTTGATATCAACTCTAACATTCATTTGGAAATTAAAATCAATTAGAGTTTGAACCATTAGTAAAACACAATTAAGATTAACTTGAAATTTGGAATTAGACTTATTTTGAAATTAAAATTGAAAAAAAATAAAAAGTCAAATATTTAGAATCCATTTCGTAATCAAAACACCATGATAAAAAAAACTAGATAATGACCAATGTTTATCAAAAAAATATGGATTTGGGAATGGATGGTTGCCTTTGGTCATGAATGTATGCAAATGAACTTTAGGCCGAGTGCCAAATAAAAATGGAAAAAATTCAGGACCAAAATCGGGGTATGACAGTTGCCCCTATTTAAGTATCTTCAACTAGAGAATATGAAGCAGGACACTCTTCATATGATCATAGTGGGAGATGGTTAAATACTAAGAAGACCCGGATTTTGATCCTGAATCCCTGTGACATGATGTGATATGATATGCATGGATGCATGGATGCATGATTCTTTTTATAATTTTTATCGGCTAGGGGTATAGTGAACCCTTAACAGCAGATGCTACTAGACAGACCAAACTGTGGGGTATGTTGATGGTCTACAAGGAGACAGACAAATGGTAAAAAAACAAATTTGCTGGGGAAGACAAATCCTGCTGGAGAATCAGACACACCGGGGAGTACTCAAAGTGAAATTTGATAATCGATACTTGGAATACAAGAGGTTTCGGTAGTAAGTTCACACATGACTTACTAAACCCGAATAAGAAAAAAAAAATCTACAACAGGTTCATACATGACCTGATAACATTGGAACATAGAGAAAGATTCTTCAAAACAGGTTCATACATGACCTGGTAACATTGGAACAAACATAGAGAAAGATTCTTCAAAACAGGTTCATACATGACCTGGTAATACTGGCATGAAAGCTCAACAACAGGTTCATACATGACCTGACAATGTTGGGGAATATCAAGAATTTCTGACAGTAGGTTCAGACATGACCTAACAAACTCAGAAAAATTCAAAAAGGGTATATCAACAGGTTCATACATGACCTGGTGACAAACTTGAACATTTTGAGAAAATGTCCACAACAAATTCATACATGACTTGACAATATTGGAACAAAAAGTTCAGCAACAGGTTCATACATGACCTGGTAAAACTGGAATAAAGGCTCAACAGCAACGGGTTCATACATGACCTGACAATGCTGGGGAATACCAAGAACGGTTCTGACAGCAAGTTCAAACATGACTTGTCAACAAACAGAAAAATTCAAAAAGAGTGTATCAACAAGTTCATACATGACCTGACAACACTGAAATAAACATAGAGAAAGATTCTTCAAAACAGGTTCATACATGACCTGGTAATACTGGAATGAAAGCTCAACAACAGGTTCATACATGACCTGACAATGTTGGGGAATATCAAGAATTTCTGACAGCAAGTTCAAACATGACTTGACAACAAACAAAAAAATCAAAAAGAATATATCAACAGGTTCATACATGACCTGATGACAAACTTGAATACTTTTGAGAAAATTTCCACAACAAGTTCATACATGACTTGACAATATTGGAACAAAAAGCTCAGCAACAGGTTCATACATGACCTGGTAAAACTGGAATAAAGGCTCAACAGCAACGGGTTCATACATGACCTAACAATGCTGGAACATTTTGAGAAAATTTCCACAACAAGTTCATACATGACTTGACAACACTGGAATAAAAACTCAAAAACAGGTTCATACATGACCTGACAATACTGGAATAAAGGCTCAACAGCAATGGGTTCATACATGACCTGACAATGCTGGAGAATATCAAGAAGTTCTGACAGTAGGTTCAGACATGACCTAACGAACTCAGAAAAATCAAAGAGAGTATATCAACAGGTTCATACATGACCGGATAACAATCTTGAACATTTTGAGAAAATTTCTAGAACAAGTTCATACATGACTTGACAACATTGGAAAGATTCTTCAAAAACAGGTTCAGACATGACCTGGGAATACTTGAATAAAAGTTCAGCAGCAGGTTCATACATGACCTGACAATACTGGAATGAAAGTTCAACAGCAGTGTCATACGGTGAACTGACTTTAATGTGTTTTTTAATCGCAATGTCGCGGTTAGCAAGAGTCGCCACCGACTTTTCTTTTATCCAATAAGGAAAGGTGGAAAAGAACAGGAAAGACCTTAATTTAGATTCTTAGGTTCGGGAGGTACATTATACAAAGGGAAGGTGTTAGCACCCTTTGTATCCCTGGTTATCCATGGGCTCTTAATTGCTCAATCATTTATGTTTTTTTCTAGTTTGAAAAAAGTGTTTGAGAAATGTGTAGGAAATGCTTTGAAAAAGGAGAATTTAACTTTGTAATGTTTCATGTGTGAAGGTATACAAAGTGGTTATCTCGTTTAGTTTTGAAAATAGTTTAGAAAAATATAACTCGGCAATGATTCTAGTGCGAATATAGGCCAAGTGGTGATTTTCTAATGGAGGTTTTGAAAGGTGTAAGGTGTAAAAAGTAGTTTTTAATTGTGAATAAGCAATTAAGAGTTATACCTATCCGAGGTCTTTCCGGGTATTTCCTATCCTTATGAGGGTAAAACTGTCCTTATTATTGAGAAATAAGTAGTTTGATCCTTGGGATGTAAAAGGGTCATCGTAGGGTCATCGATTGGTCATTGAAGGCAACAGTTGGGAGGATACCTTAGCATTCGAAGGGGCTGTCATCATTTAACCGTAGGCTACACCGAAGGGTCATCGAGGGACAAAGGCAACATTCGAGGGACTATGATGATTTAACCGAAGGGTCTTTGCTAAGTGTATCCCCATATTCGCGGGACATGACCATAATACCGTAATCGTGGAGTAACAAAGAGAGGTCCGATATCACTTATTTAAAGGCAAAGTTTTACATTCAATTAAGTAGCCGTAATCAAGTAGGTAATTAGGTTCATATTAAAACAATACATTAAGAACAATTAAGCCATTAGGGTGGATCTTCGCCATAAAATACATTAAAATCAATTGAATAATTCAGAATGAATTTCCATGAGGGTATCCCACACATAAGGTGGAATACCTGGCCGGCCGTTTCTTCGAGAATAAGTAAGCCCTTACACAATTCAACACACGGATTAGAGCATTGAGATAAAGCATAATTGAAAGTTGCACCATAAAATAAACATAACAGTCATGAGCTCAGGCCAAATGATGCAAGACTATAATAAATCATGATTTGATAAACATACGATAGAACAGCAAAGAGACAAAGCAGCCACTGTCCCGTTCGCCTCTGCTTCGCCTAGCGAAGGCCTAGCGAGTACTCGCTACCGTCTCGCTTAGCGATGTGCTAGCGAGCGGCTGCTGGTTTTGAATTTCAGTACAGTATAATCTCAGCATGCTGCAAGCCTTGTGGTATTCAATTACAGAAATAACATGGTCGCACATTCGGGATAGGCATGCATATTTAAACTCACATGCAAAATCTAACTACATATCCAAAAATTCGATCCTGATGCATTATGTATTTAGAGATTACGACTTGGAAGCATAAAATAATAATGATACACAAACCTGTTTGCAATGGAGTGGTAATGCTGAATTGGCAAGTCACTTTTGGTATCGGGTTGAGTTGGGCGGCGGTAACTTCGGTGCGGATGAGCGGCCGTCAGGGTTTCTTCACTCCGCCTTCTCTGGGCTACTCTCCAGGGTTGCTATGCCAGGGTTTCCGGCCGTCTCCGTCTCGGTTTTTTTTCTTCCTCCTTTCGTGACTGAAGGCTTGGCTATTTATAGTGCTCTGGCTATGACCTAATGGGCTCAGAATGAAGCCCAGAAATTCTGATATTCGCAAGCTTCGCTAGGCGAAGGAATTGCTCGCCTAGCGAGCAAGCTAGTTTGGGCTTTTACTGGATTTGGCGCTTCGCTGGGGCGAGTGTCATAACGAGGGGTTCGCTAGGCGAAGGAATTGCTCGCCTAGCGAGCAGGCTATTTGGGCCATTTTCTGGATTGGGCCTGTTGTGAGCTGGACTTTTGTTCCTTTAATGTTAGGGCCTTGCAAAATAAGTTGGGTGCCTGAAAAATGCCTTGTAATATTAACGGGCAAATTTTGGGGTATGACAGCTGCCCCTGTTCAATATTCTTGAACCGAGAGAGTTAGGATGGCAAGTATGTCGTTCGTGGTCTGGAGGTGGAAGATTATTGAACACTAGAATGCCCCAACAATTTGCACTTGTCAATCGAGGGGTGGACTTAAAGATGCCATCTAGGAAGTTTGATGAGGAGAGCTTCAGAATGCGTCGTACATTAGACGATATCTGAAGGCAGGGGTGTCATATTGGGTCGTACGTTAGACCGTATAGTGAATCATCCATTATGCTATCGACTTCGCCGGGGAGTCGGAGTGCGTCATATACCGCTGGGGATAAGGGATCAGAATGGATCATACGCTAGGTCCTATCCGAATACTAGAGTGAGTTGTTCAGTACGCGGATGACCTTGCTGGGGATGAAAGATCAGAATGGATCGTATGCTAGATCGTATCTGAGTTGCAGAATGAGTCGTCTGTCAGGTCGCGTCTGAGGATGAAAGGGGTAGTCGTATGCTGGACTACACTTCAGAAATATACCGTACACTAGGTAGCATCTGAGGAGATGAACATCCGAATGAGTCGTACGCTAGACCGTCTTGAAATAATTGAAGGAATCATGTGTTGAGCTGAATCAGAATGAACCGTGCGCTAGGCCAGATCTGATAGTATTTGTGCATGTTGTATCCGCAATAAATATCCCAGGATGTACCATACGCTAGGTAGTATCAGAGGATTTGAGGGTCAGAATGGATCATACGTTAGATCGCATCTGAGTTGAAGGAGTCACACGTTGAGCTGAATCAGAATGAACCGTGCGCTAGGCTATATCTGATAGTATTTATTGTGTTGGCAGCAGATGTCTTGAATGTAATCAATAGGAGTATCTGTTTGACTGGATCTTTTACTTTGACCGTATCGGGAGGACGATTAACCTGTTAAATAGAGTTAGCTTAATGCTATGTCATGATGCATGAGATGCTTTACGCTTCTGAAAATAAATGTGAACAATGTATGCATGCGTATGCTGTGAAATGATGTGATGAATGAATTATGCATCTGACAAGTTCTTCCCGAGGACTCTACTGGGGAAATAAATCTCAGTCTTCGGGTGATCCTTTCTTAGTCGGGGGTATTTGATTTTGTCTGATGGTGGAAACATCCACTGGGTATGGAAGAGATGATCCGTCTGTCTGGTGATGCCGATCTCTTCTGGGAAATAGCTAGTTCTTGTTGGGGAATAGAATTAGCGACGGGTTCATTGAAAGCATGGTTAGACCTTCTCCTCGATCCTGAAGTCTTGTAGTAATTGCTATTTCTATTTTAGGCATGCATTTTTGTAAACATTGATCATATTCAAATGCATAAATCAATTCAAATTAAATCAATGGACGTTTACGCAAACAAAACAGAGAAAGTAAAACAAGAGCATTTTTTTTTGAAACTAAAATTATATTGATTTCGAAAGAGGGCCTATAAACAGGCAATTTGTGTACAAGGAGACAAAAATCCTAGTAAGAGGAAATTATCAAGAAAACAAAGAGAAGGCTATGCCGAAAAAGTCCTATCGATTCTAATTCCACTACTGCCATTATGTCTTCAAGCCTCTCATCTCCTGCTGTCGGATAGAAGTGATTAGCTTGTTCAGTCCTTCGAACTTGGATAAAGTTGACTGAGAACGGGACATAGTCATACGCTTTAATCCCTAATTTTTGCCTGGACCGCCTTTTCAGGTTTTCAATCCACCAGGATACCCCTTTTTGCCCAAGCCGCCTTTTCAGGTTTTCGACTTGCCGGGTGCACATTTTTTTATGTTTATCCCTAATTTTTGCCCGAACCCTTTTGGTTCGCCGGGATGCCCTTACTTTTGCCTAGGTACGTCGACCTAGCAGGTCTCTTTTATACGTAGTATTTTTTGACTATGTCTGCGTTCACGGGATGCGGGAAGTCTTCGCCATCCATCGTAGCAAGTATCATGGCTCCACCAGAGAATACCTTCTTAACCACCAATGGCCCTTCGTATGTGGGGGTCCATTTGCCTCTGGGATCACCTTGTGGTAGAATGATACGCTTGATCACCAAGTCGCCAATTTGATATACCTGTCTCTTGACTCTTTTGTTAAATGCCTGGGTCATGCGTTTCTGATATATCTGTCCATGACAAACAGCCGCAAGTCTCTTCTCATCAATCAAGTTTATCTGATCGAGTCGAGTCTGAATCCATTCATCTTCATCTAAGCCCGCCTCTTTCATGATTCTTAGAGAGGGAATCTGAACTTCCACTGGTAAAACGGCTTCCATTCCGTAGACTAAAGAGAAAGGAGTTGCTCCTGTCGAAGTGCGTACTGAAGTGCGATAACCGTGAAGAGCAAACGGTAACATCTCATGCCAGTCTTTGTACGTCACCGTCATCTTTTGTATGATCTTCTTGATATTCTTATTAGCAGCTTCTACAGCGCCATTCATCTTTGGTCGGTATGGAGAAGAGTTATGGTGTTTTACGTTGAACTGCGTGCAGAGTTCAGTAATCATCTTGTTGTTCAAATTAGTACCATTGTCGGTGATAATCCTTTCAGGGATACCATATCGACAAATGAGATTACTCTTGATGAACCGTGCCACCACATTCTTGGTGACAGAAGCAAATAAGGCGGCCTCTACCCACTTTGTAAAGTAATCAATAGCAACCAGAATGAAACGATGCCCGTTAGAAGCAGTAGGTTTAATTTCTCCAATCATATCAATGCCCCACATTGCAAAGGGCCAAGGTGCTGTCAACACGTTTAATGGAGCAGGAGGCACATGTACTTTATCCGCATATATCTGGCACTTGTGACAGGTTCTGGAGTGATGGTGGCAATCAACTTCCATGGTAGACCAATAATACCCTGATCTCAGAATCTTCTTGGCCATCGTATGTCCACTAGAATGAGTCCCAAAAATACCGCCATGCATATCTCCCATAATCTTTTCTGCTTCCTTTTTATCCACACAGCGAAGCAAAGTCGAATCGTGGTTACGTTTGTATAATACTCCATTACTCAGAAAGAACTTAGCGGAGAACTTCCTCGGGAATTTTTTGTCATTGATGGATGTCCCTTCAGGGTATTCCTGAGCTTCTAGATATCTCTTTATCTCGTGGAACCAAGGTTTCTCTTCCACTTCATCAGTGTTAAGTTCATAACAATATGCTGGTTCGTCTAGTCGTTCAATAGTAATCCGGGGAGCTTCATTGTCCCATCTGACTCTGAACATAGATGACATGGTAGCTAATGCGTCTGCCAACTGATTCTCTTCTCGTGGGATATGTTCGAATGTAATCTCTTCAAAGTAGGGGATTAATGTCATCACCCGTTCTCGGTAAGGGATGAGATTCGGATGCTTAGTGTCCCATTCTCCTTTGATCTGACTGATTACTAATGCTGAGTCTCCGTACACGCTTAAAAACTTGATTCTCAGGTCTATAGCAGCTCTGAGTCCCAAAATACATGCTTCATACTCGGCCATATTATTGGTACCATCGAAACATAGTCTAGCAGTGAAAGGCGTATGACAACCCTTGGGGGAAATGATTACTACACCAACGCCATTGCCCAATGCATTAGAAGCTCCATCAAAAACCATAGTCCATCGGGATCCCGGTTCGGGTCCTTCATCCGGTCCAGGTTCTTCGTAATCGGTAACAAGCATGACATCCTCATCCGGGAACTCAAAATTCATAGATTGGTAATCATCCACTGCTTGATGAGCCAAATGATCGGCTAGCACGCTTCCTTTGATTGCTTTCTGGGTAGTATACTGGATATCGTACTCTGTTAAGATCATCTGCCATCTTGCTATTCTTCCAGAGAGGGCAGGTTTCTCAAATATGTATTTGATGGGATCCATCTTAGAAATCAACAAAGTGGTATGGTTCAACATATACTGTCTTAGTCGGTGAGCAGCCTAGGCCAAAGCGCAGCAAGTTCTCTCGAGCAGTGAGTATCTTGTTTCACAGTCGGCAAACTTTTTGCTAAGGTAGTATATGGCATGCTCTTTTCGACCAGACTCGTCATGTTGCCCCAATACACACCCCATTGAATTTTCTAACACGGTCAAATACATGATTAGAGGTCTTCCTTCAACTGGTGGTATCAGAATTGGAGGTTCTTGGAGATATTTCTTGATTCTGTCAAAAGCTTCTTGACATTCCTCATTCCATATCATCTCTTGATTTTTCCTCAGTAGTTTGAAGAGGGGTTTGCAGGTAGCAGTCAAATGGGAGATAAATCGGGCAATGTAATTCAACCGCCTCAAGAAACCTCTGACTTCTTTTTCCGTACGAGGGACTGGCATTTCTTGAATAGCTCTCACCTTTGCCGGGTCGACCTCAATTCCGTTATCACTGACAATAAATCCCAAGAGTTTACTGGATCTTACTCCAAAGGTGCATTTGTTCGGGTTCAACCTCAACTTGTATTTCTTCAACCTCGCGAACAGTTTGCATAAATGATCTAGATGCTCTCCCTCAGTATGGGATCTGGCTATCATGTCATCCACATATACTTCTATTTCATGATGGATCATATCATGGAACAAAACCACCATAGCACGCTGGTACGTTGCCCCTGCATTCTTTAAACCAAATGGCATTACTTTATAACAGAAAGTGCCCCAGTGCGTCACAAACGTAGTTTTCTCCATGTCCTCAGGCGCCATCTTAATCTGGTTATAACCTGAAAATCCATCCATGAATGAGAATACCTTGTGTTGAGCGGTGTTATCTACCAGAACATCGATGTGCGGGAGTGGAAAGTCGTCTTTGGGACTCGCTTTATTCAGATCTCTGTAGTCTACACACATTCGCACCTTGCCATCCTTCTTCGGCACTGGTACCACGTTAGCAACCCATTGAGGATAAGAAGTTACGGCTAGAAAACCGGCATTGAATTGTTTCATAACCTCGGCTTTGATTTTCTCAGACATTTCAGGACGCATGCGGCGAACCTTTTGCTTGACAGGACGACAGTCTTCCTTCATTGGCAGACGATGCACTACTATGTCAGTATCCAATCCGGGCATGTCTTCATAAGACCAAGCAAAAATCTCTACGTAGGCACGTAGCATCTGAATCAATCTTTCTTTGATACTGTTTTCCAAGCCTGCTCCTATTTTGACTTCTTTTCTGTCTACTTCAGTACCCAGGTTTACAATTTCGGTTGACTCTTCATGCGGCTGTATAGTCTTTTCTTCTTGCAGTAACAGTCTGGCAAGTTCTCCAGGTACTTCACAATCTTCCTCACTTCCATCTTCGGCATGGTAGATCGGATTTTCGCAGTCATAATGAACAGTAGCGGAACTATTGTCAACAGGATCCAGAGTGGGTAGGGATCTGCAATTCGTTACGTGTGCGTGTGTGAGAAAACATAGCTGGTTTGGAAAATGACAGGAAAAATAAAGAGCGCAATATTTGAATGCGAAAAGTCCATTGATTTATTGAACATGAATATGCTTATGAAATGACAAACCCTTAACAAATTAGCTATTGTGCCCCGGGCATAGACACAATGCTTTAAGAAGTTCAATTGTAAACATTAAAATTAAAAATTCGTAACACTAAAACAGACAATAGCAATTACTCCCGACTAAAGGAAATCGGGATAGTGTCTTCAGCCTTCCAATTATTGAGTCCGTCCCCAATTGTTGGGAAAATCCAGCTATCCAGGTCGCCATCGCTATCAGCCTCTTCTACAGCATTGACTTGATCTTTGACCCCCTTTTCAGGGTTAAATCCCAGACCAGATTTATCAGACTTGTAGGGTATGTTGATCAGTTGACCCCAACCAGTACAACCACCATTTTCGACCACAACTTGAGCGTCTTTCATAGAAATCATGGTAGGAGGAGCTCGAATAACCTCGGGCACAAGGGGAGTTGGCTTACGGACAGGGCTGGGCGGAGGAACCACTTCAAATGACTGAGACGGAGTCTCGAAGAATTCACCATCCATCTCGACATATCTGAAGGCCTGCACACTGCTGACAATATACTCCTCTTCACCACACACAGTGACAATCTTACCCTCCATTGGGTACCTCAGTTTTTGATGGAGAGATGAAGCTACAGCACTTGCCCCATGAATCCAAGGGCGTCCCAGCAAGCATGAATAGGCAGGACGGATGTTCATCACGTGAAAGGTAGTGTTGAAGACTTGAGGCCCTATCTTGATAGGGAGAACCACTTCACCATGGACAACACTTTTTGCACCGTCGTATGCACGCACCACAGTATCACTAGATTTCAATTCGATGCTCTTACAGTCAAGCTTATCGAGTACAGCTTTCGGTAGCACATTCAAAGAAGAGCCATTATCGATCAACACATGAGCCAAGGTGATCCCCTTACACTCAATGGAGATGTGCAGAGCTTTGTTATGATTCTTTCCTGCTGGTGTCAGATCAGCATCGGAAAAGCCTAGGCCATTGTCAACAGCCAAGTGAGCAACATAATTTTCGAACTGATCAACCGATGTTTCCTGAGGCACATGAGCAGTCTTCAAAAATTTTATCAATGCATTGGCATGGGATTCAGAAGATAACAACAAGGACAACATCGAGATTTTAGATGGAGTATGCCCCAGCTGTTCTACCACATCAAAATCACTCTTGCGGATGATTTTCAGCACTTCTTCCATTTCCTGCTTAGCAACATCTTCAGTAGTAACTTTGTCTGGTATCTCTGACTGAGAAGGATTGACTGGTTCCTTTCCTCGAACTTCGGGGGCAGGAGGTGAGATTTCTGGAGAGAAGATCCTTCCACTTCGAGTAATCTTACTGGTCCCAACAATGTCATTAGGATTAGCAGAGTTATCAATCTGCTTTACGCCATGGATGTAAATATCACCTCCATAATTCCACGGAATGGCTTTGCTGGAGGAATATGGTACTGGGCCAGGTGCAGTAATGATTAGGGGAGCTACCTTGGGTTCAGCAGTGATTTTCACAGGTACTCTAGGAGCAGTAATCTTCACCGGAACTTTGGACCTAGCAATCACAGATACTTCTTTAATAGGGTTCTCCGCCTTGGGAATCGTTTCGAAGAGAATTGTGCGGTCATCCATCAGCCGCTGGATACCCTTCCTCAACTTCAAGCACTCGTTGGGTCGGAGTATGCAGAGATCGCAATTTTCAGCACAACCTGGAAATAAACCAGCTCGCAATAAATTCCTCTTTATGATCGGGAGAGGAGATGTTAAGTCCGCCACATTGGAAATGTGAGAATTGTCATCCATAGCATTAACAGTCTTGTCATGGTTAGGCATAGGTGTTGTGATGACGTTAGGAGTCTCCGGAGGCTCAAATTCAATTTCTCCAGCTTCAATCATATCCTGGATTTTATTCTTCAACGACCAACAATCGTTTGTATCATGCCCGGGGCTATCGGAGTGATACGCACACCTGGCATTGGGATTATAACGAGAAGAAGCAGTGTTGGGTTTCATAGGAGGATCTCTGAGGGTGATCAGATTTGCTTTTAGCATCCCCTGCAGTGCTTGTGCCAAGGTCATATTGATCCTGGTAAACTGCCTTCTTGGCTTGTCTTGTTTGGGCTGGAAGTTTTGAGATGGTGGTGCTGCAATCGTAACCGCTCCAATGGTATGGTCACGATTTTTCTTGTTACGACCCTTTTGACCGTACACAGCATTTGATTCATTCCTCCCCTGATAGGACCTTTTGGTGCTTGCAGAGGTGGCCGCCTGTATCTTTCCACTTCGGATGCCACCTTCAACACGCTCACCTGTCAATATAAGTTCAGTGAAACCTGATGAAGAACTTCCCAGTAGATGGCTATAGAATGGGCCAGTCTAGGTGCCCATGAACATGTCCACTAATTCCCGGTCAGTCATAGGGGGTTTAACTCTGCCAGCCAAATCTCTCCATTTCTGAGCGTACTCTTTGAAGCTTTCTTTAGAGCCCATAGTCATATTCTGCAACTGTAGCCGAGTAGGTGCTAATTCAGAATTATACTGGTAATGCTTGTAAAAAGCCGTTGCTAAGTCAGTCCAGGTGCGGATGTCAGAGCTCTCGAGCTGATAATACCATTCCAACTGTGCGCCAGCCAGACTCTCTTGGAAGAAATGGATCCATAGCTTCCTATCAGTGGTATGCGGCTGAATCTTTCTCACGTAAGCTCTCAGATGCATTTGAGGACAAGATGCCCCATCGTACTTAGTGAATGCGGGGACCTTGAATTTGCGAGGAATGACCACATCAGAGACCAAGCCTAAGCTTTCAAAATCCAGACCGGGCGCTTTCTGGCCCTCCACAGCTAGCACACGTTCTTCCAGCAATTTGTACTTGTCACCTTTTGGAGAGTACTGTTCATCTTCATAATCTTCATCGTCGTCCTCAGGGTTGAAGAGATCGACATTCTCCTCTTCTGAATCATCCTCTGTCTCCTCTTCTGGACCATTCGGAATCCCAAACTTGACTCCTGGGGCCTGTCCTTTACGCCTTCTCCCCGGGTTAATGAAACTCACAGCTTTCTTGTCTTTCTTCTTTTCGAGCAAAAGAGCCTTCAGTTCCTCCTGCCCCTTGGATAAGCTTAGCATCATCTCCTGGAATTGAGCATTCTGAGTCTGGAGATCTTTGACAGTTTGTTCGAGATCCATTTTTCTGTTTGAATCTGTTTGCAATAGGAAGACCGTGAGAATATTGATCCTTTAGAATACCTGTTATGCAATGTTATGTCATGCAATGCAATGCATGAAATGTTTTCAAGGACTTTTGGAATTTAACTCCGCATGAACTACCAAAAGGAAAGGACTTTTATTAATAATTTTTAATCAAGGTTTATTACAATCAGTGGTAAAATACAATAAAAGCTAGGTCTCCCAGGGACGGCTTCTCTTCGGGCGAAGATATGCATTGAGTCTTCGTTCCTCATTAAGCTGGCTGGTGAGCTCTAACACTTTCTTCCTTGCAGCACAGAACTGGGATTCAAAAGTATCCCTTTCCTCTCTCAACTGGATCCAGGATTTCTTTAACTCTTCAACATCGGTAGGCATATCGGGATAAGGAATGATCTGAGGAGCACCTCCTTCGACTTCTGGTTCAACCACCAATGGTCCGACTGCAAGATATGGCATGACGAGTTCGCGGGCTCTGGCGCGTACCCATCTGAGGTAAGGCTCCATAGGAATAGAGTTTTTCTGTCCTAACGTACCTCTCTTCACCATGCCCCAAGCTCGTACAAATCTTTGACGGAGGCCTTGAGAGTCGTTGTCATAGTCAAACACTGTACCTTGAATAATCATTTCGTGTGGGCCATCTCTTCGAGCATACCCAAACTGACGTAAGGCTAAGGCAGGATTATAAGTGATGCCTCCTCTTATCCCCATGAGTGGTACATTAGGGAATTCTCCGCAACGGTCGATGAGGATAACATTTTCTCTGAGATTAGAACACCAATGGATGTCTGAATGGGAGAGTGCCATTATCCTTTGAGACCATTTCAGATTTTGATCATTCTTCAAGGCCGATTGAGGAAGGTGCGAAATAAACCACCTAGACAACAAAGGTATGCAGCACATGAGCGTCCCTTGCTTTTTCATGGTACGAGTGTGGAGGGAATGCAAAATGTCTCCCAGCAAGGTAGGCACAGGGTTATGAGTGAGAAATATCTTAATAGCATTCATGTCTATGAATTGGTCTGGATTAGGGAATAACATCAAACCATAGATTAGCAATGCTAGAACATCTTCAAAAGCATGGACATCCATAATTTTTAGGAATTCCCGGGCCTTACTTATCAGAAATTTGGCAAGTAAACCTTTCATTCCACTCCTTGTTACCCAATTGGTTTCAATGTCGGACTTTGTCATGTGCAGAGCTGCGACAACTTCTTCAGACTTCGGAATCTTTTCTAAGCCACTGAAAGGTGTTTGATCAAGAATAGGTATCCCAAGCAACTTGGAGAATTCTTCTAATGTGGGTACCAACTGATAATCTGGGAAGGTGAAGCAATGATGTTTAGGGTCGAAGAACTGGAATAAAACTCTCATCATATCTTCTTTGAAACCAGTGGTAACCAAATTGAGGAGAGAACCGTGTTTCTTGATGAACTGCGCATGATCGGAAAGTTCTGACACTAAGTTCTTGAGTTGAGGAGAGATTGCTACCAGATTAATCCGGATAGTCTTCCTGGAAGCCATAACCTGTTTAACAGAGCAAAGCTAAATTCCTAAGTCCTTGAAATGGTTAGTACAATGATGTTATGATGTTATGATGTTATGATGTTATGCAAATAATAAGCATAAACAAGTCACCCAACAATCATTCCTAAGTTTTAAGGCTTGCATGAGTTCCATAGGTAAGTACCCTTCCCACTGAAGTTTGGTTGGTTCAACCTGTCCTAGAATAGTAACCGGGTTCTAGAAGGATCTCAAATCATTGACCTTCCTTTAAGTCCACTTCAGTGCAACACCAAGTGGTTGACCGAAGCTTCCCTAAAGTCCAATCTCAAAGAGTGTAGTATCGAGTCTCAACCAACCCCAGTCGGAACCGAAGCCAGTTATCTCACTACTTTCTAATGGCTAGGATGAGTCAATTAGGGTTCTAAAGGTCTGGTTAATGCTTTAATGACACCACGTGGAAGCCAAATTTTTCCTCAAGTGAACATGAGGAACATCAGGACATCCAAAGTGTCACATTAACCGTAGCCATCATTTTAACCATTCCAGTATACGCCGGATAGTCGCGATGATCTATTGCTACTTACCTAAGGTACGCTAGATCCGGGTGTAGGATCTTTCACTCAAAATTACCCTTAAAAGAAGGAACAATTTGAAAACAATAAATGATTTTTTATTAAGGTGACCTCTCTTTGTATTCCCCAGCAGAGTCGCCAGTTCTGTCATACGGTGAACTGACTTTAATGTGTTTTTTAATCGCAATGTCGCGGTTAGCAAGAGTCGCCACCGACTTTTCTTTTATCCAATAAGGAAAGGTGGAAAAGAACAGGAAAGACCTTAATTTAGATTCTTAGGTTCGGGAGGTACATTATACAAAGGGAAGGTGTTAGCACCCTTTGTATCCCTGGTTATCCATGGGCTCTTAACTGCTCAATCATTTATGTTTTTTTCTAGTTTGAAAAAAGTTGTCATACCCCAAAATTTGCCCGTTGATCTTACAAAACATTCCTCAAGACCCTCCGACTTGTTCTGCAAGGCACCGACATCAAGTGAACAAAAGCCCAGCTCACAACAGGCCCAATCCTAAAGGGGCCCAAAATAGCTTGCTCGCTAGGCGAGCAATCCCTTCGCCTAGCGAATACTTCGTCATGACACTCGCCCAGCGAAGCATCAGATCCAGAAAAAGCCCAGAATGGCTTGCTCGCTAGGCGAGCAATTCCCTCGCCTAGCGAAGCTTGCAGAAATCTGAAGTTTTGGACCTCATTTTAAGCCCATTAGGTCACCACCACTACTACTATAAATACCAGCTCTTCAGCAACGAAAAAGGAGGACGAAAAACGGAGAAACACAAACCCTGGCACAGAAACCCTGCTGATCCAGAGAATTCGGAAGACGGAAACCCTGAAGGCCGCCCATCCGCGCCGAAACTATCGCCGCCCAACTCAATCCAGCCTCCAAACAGCCAGTCCCTCTCCATCTTGCAATTGCACACAGGTTTGCGTATCACCGCTGTTTTACGTTTCCAATTGATATTCTTTACCTACATGATGCATTCCGATTAAAGTTTGATATGTAGTCTGATTTCGTATGTGAATCTAAGTATGAACATCCTGTATAATCGTATATGCTATGCCTGTGATCAAATGCCATAAGAGTGCAGGTTTTCGGAAGTCATGCTGCTGCCAAGCTCCAAACCCGTGGCCGCTCGCTAGCTCATCGCTAAGCGAGCCTGTAGCGAGCCTTCGCTAGGCGAGGCAGAAGCGAACGGGACAGTGGCTGCTTTGTCCCTTTGCTGTTCCATTTTATGTCTATTTAATTATGATTTTGCATCATTTGGCCTGAACTCGTAACTGTTATGTGCATTTTACGGTAATAGTCAAATCATATTTTATCCTAATGCTCTAACCCGTGCGTTGAATGGTGTAAAAGCTTCCATATCCCCAATGAAGTGGCCGGCTAGGTACTCCACTTTATGTGTGGGAGACCTTCGTGGAGATGGATTCCAAATTATTTCACTTTAATGTGAAGATTCATATTGATGGCCTAATTAATTTTAATGTATTAATTTTTAATGTATTGATTGATTTTAATGTGTTGATTTTAATGTGGAAATTCACCATAATTACCTAATGAACGTTAAAATATGGACTTTAAATAAATGATATCGGACCTCTCTTCGTTACCCCACAATTACGGTATTACGGTCATGTCCCGCGAATATGGGGATGTCCTTAGCAAAGACCCTTCGGTTAAATCATCATAGTCCCTCGGACGTTGCCTTCGAAATTACGATTTTGTCCCCCCTTCGGTGTAGCCTACGGTTAAATGATGATAGTCCCTTCGAATGCTAAGGTATCCTCACAACTGTTGCCTTCAATGACCAACCAATGACCCTACGATGACCCTTCTACATCCCAAGGATAAAACTACTTACTTCTCAATAGTAAGGACAGTTTTACCCTCATAAGGATAGGAAATGACCGGAAAGGCCTCGGACAGGTATACCCTTAATTGCTCATTCATAACCTAAAAAAATACTTTTCACACCTCACACCTTTCAAACATCCTTTTGGAAAATCACCACTTAGCATACATCCGTACTAGGATCATTGCCGAGTTATATTTTTCTAAACTACTTTCAAAAAACTAAACGAGATAACCACTTTGTATACATTCATGCAAGAATCATTACAAAGTTAAATTCTCCTTTTCAAAACATTTCCTACACATTTCTCAACCACTTTTTTTCAAACAAGGAAAACATAAATGATTGAGCAATTAAGAGCCCATGGATAACCATGGATACAAAGGGTGCTAACACCTTCCCTTTGTATAACGTACCTCCCGAACCTAAGAATTTGAATTAAGGTCTTTCCTGTTCTTTTCCACCTTTCCTTATGGGATAAAAGAAAAGTCGGTGGCGACTCTTGCTAACCGCGACATTGCGATTAAAAATCCAATAAAGTCCAGTTCACCGTATGACAGAACTGGCGACTCTGCTGGGGACTACAAAGAGAGGTCACCTTAAAAAAAATCATTTATGTTTTCAAATTGTTCCTTCTTTTAAGGGTATTGTTGAGTGAAAGATCCTACACCCGGATCTAATGTACCTTAGGTAAGTAGCAATAGATCATCGCGACTATCCGGCGTATACTGGAATGGTTAAAATGATGGCTACGGTTAATGTGACGCTTTGGATGTCCTGATGTTCCTCATGTTTACTTGAGGAAAAATTTGGCATTCGCGTGGTGTCATCAAAGCATTAACCAGACCTTTAGAACCCTAATTGACTCATCCTAGCCATTAGAAAGTAGTGAGATAACTGGCTTCAGTTCCGACTGAGGTTGGTTGATACTCGATACTACACTCTTTGAGATTGGACTTTAGGGAAGCTTCGGTCAACCACTTGGTGTTGCACTGAAGTGGACCTAAAGAAAGGTCGATGATCTGAGATCCTTCTAGAACCCGGTTACTATTCTAGGACAGGTTGAACCAACCAAACTTCAGTGGGGAGGGTACTTACCTATGGAACTCATGCAAGCTTTAAAACCTAGGAATGATGGTTGTGTGAATTGCTTGTGCTTGTTATTTGCATAACATCATAACATCATAACATCATAACATCATAACAGCATGGCATTATACTAACCATTTCAAGGACTTAGGAATTTAGCTTTGCTCTGTTAAACAGGTTATGGCTTCCAGGAAGACTATCCGGATCAATCTTGTAGCAATCTCTCCTCAACTCAAGGATTTGGTGTCAGAACTCCCCGATCATGCTCAATTCAACAAGAAACATGGTCATCTTCTCAACTTAGTTACCACTGGTTTCAAAGAAGATATGATGAGAGTCCTATTCCAGTTCTTCGATCCTAAACATCATTGCTTCACTTTCCCAGATTATCAGTTGGTACCCACATTAGAAGAATTTTCCCAGCTGCTTGGGATACCTATCCTGGATCAAATACCTTTCAGTGGTTTAGAAAAGATGCCAAAGTCTGAAGAAGTTGCCGCAGCTTTACACGTGACAAAGTCTGACATTGAGACCAATTGGGTAACGAGGAGTGGAATGAAAGGTTTACTTGCCAAATTTCTGATAAGTAAGGCCCGAGAATTCCTAAAAGTTATGAATGTCCATGCTTTTGAAGATGTTCTAGCATTGCTAATCTATGGTCTGGTGCTATTCCCTAATCCGGACCAATTCATAGATGTGAATGCTATTAAGATATTCCTCACTCATAACCCTGTGCCTACCTTGCTTGGAGATGTCTTGCATTCCCTTCACACTCGTACTATGAAGAGGCAAGGGACTCTCATGTGCTGCATACCTTTGTTGTCTAGGTGGTTTATTTCGCACCTCCCTCAATCAGTCTTGAAGAATGATCAAAATTTGAAATGGTCTCAAAGGATAATGGCACTCTCCCATTCAGACATCCGGTGGTGTTTTAACCTCAGAGAAAATGTTATCATCATCGACCGATGTGGAGAATTCCCTAATGTACCACTCATGGGGATAAGAGGAGGTATTACTTATAATCCTGCCTTAGCCTCACGCCAGTTTGGGTATGCCCGAAGAGATGGTCCACATGAAATGATTATCCAAGGTATAGTGTTTGACTATGACAACGACTCTCGAGGTCTCCGCCAAAGGTTTGTACGAGCTTGGGGCATGGTGAAAAGAAGCACTTTAGGAAAGAAAAATTCTATTCCTATGGAGCCTTATCTCAGATGGGTACGCGCCAGAGCTCGCGAACTTGTCATGCCATATCTCGCGGTTGGACCATTGATTGTTGAATCAGAGGTCGAAGGAGGCACTTCCCAGATTATTTCTTACCCAGATATGCCTACTGATGTTGAGGAATTGAAAAGATCCTGGACCCAGTTGAGAGAGGAGAGAGATACTTTCGAAGCTCAGTTCAATGTAGAAAGGAAGAAAGTATTAGAGCTCGCCAGCCAGCTTAATGAGGAACGAAGACTCAATGCATATCTTCGCCCGAAAAGAAGTCGCCCCTGGGAGACTTGAGCTTTCATTGTATTTTTACTATTATTCCTTTTGTAATGAACATTGATCGAAAATATTAGTAATAAACGTTTCTCCCTTGTTGGTTATTTACGCAAAGTTAAATTCCAAAAGTCCTTGAAAACATTTCATACATTGCATCGCATAACATAACATCGCATAACAGGTATTCCAAAGGACCATATTCTCACGGTCTGCCTCTTACACAGAAAAATGGATCTCGAACAAACTGTCAAAGATCTCCAGACTCAGAATGTTCAGTTCAAGGAGATGATGCTAAGCTTATCCAAGGGGCAGGAGGAACTGAAGGCTCTTTTGGTCGAAAAGAAGAAAGACAAGAAAGCCGTGAGTTTCATTAACCCGGGAAGAAGGCGTAAAGGACAGGCTATGGGAATCAAATTTGGAATCCCGAATGGTCTAGAAGAGGGGGCGGAGAATGACTCAGAGGAAGAAAATGCTGATTTCTCCAACCCTGAGGATGACGATGAGAACTATGAAAATGAGCAGTACTCTCCAAGAGATGATAAGTACAAATTGCTGGAAGAACGCATGCTAGCCATGGAGGGTCAGAAGGCGCCTGGTCTAGATTTCGAGAGTTTGGGTCTGGTCTCCGATGTGACCATTCCCCGCAAATTCAAAATCCCCACTTTCACTAAGTACGATGGTGCATCCTGTCCTCAGATGCATTTAAGGGCTTATGTGAGAAAGATTCAGCCGCATACCACTGACAGGAAGCTATGGATCCATTTCTTCCAAGAGAGCCTGTCTGGCACACAGTTGGAATGGTATTATCAGCTCGAGAGCTCTGACATCCGCACCTGGACTGATTTAGCAACAGCTTTCTATAAGCAGTACTAGTACAATTCTGAATTAGCGCCTACTCGGCTACAGTTGCAGAATATGACTATGGGATCTAAAGAAAGCTTCAAAGAGTATGCTCAGAAATGGAGAGATTTGGCTGGCAGAGTCAAACCCCCTATGACTGACCGAGAATTAGTGGACCTGTTCATGGGTACCCTGACTGGCCCATTCTACAGCCACCTACTGGGGAGTTCTTCATCAAGTTTCACTGAACTTATACTGACAGGTGAACGGGTGGAGAGCGGCATTCGAAGTGGAAAGATACAGGCAGCTACCTCTACAAGCAGCAAAAATTCCTACCATGGGAAGAATGAATTGAATGCTGTGTATGGTCAAAAGAATCATAATAAGAAAAATGGTGACCATGCCATTGGAGCAGTGACGATCGCAGCCCCGCCAGCTCAAAACTTCCAGCAAAGACAAGACAGACCAAGAAGGCAGTTTACCAAACTCAATATGACTTTAGCCCAAGCACTGCAAAGTATGCTAAAGGTAAACTTAATCACTCTCAGAGGTCCTCCTGCAAACGTCAACACTGCTTCGCCTCGTTATAATCCCAATGCCAGGTGTGCATATCACTCCGATAGCCCCGGGCATGATACAAACGATTGCTGGTTGTTGAAGAACAAAATTCAGGATATGATTGACGCCGGAGAAATTGAATTTGAGCCTCCGGAGACTCCTAATGTCATCACTGCTCCTATGCCTAATCATGACAAGGCTGTTAACGCTCTCGATGACGATTCTCTCCTCACTACTGTAGCGGACTTAACGTCTCCTCTCCCGATCATAAAGAGAAATTTATTGCAAGCTGGTTTATTTCCAGGTTGTACTGAAGATTGCAATCTCTGCATACTCTGGCCCGAGGACTGTTTGAAATTGAAGAATGGTATTCAACGGCTGATGGACGATCGTACAATTCTCTTTGAAAGGGTTTCTAAGGCGGAAAACCCTATTGAAGAAGTATCTGTGATTGCAAGGTCCAAAGTTCCAGTGAAGATTACTGCTCCCAGAGTACCTGTGAAGATTATCGCTGAGCCCAAGGTAGCCCCCCTGATCATTACTGCACCTGGCCCAGTACCGTATTCTTCAAGCAAAGCCGTTCCGTGGTATTATGGAGGTGATGTTTATATCCATGGCGTAAAGCAAGTTGGTAATTTTGCTAATCCTAATGATATTGTTGGGACTAGTAAAGTTACTCGAAGCGGAAGGATCTTCTCTCCAGAAATCTCACCTCCAATTCCTGAAACTCGAGGAAAGGAACCAGTCAACCCCTCTCAGTCAGAGACACCGGTCGAAGTTACTACTGAGGATGTGGCCAAACGAGAAATGGAAGAAGTGCTGAAAATCATCCGCAGGAGTGATTTCGATGTGGTAGAACAGTTGGGGCATACTCCTTCCAAAATCTCGATGTTGTCCTTGTTGTTATCTTCCGAATCTCATGCCAATGCCTTGATAAAATTCCTGAAGACTGCCCATGTACCTCAGGAGACCTCCGTCGATCAGTTCGAAAACTATGTTGCTAATCTGACTGTCGACGGTGGCCTAGGTTTTTCCAATGCTGACCTGACACCAGCGGGAAAGAACCACAATAAAGCCCTGCATATCTCCATTGAGTGTAAAGGGATCACCCTGTCTCATGTGTTGATCGATAATGGCTCTTCGTTGAATGTGTTACCGAAAGCCGTGCTCGATAAACTTGACTGCAAGAGCATTGAACTAAAGCCTAGTGACATTGTGGTGCGTGCTTACGATGGTGCGAAGAGTGTTGTCCATGGTGAAGTGGTTCTCCCTATCAAGATAGGACCTCAAGTCCTCAACACTACCTTCCATGTAATGAACATTCGCCCCGCCTACTCCTGCTTGCTGGGGCGCCCTTGGATTCATGGGGCAGGCGTTGTAGCTTCGTCTCTCCATCAAAAGCTGAGATATCCAATAGAGGGTAAGATCGTCACTGTGTGTGGGGAAGAAGAATACATTGTCAGTAGTGTGCATACCTTCAGATACGTTGAGATGGATGGTGAATTCTTCGAAACTCCGTCTCAGTCATTTGAAGTGGTTTCTCCGCCCGATCCTGCCTTTAAGCCAACTCCCTGTGTGCCCAAGGTTGTTCACGCTCCTCCTGCCATGATTTCTCTGAAAGATGCTCAAGCTGTAGTTGAAGATGGTGGTCGTACTAGCTGGGGGCAACTGATCAACATACCTTACAAGTCTGATAAATCTGGTCTGGGATTCAACTCCGAAAAGATGGTCAAAGATCAAATCAATGCTGTAGAAGATGCTGATAGTGATTGCGACCTGGATAGCTGGATCCACCCAACAATTGGCGACGGACTCAATAATTGGAAGGCTGAAGACACTATCCCGATCTCCTTTAGTCAGGAGTAATTGTTATTGTCCATTTAGTATTGCAAATCTTTATTTTTTCAATTGAACTTCTTAAAGCCTTGTGTCTATACCCGGGGCACAATAGCTAATTTGTTAAGGGTTTTGTCATTTCATAAGCATATTCATATTCAATAAATCAATGGACTCTTTTGCATTCAAATATTGCGCTCTTTATTTTTCCTGTCGTCTTTTAAACAAGCTATGCTTTCTTACACACACTCACGTAACGAATTGCAGATCTGTGTCCACTCTGGATCCTGTTGATAATAGTTCTACTACTGTTCATTATGCCTTTGAAAATCCGATCTACCAAGCCGAGGATGGAAGTGAGGAAGATTGTGAAGTACCTGGAGAACTTGCCAGACTGGTACTGCAAGAAGAAAGGACTATACAGCCGCATGAAGAGTCAATCGAAATGGTAAATCTGGGTACTGAAGTGGACAAGAAAGAAGTCAAAATAGGAGCAGGCTTGGGAGACAGTGTCAAAGAAAGATTGATTCAGATGTTACATGACTATACCGAGATTTTTGCTTGGTCTTATGAAGACATGCCAGGATTGGATACTGACATAGTAGTACATCGTCTGCCAATGAAGGAGGACTGTCGTCCTGTCAAGCAAAAGGTTCGCCGCATGCGTCCTGAAATGTCTGAGAAAATCAAAGCCGAGGTTATGAAACAATTCAATGCCGGTTTCCTAGCCGTTACTTCTTATCCTCAATGGGTTGCTAATGTGGTGCCAGTGCCAAAGAAGGATGGTAAGGTGCGAATGTGCGTAGATTACAGAGATTTGAATAAAGCGAGTCCCAAAGATGACTTTCCACTCCCGCACATTGATGTCCTGGTGGATAACACCGCTCAACACAAAGTATTCTCATTCATGGATGGATTCTCGGGTTATAATCAGATTAAGATGGCACCTGAGGATATGGAGAAAACTACGTTTGTGACGCAATGGGGCACTTTCTGTTACAAAGTAATGCCATTCGGTCTAAAGAACGCCGGGGCAACGTACCAGCGTGCTATGGTGGTTTTGTTCCATGATATGATTCATCATGAGATAGAAGTATATGTGGATGACATGATAGCTAGATCTCATACTGAAGAAGAACATCTCGATCATTTATACAAACTGTTCGAGAGGTTGAAGAAGTACAAGTTGAGATTGAATCCGAACAAATGCACTTTTGGAGTAAGATCCGGTAAACTCTTGGGCTTTATTGTCAGTGGTAAAGGAATTGAGGTTGACCCGGCTAAAGTGAAAGCTATTCAAGAAATGCCAGTTCCCCGTACAGAGAAAGAAGTCAGAGGTTTCTTGGGACGCTTGAACTACATTGCTCGATTTATCTCCCACTTGACCGCTACCTGCAAACCCATCTTCAAATTACTGAGGAAAAATCAAGAAATGATATGGAATGACGAATGCCAAGAAGCTTTTGACAAAATCAAGAACTACCTCCAGGAACCTCCGATTCTGATACCACCAGTTGAAGGAAGACCTCTAATCATGTATTTGACCGTGTTAGAAAATTCAATGGGGTGCGTATTGGGGCAATATGACGAGTCTGGTCGAAAAGAGCATGCCATATACTACCTGAGCAAAAAGTTTACCGACTGTGAAACAAGATACTCACTGCTCGAGAGAACTTGCTGTGCTTTGGCCTGGGCTGCTCGCCGACTAAGACAGTATATGTTGAATCATACCACTTTGTTGATTTCTAGGATGGATCCTATCAAATACATATTTGAGAAACCCGCTCTCTCTGGAAGAATAGCAAGATGGCAGATGATTCTAACAGAGTACGACATCCAGTATACTACCCAGAAAGCAATCAAAGGAAGCGTGCTAGCCGATCATTTGGCTCATCAAGCGGTGGATGATTACCAATCTATGAATTTTGAGTTTCCAGATGAAGATGTCATGTTTGTTACCAATCATGAAGAACATGGACCGGATGAAGGACCCGCACCGGGATCCCGATGGACTATGGTTTTCGATGGGTCTTCTAATGCATTGGGCAATGGTGTTGGTGTGGTAATCATTTCTCCCGAGGGTTACCATACGCCTTTCACTGCTAGATTATGTTTTCATTGTACCAATAATATGGCTGAGTATGAAGCATGTATTTTGGGACTCAAGGCTGCTATAGACCGGCGGGTCAAGTTTTTGAGTGTGTACGGAGACTCAGCATTAGTAATCAGTCAGATCAAAGGAGAATGGGACACTAAGCATCCGAATCTCGTCCCTTATCGAGAGCGGGTGTTAACATTAATCCCATACTTCGAAGAGATTACATTCGAACACATTCCACGAGAAGAGAATCAGTTGGCAGACGCATTGGCTACCATGTCATCTATGTTCAGAGTCAGATGGGGCAGCGAAGCTCCCATGATTACCATTGGACGGTTAGATGAACCGGCATACTGTTATGAACTTAACACTGAGAGGGTACAGGAGAAACCTTGGTTCCACGACGTAAAAAGATACTTAGAAGATCAGGAATACCCTGAAGGGGCATCCGTCAATGACAAAAAATTCCTGAGGAAGTTCTCCGCTAAATTCTTTCTGAGTAATGGAGTGTTATACAAACGTAATCATGACTCGACTCTGCTTCGCTGTGTGGATAAAAAGGAAGCAGAAAGGATTATGGAAGACATGCATGACGGTATTTTTGGGACTCATTCTAGTGGACATACAATGGCCAAGAAGATTCTGAGATCAGGGTATTATTGGTCTACCATGGAAGCTGATTGCCACCATCACTCCAGAACCTGCCACAAGTGTCAGATTTATGCGGACAAAGTACATCTGCCTCCTGCTCCATTGAACGTGTTGACAGCTCCTTGGCCTTTTGCAATGTGGGGCATCGATATGATTGGGGAGATTAAACCTACTGCTTCTAATGGACATCGCTTCATCCTTGTCGCTATTGATTACTTTACAAAGTGGGTAGAGGCAGCCTCATTCGCTTCTGTCACCAAGAATGCGGTGGCACGGTTCATCAAGAATAGCCTTATCTGTCGATACGGCATCCCTGAAAGAATTATCACTGACAATGGTACTAATTTGAACAACAAGATGATTACTGAACTCTGCACGCAGTTCAAAATTAAACACCATAACTCTTCTCCGTACCGGCCAAAGATGAATGGCGCCGTGGAGGCTGCTAATAAGAACATCAAGAAAATCATACAAAAGATGACAGTAACGTACAAAGACTGGCATGAGATGTTACCGTTTGCTCTCCATGGTTATCGCACTTCAGTATGCACTTCGACAGGGGCAACTCCTTTCTCTTTAGTCTATGGAACGGAAGCTGTTTTACCAGTGGAAGTTCAGATTCCCTCTCTAAGGATCATGAAAGAGGCGGATTTAGACGAGGATGAATGGATTCAGACTCGGCTCGATCAGACAAATTTGATTGACGAAAAGAGACTTGCGGCTGTTTGTCACGGGCAGATATATCAGAAGCGCATGACCCAAGCATTTAACAAAAGAGTCAAGAGACAGGTGTATCAAATTGGCAACTTGGTGATCAAGCACATCATTCTACCACAAGGGGATCCCAGAGGCAAGTGGACTCCCACATACGAAGGGCCATTTGTAGTTAAGAAGGTATTCTCTGGTGGAGCCATGATACTGGCTACAATGGATGGCGAAGACTTCCCGCATCCTGTGAACGCGGACATAGTTAAAAAATACTACACATAACAGAGACCCGCTAGGTCGATGTACCTAGGCAAAAGTAAGGGCATCCCGGCGAACCAAAAGGGTTCGGGCAAAAATTAGGGATAAATATGTAAAGACGTATACCCGGCAAGTCGAAAACCTGAGAAAGCGGCTTGGGCAAAAAAGGGTATCCCGGTGGACTGAAAACCTGAAAAGGCGGTCCAGGCAAAAATTAGGGATTAAAGCGTACGACTATGTCCCGTTTTCTGTCAGCTCCGACCAAGTTCAAGGGACTGAACAAGCCAACCACCTCTATCCGACAGCAGGAGATGAGATGCTTGAGGACATGATGACAGTAGTGGAATTAAAATCAATAGGACTTTCTCTGCATAGATTTCTCTTTGTGTTCTTGGCAATTTCCTCTTACTAGGATTTTTGTCTCCTTGTACACAAATTGCCTGTTTATAGGCCCTCTTTCAAAATCAATACAATTTTATCTCCAAAAAAGATGCTTTTGTTCTCACTTTTTCTGTTTTGATTGCATAAACGTCCATTGATTTAATTTGAATTGATATATGCATTTGAATATGATCAATGTTTATCAAGAATACATGCCTAAAATGGAAATAGCAATTACTACACGACTTCAGGATCGAGGAGAAGGTCTAACCACGCTCTCCAAGGAGTCCGTTGCTAACTCGATTCCCCGGCAACGCCAATTATTCCCCAGAAGAGGTCGGCACCGCCATACCGAAGGGTCATCTCTTCCATCCCCAGCCAGACTCTGTCGAGTGTTTCCATCGTCAGACAGAAATCAAGTATCCCCCAGCCAAGACAGGGTCATCAATACCAATGTCTCCAACCAGAAGACTGAAAGCTATCTCCCCAGTAGAGTTCCCTGGAAGAACGTTTCAGACGCATAGTGCACTCATTACATCATTCCATATTACATGCCTGCATACAATGCTCACATTTACTTCATTCCGCATCATATACTTTACATCATTTCATAGCATGTATATGCATACCGTGTTCACAAGCATAAAGCATCTCATGCATCATGACATTGCATGAAACTAACTTTATTTTTCAGGCTAATTATCCTCCTGATCACATTCAAGGTTCGAATACAGCTCTCAGATATGATCCATCTGACGAACGTTCTGACACTCTCCCAAGGGTGGCATCTCTAAGCCCACCTCAGATATTCGCTGCAAATACAACAAATATTATCGGATACAGCCTAACGTACGGTTCATTCTGATTCAGCCCGACACATGACTCTTTCAGCTCAGATACGATCTAACGTACGATCCATTCTGATCTTCAACAACTCAAGTATGGTTTAATGTACGACCAAGTTAAACCTTCATCTCCCTTACTCAGATGCTACCTTCGGACAGGTACATTTCTGAATGGTAGTCTAGTATACGGCTACTCCCTCCTCAGATGCTACCTTCGGACAGGTACATTTCTGAATGGTAGTCTAGTATACGGCTACTCCCTCCTCAGATGCTACCTTCGGACAGGTACATTTCTGAATGGTAGTCTAGTATACGGCTACTCCCTCCTCAGATGCTACCTTCGGACAGGTACATTTCTAAATGGTAGTCTAGTATACGGCTACTCCCTCCTCAGATGCTACCTTCGGACAGGTACATTTCTGAATGGTAGTCTAGTATACGGCTACTCCCTCCTCAGATGCTACCTTCGGACAGGTACATTTCTGAATGGTAGTCTAGTATACGGCTACTCCCTCCTCAGATGCTACCTTCGGACAGGTACATTTCTGAATGGTAGTCTAGTATACGGCTACTCCCTCCTCAGATGCTACCTTCGGACAGGTACATTTCTGAATGGTAGTCTAGTATACGGCTACTCCCTCCTCAGATGCTACCTTCGGACAGGTACATTTCTGAATGGTAGTCTAGTATACGGCTACTCCCTCCTCAGATGCTACCTTCGGACAGGTACATTTCTGAATGGTAGTCTAGTATACGGCTACTCCCTCCTCAGATGCTACCTTCGGACAGGTACATTTCTGAATGGTAGTCTAGTATACGGCTACTCCCTCCTCAGATGCTACCTTCGGACAGGTACATTTCTGAATGGTAGTCTAGTATACGGCTACTCCCTCCTCAGATGCTACCTTCGGACAGGTACATTTCTGAATGGTAGTCTAGTATACGGCTACTCCCTCCTCAGATGCTACCTTCGGACAGGTACATTTCTGAATGGTAGTCTAGTATACGGCTACTCCCTCCTCAGATGCTACCTTCGGACAGGTACATTTCTGAATGGTAGTCTAGTATACGGCTACTCCCTCCTCAGAAGCTACCTTCGGACAGGTACATTTCTGAATGGTAGTCTAGTATACGGCTACTCCCTCCTCATATGCTACCTTCGGACAGGTACATTTCTGAATGGTAGTCTAGTATACGGCTACTCCCTCCTCAGATGCTACCTTCGGACAGGTACATTTCTGAATGGTAGTCTAGTATACGGCTACTCCCTCCTCAGATGCTACCTTCGGACAGGTACATTTCTGAATGGTAGTCTAGTATACGGCTACTCCCTCCTCAGATGCTACCTTCGGACAGGTACATTTCTGAATGGTAGTCTAGTATACGGCTACTCCCTCCTCAGATGCTACCTTCGGACAGGTACATTTCTGAATGGTAGTCTAGTATACGGCTACTCCCTCCTCAGATGCTACCTTCGGACAGGTACATTTCTGAATGGTAGTCTAGTATACGGCTACTCCCTCCTCAGATGCTACCTTCGGACAGGTACATTTCTGAATGGTAGTCTAGTATACGGCTACTCCCTCCTCAGATGCTACCTTCGGACAGGTACATTTCTAAATGGTAGTCTAGTATACGGCTACTCCCTCCTCAGATGCTACCTTCGGACAGGTACATTTCTGAATGGTAGTCTAGTATACGGCTACTCCCTCCTCAGATGCTACCTTCGGACAGGTACATTTCTGAATGGTAGTCTAGTATACGGCTACTCCCTCCTCAGATGCTACCTTCGGACAGGTACATTTCTGAATGGTAGTCTAGTATACGGCTACTCCCTCCTCAGATGCTACCTTCGGACAGGTACATTTCTGAATGGTAGTCTAGTATACGGCTACTCCCTCCTCAGATGCTACCTTCGGACAGGTACATTTCTGAATGGTAGTCTAGTATACGGCTACTCCCTCCTCAGATGCTACCTTCGGACAGGTACATTTCTGAATGGTAGTCTAGTATACGGCTACTCCCTTACTCAGATGCTACCTTCGGACAGGTACATTTCTGAATGGTAGTCTAGTATACGGCTACTCCCTTACTCAGATGCTACCTTCGGACAGGTACATTTCTGAATGGTAGTCTAGTATACGGCTACTCCCTTACTCAGATGCTACCTTCGGACAGGTACATTTCTGAATGGTAGTCTAGTACTTGACTACTCCCTTACTCAGATGCTACCTTCGGACAGGTACATTTCTGAATGGTAGTCTAGTACTTGACTACTCCCTTTTCAGCAGATTCAGCCTAACGGACGGCTCATTCTGCTCAGATATGGTTTAATGTACGACCAAGTTAAACCTTCATCTCCTCAGATGCTACCTTCGGACAGGTACATTTCTGAATGGTAGTCTAGTATATGATTACTCCCTTTCAGCAGATTCAGCCTAACGGACGGTTTATTCTGCAACTCAGAGACGATCTAGCGTACGATCCATTCTGATCTTGCATCCCCATCAAAGTCATCCGCATAACGAACATCTCACTCTGGTACTCAGATATGATCTAGCGTATGATCCATTCTGATCCCTTATCCCCAGCAGTATATAGCATACTCTGACTCCCCAGCGAAGTCAACAGCATGATGGATGATTCACTATACGGTCTAGCGTATGACCCGGTATGAAATCCATGTCTTCAGACATCGTCTAACGTACGACACAATCGGAAGCTCGTCATCAAACTACCTGGATGGCATCTTTAAGCCCATCTCCATCAAGACTAATGGACAGGCGCAAATTTTTGGGGCATTCTGGTGTTCAATAATCTTTCACCTCCAGACCACGAACGACACATACCAATCTACTCTCTCGGTTCAAGAATATTGAACAGGGGCAGCTGTCATACCCCAAAATTTGCCCGTTGATCTTACAAAACATTCCTCAAGACCCTCCGACTTGTTCTGCAAGGCACCGACATCAAGTGAACAAAAGCCCAGCTCACAACAGGCCCAATCCTAAAGGGGCCCAAAATAGCTTGCTCGCTAGGCGAGCAATCCCTTCGCCTAGCGAATACTTCGTCATGACACTCGCCCAGCGAAGCATCAGATCCAGAAAAAGCCCAGAATGGCTTGCTCGCTAGGCGAGCAATTCCCTCGCCTAGCGAAGCTTGCAGAAATCTGAAGTTTTGGACCTCATTTTAAGCCCATTAGGTCACCACCACTACTACTATAAATACCAGCTCTTCAGCAACGAAAAAGGAGGACGAAAAACGGAGAAACACAAACCCTGGCACAGAAACCCTGCTGATCCAGAGAATTCGGAAGACGGAAACCCTGAAGGCCGCCCATCCGCGCCGAAACTATCGCCGCCCAACTCAATCCAGCCTCCAAACAGCCAGTCCCTCTCCATCTTGCAATTGCACACAGGTTTGCGTATCACCGCTGTTTTACGTTTCCAATTGATATTCTTTACCTACATGATGCATTCCGATTAAAGTTTGATATGTAGTCTGATTTCGTATGTGAATCTAAGTATGAACATCCTGTATAATCGTATATGCTATGCCTGTGATCAAATGCCATAAGAGTGCAGGTTTTCGGAAGTCATGCTGCTGCCAAGCTCCAAACCCGTGGCCGCTCGCTAGCTCATCGCTAAGCGAGCCTGCAGCGAGCCTTCGCTGAGCCTTCGCTAGGCGAGGCAGAAGCGAACGGGACAGTGGCTGCTTTGTCCCTTTGCTGTTCCATTTTATGTCTATTTAATTATGATTTTGCATCATTTGGCCTGAACTCGTAACTGTTATGTGCATTTTACGGTAATAGTCAAATCATATTTTATCCTAATGCTCTAACCCGTGCGTTGAATGGTGTAAAAGCTTCCATATCCCCAATGAAGTGGCCGGCTAGGTACTCCACTTTACGTGTGGGAGACCTTCGTGGAGATGGATTCCAAATTATTTCACTTTAATGTGAAGATTCATATTGATGGCCTAATTAATTTTAATGTATTAATTTTTAATGTATTGATTGATTTTAATGTGTTGATTTTAATGTGGAAATTCACCATAATTACCTAATGAACGTTAAAATATGGACTTTAAATAAATGATATCGGACCTCTCTTCGTTACCCCACAATTACGGTATTACGGTCATGTCCCGCGAATATGGGGATGTCCTTAGCAAAGACCCTTCGGTTAAATCATCATAGTCCCTCGGACGTTGCCTTCGAAATTACGATTTTGTCCCTCGATGACCCTTCGGTGTAGCCTACGGTTAAATGATGATAGTCCCTTCGAATGCTAAGGTATCCTCACAACTGTTGCCTTCAATGACCAACCAATGACCCTACGATGACCCTTCTACATCCCAAGGATAAAACTACTTACTTCTCAATAGTAAGGACAGTTTTACCCTCATAAGGATAGGAAATGACCGGAAAGGCCTCGGACAGGTATACCCTTAATTGCTCATTCATAACCTAAAAAAATACTTTTCACACCTCACACCTTTCAAACATCCTTTTGGAAAATCACCACTTAGCATACATCCGTACTAGGATCATTGCCGAGTTATATTTTTCTAAACTACTTTCAAAAAACTAAACGAGATAACCACTTTGTATACATTCATGCAAGAATCATTACAAAGTTAAATTCTCCTTTTCAAAACATTTCCTACACATTTCTCAACCACTTTTTTTCAAACAAGGAAAACATAAATGATTGAGCAATTAAGAGCCCATGGATAACCATGGATACAAAGGGTGCTAACACCTTCCCTTTGTATAACGTACCTCCCGAACCTAAGAATTTGAATTAAGGTCTTTCCTGTTCTTTTCCACCTTTCCTTATGGGATAAAAGAAAAGTCGGTGGCGACTCTTGCTAACCGCGACATTGCGATTAAAAATCCAATAAAGTCCAGTTCACCGTATGACAAAAGTGTTTGAGAAATGTGTAGGAAATGCTTTGAAAAAGGAGAATTTAACTTTGTAATGATTCATGTGTGAAGGTATACAAAGTGGTTATCTCGTTTAGTTTTGAAAATAGTTTAGAAAAATATAACTCGGCAATGATTCTAGTGCGAATATAGGCCAAGTGGTGATTTTCTAATGGAGGTTTTGAAAGGTGTAAGGTGTAAAAAGTAGTTTTTAATTGTGAATAAGCAATTAAGAGTTATACCTATCCGAGGTCTTTCCGGGTATTTCCTATCCTTATGAGGGTAAAACTGTCCTTATTATTGAGAAATAAGTAGTTTGATCCTTGGGATGTAAAAGGGTCATCGTAGGGTCATCGATTGGTCATTGAAGGCAACAGTTGGGAGGATACCTTAGCATTCGAAGGGGTTGTCATCATTTAACCGTAGGCTACACCGAAGGGTCATCGAGGGACAAAGGCAACATTCGAGGGACTATGATGATTTAACCGAAGGGTCTTTGCTAAGTGTATCCCCATATTCGTGGGACATGACCATAATACCGTAATCGTGGAGTAACAAAGAGAGGTCCGATATCACTTATTTAAAGGCAAAGTTTTACATTCAATTAAGTAGCCGTAATCAAGTAGGTAATTAGGTCCATATTAAAACAATACATTAAGAACAATTAAGCCATTAGGGTGGATCTTCGCCATAAAATACATTAAAATCAATTGAATAATTCAGAATGAATTTCCATGAGGGTATCCCACACATAAGGTGGAATACCTGGCCGGCCGTTTCTTCGAGAATAAGTAAGCCCTTACACAATTCAACACACGGATTAGAGCATTGAGATAAAGCATAATTGAAAGTTGCACCATAAAATAAACATAACAATCATGAGCTCAGGCCAAATGATGCAAGACTATAATAAATCATGATTTGATAAACATACGATAGAACAGCAAAGAGACAAAGCAGCCACTGTCCCGTTCGCCTCTGCTTCGCCTAGCGAAGGCCTAGCGAGTACTCGCTACCGTCTCGCTTAGCGATGTGCTAGCGAGCGGCTGCTGGTTTTAAATTTCAGTACAGTATAATCTCAGCATGCTGCAAGCCTTGTGGTATTCAATTACAGAAATAACATGGTCGCACATTCGGGATAGGCATGCATATTTAAACTCACATGCAAAATCTAACTACATATCCAAAAATTCGATCCTGATGCATTATGTATTTAGAGATTACGACTTGGAAGCATAAAATAATAATGATACACAAACCTGTTTGCAATGGAGTGGTAATGCTGAATTGGCAAGTCACTTTTGGTATCGGGTTGAGTTGGGCGGCGGTAACTTCGGTGCGGATGAGCGGCCGTCAGGGTTTCTTCACTCCGCCTTCTCTGGGCTACTCTCCAGGGTTGCTATGCCAGGGTTTCCGGCCGTCTCCGTCTCGGTTTTTTTTCTTCCTCCTTTCGTGACTGAAGGCTTGGCTATTTATAGTGCTCTGGCTATGACCTAATGGGCTCAGAATGAAGCCCAGAAATTCTGATATTCGCAAGCTTCGCTAGGCGAAGGAATTGCTCGCCTAGCGAGCAAGCTAGTTTGGGCTTTTACTGGATTTGGCGCTTCGCTGGGGCGAGTGTCATAACGAGGGGTTCGCTAGGCGAAGGAATTGCTCGCCTAGCGAGCAGGCTATTTGGGCCATTTTCTGGATTGGGCCTGTTGTGAGCTGGACTTTTGTTCCTTTAATGTTAGGGCCTTGCAAAATAAGTTGGGTGCCTGAAAAATGCCTTGTAATATTAACGGGCAAATTTTGGGGTATGACAAGCAGGTTCATACATGACCTGACAACACTTGACTTATTTAAAGAGTACTCAATTAACAGGTTCATACATGACCTGCCATCGCTTGGCAAAAACCAAAGGGAGTTTTACCAATAGGTTCATACATGACCTGAGAATATTGGAAAACATACAAAGCAAGTTTCATTAATGGGTTCATACATGACCTGATAGGACTGGAATGAAAGTTCAGCAGCAGGTTCATACATGACCTGAATAACACTGAACAAAAACCCAAAGAAAACGTCAACAACAGATTCATACATGACCTGCTGATATTGGAAAACATACAAAGCAACATCATTGGAGTTTTCTAACACGAAAAACCTCCAAGCTTCTGGAAATTCCTCAAGATGATAAGTCATACATGACTTTCACAGAACCATCAGAAAAGACAAGGTATTCAAAATCTTTGTACGTGCCAACAACAATTGGACTTTGACCGTAAGCAATGGATTACAACCGGATTTTAACAGATTTTGCCAACAACAATTGGACTTTGAAATGAGTTCTACTAACAACTGAGCTTGGAATAATGCCTAGTAACAACAGATTTTTAGGCGACACCAATGAGTCTTGAAATAATCCAGGGAATGGCATAGGGGTTCTGGAAGTTCGTCAGAATAAAAATGACATGTCTGGTGTAACACCCCGATAAAAATAAGATAATTATTTAATTTAAGTTAATATTATATTTATTAATTTAATTAAATAATTGGAATTTTTGGATTATTATTATTATTATTATTATTGGAATAATAATTATTGGAAAATATATAAAAGTTGGAATTAGAAAAGGTCCCATTTGGTAAAAAGAGGTTTTCACGTGAAAACAGAAAAACGACTCAAAAGTGGAAAAGTGGAAAAAGGGCAAAGAGCCAGAGAACAGGGGTTGAAGAGAGGAAGAGCTCGAAGCTAAAGGATTGCCGGATTAACTCAGGTAAGGGGGGTTTATCGTCGTTTAATGGGTATTATGGGATAACATGTAATGGGTAGTGATAAACCATTGATTGGACTCTGATTAGAATGATGTATGCTGAAATTTGTGAAATATTGGATGAACGAAATTTGGATTATAATGGAAGGAATTCGTAGGAATTAGATGTAATGATGTTAGAATTTGTGAAATCGAATAGGGTATGATTCGTGTTAGATGATATGAACGAATACTGTGTAAAATTGGACTGTGGGAGGTTGGATCTGAAGAATCTCGTAGCAGAGAAAACCCATTGCAGATCTGGAAAATTGGTTTCTGGTCATACGCGTATGGCACTAGGCAATACGCGTATGAGATGGTCTGGTACGCGTATGGCACTAGGCAATACGCGTATGGACGAGGAAGATGATGTTTTGAACGTGGTTTGGTCTCTGTTGGTACGCGTATGGGGAAGTGGTACGCGTAGCATACGCGTATGAGACAGGTGATACGCGTATGGGCTTGGCCAGGAAATGGGCCATACGCGTATGGGCATGGGGCATACGCGTATGGGCAGATTTGTGATTTTTCTGGGCTGTTGTTATGCAGTTTTTGGTTGTTCAGCTGAGTAATGTAATTTAGCTGATGTATGATATAGTGGGGATCATTTCCCGTTGATTCGAGCAGTGTAGATATTAGTAGAGTGTGCTAATAATGTGATTATTAATTGGCATGACATGACATGATTTTGTGATAATATGCTGATGATGTATGATTGTATGCATAATGCTGTGAATGTATGTATTATGTGGAATGGACTGTTGTATGGCTTAGAGTGTGAGCATATGTCTATTGTGGATTATTGTTGATGATTTTGCATTGCTAGGTGATTTAGCATGCATGTTGTGGCCTTTATGGTGGTAGCTAATTCCCATGGTGAGGAATTAGTGAGTTAGTCATTATGGACTGTTGTTGATGTTTGCATGCTAGGTGAATTAGCGTGCATAGCATAGCCCTTGGGGTGGTAGCTAATTCCCATGGTGAGGAATTAGTGAGTGAGTCACTAGGTCTCAAATGAGTGGGACTAGTGGGCTTGGTAGCCGTATCTGGATTTGATCGGTGAGGTGAACTATATGTTCACGAATAGTCGGTACCGCATGCATGGAGTCTCATTGCATAATGTATGTATGTATGGCGTATAATATGAATGGATGTATTCCAATATTATACGTGTTGTTTTGGTGATTGTGTTGAGTATGATTTTGGAGTTGATATTGCCGTTACTGATTGTGTGATCTGATTAGGGTGATTGAATGTGTTAACTTACTTAACATTACATGATAATTTATAATGCTTATTATATCGATTGAGGAACTCACCCTTACAACTATTTTTCAGGTAACGAGCAGTGATTGAGTAGGAGCTAGTGCTTGGAGTCTAGTGTAGTTCCTTAGTGGGTCATGCTCTGGTAGATGTAACATCGGGATGGGATGTTTTAATTGTTTTATTGTTGGTTGTTGAACCAGTTTACATGTAATGTGTTACATGTTTTGCATTGTTGTTAGACTTTATCCGCTGCAAATTATGCAAATGTTTTATTTTGATTAAATAATTGAGCATGATAGGATATTTTGGAAAACGGTGTGAAGTGTCAAGTGTGACACCCTTAACTGCATAATTACTCTGATTAATATATGTTGTTTTAAATAAATATTTGGGGTATTTTAGAAGGGTGTTACATTAGTGGTATCAGAGCATAGTCGGTCGAGTCGAGTCGTAATTATTCTGTTTCCCCTGTACGGGATAGGTGTTGTGTAACCCTATCAGTACTTATTGTTTTAGCTTGTTGGGTTTTCAGAACAGAGATGGCTGGAAGAGGTAGAGACGATGCTGCGATTGCTGAGGCTCTGGGTATGCTAGCTGGAGTACTTGGAGGGAATCCGAATGTTGTGGGAATGGGAGCTGCTCATCAACTGAGTGAGTTCCAGAAGAACAATCCTCCAATTTCAAGGGAGCATACAATCCAGATGGTGCTCAGAAGTGGTTGAAGGAGATCGAGAGGATCTTCCGAGTGACTGAGTGTGCCGATAACCAGAAGGTCAGGTTCGGTACGCATATGCTGTCAGAGGAAGCAGATGATTGGTGGGTTGCTACCCGCACTGAGTTGGAAGCTGCTGGAAGTGCTGAGATCACTTGGGCGGTGTTCAGAGAGAGATTCCTGAGGAAGTACTTTCCAGAGGATGTCAGAGGAAAGAAAGAGATAGAGTTCTTAGAATTGAAACAGGGCAACCGGTCTGTTACTGAGTATGCTGCTAAGTTCACAGAGCTGTCGAAGTATTACACTCCCTATGATGAGGCTACTGGGGAATTTTCAAAATGTGTGAAGTTTGAGAACGGGTTACGTCCCGAGATCAAGCAGGCTATTGGGTATCAGCGGATTAGAGTGTTTTCTGATTTGGTTGACTGTTGCAGGATTTTTGAACAGGATACCAAGGCCAGAGCGGAGAGCTATCAACAAAGGATTGATAGGAAAGGCAAGAATCAGAATGATCGTGGGAAACCGTATGCAGCTGGCAAAGGTTTCCAGAGACAGAGTGGGATGAAGAGGCCTAGTGGGGGAGACTCCAGTGCCCCTGCTAAGTGTTACAGATGTGGTCAGGCTGGACATCGTATCCATGAGTGTACCAGTAATGAGAAGAAGTGTTTCAAGTGTGGAAAAGGTGGTCACTTGGCTGCAGAGTGCCGGTTGAAGACTGTGACTTGTTTCAACTGTGGAGAAGTGGGTCATATCAGTCCACAGTGTCCTAAGCCGAAGAAAGAGAACCAGTCGGGAGGCAAGGTCTTTGCTTTATCGGGTTCTGAGACTTCTGCAGATGATCGTTTGATCCGAGGTACGTGTTACATTAATGGCTTTCCTCTTGTAGCTATTATTGACACAGGTGCGACTCATTCCTTTATATCTTTGGATTGTGCTGTGAAACTTGAATTAGAGATATCTGAGATGCATGGTAGTATGGTGATTGATACTCCTGCGAAGGGTTCAGTGACTACTACTTCAGTTTGTTTAAATTGCCCTTTGAGTATTTTTGGTAGAGACTTTGGGATGGACCTAGTGTGTCTTCCACTAGTGCAGATTGATGTTATCCTGGGTATGAACTGGTTGGTGTTTAACCGAGTTTATATCAACTGTTTTGATAAGACTGTGATCTTTCCTGAGATTGAGGAAGGAAAGAGTTTGTTTCTATCAGCAAAGCAGGTGAATGAGGCAGTAGCAGATGGGGCAGAGTTGTTTATGCTGTTAGCGACTTTGGAAGCTAAAGATAAACTGGTGATTTGCGATCTAGCCGTGGTGTGTGATTTTCCTGATGTGTTTCCTGAAGAAGTGAATGAATTGCCGCCAGAGCGCGAAGTTGAGTTCTCGATTGATTTGGTACCTGGTACTAGGCCGGTGTCGATGGCTCCGTACCGTATGTCTGATGTTGAGTTAACTGAATTGAAGAGTCAGTTGGAAGATCTGTTGGATAAGAAATTTATTCGTCCGAGTGTGTCACCGTGGGGTGCACCAGTGTTATTGGTTAAGAAGAAAGAAGGTACTATGAGGTTGTGTGTGGACTACAGGCAACTAAATAAAGTGACGATCAAGAATCGGTATCCTTTGCCGAGGATTGATGATTTGATGGATCAGTTGGTTGGTGCGAGTGTGTTCAGCAAAATAGATTTGAGATCGGGGTATCATCAGATACGTGTGAAAACTGAGGATATTCAGAAGACTGCTTTCAAAACAAGGTATGGACATTATGAGTATTCTGTAATGCCTTTTGTGGTGACTAATGCGCCTGGAGTATTTATGGAGTATATGAATAGGATTTTCCATCCGTACCTAGACAAGTTTGTTGTGGTGTTTATTGACGATATTTTGGTGTATTCGAAATCTGAAGAAGAGCATGCTGAACATTTGAGAGTGGTTTTAAGAGTTCTACGAGAAAAGAAGTTATTTGCTAAATTGTCCAAGTGTGAATTTTGGTTAGAAGAGGTTAGTTTCCTTGGTCATGTGATTTCAAGAGGTGGTGTTGCTGTTGATCCTTCTAAGATAGAAGCGGTATCTAGGTGGGAAGCTCCGAAGTCAGTTTCGGAGATAAGGAGTTTTCTTGGTTTGGCTGGTTATTATAGGAAGTTCATTGAGGGATTTTCTAAGTTGGCGTTACCGTTGACGATGTTGACTAGAAAGGGGCAAGCGTTTGTTTGGGACTCAAAATGTGAAGAAGGTTTCCAAGAGTTAAAGAGAAGGTTAACTACTGCTCCTATTCTGATATTACCGAGTCCGTCGGAACCATTTGAGGTTTACTGTGATGCTTCATTGTTGGGTTTAGGTGGTGTTTTGATGCAGAATAAGCAGGTTGTAGCTTATGCTTCGAGACAACTGAAGGTTCATGAGAGGAACTATCCGACACACGATTTAGAGTTGGCAGCTGCGGTATTTGTTCTGAAGTTATGGAGGCATTACTTGTACGGGTCAAGATTTGAGGTTTTCAGTGACCATAAAAGTTTAAAGTATTTGTTTGATCAGAAAGAGCTGAATATGAGACAGAGAAGATGGTTAGAATTCCTGAAGGATTATGATTTTGGTTTGAATTACCATCCGGGTAAAGCAAACGTAGTGGCTGATGCATTGAGTCGGAAATCATTGCATATGTCTATGTTAATGGTTAAGGAATTGGATTTAATTGAGCAGTTTAGAGACTTGAGTTTGGTGTGTGAGAGTACTCACAATAGTGTTAAATTGGGAATGTTGAAGTTAACGAGTGGTATTCTGGATGAGATTAGAGAGGGTCAGAAATCCGATGTGCTTTTGGTTGATAAGTTGACTCTAGTGAATCAAGGCCAAGGTAGTGAATTCAGAGTTGATGAGAATGGTGTTTTGAAATTTGGTAATCGGGTGTGTATTCCGGATGTTACCGAACTTAAGAAGAGTATTCTTGAGGAAGGACATCGTAGTGGCCTGAGTATTCATCCTGGGGCTACGAAGATGTATCATGATTTGAAAAAGTTATTTTGGTGGCCGGGAATGAAAAGAGAGATTGCAAGTTTTGTTTATTCTTGTTTGATTTGTCAGAAGTCGAAGATTGAGCATCAGAAGCCGTCTGGGCTAATGCAACCGTTGGCTATTCCAGAGTGGAAGTGGGATAGTATCAGTATGGATTTTGTTTCTGGTTTACCGAGAACAATTAAGAATTTTGAAGCTATTTGGGTGATTGTTGACAGATTGACAAAATCGGCTCATTTCATTCCGATCAGAATGGATTATCCGTTAGAGAGATTTGCTGAATTGTATATTGAGAAAATTGTAAGTTTGCATGGTATTCCGTCGAGTATTGTTTCGGACAGAGATCCTAGATTTACATCGAAGTTCTGGGAAGGTTTGCAGAGGGCTTTGGGAACTAAGCTGAGATTGAGTTCTGCATATCATCCGCAGACTGATGGTCAGACTGAGAGGACGATTCAGTCACTAGAGGATCTTTTGAGGGCTTGTGTTTTGGAAAAGGGAGGTGCTTGGGATTGTTATTTACCTTTGATTGAGTTTACCTACAACAATAGTTTTCATTCGAGCATTGGTATGGCACCGTTTGAAGCTTTGTATGGTAGGAGATGTCGGACACCTTTATGTTGGTATGAGTCCGGTGAGAGTGCTGTGGTTGGACCGGAGATTGTTCAACAAACTACGGAAAAGATTAAGATGATTCAGGAAAAGATGAGGATTGCTCAGAGTCGTCAGAAGAGTTATCACGACAAGAGGAGGAAGTCACTTGAGTTTCAAGAGGGAGATCACGTGTTTCTTCGTGTTACTCCGATAACTGGAGTTGGTCGAGCTTTGAAGTCGAAGAAGTTGACACCTCGATTTATTGGTCCTTATCAGATTTTGGAGAGGATAGGGGAGGTAGCCTATCGTATCGCTTTACCGCCGTCACTTGCGAATTTGCATGAGGTTTTTCATGTGTCTCAGTTGAGGAGGTACATTCCTGATCCGTCGCATGTGGTCCAAATAGATGATGTACAGGTGAGAGATAACCTGACTGTTGAAACATCACCTATGAGGATCGCGGATCGAGAGTTGAAGCAGTTGCGGGGTAAAGAGATTGCCTTGGTGAAGGTAGCTTGGGGAGGACCAGCAGGTGGCAATGTGACTTGGGAACTTGAGAGTCAGATGAAGGAGTCTTATCCGGAGTTATTCGCTTGAGGTATGTTTTCGAGGACGAAAACTCTTTTAGTGGGGGAGAGTTGTAACACCCCGATAAAAATAAGATAATTATTTAATTTAAGTTAATATTATATTTATTAATTTAATTAAATAATTGGAATTTTTGGATTATTATTATTATTATTGGAATAATAATTATTGGAAAATATATAAAAGTTGGAATTAGAAAAGGTCCCATTTGGTAAAAAGAGGTTTTCACGTGAAAACAGAAAAACGACTCAAAAGTGGAAAAGTGGAAAAAGGGCAAAGAGCCAGAGAACAAGGGTTGAAGAGAGGAAGAGCTCGAAGCTAAAGGATTGCCGGATTAACTCAGGTAAGGGGGGTTTATCGTCGTTTAATGGGTATTATGGGATAACATGTAATGGGTAGTGATAAACCATTGATTGGACTCTGATTAGAATGATGTATGCTGAAATTTGTGAAATATTGGATGAACGAAATTTGGATTATAATGGAAGGAATTCGTAGGAATTAGATGTAATGATGTTAGAATTTGTGAAATCGAATAGGGTATGATTCGTGTTAGATGATATGAACGAATACTGTGTAAAATTGGACTGTGGGAGGTTGGATCTGAAGAATCTCGTAGCAGAGAAAACCCATTGCAGATCTGGAAAATTGGTTTCTGGTCATACGCGTATGGCACTAGGCAATACGCGTATGAGATGGTCTGGTACGCGTATGGCACTAGGCAATACGCGTATGGACGAGGAAGATGATGTTTTGAACGTGGTTTGGTCTCTGTTGGTACGCGTATGGGGAAGTGGTACGCGTAGCATACGCGTATGAGACAGGTGATACGCGTATGGGCTTGGCCAGGAAATGGGCCATACGCGTATGGGCAGATTTGTGATTTTTCTGGGCTGTTGTTATGCAGTTTTTGGTTGTTCAACTGAGTAATGTAATTTAGCTGATGTATGATATAGTGGGGATCATTTCCCGTTGTTTCGAGCAGTGTAGATATTAGTAGAGTGTGCTAATAATGTGATTATTAATTGGCATGACATGACATGATTTTGTGATAATATGCTGATGATGTATGATTGTATGCATAATGCTGTGAATGTATGTATTATGTGGAATGGACTGTTGTATGGCTTAGAGTGTGAGCATATGTCCATTGTGGATTATTGTTGATGATTTTGCATTGCTAGGTGATTTAGCATGCATGTTGTGGCCTTTATGGTGGTAGCTAATTCCCATGGTGAGGAATTAGTGAGTTAGTCATTATGGACTGTTGTTGATGTTTGCATGCTAGGTGAATTAGCGTGCATAGCATAGCCCTTGGGGTGGTAGCTAATTCCCATGGTGAGGAATTAGTGAGTGAGTCACTAGGTCTCAAATGAGTGGGACTAGTGGGTTTGGTAGCCGTATCTGGATTTGATCGGTGAGGTGAACTATATATTCACGAATAGTCGGTACCGCATGCATGGAGTCTCATTGCATAATGTATGTATGTATGGCGTATAATATGAATGGATGTATTCCAATATTATACGTGTTGTTTTGGTGATTGTGTTGAGTATGATTTTGGAGTTGATATTGCCGTTACTGATTGTGTGATCTGATTAGGGTGATTGAATGTGTTAACTTACTTAACATTACATAATAATTTATAATGCTTATTATATCGATTGAGGAACTCACCCTTACAACTATTTTTCAGGTAACGAGCAGTGATTGAGTAGGAGCTAGTGCTTGGAGTCTAGTGTAGTTCCTTAGTGGGTCATGCTCTGGTAGATGTAACATCGGGATGGGATGTTTTAATTGTTTTATTGTTGGTTGTTGAACCAGTTTACATGTAATGTGTTACATGTTTTGCATTGTTGTTAGACTTTATCCGCTGCAAATTATGCAAATGTTTTATTTTGATTAAATAATTGAGCATGACAAGATATTTTGGAAAACGGTGTGAAGTGTCAAGTGTGACACCCTTAACTGCATAATTACTCTGATTAATATATGTTGTTTTAAATAAATATTTTGGGTATTTTAGAAGGGTGTTACATCTGGGAATTCATCAGAGAGTAAAAGAAACAAATTCTGGAAATGCATCAGAATTATAAGTGATATTCCGGAAATACAACAGAATACAGACACATCTGGTAATACATCAAGGAAATTCTGGAAATACATCAGAATACAGACACATCAGAGAACACCTCAGATAGATGGGGAAACATCTGGAAATACATCAGACAAGTTGTGGAAATACATCAATAAACCAAGGAGTAATCCGGAAATTCATCGGATAATCCAAAAAGAAAATGAACCTTAATGGAAAATTTTCTAATAGGTGCCAATTGGGTTGGATTTGAAAATGACTGTAAAAACCGGATGATGGTTTAAGGGCACCAAAGACAAACTGGAATTAGAGGTCAAAGGATATAGGATCAACAACAAGACCTGGGTCAATGCAAAATGAGCACGAAGTACATTTCGGCCATGCATGATTTGGATTTTTTTTATGCATGATATATGAATGATCATGATATGAGAATGCTGACACTTGAGTGGATTGGGAGTTGTGGAGGCTTTTTACGGAGATCATGATTCCTCAACACCGAGAACTCAACCAAATATTTTATGATAGATGTTATCAAAGGAGAATTTTATCCAGCTTGACAGCCACAACTTAGCCAATGGTATCCTTTTGGAGGATTAATGAATCGTGCTAGCATAATTTTCGGGCACTCGTCTTAAACTCAATAGTTGTTAACGTATGGCAGAATTTGTTTGAGCAGTTTGAAAGCACGAAGAAAGAGGTTATGCCCCTCTGTGGCTCATCTTGCCCCAGTTCCGTTGGGTCTTTGAAAATGTTCACTTTGAAAGTGAGTTTGGAAACAACTTGCCATGAGACTACCTCGAGATGGCTTGCCCCAAGTGTTTGAAACTTGCAATGGTCCAAACTTGACTAACCAAATGTTGGAATGGTAGACTCTTGATTGACTCTCCTTGGAATAGTTGGATTCATTGAGCTCTGAGGTGGCTGGCCCCGATCTGAGTCTTGAAGAAAATTACTCTTGGAGAGATGACCCTTAGGATGATTAGCTCGAATCAACTGATGCTCAAAGTGATTTGCCCCTGACTAGACTTCTTTCACTTTATCAATTCTTCCACTGTATTTGGCATTTCTTTGATGCTAAGTGTTGACTCGCAAATAAGATTGTGCATTCACAAATGGTAATCTTAATGCAATGCTTATGCAAAAATTTGAACTCAAAGTTTATTGATATGAATGGGTGAAATACAGTGAACGAATCGTTGATAAGAACACAATGGTGACCAAGTCATTCACAGTATGCAAGTTGGTGCCATCAAATGATTAACAAAAATCGTTTGGAGTCAAGTTAACACAACCTTGTTATAGTATGCTTTCAAAATAAACCCTACCTCAATTAGGTCTTTTAAGGGTTGTAACGTGGTCTGGTTCACGGTTTTTGAAACAAAAGGATATAAGGCTCAAAATTTATTTTTACCCACCCCTTCTTCTTGATGATCTCCAGTTCCTATGTTCAGTTAATTCAATACACGCATTCGACTTCCAAGAGGATTCGAAGGTGTGATGAGGGTTCAAGACGAATTTTCTTGAAATGGTAGTCACCTTATTTTATTTTTGTCGAGGATTTAATGACCTCTTTTGATTGTTTTTCCTTATCCCTGATTTTTCCTGGACCACTTCTTTGAAGCTTTCGGTCCATCGGGATGCCCTAACTTTTGCCTAAGTCATTTTGTGGTATTTGACTTAGCAGGCCTTTTTTATTCTTTAAAGGTGTGACTGCCACATTATTGGTGGATGAGGACCAACCAACAATAATTTTAGCTTTCCTCAACTTCTTCGACACTCCAAAATGTGCGCGAAGGATGACATGTGGTTGAACCTAATTGGAGGGTGTTCATATGGACGATTTTTTTTGAAAGATCGAATGCATGATCAAACTATCTGAAAATAACTACCCTGCCCCAGGTTAAGATTAAGGGTTTTAGATCCGAAACAAACACCAACTTCTAGGCTCAAAGTGGTTGACTAGGGATTAAATCCTTATCTCTCCAGTGTTTGGGGATTTGAAACAATGCCTTACATCATCGACAAGGTTTTACTCAAAAGCATACCACAACAATTTCAGGTGTTTTATTTTCATCATCCTCCTTCCAATCTTTGTTAACACAACGGTTTGATAAACAAAAGTGAATGAAAGGAGTATTATTATTATTTATTTATTAACATAAATGAAAAACGAGTGAATACGAATGGATTAATTCAAAAGATGCATAAACATTTCATTAATCTTACCAATTCAAAGAAAACAACAATGCTTAAAAGCAATTAACAATCAACACGCAAGGAAACTATAAAAGAAATGCTGAAACAACCAAATGATTGCCAGCTTAGGGAATTGACTTCTTCAAACTTGAAGGTTGGGATCAACAAGCTTTTGACATTGGCATGATGATCTTCAAATTCTTTTCCTTCAATCACGTCGTTGAACGCAACCTTCTTGGATCCACTACTCACTTCTCCTTTTCTTTCATTGGTATGGGCCGTGACATATGAAATCCAAGGCGGTATCTCAATGCCCTTACCAGGAAACAATGATAGCTCATTAGCCACATCCCTGACATCTTCCTTGTGGAACAAAACCTTGAGGGGCTTCAAGGGTCCTTTCCCTTTCTCATTACCTGGCCCAGAAATCAAGGTATATGTACCTGAGCCTTCCTCCTTGAGTGTTGGTGACCTTATGCCAATCAATCCTTGCAGCTTGATCTCGAAACTCTTGCATTCCTCGATGGAGTGCCCCATTGTTCCAGTATGGTATCCCACTTGATCTTCGGGTGATCTTCTTCAAAAATTAAGCTCTTTTTGTTAATCAGTCCTCGTACCAAGGCTTTTAGCGCTAAGCAAGAATCTAGGTCATGTCCCAATGCCCCTTTATGGAATTCACATGTTGCATTTGGATTGTACCATGGCAGGTATGGTGACACAGGTGTGAGAGCTCGAGGGGTCACCAAAGCATTTTGGATCAGTTGCGGGTAGAGATTGCTATATGGCACCGGAATCGAGCCATTGTGATCCTTGTTCCTCTTGTTTTGATTCTGATTTTTCATCTGAACCTGACTTCAGTGATTTTGAGGAGGAATAGCCAGAGGATGTTGATGATGACGTCTTAAGGGAGGTCCATATACTGGTAAATGAGGAGTTGCCACATAGAATTTCCCTTGACTTGGGGTAACACCAGATGGATGTGGGGTATTAACTCTCTTTGTTGCAGTAGTGTATATTGGGTGACCCTCTTTTCCCAACAAGACTTGCAGGGTTTTCAAGACCCATCTCATTTGGCTCTTCAAAAGATTAAGTTCCTCATTTAGTGCTTCTTGGCTTTTCCTTAGCTCGTCCATCATCTCCTGAGACATGGTTCTTTGTTCTAAACGCGTGTTAGGAATCACTTTGCTGATCACGGACAAAGGATGGATGAGTTTTTTTTGGTATTTTATCTGGAAAATGACATGCATTATGATGCGATGCAGATGCAATGAAATGTGAATGAATGCAATGCAAGCCATGCATATTTGTGTGTTTTTTTTTTTTACACGGGTTCAAAAGTCCGAGGTACTGATAAATTTGATTGCTTCCCAAAACGGGGTTCTCACCGGGTATGATCTAAGGTTTTGTTACAAAGGATCCCCAAAGTCATTGATTCACAAGAATGTTTGACGCTTACGGGAAATACTTTCCGGTCGTCAACTCCATCAAGGGAATCTATTCTGGGTGAGGTTCTCGTACCGACCCTTACGAGGTATTCACCTCGGGAGTCCGCACTACGCAACCATCGACTGGGTTCTAGACAGGGTACTCAGAGTCATGGATTCAAGAGACTGTTTGACGCTTACGGAAAATACTTTCCGGTCGTCAACTCCATCTAGGGAATCTATTCTGAGCGAGGTTCTCGTATCGATCCTTACGAAATATCCACCTCGGGAATCCATACTACGCAACCATCATTTCTAGTTGGCCAAAGGTTCAATGTTCTAAAAGGTTCTTAGAGTCATGGACCCCTTTGAAACATCGAAGCTTACGAGGTATACACCTCGGGCGACAATATTTGCAAAAAGATCTACTCTAAGTGAGGTTCTCGTACCGACTCTTACGAAGTATACACCTCGGGAGTCTGTACTACTCAACCATCATCTTATCTTATGTTTTTTCACTCTAGACTCGGGTGTAGAGTCTTTCCCATATGGTTTGCAATCAAGATCCAAATACCAACAATCACAATAGAACCAATATACAACAGATATATCAATATAATAATAAAGATAAATAAAAGCAATAAATAAGGAAAAGCCACACAATTTAAACAAACAAAGGCACACAAACGTCCTAACTAGGCTTGACTCGCTTAGGGATTGGGTGTTGTCCCCAGCAGAGTCGCCATCTGGCGCACCTCGAAAAATGGGGATACGACTTCAAAGCGAAGCGCGATCGCACGCTCGCAATGATGGACTGAACAGAGTCGCCACCGAACTTTATTTATTCCTAAAAAGGAAAGGGGAAATATCGATAAAACCCAAGACAAAGAAAGGATAAGATATGGTCATCGCAACCAATATCAGGGTTCGGGAGTCGATTACGCAAGGGGAAGGTATTAGCACCCCTCACGTCCGTTGTACTCAACGGGAACCATTAGGTCAGTTGTGTGCGTTAGTGTTAGTTTGAAATTTTAGGCTTTTCGAATTATTAGGTGGGAAAGAAAGGAAGAATGAGAAGAGAATGTTTTTGGATTTTTTTGACGAAGGACTAAACCTAAGTTTTTTATTAATGGGCCTGACAAGATTTAAAAATCCTGCTCCTACGTATCTCAAAAGAGAAATCAAGGCTTACGTAGTTCTGGGTAGAAAAATGTTCGTTTGTTGGTCGATTTTAGCGAAAGCTACTTTGTGTCAAATCGACGAAAACATTGTTGGACTACCCAAAACAGGTGGAGAAACTTTGCCTTGCATTGTTTTGAAACAAAGTACCTTTCGTTTGTGAAAAGGTTTAAGAGATCAATCACACGGCGGCGAGAAAAGAGTTTGATCGGTTGGATGTATTTTGAGTGATGGCGAGAACTTGGATGAGCGAGATATACATCTCGAATCCTAGCCTCAGGAGTGCATGGTATACACCATGTTCCATTTCCATCTTTATTGAAAGTATTTAATAGAGATTAAGTATTTTTAGGTTTGATTGAGAAAGGGTTTGAAGAAACCGCATTGACAATTTTAAATGATGGCGAGAACTTGGATGAACGAGATATACATCTCGAATCCTAGCCTCAGGAGTGCACGGTATACACCATGTTCCATTTCCATCTTTATTGAAAGAGGTTAAATAAGATTTAGGTATTTTAGATTTGATTGAGAAGATGGCTTGACCCTAGATCAAGTATTGATGGACGTTTAAGAGAAATTTGAATGAGTATTTGAGAGAAAACAAAGTGGATAAACTTGGATGATGGCGAGAGCTAGGATTGGCGAGATATACATCTCGAATCCTAGTCTCAGGAGTGCGCGGTATACACCATGTTCCACTTCCATCTTTATTGAAAAGGTCTTAACTATGAATTAATATTTTTTGAGTTCTTATTAGGAAAAATTGCTTGACGTTGAATCAAGCGTTTGATGAAAGTTTGAAAGAAATGGAATGGAATAGGAGGGAGAAAATGAGTTGATTTGTTTATTGAGAAAATACTCGACATTGGATCGAGTCATATTTTTGGATTTTTGGAAATGGTTGATTTTATTCTTGTGTTAGTATCTAACTAAACAGTCAAACAAAATAAAGAAATAAAACAGTACAAAATTATTACACATCGGGAAAGTGGGGTACATTTTGTCGAATGGGGATTCAAAATCATGAAATAATTAAATCGAATGAGTGTAAGTGCAAGAGAACCGGCTCATTGTAAGAAAGCCCAAGAGTAAGCTATGTGAGGTTGATGGCGATGCTTAAAAGCAATCGACTTACAAGGGTATGAAAATGGGCTCGACATTGAATCGAGAAAAGTGTGATTTTAATAGTCTAAAATGGTTTTGAATGAATGATGAAATTAAAAGAAAATCAAATTTGTGTTATTAAACAATAATGAAACTATGAGCATAAGAGAAATTATAATAAAACATAAACATAAAAATGAATGCTAAAAGAAATAAAATGCTACACATAGGTATCGAACCCACTCCACTAAAGACTATGAAACCACCCTCTCTCCACTAGGCCATTTATGATTACTCATTATTTACAACAAACACTTGGGTATATAAACCAGAACAAATTGGAATAAAAGTTTTAAAAAAAAAAGAAAAGAAAATAGAAACTAAAAGGAAGTAGTCTGTTGGACTACCAAATGGGAGAAAACAAGAAAAGATACCCTAGCCGCCTGGCTGTTGGGTTTTTCAATGGAATATGAATTGAAAATGTGTAAACTTTATTAACTAAAATTTAGGAAGTTTAAACAAAAATTTTAATAGTTTCAAAAAGACTTATTCTGTTTAAAATAAATTAAAAAAGAAAATAAGGAAACAATGCAATAGACACTTCCGTCTCTCTCACATTGCGTCTCTCACAATCTCACAAACTCTCTCTCAAGCTCAAAGAATCTCTCTCTCTCTCAACTTAGACGCTTCCGTCTCTCTCACACTGCGTCTCTCACAACTTCACACCAAACCCCTCTCGCAAACTCGTCTCTCTCACAACTTCACACCCAAAGCTGAACTACAACAGAGATTTAAAATGAAAATCCCAAACGAAAGCTCACCTTCGGTGATTCGGCAGCTCAGGTAACGATCGGATCCCCCCTTCGCCTCTTCAGACACTGATTTCCTTTTGATTTTAGGATTAGGGTTTTTGGTGGAATTTTGTCTGCCTCCAATTTTTTTCTTTGTTTCAAATCCTAGGGTTTTTTGCTCCGCCTCTCAATCGCCCCCCTCCTCACTGATTTCCTTCTCCTATTTATCTATGCAGCTTTAGGGTTTCAATTGGTGTCTTGGGTTCCAAAAGAGTATCTCTGTAAACTCCTTTTGATGCTCAGAAACGAGTTTGTCCTATTTGATGCTACAATCCGGAAACGGTACTATGAACTCAAACTTTCTCTTTGAATTTTTTGTCTTAATGCCAATTCGGGTATTTTCTTGAAATTTTAACGCTTTGGCTAATTGTTATGTGTTTTTTTTTTGTTACTGCAGTAAAAACGATGTAAACATGAGGAGCTTCCATACATTGCATCGCCCAAGCATGAAGGCAAAGACGTGCACAAGCATCATATGTAATTACTGCTTGCCATGGTCCGAGAACACTTGCATGAAATGTTGGAAGGCGGGATGGTTGTGGATTAGAAAATGCAGCACCCTCAGAACCAGTAGCAGGTCTAACACATTGTTCCGAGCTTGCATCTCCATGGTTCTCAAACTTATCCCTGGTTACATATTTTAAGGTACTTGATTCTTCTGCCTTATTTGGAGTATTGCGAGCTGTAGAAGTTGAAATTTACTCATTTGTTGGTCTTATCTCTGGAGTAGAACCACAAAATGGAGGTGCACTCGGAACATCCTCGCCATCTACTAATCTTCCATTCTGTTCTGCAGGACTTTGTTGATTTATCCTTGAAGGTACTCTGGAAGCATACCCTGCTGACATATAAGCCCTACTCTTCGGAAGAATGCCATTGACACTTCCTACTTGCATGGACAAAAATTCTGAGTTATCCGCCGAAACCGACGATTCATCCTTGCTGAAACCATTGTGCCTTACATTAAAAGCAACTCTCATAATTGGATCCCACGTCAACCCCTTTCGTTCTGCCAGTGTTTCTCGAGACGAACTAACATCAGAGAATGTGTAATCGTTTCATTGATCAACATTCCGTCTAACTTATCAATTTGTATTCTTTGCAGGTTCAACATTCTCAAGTTGGGCAAAGCTAAAAACCTTTAGATTGGCCAGAACCAACGGTAGCCATTTTGCAAAAAACAGGATGTGTAATGGTAGAAAAAGTGTCATACAAAGCCTTGGAATCAAATGTCTTGTCCAAATTCTTCATAAAATACTTGCGTTTGGAGCGGGAATGATGTCCGAAGGTGCCAGCACAGCCTGTTGAACCTGAATCTTTGGTCTTGAGAATTACAGATGCAATAAGATTAGCATGAGCAGCATTCGACTCTGCATTGCATTTGATAGAGTCGCACATGGCAGCATCAAAAGCAACAACCGATCAAGCGGAAACCAAATTAATTCTAAGCACAAACAGCGATGTTATCAACAAGACTGACTATTAACTCAGTGCTCAAATTCACTGTCGTAGCTTCAACAGATTGGATTTAACTTGTTGAATGGTCTTCTTTTTTTGTTTTGCAATAGCTTATAGCGAAATCGCAACATGTACAAAGATATACGGGAAGCATACTTAAATATTATGTCTTTTTGTAACTTCAATGAGTTTTCTTGTAACGCAGATATTTAAGCATGTTTTGTCTTGCAATATACAGCATTGTCCTTGTGCTGCAGGTTTGAAGATTTAAAATCAGAACCTCAACCTGAGCTGGCTGCACTTGGGACCAGTCTGAAACACGGTCCGGCTAGAGATATATGGACTGGAAGGAAACGAAATTAGCCATGCTAGCTACTTTTTGCAGATTGGACGTTGTTTTGACCAACCCGGTTTGATGCCTATTCCATCATGAAATTCGTTTGAAGGAAGTATAGGGCGAATTCCATCGGTAAGCCGGCAAATTAAACATTAATGCATTTCCTTAAACTCGTTCTGTTTCCACAGGTTCGGTGGTTTCATGCAGATGTATCTTTTGCTCCCACGAGTTGCAGCCCCTCAAAAGTTCTGAGAAAACTTCTTTTGATACTATTCTACTCTTCCCATTTCTTGCTCATTTAAGCCAACTTGGAAGGTGGATTTCGCAGTATAAGGAATAGCGCTTAGGAGCTTCCCTACAAGGATTCTTATTATCAAATGGAGGAGACCCTATACAGATTGGAGCCTCCATTGCAACATAACCCGTTTTAGAATGCACCGGCTTCTCAGACAAGTTGTTTACTCCATGTAATGAATTACCAGCAATATATGGAACTGGATCCACTTGCAGTGAACCTTCGCCATTTACCAATACTATGTCTTTACAGAACATGTTCTCTGAACCAGTATAATTTTCTTCATGTTTCCTCTTCATAGTACTTTGGGGTAAACTCGAGACATGTATTGTTTCAGCATTAGGCCGATGTTTCTTACAGTATAACGACCCAGGTAGAGCCCGGTGCTTACATTTAGTACCCACAACAGTTGTACCATCACACATAGGAGTATCAACTTGACCCGGGTTTTCGGCGTTTGCTGAGCCGGCCCAAAAACGAGAGGATAAGTGCACACAACAGTATACATCTCCCTCATTTGCCCATCTCACACACTGTCTTCCTTTGGCTTCATTGTAAGCTATACATTGTCGATTCTTACTACCTGGATCCACAGAGTTTACAGCAACCATTTCATTCATAGGTGTTGATGTAGATATGGTTATGCCTGGTGTGAGATCGAAGAATGGGGCTAATGTTGGTGCTTTGTCACTTGTAATGAAAGGAGAAGTTGTTAGGTCAAGGTGAAAATGTTGACTAGTGTTTTGTTTATGTTTTGGAATATGTGGTTTGGGGTTTGATGTATGTAGCATAAAATGTATATGAATAACCAATGAGGCATAATGTAATGCTTATGTAAAATGCTTGTTTTAATAACAAAAATTACTTATGATTTTAAGGTTGTAACAAACTTGGTTTGAATGAAATGAATTTGCGGTTATAGAAATGAATATGGATTTTAGAAATAAATCTAAGACTAATCAAAATGTCAATTTAAAATCAAAAAAACCAACAAAACCAATTAAAATCGAATCAATCTGTAATTTGTTAAAATTACCTTGATATCAACTCTAACATTCATTTGGAAATTAAAATCAATTAGAGTTTGAACCATTAGTAAAACACAATTAAGATTAACTTGAAATTTGGAATTAGACTTATTTTGAAATTAAAATTGAAAAAAAATAAAAAGTCAAATATTTAGAATCCATTTCGTAATCAAAACACCATGATAAAAAAAAACTAGATAATGACCAATGTTTATCAAAAAAATATGGATTTGGGAATGGATGGTTGCCTTTGGTCATGAATGTATGCAAATGAACTTTAGGCCGAGTGCCAAATAAAAATGGAAAAAATTCAGGACCAAAATCGGGGTATGACACATCTCATAACTAGCTAGCATGCTTGACACATCAACTCACACTGTCTTGCATGACAGACACATCATCTCATGACTAGCTAGCATGCTTGACACATCAACTCACACTGTCTTGCATGACAGACACATCATCTCATGACTAGGTAGCGTGCTTGACACATCAACTCACACTGTCTTGCATGACAGACACATCATCTCAGAATTGGCTTGCATGCTTGACACATTATCTCAGAGTAGCTTCAATGTCCGACACATCATCTCAGAACTAGCTAGCATGTGAGACACCGATACCATCTATTTAAGTGTCTTACTATCAACATCCAAGACACTTCACTCACATTCATCTGCACTTGCAAAATAGTTTTCATCTCCAAAATGTCATCTTCATCATTATACAGTGTCAACGTTCACTGCAACGGTGAAACTTTTGAGTCTGAGCTTCATAGTTTTTGTTTTAGAAACACTGATACCATTAGAATCACGATCAAGAGAAATGCAACCTTTTTGCATTTGAAAAAAAGAATACAATCCTTTATAGGATCAGGTATTGTGTCAAAGATCACATATCAAAATCCTATATTTTTTGAGAATGGTCAATGCAAGTTTTCCCCCTTAAGGTACGAGACGATGAAGATGTTGAAAACATGTTTCTTAGTCATGAACATTCAGGCATGGATTGTATCGAGTTGTACATTACTCTACAACCATGTATACCGTCTCAACAGTCTCAACTAACCGATCAGGATGCAGCTGGTGAAGATGCTGCAGATGATGCACAATGGTCAGATGAACTCAACCCAGAAGCAGAAGTAGAAGTCGACGTTGTTGATGAAGAAGAAGAGGAAACCGAGATACAGGTTGATCACATGCTGAACAACGACGATGAAGATGATGCTCAACCACCACCAATACCTCCTAGTCATGCCTACAATCCTCCTCAACATATGACAAATATGGATCTTCACGACGATGAAACATCCGACAGTGTCTTCTATAATCCGTATCTGAGACCAGTAGGCGAATTAAAGGTGGGAGACATGTTTCGTACCAAAGAAGAATGTGTGTTGGCAATCAAAAAATTCCACATGAACAACTTTGCTGACTTTACAGTGAAACGCACTGATTCTAGAAGGTATGTTATCGAATGTCGTAACATGCTTTGTAAGTTTCGTTTGGCTGCATCTTACAAGAAGAAAAATGACTCTTGGGAGATCGCTTCAATAGACCCACCGCACAGTTGCGTTGCAAGTAACGTTGAACAAGATCACCGTAAACTGAGCACAGCTTTGATATGTCAAGACATTCTGCCATTGGTAAATAAAGACCCATCAGTGAAGGTGAGTATAATTATATCCCATATCCGAACAACATATAATTATACTCCATCTTACAAGAAAGCATGGATTGCGAGGACAAAGGTTGTTGAACAGGTTTTCGGCAACTGGGAGGATTCATTCAAGGAATTACCACGGTTTTTATGGGCACTAAAAACTTATGTCCCAGGAACTGTGGCAATTATGGAGACAGTGCCAGCAATGATGCCAGACGGAACCTGTGCTACAGGTAATAGAATATTTCACCGTCTCTTTTGGGCATTTGACCCGTGCATCAAAGGTTTCGCTTTCTGCAAACCTCTCTTGAAAATTGATGGCACTTGGTTATACGGAAAATACAAGGGTACTTTGCTCATGGCGGTTGCACAAGACGGTAATAACAATGTATTTCCCATTGCCTTTGCTCTTGTTGAAGGTGAAACGGCTGGTGGATGGGGTTTCTTTCTTCGACATCTCAGAACGCATGTCGCTCCACAAGCCAATCTATGTTTGATTTCAGATAGACATCCTGCCATTGAAAGTGCCTACAACAACCATGACAACGGATGGCATGATCCTCCTTCTACACATGTCTACTGTATCAGACACATTGCACAAAACTTCATGCGTGCTATAAAAGATAAGAATCTTCGCAAGAAGGTGGTGAATGTTGGGTATGCTTTAACTCAACCGTCATTTCAATATTATCGTGATGAGATTCGACTGTCTAATGAAGACGCGGGGAGATGGATAAATAACATCCCAGTAGAGCAGTGGACAAGAGCATTTGACGGTGGTTATCGATGGGGCCACATGACAACAAACGTTGTGGAATGCATGAACGGGGTTTTCAAAGGGATTTGAAATCTGTCGATAACCGCCTTGGTAAGATCAACCTATTATAGGTTGGCTTCTATGTTCGTAACCAGAGGTGAAAGATGGAGTGCAGTGTTAATGTCCGGACAAGTATTCAGTGAGTGTTGCATGAAGGTCATGAAAGAGGAGAGCATCAAAGCTACGACACACGCTGTAACAGTGTTTGACCGTCATAGACAAAATTTCAGCGTCCAGGAAACAATGGGCAACAACGAGGGGAGACCAAATTTAGCCTACGTTGTTAGACTACACAGAAGTTGGTGTGATTGTGGAAAATTCCAGACCTTCTGCATACCTTGCTCCCATGTCATTATAGCATGCGCTTATACTCGTCAAGACGCTTACACCCATTTATCTGATGTGTACAAGGCCAACACCATCATGAATGTATATAGTCAAAACTTTTCAGTACTACCAATGGAGTATTACTGGCCTCCATATGAAGGAGATATTGTTTGGCACAATGAAGAGATGCGTAGAAAGAAGAAAGGAAGGCCAAACAGCACACGTATCAGAACAGAGATGGATTCCACAGATAAAATGATAAGATTATGTAGTATCTGTCGTCAACCAGGACACAACAAAAACAACTGTCCCAATCAAGGAGCATCATCTAGATCTTAAGCTTTTTGTAACATTTTATCTAGATCTTAAGCTTTTTGTAACATTGTATTTCTGTAACAATCAATCATTATATATCATTAAGTTCTTGTTACAACGAGTTTCATAACCAACATCAGTACAAAACATCTGAAAACATAAATAATTCTAACTGATTACAACAATCAAATTAATGTCGTCTCGACCGAACATCATTTCCCTAGCATCCTTATCAGTCTTCATTCGCACCCAACCAAAGATACTGTCAAGTCTCTCAATACTTCTGATTTTTTCCCCTTCTGGTATTTTCCCGTCTAACCATCGAACCAACTCCCTCTTCAGTTGATCTAACGTGGTGATGTTCCAAAACAGCATCAGCAATTGAGGTTTGTCTCTCGCATAAATCACCTTACCGTATCGGCGACGAACACCAAACATGATAGCCAAATGATTATATAAGTTGTGGAACAATAGGTCACACAACGCATCTATTTATAAGACAAAAAAGGCATTTTATGAGGGAGTCGCCAATTGAGTTGGCGCCTCCATTCAAGTTTTAACAACAGTCGCCATATGAACAACTTTCATGTTCATCAAAAATCCATTTGAAACTTGGAAGCTCATCATTCATTTCAAAACATTATAGGTCATTTTGACAGAAACCCTAATTTTGGGTCAAGTTCGCAGGGACCTAACTCACTCATTTTTAATTATTTTGAGGTGGGACCAAGTGCATTGCAAAATTTGAGATGTCTACTTCAAATGTTATGTTGGATAAAATTTCATATTTCTAAAAGAAACACATGCAATAATGTAATACATTATAGGTCAGATAACAGTTGAAAAACTCAGAAGTCCAACTTCAACTGCCCATAACTTTCTCATAAAAAATCCAAATGATGCAAAATTTATGTCCAAATTCATTGTATTGAAAAGATCTACAACTTTCATGTTGGAGGTTTTGCTATTTGAGGCTTTTTTAAGGGAGTCGCCAATTGAATTGGCGCCTCCTTGCAATTTTTAAGAGGGGTCGCCAATCTAATTGGCGTCTCCTCCTAAAAGTGGGGTAGATTGGGAATTTTGCTGAAAACTGGGATATTTTGGAAATTTTTTCAAAAAACAGGGTTATCTCGGTAAAAAAACCTCTAATTGTCGTCTCTATTTTAAGATCAATTTTAAATAAAAATATGTTAATTTATATCTATTTTTTTAAATAGATGGCGCATTTTAAATGAAGTGGGCCTTACCCGTTGGACCATTTTTGTTTTTCTATATTTGTTAATGAAAACAATTTCTTTATAAAAATAATAATAGCGAAACTAATTTATTTATAAATATAAAAAATTGAATTAAATTATGAAACAATTAATCTTTAAATATAAAAACTAAATTAATTATTAAGAAAAGTTATTTATAAAAATAGAATAATATTATATCTTAGATCATCATATGATTTGGACAACAACAAAATAATAAAAATTGAAAAAGATCCAAATCAATTAATACAAAACAAGCAAAAAGATTCACATACGTTTCCTTCAATAATTGTTTCAATAATTAATATTATAAAATTCAAATGAACAATCTAGCTTTTTCATTTGTGAAACCCTTCTGAAACTCATTCTAGTTCCAAATACGTGCATTGTTTAGTTCATATTCCACCATTTCATTTGAAGTTAAGTTAGTTTTCCCTCTCGTGAAAAATAATGTATTTATTACATTCAACAAAGATTTTTCTTATCTTTCTCAAATAAAACTTTTTTTAAAGTATTCTGGAGGGAAGAAAAACCAACATTAAGTTGATATGGAAATTCAATCAAAGAAATAACAAAATGAAAGAGGTTAGACGTCGATCATTATTGTGATATTTTTGATAGAAAGTGTTCTCTTTTTAGATTGAGAGGATGAAAATCAGATGGAGAATCGAAGAATGATTTATAGGATCAACTATGAGTTGGGGCAAGTACGTCTACAGTTTAGGATTTCAAAAATTTGTTTCGAAATCAAAAAATATTATAATAATTAAAAATAATATAAATATTATTTATAAAAATTTTGAATTGAGGCTTGCTTTTTGCTGCCGTGTGGTTAAAGATTTCCAATTTGAGTATGTTCAACCTCAAATCAATACATTTTTTACACTTTAATTTTATAATCAATATATTTTTATATTTTGATTTTATATTTTAAATGGTACATGATTTAATTTATATAATCCTTTAAAATTTATTTTATTTTTATTTTTATTCTATATATAAAATTTACTTTTTAATAATTTATTTACTTTTTATTTTTATTATATATATAATTTACCTTTTAATAATATATTAAAAAGTCAGGAGCGTTATTTTTAAATTATCATGATTCAATTGATTGAAAAAAAAGACGCATGTGAAGTTTTTGACCTGACAAATAATTTGATGTGCAAGTGGATAAGAGATAAATATACATGCGTGAATTTAATAAATATTTTAATATTATTTATAATTAAATATTTTGAAATATATGATACGATCATATTTTAGTGTGGGAGTGGATACAAGATAAATATACATGTGTGAACTTGATAAATATTTTAATATTATTTATAATTAAATATTTTAAAATTTATCATACCATTTTATTATTTATTATCAAATTTTTATGATTTAATATAATTTAATATTATTGATAGAAATGGATCTTCAATAAAAAAATTTTGTGCAACACTCTCTAACTTAATAGATTGATTTGATTCAATCGATGTCATTATACAATTCATATCTCTTTCCTAGATATGTTTTCACTTTACCTATCTCCCTTTTATATCTTCACCGTCGAATTTTCACATCTCACGTGCAAGCCACCGCCACCGAACCAACCATCCCACCTCTGATGACAACCACACTCTCTTTAAACAAAAGAGAAAAATAGAATCCAAAAATGAAAAATAAAAACTCAAAATTAATCGTATAGATTTTTTATTAGATTGTTTTTTATTATTTATCCGAATTTCTAAAAAGTGGATACCGATTCTAATGATATGCGATTGTTGAAACCATGCTAAGATGGGGGGCTCGTTTAACACTATTTGGAAAAACTCATTCTGATGGATGTCACTTACATTTCTTTGACTCTTCCCCAAAGTGAATGAGAAAGAAATTTAAGAAATAAGAATGGTGGTTTTGTTGATTTAGATATGGGTTAGTGTATCTTCTTTTCTTCTTTTTCTTTCAATAAAGAAACAACATTCATAAGAGAATCTTTCCTTCAATGCATTATTTTTGTATGTCAATTTAGTTGTTCTTTTTACTTTAACTATTATTATTAAATATTCCAGTTACATCATGAGCCTATTTTTTTTAAAAAAATTATCATCAGTTTTTATTAATCCGTCTATGTTGCGCTCCGTCACTAAATCATATATTACATATTTAAAAAAATATACGATAGTACATTTTATATCAAAAAATTGATAAAATAAATTAAAATTATTTAAAAATAAAATAGATTGACTAGTTTCATGGAGGATCAAACCTGTAATTTACTTAATTTTTATATATTTAAATATATTGTTGTAATTTACTTAATTTTTATATATTTAAATATATTGTTATGAATTAGGTTTAAAATATAACATTTTATATAATCTAATTTTATAAAAATATTAAGTTAAATACAAAAATAAGACTTAATTATTTTAAAAGATATATAAAAATAAAATGAAAACATCTTATAAACAATATAATAAATTGTTTTCATAACTTATCTCAATAAATAGTTTCATAAAACTTATATTATCGAATAAATAAATAAATAAAATAAGATATTTAAACACTAATTGCATTCCTTATTCAAATATGTTTAAATAAAATAAACTTTTAAATAGATTAACAGATCTATCAAAGTTTTGAAAAGATAAATCTTAAGTCTAAAAACAACTATACATCATATTAAACCTTAATTGTTTTTATTAGGTTTAAGTTTGACCAAATTTATTTCATCTTAATATATTCTCACCCCCTTATCATTATCGACTAGAGAGAAAAGAATGATTGTAATTAAAGGCAATAAAAGAGAGAGAAATTAATGTCTAAATGGGGATGTGGCAAAAAAGAAATAAAAAAACTTGATTCTCTTATATATATATATATATATATATATATATATATATATATATATATATATATATATATATATATATATATATATATAATCGTGGTCAAGGACAATCATGAAAAAATAAGACAAGCAGTGATAGGGGTGGACAAGAAAAACCCACCCGAGAATAACCAACCGAACCGGTTGTAGGTGGATGTTTCGGGTCGGGTTAATTCGGTTTGACGGGTTGGACGGATGTTGCAAACGGGTTCAGAGGGGTATGTGTGGTCGGGTTCGGTTTTGATTTTTTGGCCCAACAAAATCCGAGCCCGACCGATTCCATTACATTACTATTACTATCAAGGAGAATTTTGGCACCTTGACCCAACAAAATCAGATTGCAAAATCAGAACTTGCCCCGTCTACTCTACCCTGAACCCTAAAGCTTGCGCCGTCCACCGTCCACCCTGAACTCTGAAGCTTGCGCCGTCCACCGTCCACCCTGAACTCTGAAGCTTGCGCCGTCCACCCCTCTGAAGCTTGCACCGTCCACCCTGAACCCCAAAGCTTGCGCCGTCCACCTCTCTGAAGCTTGCGCCATCCACCCCTCTGAACCCTAAAGCTTGCGCCGTCCACCTCTCCGAACCCTAAAGCTCCGTCCACCCCTCTGAACCCTAAAGCTTTAGCGTCGTCACCATGCTTCATCTCCAAAAGTAAAACAATTGTCAGTAAAACCTTGCTTCAGCTCAATTGGCTCATGAGGTTATGGCTATTCAGGTAAACAGTGACTCCCAAACAGAGAATACTTTTCAATAAAAATATAATTCTGGGTATAAACTTCCTATCATGATCACAATTGTCATATAGCAAGGAAGAGCTTTCAAGGTTGTTTCAGTTCTGGATTTTCTGATGCATGGTGATTTTATTGGTTGTTCTTTCTTTTTTCTGTTTTGTTGTCTTCAAGGTGGATGGGATTAGATTAGCTGAGATGAGATGAGACAGTTTCTCTCTTCTTATCCTTAAAACTTGTCTGTTTCTTTTTCTATTTTTTTGTCTGCATGTATAGATAGGTAGCTTAGCCATTACATTTCTATTTCTCATTAATGTTTTTGCTTTTTTCTTTATCTACAAATACTAGATGGTTTTCATCTTCATGTTATTATGGTTTTTTGGTTTGTTTTACCTTGTTTTGTTGATGGTGATGCAGAAAAATATTGAAGGCTGAATATATTGTGTTGTGAATGGCATCAACATCTTGTGTTATCAAGAGTCCATTAGCTATGAAAGAGACGGGTTCAAGCTGTGGTCAGTATCCTCCTCCTATGGCAACGTATGAAGAGGTTGTGGACAATCCTAAGCTCTTTTTGCATAGCTTGGAGAAGCTCCATGCTACAATGGGCACCAAGTTCATGTAAGTTTCTTAGATTAATAAACTACTAAAGATTGTGAATTGGTTTTTTCTTTTTTAAGATGTAGAAAACACAAGCATATCATATGGAATTTCTTGCATCATGGTGTTTGATAAGTGATGCATCATGCATTTGTTGCTGCTCTATTTAATCAAGTTGTCATTATTTGGTTTTGACATTGTGTTTATAATGAGGGAGGACATTCTAATGTTACAGTGGCTGCAAATGGTTCATGTTTTGGATCTAAATGATTTTCTTGGCCTCTAGTTTTGCTTTTTTGGAAATACTAAACACTATGAACTCATTTCGATTGCATAACTTTGTAATAAATACAAAAAACTTGGAATTTTATTGCAGGATTCCCATTATTGGGGGAAAGGAGTTGGATTTACACCGCCTCTTTGTTGAAGTGACTTCTCGTGGAGGGATTGAGAAAGTAAGATGTGATTATAATTTCGATTTTTGCTCTTATAATCTATGAAACATGGACACCGGCACCAAGTGAACAAGTAGACACCAATAGTGTCAGCACATAGCTTGATAAGAGATCTATTTTGAAATTCAATATTATATATTCATCATGGCATCATAAGAACTTGTTAGCATTTGCTTCTTTGCATGTTTTTGTAAATCGTAATTGATGGAAGATCTTGCCTTGATTGGTGATATACTTGAGTTGAATGTTCTGATATCTTCGTAAAATTCTTCAAATATTTTTTATTATTCTTTTAAATTAATGTATAACTTTGGTTTTTCCGCAATGTAGTGATATGGTGATCTTATCTTGTTAATATTTCTTGCAGATCATTAAGGATAGAAAATGGAAAGATATAACTTTAGTTTTCAATTTTCCATCAACGGCAACAAATGCTTCTTTTGTGCTGCGGAAGTACTATACTTCATTACTCTACCATTATGAGCAAATCTATTATTTTAAAGCTCATAATTGGACTCATGCAGCTTCAGGTATGTTCATTGGAACCACAATGCTGTTTGTACCAACATTTGGGCCTATTCTAATGTGCAAATTGTTAATTTCTCTATGGCAGATGTTTTGCAGAGTCCACCATCCACCCCAGTTCCTGCTCTGAAGATGCCGTTTTCACATCCTTCATCTGAAGTTCAACCAGCTGTCGTTCAACCGTTAAATGTTAATGCTGCTGGATTGCCTGAAGGTCTTTTCATTTTTCTCTCAGCCGAAAATAAGATTATTTTCCAACCCCAAAACCAAACAGAAGTGGATACAATTTCTTCTTTGCAGAACAACACGTCAGGCTAAAACCTCTTAACCAAGGGAAGGACCGAGAGATCAGTAGGACCATCGGTGAACTCTGGAACAAGTTAAATGAATCTGAAAAAGCAGTAAGGAATTTGTTTATCTTACAGAATGGAATAAACCATTAAAATGTTATTCTCTCTTCAATTTAGTTATTAGGGACTTAATTGATGATTTATTCCACAACATAGGCTAACATAATATGCACTGTTTTGTTATTATGTTAACATGTTAAGTTGCACTGATATATAAGGTTTATCAAGAACAAGCCATGAAGGACAAAGAGAGGTACAAAACAGAAATGGAGTGTTACCGTGAGAAGGTTTATCTATCAAGGTTATCATCCTTTTGACAGTCCTCGATCATTTATCTCTTTTGTCATATAGCAAGGAAGAACTGCTGAAGCTGAAGTTGAGTTTGAAAGGCTTCTGGGTGTATCCGAAGCAAAGTTTGCAATATCACAGTTATCCAAGGTAGATAGAGGTGACGATACTGATACTGTGAAGTTCTCTGAATTGCTTCATTGTCATCATTCTAAAGGTATATAGTTTTTTATGTCTATCTCTAGGAAAGTCGCGTCATTGTGTGTTTATGTCATTGTTATTAGCTTGTCACTGGTTTCTTTAGGTATCCAAAAGTCATTTTTTATTCACGAGTTCGTTTTGCAGTTGTTTTTATTGGATCAACCCTATTTGCTTTACAACAGCTATCTGGTATAAATGCTGTGTTTTATTTCTCTTCAACTGTTTTTAAAAGTGCTGGAGTACCATCGGATGTTGCAAATGTGTGCATAGGCGATATCAATGATCATTCAAGCCACAGGAGCAAGTTCACTTTTACTAAACACGGGAGCTCTGTACCTATCTGTTGGTGGCATGCTAATGTAAGTATGCTGTAACTATGAATACAGATCTTGATTCTTGATAGATGCATCTGTAGTGAAAATTATGAGTTAAACAAAATTCATATTTCTAGAGTTCTAAAGTTCATTGCAATTTTGTACAGGTCTGTAATTTCCTTGTTGGGTTACTGTTCTTGCGTTTACTGGAGAAACTTGGTCCACAACTGCTTTACTCAATGTTTGCTACATTCTGCATGATGGCAGTAATCTTTGTAAAAAGAAATGTGGTGGAAACCAAAGGGAAATCACTTCAAGAAATTGAGATAGCACTTCTTCCCCAAGACTAGAGCTTCTTACAAAAACCCATTCACTGCAGTAATTTTGCATAATTTGGGGGCTATCATAGTGTCGGCTATGAGCATATTATGAACAAATGTTAACAATGATTGTTCAATCCATTTCCGAAAAATGCAGCAATTTCATAAGTTTTAAGATATATTGTTTTATTTTTTTGTTCATAAGTAAACTAAAAGTTTAAAGACTAGTATAAAATTGTGCTATTTAAATCCTAGATAAAATCCACTTGTGTTGGGTTTATTTTGGAATGAGCTCAATTATTTTTAAAACCGAATAAACCGCATTATAAAACCGAACCGAACAAAACCGAAACCGAAAATAACCGAATTGCAAACCGGTCGGTTTTGGTTATGTTTTTTCCAACCGATGGTTAGGTCGGATTGGGAATTTGGGCCCGAAAACCGATCCAACCCAACCGATGTTCACCCCTAAGCAGTGATGTATAATCCGATTTTAGCATCACATTCATGAATACGTATGAGGATAGAGTGCTTAAATGAGTATTATACTTACACATCATTTTTTATATTTTTTAATATTAATATTTAATTTTTTTTACTAGGGTTTCATGAGTCAACCATTGCTAGAAACCAAGAAACTTCACGTGAAGAATGCGATTTGAAGGATAGGAGCACCAAAAAAAAATTAAAGATAGCGAGGAAATATCCAAGCCTTTATCCAATAATCAGATAACTTTATAACCTGTAAAGGGATGTCGATAAAATAAAGAATGTAAGTGTGGTATCATATAGGAATATGGTGACTGGAGAAAATACTGAAAATAAGGGTGAGGTAGAGGATCAAGATTAGACTACCGAAGGATTTTGGGAAATTAAAAGGCCAGATGAAGGGTTAAGAATTGAAGAAAAGAAATATGGAGAGTATGATTGTCCCGAGATCATATTATATGGCGTGGAAGAACAAAGAAGTGCTAAACCTTGGAAAAAAGGACTGATAGTCAAAATGTCGGGGAGAAGAATCAGTTATAAGGTCGTGGAGAATAAACTTCAACAGATGTCGGCAAGGAAATGGGTACTGAATATAGTTGATCTTTGTCAGGAGTATTACCTAGTCACATTTACCAGCGAAGAAGATCAAGAATTTGCACTAATGGAGGGTCCACGGTAAATCTATGATAACTATCTTTCGGTGAGGGAATTGAGTGCCAATTTTTGTCTATCCAAAGATGCAATTGAGCAACTTGCAATACATGTCATAATTTTAGTTATCCCTATTGAATACTATCATACCAGAGTTCATTGGTGATCGTATTGGGAAAACGGCTAAAGTGGATAAGAACACTTTTACAAGGGAAAGAGGTAAGTAAGCACAACTATGTATACTAGTCGACTTGATCAAGCCTCTACTTGCAATGTTTCCATCAAAGGGAGGCATTACAATGTGGAGTATGAAATATTACATCTCTTATGTTTTAGTTTTGGAAGATTTTGGCATCATGTCAAAGTATGTGGGGAGAAAAAGGAATTTGTGATGGTGGAAGAAAGAGTGAAAGAATTAGTCATTAAGGGGGATGTAAGGCATAATGATAAACACTTTATCAGTAATATAGGGCATTGGTCAATAGTGCATAAAATCAAAAATACAAGATGAAGCAAGAAACATACCGAGAAGGAATGTCAAGTAGCTTCAACAAGTGATGCTCTGGTGAAGACTGTCGCAATCAATGTTAGAACGAAGAATCAGGGGTCAAGGTTTAATGCTCTTTAAGATAAATTAGTTGGAGTTATTATGAATGAAGATTGTTACGTTAATTATGAAAATTCATAATGTAAGCTAAAATAAAAACCATGCAACTCATAGGAAATTAGGGAAGAGGGACAAAACTCAAACGGCCCAATGAGAATGAAGCAAGTGGATAAAGAATTAGGAAAAAAGAAAAAAAAAATATTAAAAAATAAAGAATGAGAAGTTAGTTGAAGTGTCATGTGACATAAAATAAGCGAATAATAAAGGGGCTACACGTGGGAAAGGTGGAGTGGAGATTGACAAATTACTGGGAGAGAATGAATTCAATGAAATGGTAAATGTTGTATCTCTTAAAGAAGGCCAAATATTTGGAGAAAGAGACATTGAAATGGGGGAAGATGGAGACCGATCTAGTATGAGAAACAACATGGATCAGTTGGGCCCAAAAGAATTCAAGGCCCAAGGATCAATAGGAAAGGTCACACCATAGTACACCTCCTCTATCATAATTTCATATCGAAGTGACATTAATATAAAGAAGAAGTAGTGAATGAAACTGGATCGACTGGGAAATATGGAGATAATGTGGAAGAAGAGGTTAACTAAAATATGGAATTGGTGGAGGAGATGTAGAGTGCATGGAAATGGACTACAACCTTAAAACAATAAGTTTGATGATTAAAGACCAATGCAAAATTATACTTTGGAATTTTAGAGGAGTAGGGAGTTAAGCTTTCAACCGTATTTGTCATTGTTATATGTGTGAGAATCAGCCAAATATATTTGTTATATGGAAATGAGAATCAATCCCTCAAATTTTTGCAAGAAGTTCAACAATTTAGGTTTTGATGGTTATAAGTATACATATGTAAGAGGTTATGCATGAGGGATAACTATGGGGTGGAAGAATAACAAAACCAAACTCAAAATTCTCAATAGGCATTTTCAATTTATTTATGCTAATATTATAGTGAGAGATGAATTGGATTGGATGCTAACGGAAGTTTATGCAATTGCTATAGAAGAATGAAAGAGGGGGCTTTGGAGTGAATTGAAAACCATTGGAGGCAATGTGGACTCTGTGTGGCTTATTGATGGTGGCTTTAACAAACTCTTGGTTAGGTCAGAAAAGAGGGAAGGGACTGCTCCATCAGCAAGAAAGTGTGCATTATTCCAAGATAGAATTAACGGTTGTAACCTTGTAGATTTAGATTTATCTGGTTATAAGTATGCTTGAAGGGGATATATAAATTAGGAAGGTTTGAGAGTCTATGAAAGACTATACAAAGTGATGTAATGATCATTGGAGGCTTCAATTTCCAAATGAGTAGGTTAAGGTCCTTACTTGACTTAAGTTTTCTGATCACCAACCTGTGTTAGTTTCTTTAACTGGTGATGTTAGTAGGAATATACCTTATTATTTTAAGTTTGAACGTGTCTGGATTCTCTAGGAATCATACCAAGATATGTTAAAATCTGCTTGGGATGCTAATTCGAGTTTTAAAAACAATTTGGAAGAACTCAAAATCCAAGCTACTAAGTGGAATATGCATACTGTTAAAATTGTTCAGAAGGAGAGAAAAAAGATGATGGGTAACTTGAGAGGAATCCAAAAATCAATTCAAGAGGGAAAAAGTCATCAGGGTCACATTGCTTTAGAGAAAACTCTACAACACGATTTGGAAAAAATTATGCATCAAGAGGAGCTGATATGGTATCAAAGATATAAAAAAATGGCTAATGGAGATAGGAACACTATGTTCTAGCATGTCAAAGTATTTCAAAGGAGGAGAAGGAAGATTATTCATTTCATCAAGAACTATATTGGGATTTGGATTGAGGATGCTGGAGAAATTAAGAGAATGTTCAAAAGGTGCTACTATAACCTTTACACTACATAAATACAGGTTATTGAGTGGGTACCAACAACTCACTTATTTAAATCAATTGAAGAGAACATCTTATGCAAGCTTAATGAAGAGCTGAAGGAGGAATAAATAAAAGAAGCAGTCTTTGATATGGCCCTTTTAAAGTATCCAAGGCTTGATGGCTACCTAAGACACTTCTTTCAAAAATCTTGGAAAGTTATTAGTATCAGTGTGTATGCAAGCTTATTCATAATTTGTGGAGCGATCCCAACAGTATATAAGAGGTCAACAAAACTGAGCTAAAACTGAGCTTTGTCTTATTCCAAAGGTAATGAATGTTGAGCAGGTGAATCAGTTTCGACCAATTTCACTTTGTAATGCTATTTATAAAGTTCTTAGTAAAGTTATTGTCAATAGAATGAAAATGTGTATGGATAGAGTAGTGTCTCCTAACCATACAAGTTTTATCCCAAATAGAAACATTCATGAGAACATTGTGGAAGCTCAAAAACTTATTCATAGTATGAACAAGTTAAAAGGTAATAAGGGTTTCTTTGCAATCAAATTAGACTTAGCCAAAGCTTATGATATGATGAACTGGAGTTATGTAGAGAAAGTTTTAAAGGAGGTGAACATTCCTCAGAATCTTAGAAGCATTATTATGCCAGTTATCTCAAATGTTAGCATGAAGGTCATATAGAATGGGCAAAAAGGAGAGTACTTAAAATTAAAGAAAGGATTGAGACAAGGTGATCTTCTATCTCAGCATCTCTTTGTTTTATGTATAGATAGGTTATCCCACATGATTATGGTTGTTGTGGAAAAGAAGGACTAAGAAGAAAATAAGGTTGTTAGGAACGAACACAAAGTTTCTCACCTTATGTTTGCAGATGATATGCTTCTCTTAGGGAAGGCTAATTTTCAACAAATAACTTGCATTATTAAGGTTCTAACCAAGTTTTGTGAGTATTATGTAAAAGGGTCAATGTTGAGAATTCTAGTATTATGTTCTCTAAGAATACTCTTATGCACACCATAAGGCAGATAATTTAAGTTTCATGGTTAAAGGAAACTATGGATGTTGGTATCTACCTAGGGGGGCCTATGACATGTTAAATATCTAGAGTAAAGAATTACAAATATCTAGTAGATAAAGTGAGGTCAAAATTTTCTAATTGAAAGGGAAAGCAATTACATCTTTTATGGTAGGGTCGACCTATCTAAACATTTATGGAAGCTCTACCAACCTATGTACAAGATGTCAAAGTGGGATATGGGAAATGAGAAAAAATAAAAGCATGGTTATATTGTTGGGTAGATCCAGGAATTAGGCTCAAGGACTTCATGACTAGGCCAACTGATAGTATATAAAATGCCATTCTCTGAGCCATTACTTTAAGTGATGGAAGTTGGAGCTGGTTACTTTTAAGGAGTATGCTTCCTCATGAAATTCTGGAAAGAATTAGAGCAATTGAGCCTCTGGGTGTGGGGAGAAATGAAGTTTATATGTACATTTAGGGAGGAACCAATATAGGTTACTTTAATATTTCCAATGCCTTTGAACACATTGCAGGTAGATACTATGCATAAAATATGGATACATGGAAATATATTTGGAAGTTGATGGTTCCTGAAAGAATTCGAAGCTTTATCTGGAAGATACATCACAGTGGAATCAATACAAATCAATACCTTAATATTCTTAAACCGAGGGATCCATGTTTTGAAGATTCTGCAGGATAAGAAGAGTCGATTCTTCATGTTATGAGAGGCTGCAAAAATGCAAAACAAATTTGGATTCAATTGCTGAACATAACTGATAGTCATAACTTCTTTGCTATTAACTTAACAGAATTGTTGGAAATCAATTTGCATAGGAATTTTTCCAGGAAATAGGAGAGTTGACAAGCTATATGGGCCACACCTTTGTTAGATAATTAATTGATAATCCTGGATAATCTTCGAAGAATCGTGTTCGTTCACTTTCCGAACAAAGTATTTCGACCCTATTTATGCCTGGGTTCACGAAATCTTTGTGGGGATAATTCTTGAAGAAAGAATGTTTCTGGCAAAAGAAAGATTCAGGAACGTAGAATGGTTTTTGTGTGTAACCTTAAACCGAGGCCAGATTTCCCCCTTTTATAGGAGAACGAAAACTGAAAACGAAAAGTCATACCTTTTCAAGAAAAACGGTAATAACGGTTGGGAAGGTTCAAACGTTCAAAAGTCATACCTTTTCAAGAAAAACGGTAATAACGGTTGGGAAGGTTCAAACGTTCAAAAGTCATACCTTTTCAACAAAAACGGTAATAACGGCTTCGCCCCTTGGAACCCAGTTTTCAATTACTTGCAGTCAATTACACGTTGGCTCTACGAGCGTGCACTCCGCACTACTCCTAACTCGTTTCCAAGCTTTAACGCATAATTGCATCGGCCTAGAGTAAATCTCATTACTACTAAAATCATGGGTGATACTAAAATCACCAACAAATCCCCCCCATTTTAGTGTAATCCTTGATTTACTTAATATATACAATAAAATATATAAGGGTATATTACAATCAAACAGATGCATAAACGAAAATGTCTTGCGATTGAATTTTCATTTTAGTACAAATACACATTTCAAACACTCGAAAATCTGGGTGTCATAGCGATTGAACCCGTCAATCCATTTGAATGTCAGAAGATATAGTACACATATGTTTCTTACAATACTCTACTATTCATACTTGACACTTTACAAGCCATGTGTCCTTATCCATTAATAAGCATATAGGAAGCCAAGTCCAAACTTCTTGAAGCGGCAAAACTTCATGCTTACATAGGTGATTCTTTTAATCTTGTACTTGCATTTACAATTTTTCAAAAGAACCATTAAGAAGATATACTTCAACCTAACCATCACTTGCAGGTCTGAGCACATACCCTGGGAAGATAAATATAATTGCTCCAATCTTTAACTATGATCTTTCCACATTGAATTCTGCTTCTAACGTCATATTAGAAGGGAATTGGGTATATCAAAGCTAATAGATTTAAATGGACTTTAATCCCATCCCAATTACCGACTTCTTTACTAAGTCTCTAGCTAACCCCTTCGTCAAGTGGTCAGCTAAGTTTTGTTGCGACCGAACAAACTCTATAGATATCACCCCATTCATGATTAATTCTCTAATCATACTATGTCTGACACCCAAATGTCTAGACTTTCCATTGTATATTTGACTATAAGCTTTAGCCAATGTGGCAGTACTATCACAACGGATAGAAATTGGTGATATCGGTTTAGGCCATATCGGAATCTCGTATACCAAGTTCCTTAGCCATTCTGCTTCTTTACCAGCAGCAGCTAATGCTACAAACTCAGATTCCATTGTGGAACTAGTTATACATGTTTGCTTCTTGGAAGCCCATGAGATAGCACCTCCCCCAAGCAAGAACACCCATCCACTTGTAGAGGATGAATCTTCAGCATTATTTATCCAACTAGCATCCGAATAACCCTCTAACACCGAAGGAAATCCCATATATGACAATCCATAATTCATTGTACCCTTCAAGTACTTGAATACCCTAGTTATCGCATGCCAATGATGCCGGCTAGGATTACTCGTAAATCTGCTCAACTTTCCAACCGCATAAGCAATATCCGGTCGAGTGCTAATCATAGCATACATCAAAGAGCCTATAGCTCTTGAATATTCGAGTTGATCTACAGGTTTACCTGTATTTGGCATAAGTTTTTCTCCCGGATCCATTGGAGTACTTACTGGAGAACAACTTTCACAATTGAACTTCTTGAGCATTTTCTCAATGTAATGAGATTGCGTAATTACAATCCCTTTATTTTCCCGTTTAATCTTAATTCCTAGAATAACGTCCGCTTCTCCCATATCTTTCATGGAGAACTTTGATGACAAGAAATTCTTTGTTATATCAATTTGATTTTGGTCGGTGCCAAAGATCAACATGTCATCAACATATAAGCAAATGAAAACTCCTTTACCGGATGTATCAAATTTGCTATATACACATTTGTCAGCTTGGTTTAGAATGAAACCATTGGACAAAACAACCTCATCAAACTTTTGATGCCACTGCTTCGGAGCTTGTTTTAGCCCATATAATGACTTAATTAGTTTACACACTTTATGTTCATTACCAGGCATTACAAAACCTTCAGGTTGCTTCATATACACTTCTTCTTCCAAATGACCATTCAGAAATGCTGTTTTGACATCCATTTGGTGAATCACTAGATTATGAATAGCCGCCAAGGCAATCAACAATCTAATAGTAGTGATACGGGCAACAGGAGCATAGGTATCGAAATAATCAATCCCTTCCTTTTGTCTGAAGCCTTGGATAACTAGTCTAGCTTTAAACTTGTCAATTGTACCATCGACTTTCATCTTCTTTTTGAAGATCCATTTGCAACCCAATGGTTTGCAACCTGGTGGTAAATCAGATAGTATCCAAGTATTATTTTCCATGATAGAGCCAATCTCTTCATCAATTGCTTCTTTCCAAAAAGCAGAATCTCGAGACTTGATAGCTTCATCATACGTTCTTGGATCCTCTTCAATACTATAGCAATAATAATATTGAGTGTCAATCTGATCCTTTGATCCCTCAACTAAATATAGTTGGAAATCAGATCCATAAGATTTGGTTTTTCTAGCTCTTTTGCTCCTACGGGGTTCAAGTGCTTGACTTGGCACATCATTTGAATGATCATCTCTTAGAGATTCATCTGAAATAGGTATAGAGTCCTTTGGTCTAGGTACAGAGGAGAAACAGTTCTCATCAAATATGGCATCTCTCGATTCTATAATTGTGTTAATAGAGATCGAGTCATTAGGCTCTATAACATAGAACCTATAGGCCTTGGAGTGCTCGGCATATCCAACAAAGATGCAAGCTACACCCTTTTCACCCAAAGTTTTCCTTTTTGGGTCCGGGAGTCTAACCACGGCCCTACAACCCCAAACACGTAGAAATGTCAGGTTGGGTCGTTTCTTATACCAAAGTTCATATGGGGTAGTTTTGTTCCTTTTATTGGGAACTCTATTTAACAAATAGCATGCCGTTAACACGGCTTCTCCCCAAAATCCTTCACTCAGACCAGAGTAAGATAACATGGCATTCACCATTTCTTTTAGCACTCTATTTTTCCTTTCAGCCACACCATTTTGTTGAGGTGTGTAAGGAGCCGTAGTCTCATGAATGATTCCTACGGATTGGAAAAACACAGGATCATAATATTCACCACCTCTATCTGTGCGTAATGTTTTAATCAACACATTTTGTTGCACTTCAACTTCAGTTTTATAAATTTTGAATTTATCTAAGGCTTCGTCCTTAGCGTGCAACAAATAGACATAGCAGAATCTAGATGTGTCATCTATGAAAGTGACAAAATATTTTTTATGCCCTAATGATGGAGTAGCATGCAAATCACATAAATCACTATGTATCAACTCAAGAATGACAGATTTCCTTGTTATACTTTTAAATGGTTGCCTAGTTATCTTAGTTAACATGCAAGTTTTACACTTTTCTACATTTTTATCAAGATTAGGAATTAATTTATCTTTAGACATTTCATGCATTCTTTTATAATGTACATGTCCTAGGCGAGCATGCCATAACGAAGAATTGATAATATTCGAAGAGGACATAAATACAGAACCAGAATCATTAGGAACTCCATTCAAATTCATCATAAACATACCATTATTATAATATCCAAATCCTACAAACACACCAGACTTTGATAATACATATTTATCTGATTCACACACTTGCTTGTATCCAAGCTTATTTAATACAGGGCCAGAAATTAAATTCTTTCGTAATTTAGGAACATACAAAACATTAAACAAAGTAATAGTTTTTCCGGAACTGAATTCTAACACCACGTTTCCTTTGCCTTCAACGGGAGCGAAGTGATCATCTCCCATGTAGAGGACAGAACCATCTTCCACTGGAACAAAAGTCTTGAACCAGAAACGATCCTTGCAAACATGTGTAGTGGCGCCAGAATCAATCCACCATGCGGTAGCATCATCCTGCACATAGAATGCTTCAGAATTTAGTGAAACAGAATGTTTAATTAAACTATTCAAATCACGAATTGATTTCTGACCTTGGTTTTCGGATTGGTCCTTAGACCCCTTTCCTGAACCACTTGCATTCGCGTTATCGTGCTTTTTAACGAAGCGACAATCCCTCTTGAAGTGGCCTGTTTTACCACACTTCCAGCATTCTAATTTCGGTTTCTTGTTAGCACCGAAACTGCCCTTATTGTCCTTGAAAGCACGCTTCTTTCCTTTGTTTTTGTTGTTACCGTTCCTACCACCCTCTTCGATCATATTAACCGAGGGTCCAACAATTTCTTTGCCTTTTCCTTTGTTATCCTCCTGCGCTCTTAGAGATTCTTCTATGCGCAAGTGACTTCCAAGTTGGATCAAAGACAGTTCGTCTTTTCCATGTTTCAGATTGTGTTTGAAATCTTTCCACGAAGGAGGCAACTTGTCTATGATGCTTGAGACAGATATTGTTTCATCCATATTTAATCCGTGTAGTGTGAACTGTCCAAGGATTCGGAGGAGTTCATTGAATTGTTCCATGACAGACCTTGATTCAACCATTTTGTAGTTGTTGAAATCAGTCACCAGAAACTTTTTACTGGATGAGTCCTCTGCCATGTACTTGGATTCGAGACAATCCCACAATTCCTTTGCAGATTCTATGTTTTGGTAAATATCAAATAAGGGATCAGACATACCGTTAAGAATGTGCCCTCTGCATATGTAGTCGTCGTTCTCCCACTTTGATCTGCGTCTCAGATTTTCAACTGTGTCATCTTCCCGAATTTCTGGAATCGGTGTAGATAGGACATGCACCACCTTCAACGTTGTCAACATGAAATGCATCTTCTTCTGCCAACGCCTGAAATCTTGTCCTTGAAACTTGTCCAATTTTCCGAAATTTCTGGTCATCTCCTTGACGGTGTTTCCTCCAGCCATGATTATCAGATGAATACTTTGTTCGTTTGTTAGATAATTAATTGATAATCCTGGATAATCTTCGAAGAATCGTGTTCGTTCACTTTCCGAACAAAGTATTTCGACCCTATTTATGCCTGGGTTCACGAAATCTTTGTGGGGATAATTCTTGAAGAAAGAATGTTTCTGGCAAAAGAAAGATTCAGGAACGTAGAATGGTTTTTGTGTGTAACCTTAAACCGAGGCCAGATTTCCCCCTTTTATAGGAGAACGAAAACTGAAAACGAAAAGTCATACCTTTTCAAGAAAAACGGTAATAACGGTTGGGAAGGTTCAAACGTTCAAAAGTCATACCTTTTCAATAAAAACGGTAATAACGGTTGGGAAGGTTCAAACGTTCAAAAGTCATACCTTTTCAACAAAAACGGTAATAACGGCTTCGCCCCTTGGAACCCAGTTTTCAATTACTTGCAGTCAATTACACGTTGGCTCTACGAGCGTGCACTCCGCACTACTCCTAACTCGTTTCCAAGCTTTAACGCATAATTGCATCGGCCTAGAGTAAATCTCATTACTACTAAAATCATGGGTGATACTAAAATCACCAACAACCTTGTCATCGGGTATGGAATTGGAGAAACCAAAGGAAGTTTGTCACAAACTTTATATCTCCTTTCAACGGGATTCAAGAAATACGAGATAAAGTTAAAAGTTATCAGCATAGCATGAGTATTCAGAGCAACATGATTCATATAGTTAGACAAACAAATGAAATTGATTGGAAGAAACTAGATAAGGATTAGGTCTGTATCAATGCAGATGGAGCAGTAGAAAAGAATCTGGTAGTTGGTTGTGGTGGTTTAGCAAGGAATAACAATGGAGATTGGTTGTGTGGATTATCAAAGAATGTAGGTATATGCAATGTGTACTTTGCATAATTATGGGGTGTGTTTTAGGGCTTACGACTTGCACAATCCAAAGGCTATGATCGAGTGGAGTTGCAAGTTGACAACCAAGAAGTTGTAAATACAATTCATGAGAATAACAATCATCTAAAAGGTATGAGCATAATTCACAAAATCAATACTATTATGGTATAATCTCAAAGATTGAAGTAAAGAAAATTAATCGTGAAGCCAACAAATGCGCAAATAATTTAACACGGTTTAGTTTAAATCTCCATGGTGGAAGTTTAAATTTCATTGAGTGTCCTGGTTTTTTCCATAGCTTATTGATAAGTGATACAGAGGAATATGTTGAGTTGCTTGGTTGTCTTTTTTTTTAGCGTTTTCCCTCTTGAAGCACACAAAAAAAATTAATAATAAATACTTAATTACTCCATTCTTCGTGCTTCTAATCTTCTCGCTGAATTTTATTCTAATTTTTTTTTTGGAACTTAGAATATTGTATACTTTCTCCTTCACATAATAAATGTATTATTTAAGCTATTCGTGGTTCTTAAAAAATGATTAGATGTGTTAATTTTAATAAAAAAATTATATATTTTATTAAAATACCCTAATGGGGTAGTTGAATGAGGTTAAAGGTAATAAATAAAAGTATATTTAGAGTTTCATTTTAACTTGGTTATTGATCTCATTCCAAAAGAAGGCAATACTTACAACCTGCATGCTATTCTTCTTGATTAATTTTGTATTAATAAGACATGTGATTATATGTTGATTGGTTGTCAAATGTGATGCTTAATTAAATTGTCTTTGTTGATATTTGTAAATATATAGTGTTGAGAATATTTGTATATAGAATAGTCCCACATCGACTATATCATGTAATTAGGTGTAATCTATCTCTATATAATAAAGTCTCCATGTTAATTTTCAAAATACACGGTTTAACCTAAATGTCTCTTAGTCTCTCCCAAGTGTGACCATTGTAATCGGCTTGGACATACTATCGACCGTTGCTGGAAGTTACATTGCAGACCTCCACGCCAGGTAAATGCAACTTAAACTGATAACCCAAACATTAAGAAAACTTTACCTTCTCTTCAGAGCCCTGCGCCACGCTACGAGGATTTTCTCAAGTGGTGTCATACGAATCAGACCTCGGGTTCCACAACTCTAGTTACACACATTGGTAATTAATTTATTTGCTTCTCTCAATCATCTCATATTAGTCCTTAGGTCCTCGATTCTGGTGCGTCGGATCATGTTACCGATAATAAAGGTCTTTTTTCTTCCCTTTTTACCTCTGGTTTCTTACTGAGTATAACTTCCATAAATGGTTCTGAAACCCGACCCCAAGGGATTGGTACTATTCAAATTCTACCATCTCTTTGTGTGACTTTTATCCTATATGTACCTAATTGCCCATTTAATTTACTATCAGTCATTCGTTTAACTTGTTCCCTTAATTGTTCTATCACCTTTACTAATAGTAATGTTACTCTGCATGATCAGAGTTTGGGACAGACGATTAATGTCGGATGTGAGTCACAAGGTCTCTACTACTTCTCTATATCATTTACCACATGCTCTACCACATATTCTCCACTCATTATACATGCGTCATTAGGTCATTCAGGTCTTCACAAGCTACAAAAGTTGGTGCCTAGTCTATCTAAATTATCCACTTTACATTGTGAGTCTTGTCAGTTAGGGAAACATACTCGTAGTCACTTTCATGATCGAGTCAATAAACGGGTTGTGTCCCCTTTTGCTTTAGTTCACTCCGATGTTTGGGGTCCCTCGTGTACCGTGTCTACTTTTAAGTCTATATATTTTGTAACTTTTATTGTTGATTTTTCACGTTGCACATGGCTATTTTTAATGAAGAACAGGTCTGAATTATTTTCTATTTTTGAACAATTTTATCGAGAAATAAGAACCCAATTTGGTTTGTCTATTCGTACCTTAAGAAGTGACAATGCACGTGAATATTTGTCCCAACAATTTCAAACTTTTATGTCATCCAATGGTATTATGCACCAAACATCTTTCCCTCATACACCCCAACAAAATGGGATAGCCAAACGCAAAAATCGGCATCTTGTAGAAACCACTTAGACCCTACTTCTCCATGGTAATGTTCCTCTCCGTTTTAGGGGGGATGTGGTGCTCACAGCATGTTACCTCATAAATCGCATGCCCCCATCTATCCTTAATAATAAAATCCATCATTCAATCTTGTTTCCAAACTCTCCTTTCCACCCAATTCCTCCTCGAGTATTCGGGTCTACGTGGTTTGTACATAATCTCTCCCCTGGTCTTGATAAACTAGCAGCTCGATCACTAAAGTGTATCTTTCTTGGTGATCATCGTTCCCAAAAGGGTTATCATTGATATTCTCATACTCTACAATAATACCTCATATCGGCTAATGTTACATTCTTTGAGTCTGCTCCATATTTCGAGTCCAGCCAAGTATCTCCAGAACCTCTTCAAGAAAGTACTCCCACACCTTTCTCGACAGTTATGAATATCCCACCTACCATTATCCCCGACCAGTTTATGGCTCATGACCCCCCACTTCTCGACTTCAAACATATCAGCATCGTCACCTAACGTCTGTCGTCCTTGTCCCTGAGGTCATACTTGTCCTTGAGGTCATTGAAGACTCTCCTCCGACGCCTCCGCCATCACCGAATCTGATTCTGCAACCTGAGTCTAATCTTCCGATTTCCATTTACAGGTGTAGCACCTCAAATTTGCACCTTCCATTTTGTACATACATTTTCATTTTTAGGTCATTAGCATTGCATTGTCCACTGCATAGCATTGCATTGTCCATTGCCTAGTGCAAGTCATCAGTCAAGACTGGTCAGGAGATCCAGTTGTGCAAGCAAGCCAGTGCATTTTCCATGGAAGCAAAGCCCTAGGGTTGGTTCAATGAGTTCATATGATTCAAGGATCATTTTGAAGTGGTTTGGCCAAAGATTGGATGTTCAAAGCTCATCAGTCAAAATGCAATTCATCTGAAACCCTAGAAAGTCAACCAAAGTCAACTGTCAATTCAATCATGGATTTGAAGGTGGGAGATGGTTAGAGAGGCCTCATTCATGTCCATACAAGTCTCATTTGACATTTCAAACATCAACAATGAAGAATTTGAGGTCAGATGAAAAGTTTCCAAAAATAGTAAGTGACCTGTAATTTGAAATTGCCAAAAATGGAAAGGTTTTCTCCTCAAGATTACATCATCAAGAAAGCTTCAAATGAAATTTTGTCCAACATGAAAGTTGAATATCTTGTTCTCCTATTTCCAAAAAGTCCAAGAACATGAATTTCTCATGTATGGTTGAAAAGATATGGATCAATCATGGCCAAATGAATTTGAACTTCAAATATGCATAACTTTTAAACCATAAGGCCAAATGGAGTGGTTCTTTTTGCAACATTTCTCTCTTGACATGCACTATCCAAAACATGCATCATAAGCCATGCATTTCCATCACAAAAATATTTGACTTTTCATTTGAATTTTGGAGGGAAAGATCAAATTCAAAAATTAAGCATTATTTCCACATTCCATCACTTGCATTTGGTTCAAAACAGAGTTTCAAGTGAATTTCCAAGGCAAAACGTGCACTGTTCCATTCATTTCATGCATGAAGGGTGAATTTGCAAATTGGCCAAAACACCTTGTTTTCACTAATTACACTTGCATTGGTTAAGCATGATTAACAAACATGATTAACAGCTCATATATAAGCCAAAGCATAACAGAAAACTGGATTAACACTTCACAATTTCCAGATCTGAAATTTTCTTCACATTGTTCTCTCAAACTTTTCTTCAATTTTCTTCAAAAACATTGCATCGTTCTTGATTGATTCATCATCCATAAGCATAATTGAGCATTTTGGAAGCAAGATCTAGAGGAATTCATCAAGATTTGAAGCAGATCGAAGCATACACTCATCCATGGCAGTTGGAGATTCTGGCAAGATCAAGCACGATTGAGCTATCATTCTTCATCCATTCATCCATATAAGCATTGAGGAACATCTGTTTCTGCTTTTCAAGACCTAAATCCATTGATTTCACTTCTGCATCTTCTTGAAGGTTAGAATTCGAGTTCCATAATTCATGAAATTGTTAGGTGCTTATTGTAGATCTTTGAACATTGAGTAAATTGAGCTTTGTACCACTGATTTCCATGCAGAAATGAGTTAGTTATGTTAGATTTAAGATTGACATGTGAAATTTCTTTTGCTCGATTCTTTGGATATGTGTGGAATTATGTTAAACCAAGCCTCGATTCTTGATGTGTGAGGTGAGAGGAACACGATGATATGATTATTTTGAATTTCTGGCACTTTTGTTCTTGACCTGGGAAGAACATGAAGAACACGTATGAATGTGCTAGGGTTTTCTGTTCAGAATTCCATTTGATCTGTCCAGCGCTTGTGTGCATGTGTTTAAGTGTTAGAGATCATGCATTGGTCCAACGTAGCAGCCACATGGCCTATTGATTGGTTGTTGTTGATTGCACGTGCCACATCAGTTAAGTGAAACGGTGCGTTTCACTAACTGGGCGCCTCAATTCAAAATTTCACACGGTTCGAATCCTGGCCGAGGCTTTTATCCAAATGGCTTTGCATTTTATTCCATTTCCTTCATCCATTCATGAACATGCTTCATCATTCATTTTTAATTTTTTTCTTTCACTTAAAAATTCATAACTCAATAAATATTAATCCAAATCATGTGTGAATTTTTGCATCATTCTCCTTGTTGTGTCTAGTATTTTTTGGTTATTTTTCCATAATTTGTGCCTGTATGGAATTTAATATGGCCTAGGGTTTGTGTATGCATGTCTATCTTGTACCTTGCTTGCCATATGCTTTGTGAAATGATGAGTTTTGATCCAATGGTTTTGAAATTTGGTATGCTTAAACTAGACATCTTGCTGGATATTTTGGTGTTTAGTTTGCATTTTTCTCTTTTGTGGTTGCTGAGTTATGATCTTTTGAATGTAGGTGTGACAATGTGTGTCACACCTTTGCTTTCTCAATTTGATGAATTTCTTTGCCATGCCAAATGAACTCCAAATGATGTGATTTTTTGCATGATGTTTCTTATGGATGTTAAGATTGATCATGAATTTTCTTGGAATTTTTGGGTTCATTTCTAATTTGTTTGGGATTTTTCTTTCTAGATTACCATTTGTGAGCTTTTGAATAGTGTTGAACTTCATTGATTTGTGAAATGCTGGTTGTGTATCCTATGGATGTGAAATTTTGCACATTGCTTCTAGACATATTGAAGTTTGTTGTGGCTTTGGTTTGAGGTCTTTACCATTTGTAATTTATGTTTTAGGCTTGTGCTAAGTTGATGTACCATTTGGTGTCTCATTTGAGCTTGTTTGTGCTTACCTTGCCTTATAGAATTTGATTACCATGCTTAAACTTGTCCAAATGCCTTGATTTTTGGTGTGTTGATCATGTGGTGTGTTCCGTTTAGCCATGATTTTTCTTGAGATTTATTGAACCATTTTTGAATTAATGTGCATTTGTTCATTCTGTTGGCTCAATGTGCTTCCAACTTGCATACCTTGCCTTATTTGATTTGTAAAATGAATTTGGTTGATGCTATGGACATGAGACTTTTTGGATTATGTTCTTAATTTGTTGAGTTTTATTCATGTCAATTTTCATGTTCTGTTTTGAATTATTTCTCCCTCTTTGACCCTAGGCCTTGTCCTAGTGGTTTGTGCTTATGTTTGAGCTTTGTTTTCAGGATGAGAAGCATATGGCCATGAGGAGATTGATTCATTTGCTTGAGTTGGATTATTTGGTTGACATTTACTAACCTTGACTTGTTTTGTAGGTTGATGTTAGCTCATTTGAGCTTGAGCTTGTGCCTTGCACCTTGTTGCATTGCTTGTTTGACTATGTCTGTTGACTGTGGACTATTAACTGTCTGTTTGACTTTTTGAGTTGTGTACTGATTGAGTTGGATTGTTTTCAGGTACATTAGTTGCTTAAGTTCATTGTGAACTTGTTTTTGCTTTGCTTGGTTGCTTAACCATTTGAGGTATAACTCTCTGACTTCATGTAGTCTGGAAGACCTGTCCTGTTACTTGGGCAGGCACCTGTCTGAAGTCCTCCTTAAGAGGCAATGCTTGTGTTTGTTTAAGTTTGTGCCAAACAGGAAAAGACCTCTAAGAGGCAATTGGCCAATAAAAGAGATGTGTAATCCATCTCCTGCTATTCAGTGAGTCATCCACTTTGCTCACACCATTGTGTTGATGCATTGTGGATATTAACCCAAGATCATTGTTGAGTCAGTCATATGTGGAGAAGAGTTCCAACTTTCTGAACTCCCACACTTTCATTTGTCTGAAGCTCTCCCGGGCCAGGGATAAGAGCTATGAGGTCTTACCCTCATGTCCCATTTCATCTGCTTCACCCTAACTCTCAATGTTAGGGTTAAGAGCTAACTACACCCGATTCCAGTTGGCTTGTGTTTCACAGCCTAACCTTGTATGAGCCCAATTGGTTGCGTATAGTGTGTGTGATTGTTTATTGTGCTTGTGTTATTTGCCTGTGCTGTTTAGGTTTAGCTTGCTCCCTGTGCAAGTTAGATAGAAACCTCAACCTAGGACCATTGTGGATTTGCATGATAACTATTAGGCTCGAGTTAGTCTCCCTTCTAGTTTGTCATTTCCCAGTCTCTGGTTAGGCTAGTCCTTTTTCCCTGCGTAGGGGAACTATGTCGCCCTGATCCTCATACCAGATGAGGTACGTAGGCAGGAGATGAGCTGATCTCTCCGGGCGCCCTTTTTGTTTTGTCTTGTGTGTGTTAGGAGATGGATGTAAGACCAACGATTGGCATTCCGTATCCTATTGTTGTGTGCTTGGAGCCCGATGTAAGTCTAGCAATTGGCATTTGGTTTCTAGTGTGTGTTTGGTTCGGAGTCTGATGTAAGTCCAGCGATTGGCATTCGGTTTCCATGTTAGCCTGTTTTGTGTGGAGTCTGACATAAGTCCAGCGATTGGCAGTCGGTTTCCTGTGTGGTTTTGTTTCGCGTGCGTTAGCCGAGCTACGAGTGCTCTGATTCTTCTTTAGTCCGAGAAGATACGTATGCATAGGATGCGACATCCTAGCGAGCACGTTCCCCTGTCCCGAACTACGTCGACTCTGATGTCTGTGCCTGACAGACTACGTAGGCCCAGGATGCGATATCCTGCCGAGTTAGTTTCTTTTGTTTTCTGTGTCTCTTTTCAGCCAGTGTGTTTGATGTTTGTGAGCAGTTTTTAGCAACCTTTGTCCTTCCTTTTGTGCGTGGATCCCGTCGAGTACGACGGATGCGTAGGGGTGCTAATACCTTCCCTTCGCATAACCGACTCCCGATCCCATCTTTCTTTGGTCGCGAGACCATGTTTTTTCCAGGTTTACTTCGAGCGTTTCCTTTCCCTCTTTTGGGATAAATAACGCACGGTGGCGGCTCTGTTGTTTCGTTTTCCCGCCGGTTTTTCGCGTAATTCGACAACAAGTATACGTCAAACACAAAATTCTTCTCCATATTATATTGATTTATGTTATCATTGTCTTTCCTCTTTACAATATACTTGTGTGTCTTCTTTGTCTTCTCTTTCTATTCCTAAAACTCCAGGTGAAGCATTATCTCACTCTGAGTGGAGGCAAGCAATGAATGATGAAATGTGTGCTTTTTAAAGCAGTGGTACTTGGGAAGTGGTTCCTCTACCCCATGGGAAATCTTTAGTAGGTTGTCGTTGGCTTTATATAATGAAGGTTGGTCCAAATGGTAAGATTGGTCGATTTAAAGGTCGCTTGGTAGCCAAAGGATACACTCAGATTTTTGGATTGGATTATAGTGATACCTTCCCACCTTTATCCAAGATGGCATCTGTTAGACTTCTTCTAGCCATTGCATCCATTCACATTGGCCTCTTCATCAACTTGACATCAAAAATGCTTTTTTACATGGTGATCTTGAAGAGGAAGTATATATGTAGCAACCACCTGGATTTGTTGCTCAGGGGGAGTCATTAAATAGGGTGTGTAGGTTACACATGTCTCTTTATGGTCTCAAGCAATCTCCGAGAGCTTGGTTCGACAGATTCAGCGGTGTAGTACAACAGTTTGGTATGGTCCGTAGTGAAGTTGACCATTCTATTTTTTATCGTCACTTAGTCCAAGGGTGTATTTATCTTATTGTGTATGTAGATGATACTATCATAACTGGTAGTGATTAACAGGGTATACTCTAGTTAAAACAACACCTCTCGAATCAATTTCAGACCAAAGATCTTGGTAAACTCTGTTATTTCTTGGGTATTGAGGTAGCTTAATCTAAGGATGGTTTGGTGATTTCTCAGCAGAAATATGCTATGGATATTTTGGAAGAAACATGTTTGTTGAATGCTAAACCAACTGATACTCCTATGGATCCAAGTGTCAAACTACTACCCAATCAGGGGGAACCTCTATCTGAATCAGGAAGGTATAGGAGATTGGTTGGAAAGTTGAATTATTTCACAGTCACTTGTCTAGACATTTCTTTTGCAGTTTGTATGGTAAGTCAGTTCATAAATTCCCCTTGTCAGGAACACATGGATGTTGTTAACCGGATTCTGAGATACATCAAATATGCTCTAGGAAAATGTTTAATGTATGAAGATAAAGAATATACTCAGATACTTGGATACTCTTACGATGATTGGGCAGGGTCACCCATTGATGGATGATCCACCTTTGGGTATTGTGTACTTGTTGGAGGAAATCTTAATCTTGGAAAAGTAAGAAACAAAATGTAGTTGCAAGATCAAGCATCGAGGCAGAGTATAGGGCCATGGAAATGGCAACATGTAAACTTATTTGGTTAAAATAGTTGCTTAAGGAACTTCAAATTGAAGAAGAAAGACCAATGACACTTATTTATGATAATCAAGTTGCATTGCACATTGCTTCAAATCTAGTCTTCCATGAGAGGGCCAAACATATTGAGATAGACAGTCACTTTGTTAGAGAGAATATCAAGTCAGGTGACATCGTCACTAGCTTTGTCAACTTTAATGATCAATTATAAGACGTGTTTACAAAATATTTGCAAAGTCCCATAACTAATTATATATGTAATAAACTTGGTGCGTTTGACTTATATGCTCAAGCTTGAGGAGGAGTGTTGATATTTGTAAATATATAGTGAGAATATTTGTATATATAATAATCCCACATCGACTATATCAAGTAATTAGTTGTAATCTCTCTCTCTATAATAAAGTATCCGTAGTGATTTTCAAAACACACGGTTTAACCTAAATGTCTCTTAGTCTCTCCTAATTCATTAGTCTTAAATTGTTAGTTTCCCCTTCACATATAACACATATGTTATATGAGATGTGATAGGTGGGTGTTTTGAGATAATTTTTTAGGCATAATTATTAATCAAGCCCCTTAAGTTAATTTAGTGTTCCACTTTAGTCCCTTAACTAAAAAATGTTACACTCTGATTCCTTAAAATTAGTTCAGTTAGCATTATTAGTCCCTTCCATTAAAATTTCTGAAAAAATGATAATTGTTGCCAACGTGGCATGATATCTAGGAAATTAGCAAAATACCGACTCAGCAAAATGATTTAAAAACGTGTTTTAGAGTTTTTTAATCATCTACTTTTCAATCGTCATTTCATCGTATTCAAGTTGTGTTTCCAGAAGCACAAGTTCTTGTCTCTCCTATTCAAGTTGCATCTTCTTTCATTCATATACTTTTCTAGATTTTTGTTTGCTGCATTTTCATATTCATTTTAACCATCTTCTTTCATTCCACTTTTCTGGATTTTCAAGCTGTGTTTCTAGGATTTTCATCTTATCTAATGTCAAAATTTTCAAGCATTGCTTCAATGTCAAACAATCATTCCATTGGAATAACTAGATATATACTTCGTAGAAATAAGACGATGGAATGTTTTTACCAAGATGAATGTGTTCTTCATACTATGAGTGATATGAACAGTGTGAAGTTTTGGAAAAAAGTTGGGGTTGTAGAAATTACGTAAATCATATGGATAAGGGTTGTAATTTCTTCAAGTGGTTAGAAGAGAAAATTGTTGTTGATAGGGTGTTTTTGCCAAGATGAATGTGTCCTTCGTATTGTAAGTGATATGAATAGTGTGAAATTTTGGATAAATTTTGGGGTTATAGAAATTACATAAATCATATGGATAAGGGTTGTAATTTTTTCAAGTGGTTATTGAAGGTGTGAAAAACACAAGAAATGACGGGTTTGAATTGGGTTTTACAAAAAACAAAAACTTTTTACCAATTCAAGAACACCACTTAAATAACAAAGAGATAAAAACACAAATATTTTTATCTTGGTTCGCTTGAAACTCAAAGCAACTCTAGTCCACCCGCCAAGGTGATTTTTCCTTATACACAAGGACTTAATCCACTATAATCAACTGATTACAATAATCACAAAGAATAACCTTCTTTGTCTTCTAAAGGATTCGACTATACCCTAGTCTCCTTAAGGAATAAAAAAACGATTTGAATAATATTTTGTGTGTTACAAGTTGCTTATACACAAGCAGATTCTACACAAAAGATAAACAATTACTTAAAGAAAAATTGTGTACAAAATTGATAGTTTTTCACAAAGAATCTGACTTGTCAAAATGTTATAGTATTGACTTTTTCTTCAAGTCTCCAAGTCTCACTTATATAACATAAGAAAAGAGACTATTGAAGGGCAAAATGGGAAAACCAAATAGAGCAGTTGTCAATTGTTGGATGGTGAAAGGAGTGATACTGCATATTATCCTTCGCCCAAAAATTCAGTGACATGTGTGATGTATAGTACTGACATTGCCTTTGATATCAAATAGTGGAAAGAATATTTGATTTATACTATGTATTATTTGATCACATACCTATTTGATCTTATCTTCAACTTTATTGACTTCTGACGAAAGTTGGTGCAGCATGAAATGAAGAAACATAAAGTTGGATTCAGAATCTTCGGTCAGAACCTTGACAACATCAGTAGTCTGGCTTGAAATCTTCAGAATCTTTAGAGTCTTCAAAATCTACAGTCATAAACTTGATAACCTCAACGTCTGACTTGAAATCTTCAGAATCTTCAGCTAAGTAACATAACTTTAGAATTTGTCCATTCTTCAGAAGCTTAGTGATCAGAGTCACGTCCAGAAGCACGAACTAAGAGAATGTTGCAGCATCAACACAGTGTCTCTTCAGAAGCTTCTCAAGAGTGAATCAACACAGAAGCAGAAAGATCATTGCAGCAACAACTTTGAACATCTTTCAGAACTTCTTATGACTAGAGAAAAAGCGGAATTGGAACTCATCATTTAGAAACAAATGACGTAACACGTCATATAGTCAAAATCAGAACTGGCTATTAAATCTACACAATAACAAACCATTAGGGTATCAAAATTGTTCTCACATAAATATAACATTGTTATCATCAAAACTCAAGGTATAGATGCAGAACTAAGTCTTGTTCTAACAATCTCCCCCTTTTTGATGATGAGAAAACATGTATTTTGATGAACGGTTTTGTACAGGATAATCACAGAAGGATACATCTTATAGAAGCATAAAGCTCCCCCTGAGAAGTATAATCCTAAAAAGATCAAATCAGAATGAAATAGCACTTTTCTTATTAACCTTTTTGAAGTATTAGAATGATCTTCCATCAGAATCTGGTATGTCTTCAGAAGTTGCTTGATGTTGTCCAGATCACTGGTTTGTTAACATCAAAATTCTAATGAGCTCTACTTTAGAATCTTAGTTGAATTCTTTTGAAGAAGCTTCAGAGCCTTATTCCTTTCAGAAGCTTGAATTCTGGTTCTCTTCGAAATTATCTTTCAGAGCTTGATTACCTTTGAAGAACAAATCTCTTTGAAAAGAACTTTCAAAACTTGGTTAATAATTCTTCTTAAAATCTTGGGCGTCGGTGTAGTCAGCCTTATCTTCATTTGCCCGACGAGGCGATGGTCCACTTCGGACACCTTTGGGACTTCGTAGCCGACAAGTAATATAGGTAAGTTGGTAAGCTACATATCCTTAGGGAAGACTGAAGTTGCATGTCCCTAACACATTCAACGGGAAAACCCTAATTCGGTTATTTTGTTGCTTGTCTTATCACTTTCATTTATTATCATTTATTAAGTCCCCTTCATATTTGCATATCATCTCTGAGTCATGTTTGCATCAATTCAGTTTTAGTATGCATAAACCAATGGTTATATTTGAGCTTTATCATGATGGTTTTAGTCAATTGCATGAGTCAGTGAAATAAGAACCATGTGTGTTATTGGTTCATGTTAGATGGAAAGAAAAATCTCAAAGTATTTTGAAAATCATGAAAAAATTGAGTTTTTGTGTGCATGATTCAAATCATGTACATATCCCGTCTCGAATCAAATTGGACAGAGGTAAACCAAATTTTTTTAAACACTCTAATTCGAATCATACTTTTAACTTGATTCGAATCAGGCAGCTTTGTGATTCGAATCAGACTTTACACTTGATTCGAATCAAAATGGTCTGGAAATATTCAATAGTTTACTTATTATCTTCTTTACTTTACTCA